>NC_079339.1:17516005-18147279 GCF_029582105.1 Oenanthe melanoleuca
CTAGGTTTGATTCCATCCAACCCAGCATTAAGCACTCATGAAATACCCAAGTTAAGCAGATCACCACAGTCAGTTTTCTCTAATGGAAATGGAGAAGCATGGACATCTCTTACCACCAAGATGGAAAACATCTAGACATTAGCATCTCTGCACCTTTTATTTTAGGCCTATGAGCTAAGTGGCATGTACTAGGAACAGCTGAACTACACAGGGTCAACTAGACAAGATTAATATTATGCTCCCTTACTTTGCCTGTACTATTGTTAAAACTGAGTAGCAATGCTCAATTTGGATAAAAGTAAATGTACTCTCCAGAGAGACACAGAAATCTGTGTTTTAAACTACTTTGTGGCTCCTTCTGGAAAACAGCAGGATAAACTTTGCTTACAACCCATACCACATACACAAGGATAAATGCAACCTTCACCCAAATGCCAATTTCCAGCAAAGACAACTTTTGTTTTTAGAGAGAATGTTTTCTATGAAAACATTGCTTTTTGGAAATAGCAACAATATCATACCAAGGGAAAAGTAACAGGTCAAGGGCATGAGTGGGTGACCTTACTGTGATTGTTCTACTAAGAGACTTCAGAACAGTTCCATTCTCTGGCAGAAAGCTCAGAAATGCAGCAGCACTAGTAACCCAGAAACACTACGGTGACTCACTCGTGTTCAATCAACTCAGATGCTCGGGGGAAACAACAAAGGCATCAAACAGGGCACAGGCCAGCCAAGCAGGTGCAATACAGCAGCACAACCTGGGCTCGAGCAACAGCTCCTTACACTGAATTGCTGGCACCTCACTTTCTGCCTGGCTCCTCCCCTCTCATAAAATAAGCCCTCTTTTAGCAGAGGTTTGACCTACTCATGGACATTACTGATAACCAAGGTGTTCTCAGAACACAAGCTGATCATGGTATACTGATGACAAAGAAAACAGCATGGGAAGATTTTATGTTCCAATGTTCCTGGCCCTAAACACACAGAAAAGCGAGGGACACATCTCCAGCAATGCAGGAAAACTCAGAGAGAGCAGCTGTATAAACCTGAGAAAACGGGGGCAGGCAAGGCTGATCACTAAGAGCACCATGACTAGCATGAAATGAGAGCACAAACAAGCCCAGGAGGCTTGAGGTCCTCTCGCAAGCAAAGGCAGCTAGCCCCTTTAAATCACACTCAATATCTGTTCCTGTGCTCTGCTATTGAATTGGCAAAAATAAAATAAGAACAAACAGGCAGGGGAGAGAACTAGGCTAGCTGCAGCCCCCTTCTCTCAGTTGCTCCCAGCTTCAGCTTTCAGCATTTGCCTCTCTTCAGCCCTGCCCATGAGACCCATCCTCCTCCTCAGCTACCCCCCATAAAACTCAGATTTGAGGCACTTGTTCCACACCACGGTGCAGACAGACACTGACACTCACACACTCCACTTCATCAGTGACATATAAGCAACAAAAAAAAAAAAAAAAAAAAATTGAGAGAAGGCTCCTTCTCCCTTCCTCCTCCTGTGTCATTAAAGCATCATTGTTTTCTAAGCTTTTGAAGAGAAAACAGAAATGAAATTAAATGGGAGGGGTGTAAAAAGTGTCTGGTACAAAATACCATATGTGCAATGTGTTTCTTCTCTTCCATGAGCTGCAAAAGTAAACAGCACCTTCTCTGGCAGGAGCAACAGGGCTGTCTTATGTAATCAGGGGATGGAGGGAGAGGAAGGGGTCAGGAAAAACACACACTGCCCACTGTTCAGAGAAGAGCTCCTTTGAGCAGCTGTGAGTAAGACTGCAGAAGTGACAGCATTGCTACCTCCCTGCCCAGCTGGCTCTCTGACCTGCCTAGAAGCAGTGTCCAAAACCACAGGAAAGGCTGGCTTTGCTTACAACACTGCTGGCTGGGGGCTTATACACAGGATGACAGAACACTGCTTTCCTCACAAGTTATGATGGGGCAATTTATTTTCATTGGCATGAGCAGAGGAGAAGAGCCAGTCTGATCCACCCTGCAGCAGCAGGACACTCTGAAAGGCAATTTTGCACATCTACCTCACACAGTCATAACACACTCATGCACCTCACATGGTCATTGCACATTGTCCTTTCTGAACAAAACCCTTTAAACAGAGACTTTAGCCTTCAGAAGATGAACCAAGGCATCTACAGTCAGATTTTTCAACCCTCCATACTCATCATCCATGTGCTGTTACACCAATGTAAAAGCCTGTTTTGACTCCCTTCATGGCTCTCATCTACCCATTCTCTTACATTTCCACAGCAGTCTGCCCTGTAAAGTCACAGGAGGATTTTCCCACCCTGCTGACATAATTTCCTCCTCGTTACACACCCTGTCCAGTCCACACCACTCAGACAAGCTACAGGCTATGTGCTGGGTAGACTCATCCCAATCTATTGACCCTTGCTGACAAATCAAGGCCAGACTAGTGAGCAACAACTTTCTGTGCATCTGTGGCAATTCAAACTGTTCCACAGTAAATCTAGAAATACCAGCAGTCACATTCTGCTCTCCTCACTGCACACAAGCATGCACTTGCACTCACAGGTACAAAACACCCACCAGGCTTTCTGCAACCTCACTGACTTCTTTGCTTCCCAGTCCCTCAGACTTGTGTCCACTCTGACCCTTAAGACTTGACACTCAGGCAGCTTGGCATATTGGATTTCAGAAAACCTTATTTCTTTCAATACTTCCAGCTTCCAGTGAGTCCCTTACACACCAGCTCTTCCAAACTGTGGCTCAGAAACAGGTCTTGTTTGCCACAATATCCATGCAGCTCACCAAATGCTTAGCTCTACAGTAGCAACCATCATATGTAAATCCTCACATACGGCAAATCAAAACAAAGCTCCAAACAAAAATTAAAAATTAAAAGAAAAAAAAAGAAAAAACTCCAAACAACTAAACAACTTAAATGACTGCTAAAACCATCAATGTATCAATTGCAATAGCAGCACTTTGGAGAGGATTTTTCTGGGTTTTTTATTATTACTACTATCTTATCTGCAGAAGGCAAGCCAAGAAAACAGAGAAATAGATGGAACTAAGCCCTGCATCTGAGCAAGCTCTCTAGAAGCAAATACAGACACGTTTCAGGGCTGGCAGAACACTGTGCTGAAATTAAGTGGCGTGGGTTGTGACGGAAACACAATTTTTCAGATCTGGTAATGCATGCCAGTGAATAGAACTTCCATAGGCTGTACAGCAGCACCTAAATATTTGTCCTACTGCTGTTCATCCATAGCTGGCACACATTCAGAGACTACAAAGACAAAGCCAAACCAAAGCTCAGACTGACTTTTCTACCTCCAATTTGCATTGCACTTTTCCCTCCAGGGATCTTTCATGGCTTGGGGTTTGGATTCCATCCCAGCTCAGTCCCAAACAGAGAGATGTATCAAACAATTTCAACACACTGACACATTTCATTTTGAATTTAAGTATTTGAAATTACTTTGAATGAACATTCATGACATTTCAATACTCTTCTGGATAACTTTTTAATCCACCCATTTCTCACCCCATGGGTAGAGTGTAGGGCAGTGGGTCTAAACTAAAACCAGAAAGCTGCAGCAGGACAGAATGCAAGCTCTTTGGTCTTTGGGTGTAGTACTGTTTGCCCACGGCAAATTAAAACTTCATTACTAGCTATTCAAAAGTTGGTTGTACCAAATACTGTCCACCATGAGCAGGACACAGCATGAGCCAGCAGCAAAAGGAGACTCCATGAGGCAAATAAGGTAGTTCTGACTTTCACCCTTTCACTGCAGAGGCAACTAAGGGGACAAGTAACTACCAAATGCCTTGAGAATGCGGAGCAAATATGAAGGGCCAGAGCAACTCTGCAACTTAACCAAAAGCCTGCTGAAAGAACAAACTACATACCTACAAGGAAATACTATCAGCAGGGGTCATCAAAACCATTTTCCTCACTGTAACAAACAACTTGGGAGAGCAGTAACGGACAGCTGGCTCACCCACAGCAGTACTTTCCTCCAGAATAATTCCCATGCATGGTCAGTGAGGCTTCCACTGCCAAAAGCCAGAGTACCTAAGCAGTCTGACTTTGGATGAATCCTTGCTAGGACTGAAACCTGCAGAAGTGAACTGGGTGCACAGAGAAAGAACTCCAGCAAGGGAAAGAAAAAAGCCAGAAAACAATGCTTAATAAACCATAAATAACTTCCTTACAGAAAATATTGTGGGTTCTTACACTGGCTAAAACAATGGCCCAGAACTGGTTCTCCTTTCATAACACAGTACAAAAGAACCTGAAACCAATATTGTCTAGCAATGGCTCATAGCGTGTCCCATGAATTAAGGCCTTGGCAATAACCCAGCAGCCACAAGGCTTATGACAGCTTTCTCAGGAACTTATGTGACTTTGACTTCTTTCCAGTAAGGCCCTTAGGCTCCCAGAGGAATCCTCAAACAGCTTTTCGAGCCCTAGGAGTCAGGCCAGTGACAGCAAAAAGAGGATACCCAGAAGGCACTGTAATGACAATCCCACAGCAGAGCAGGAATGCAGGCAAGCAATAAAATTGATGCTAAACAGATCCACAATAAACTGGCCCCAACTATAATTTGAACAGTAGGGCACTGCCAAAATGAAATGGTCATTTACTGACAGAGAAAGCAAAGAAACATAAAACCTCAATAGAACAGTAAGAGATCACAGACAAATTTCAGAAAGCCTAACACTGCATCTAGATGAAGAAAGCTTCTCTTCTACTTCTGAGTGTAACTCTGTGTCCTCACCTCTAGCAGGGGACCAGCATGTTCTGGGCAGTTCTGGCTTTCTGCTATAAAGGCATTCTATTATCCATTCTCCAAGTAAGAAATTCTCTTGCGTGTGACAAAGAAGTCCTACTAGTCTCCCAGAATCCCTTTCCTCCAGATGTCCTGATTCCGTGACAAAGGCAGAATGCCCAAACAACAGCAGCAGCTCAAGCAGAGCTGCTGCAGCAAAGCTCCAGCCCACTACCACCACGACTCAAGTTAAGAATGCTGGAAATAGGGCACCATGCTGGCACTTCTCTACAGCAGCAATAGCTCTTCTGTGCTCCAAAGACTGTTCTTCGATCCATAAAGTGGCTGCACACGTGCTGGGGGAAAAGCCATTCTTTCACCCACATACCATTTTGTTTTGCAGAACAGAAAGAAAAATATATTTGTTCAGCAAGTATTTTAAGAAGACCAATCATTTCTGCTTTAAACTGATCCCACACACTGAGGATGTTACCCAACAAAGAAGCAGGAAAACACTTCTCCTTTGCAGAAATGCAAATAGACCCAAACACACCTCTGGCCCCACTGCAGACAGGAAGCATCCTTTGTGTAACTGCCCATGGCTAAGATTCACTCACAGTGCAGATAAACCACTACACAACTCAGTTATTACTGAGCTAAACAGAATTTATACACACATTCATCTTCCAAGGCTTCTCAATACCAACAGCAAAAGCTATCTTTCACAGGATACAGGCACTTTCTTAATATTAAGCTTTTTTGCTTCTCTACTGAGAACGGCAAACGCGATAAATCAAGAAAAGCAGGAAAGCACCTTGACAAGGTCATACAGGGAGCTTTTAGGAAAAAGACATGGCTGGGGGGACATCCCAGGGTAAAGAACCCATGTCCATGCTCTCAGCATGCCACTCATCAGGCCAGGTGTATACAAGGGTGAAATATGAAAAGGTGTCTTTGTTTTTGCCTATTTTGAAGAGAGCAAACTTAATGAACCAAAATAATTTGGAGGCACCCAAAATACTCAGCATATACTAAAAGAGAGGGGGAAAGTGCACTACAGATAGTTTTGGGGAGAGCAGAGAAATATACAGTTAAGTACCCTTTTAGATCAGGCTGAATTTTTGGGTTTGAAGATGAGCTGCAAACAAAACTACAACCTTGATCTCACAGCTCTTTCATTTAGGCCAAAAATTAATGCAAAACCCCAACCAAAGCCAGCAGTCCCTGGGCACAGCTCAAGCTGCCTATTGTTCCAGGAGGACTTATCCATCAGCACAGACAACCCCCTCTGATCAGGTCGTGTGATTGAAGGCTGTGCTTTATTATTCCCTCACACCAGGACCAAGCGCAGCAACAGCGGTATCAGATCAGCCAGAGGAGCTGCTGCCCTTCAGAGCAGGCTCCTGAGTGAGGAAGGGCTCCCTGATGTGCACAGGGTGTGATGTGGCTGTGCACAGCGGGAATGCCAGAGTGACCACAGCACGTGTGCCACCACTGGCTGAGTTCAAAGAGGAAACACAACCCTAACCCAGGAAATTCAGAAGTCAAGTTGGTCTCATATCCTGAATTTATTACAGCTTCTAGACTATTTAACCTGCTAATGGTGCAGCATTCCCTATGTGCTATACAAATACCAAGGAGTGCTGAACTGCTGGGGAGAGACATGAGATGATGGAAAACTCAGTGAGAGCAAGCCTCCTAGGCTCAGTCCCAGCTCCACCATGCTGTGCTCCATCCCTGTGCAGCCCTCAGGGCTTCTCTGCAGCAAGCTGAGACCCCCCTCAGTCCAGGGGCTACCACAGCTTCCCAATGCTCTGCTACACCAGCACCAATGTGGCATGATTAAAATGCTAGAACTGCCTCTTGAATAAAAAGGAAATTCACCTGCAAGCAAAACAACTTCAAAATCCATATTCGTAAAAAGTGTTTGAGGAATGTAGAGGCCTCTTTCCTCTACCCATTGAAACGCAACAATCCTTGGTCTTTTATATAAAACATGCCGCAATTTCTTTCTTTCCTGCAGCGCAGTCACTGTGCATGTGTCTACCACTGTATTACCTCAATATTTTTGCTCAAAAAAGCACTTCCCTAACAAAAAGGAATTCACTCGTACAAAGCAAACTGTATTACTTCTGCAAAATTTCATTTGAGAATCCACAGCTAAAGTGCAGGACCCCCACGGTTCGCGGTTCTGCAGTGTGATAGCTCCAGCGTCCCTTGTGAGATGAAGCATGTCACCTTAATGCATGCTTAAGGTGAGAGAACGGCCAGGCTGATGGGCTTCATCACCCTAAGGACACAGAAAGTGACATACTTAATCTGATGAGAGGCACTAAAGCAGCGCCTCTTAATATTTTATGAAACATTTGGCTGTTTTTAATTTTAAAAACAGCAGCTCAATAAACAAAGCAGTGGAGGATTCCCTGTGGATGGCACTATGATAGGTGCACAGCAGCTCACTCTGCTGAGTGATAACATCATACCCAATTCATCAAATCTGTCCTCCCCACATTCATGCTGGAAGGCCTGTACACTGGGAGGTCTCAGGCTCTGCACACCACCAGGGACTTTTCCAGAAATAGTTCTCTTTCACCAGAATACAGTGCCTAGCAGAGGCAGCTTTGAAAATGGTTTAAGACATCCAGCTTTCACCTAGCACCTTAATCTGGACACCACAGGCTGACACACCCAAGCTGAAGAAGTTGCTTTAATCAGAAAAAATACATTTTCTTCCCTATTTGCCCAGTTCTGCAACAAGATTACAGACACAGACTGACATGAAACACAAAATGCAAGCATCCCACTTCATTACTACTGCACACTTCCTTTAAGTTTACCTGCTTCCTTAAGCAGCCACTACTGGCCCCTGTCAACAGATAAGGTACTCAGTAAGATGGATTTGTGCTCCTAGTTATAGCAATCACATTCTATTCCCACTCCCATAAAGGCTTGCAAAGTGCATGACTGACCAGAAGACAAATGGAAGAAAAAGTCTGAGCACCAAGTTTGAATACAGACACAAGCATCCCCCAAAGGCCCAAAGGACAGCCTTCAGCAGAGCCTGCTCTTTAATCCTGTGCTCCAAATAAATCCATCACTACTTATGAGAACCTCTGAGATATGACTAAAAATAAGTTAGAACATCTGCCCCCCTATTCCTTTTCATTGGAGTTCAGAAACTCATACATGCCATGGTAAAATACTACAGAGGGACAGCTTCCTACAGTGTCTTTGGAGATGAACCCTGGTGGGAGGGGGCCTGTCTATACACCCAGAGAAAAAGGTTCCCAGCCAACAGCAGGAAGCATATCAGAGACAAAACACATCCATGAGCTCAGTAGGAATATGCAGTCCTCTCACCATGAAAGAACACCACCTTGGGGCTTTTCCCTTCAAGCATTAATAACTGACAAGTCCTGCCCTCACCCCAACTACATAGTCCATTCTTCACTCCGGGGAAAAAAGATTCTGCAGAAATTAAAAGCAATATCCCAAGAAAGGGGATTATTTTGTCATCTGAGGACACTTACATGGAACAGTGGAGCTGATGGGCAGTCTTGTGATCTTTCTGATTAAAATGTTGCCTCAGGATATTACTCTCCCACTCCAACATGAAACAGTCAATTAGGCTGTGATATATTCATGTAATAAAGACTATTTCTTATAAAATATGTCAGTCCAAGACTGGCAATACTTTTGCCTTGAAGTCACCTTACTAAGAAGAAACATGACAGATAAATCCAGTCTTAAACTAGTTAAAGACTGGCATCTGAGGAAGCAGAAAAGTAGGGAGCAGACAGGTCTGTTTTTCAATCCCATCACAGTGCTTTAAAAAAAAAAAAAAAAAAAAAAAAAGGAGGGGGCAGGAGGGCTTAATTTCCATGAAGAGCCATCTTATCCTTTTATTATTAATTTTATATACACGTGCATACATACACACAAGTACACTCACCTTTCACCTACAGCAACCTCTACAGGTACAAGAGCATATTAAACTGAACAGCACAAAAATCTGTTCATGGCCTCAGACATAATGGTGTCAGATGACCATCCTGATGACACTCAGACCACTCTCTTACACCACATAAAAAACCAGTCATTAATCAAACAAGAACTGTCTTTGTGGAGCATCCACCCCTAGCCAGAACACCACCTCAGCTCTCACTTGTAAGCACAGCTGGGATATGGATGGTCCAGCTATGCTTCTCCATAGCCATGTCCCGCCTTCAAGGGCACAGTGGAACAGCTCTTGAACATGAGAGCTGTATGACTTATGGCTCCATAAGTCTTAGAAAGTTACAGAATTCCACTGCTCATCATCTCCCAGTTTGTTGGCAGGAGCAATCTCTAAACATGCCACAGAGATCCTCAAAGATCTTTATGATTAGTTAGATGCCAAGAGTCCCGAGCAGAAAGCACCATCCCAGCATCCTAACTCCTGTCCAGTGAAGCAGAACAAAATCTCTGCCCAACAAAAATAACATAAATAACAACATCTCTGCCCCCTTCTCAAGTAATAGGCAGCAATCTTTATACCTAATGCTAGAACATCTTAAATCATTTTATGGGAAAACATTTGCATTTTTGAATGCATCTTCAGGACTTCCTCATATACTCTATTTAGCAGAGACATCTGTTACTCAATATATATATATATTTCATCTAAATCCCACCCTCTGAATCCTTCCCATCAGTTGTCACTAATGAAGCTTTGTGTGCAAAACCAAGTGCATTCTGCCCCCATTAGGAAGCCAATTACAGCAGGAAAAACAAGCAATTAACAAGGTGCAAAATAAACATCTTGCCACCTGCCTTTTAATAGCAACCCCACTTCAAACAAGTCACAGTCTCAGCACAGCTTACAGAATTGGCAACTGATATTATATATGTATTTATGCAGCAGCTGTTCTTCATTGCAACAAATATTACAGGCTTACCAGATAAGGTCAGCATATTTAAAAAAACATATAGCAAGTATTAAAACCTGCTTTGAGGCCCTGAATGCTGCTTTTAATGAAATCAGCAGCACCAAGCTTGGGTGGTATTACAGTAGAGCTGCAGTCACATCCCAGCTTAGAGAGATTTCTCCTCATTTCTCCTTGCTTAGCAGCTTCGGTATTTGTTTCGCTAAATCCAGGGGCCTGAGCTGGTCTTACACAGTGTGTGGGGTAACTAACAATACAAAACTCTACACAGCAGACAAGTCTTTGCTGCTTCCATCATCCCTGCCTCTCCTTGGCCTCCTCCACCTCCCTACCATCACATCACTGCACCCAATTCCATCGCGGAGCTGGGGGAAGAAAGTCACTCACTAAAAAAATATAAAACAAATTAAAAAATCAAAGGGAAAACAAATATGTGTTCTGTCTCACTCTTTGCTCCTTAAGCCTTCACGCTTTAGAGGAGAAAGGAGGGCTTCCAAAGACACCCTAGCTAGCTCCAGAGGAAGCCACTTTCCTTCACCTTTTGTGGAACAGGATGAATGACACACTTCTTAGTAGTTAACCAGGACCAAAAAAAGCCCAAGAGTAGGTCTGCAGGTTTTAGCAAACTTGGAGCAGAAAACGTGCCTGAAAAAATAACAGCCAAGCTCCATCCTGCATGTTCGTCTTTGTATCTTTCCCTCTTGCTCTGACTCTCTACTGCTATGTAAATTATTTATATACATTAAACTTTCCATGTCACATTTCAGTTCCTGACTAATGTCCTGTTAAACCACTCATTTCACAATTCACGCCAGTCTCTTCCTCTTAGGATTCTTCCCTCTCTGGCCTCATTGGGATCTGAGGAGTAAAACCCTGAATGTGGTACTTCTGCCATCATGCACAGGATTCATAGTGTTAGCTGGAGATGGAGAGAAAATTGTTAACATTCTTTCTCTAAACAACCACAGGGAGCAACAGAGAAGAGAGCTTTTAACTACAAGCAGGGCCAACAGGACTACCCACAGCTTTATAGAAGTCTGCATCATGATCAATAGAACTAAAACAATCCCTCACTGAAAAGTTCTCCTAAAAAGTCCTATATTTAAATAACAATTCACTACCCTTGAATACAACTGGCAAGTCATATCTTAGAAGACCCACGTCTTGAGTTCTGGTGGTCATTATCTACATGTACACAGAATAAACAAAGTCAGAAGAAGGGGAATAACAACGGGGAGGTGAAAAGTGGTGAAAGGTCAAAATTTTCCAGACTCTTGAGGGTGCACACCTAAACCTGACCTACTGCAGCCAACAAAGTAAAAAATAGCTTTTAGCTACCAGTTTCTCACGCTACCAGTGTGAGTGCAGAGATCTTACAAGTCTTTCCTCCAGTCCTAATTACAGAAACAAGGTCAGAAAATACACAATCTGCCAGCATGAGCTGCAGGAGGTCATATGGCCACTGTAGCCATAGAAGTATTTTAGGAGTAGTTCAGTCAGTCAGGTCATTTAACTGACTTCATTTCTGTTTTTTTTTAAACAAGCAGCAATATTTTCCCTTGCATTTTGTGCATGGGAGAACAGGAAGCAGGGTCTACTCCTTAACCACCAGCCTAAGATTTCAGTAGAAACCACTAAAAATGCCATGGAGCAGTGATGCCTAGCTGCATTTTATAGATCTAAATCCACAAAAAAATGCCAAGAAAGAGCCTCATCCCAACCATGACAGTGGGTCAGAACACTGTCAGCTTTCAGAAGTTGTTCAGATCACAGGAAGAAGGCGGGTGCATTATCTGCACTGCCTCACAACAAATCCACACGTGACAGAAGCTCCAGCTGCACATCAAGAAAGCAGCCCACAGTTCTCAAGCTTTCTTCAACTCGATTAATTCTAGGGCAGTCTCTTCTGCTTAATGCTGATGAGGGCTTCCAATGGGTTTTCTGACCAGCAGGCTGCCTGAAGACCCAAAAAATCAACAGTTTGAGGACTGCTGCTTATTGAAGGTGGCAAGAGACCAGAAATGTGGTAAGAACTTACTGTGAGAAAGAGTTGCACTTATAGTTCTAGGAGCTGGGACTTCAATTCTCGCAATTCTTCTTCAAAGGATGCTTAAAGAGAGCAAATCCTTGAATTCTTTCTGCCCTCTTCAAAATGACGGTTGAAGAGATAAAATTTCACTAAACACTAACAGCTGAGTGTCATCAGTACCCAGCTCACCTGAAGAGTGGAAATGCTACAAATGGCTCAAGCTGCAGTCCTCATAATCAGCGTGAGCTACAGCCCATAAAACACTGACTAATTCCCAAATAGTCACATGTGTGCATTCCCCCACAGCTCTTCTAAACAGACTTCTGCAGTTTGGCAAATGGTCAGATTAAGCAGAGGATATATGAAGTTAAGCAGAGAATGTTTTCGGTATGTAGCAGTCTCTTCAGGTCATAGTTTATAAAAATCTTTACAATTCCTAGGATCAAAGCAGCTACAGCCATGAAAGACCTGTTAGTTCATGAGGTCCATCACCCAGCCAAAGCAGGTTACCCAGAAAAGACATGACAAAGTTAAAGTAATCGTGTGAGAACAAGCCGGGTACACTTTTCTTTGAAAAAAAGATGCTAAGCAAAGTCAGATATGTGAGCTAGGTCCAAAAGTTAAAGTTCGGTTTTGTTTTTAAGAAATAAGCAAGCACATTTCTACAAGGCAGCTATAAAATGCTAACCTATATCTAATGATGTGGCTTAGCTATGAAGCCCAGCTCCAGCCCCTCTTTCTCACTCTCAATTGCAAATTTCCATCTCCAAACACAAATGCCTTTTACCACACAGTTCAGTAAGAAAATTACTTTGGAGCCCTGGTGCTGAAAATGCATCAAAGCACAATCTTCAAATTCTCAACTCCCCACCCCTTCCAGCTCCCAAAAAAAGAAAGAAATCAAAGGATAAAGAGCAAAGACACAGTTTGGCTCCCGCTGGCCCACAATAACAATAATGATCATAATCTAGAGATCGCAGGAGGTTCGTCTACCCTCCATGCCAAGTCAATTCGCTCCATTCACAACGGCGCATAATTATTCCTGGGACTGCAAAAATTACTGTCTTTTCACTAGCAATAGAATTGTAAAAATGCTTTCGACCTCAAGCCCTTATTTATTAAAACAAAACTATTTGCTCTTTTACGGTTCATGTTAGGTCTGGCATTTCTGTGCAGAGGGTCAATAATCCAGTCGTTCAAAAAATAGTCACGAAAGACGTATTAACATAAGCTGTGCATTAAGACACAATTATTTATATTCCTGACAGTAATGGCTCTGCGCTGCGCACTGTATCAACTCGCAGATACTTTAGCAGGAAAATAACAACACTTTGGGAGAATTTCTGCTCTCCTAAGGACAATTAGCATAACGCTAACGCTGAAACGGGAGAGCAATAAGGACTGACAGAGTAATGCTTCATCCCAGAAGTATGTTCATCTCCAGAACAGCGGTGCCTGTCCCCAAAGTTTGTGCCCATCACAGCACGCTTCCCTCTGCTAAGCGCACGCAGCCCGTGCCTAATGCTTCCCCAATCCTTAGATTGATGCAATACGAGTAAAGCGGTTCCAAGGTGCTTTATCCTCTGCCAGCGGAGCTGCGGGGCGCGGGTGCCCGGCGGGACCGGGCGCGCTGCCGCAGGCGGACCGGGCTGTCCCCGGGGCGGGAGCGGCCCCGGCCCCGCCGAAAGGCTGCTGTGGCTGTGGGCACCGCCGAAAGGCTGCCCTGGCTGTGGGCACCGCCGAAAGGCTGCCCCGGCTGCCGGCACCGCCGCAGGGGCAGCGGCAGTACCGGGGGCTCAGCGCGCACAGGGCACGGCTCGGCGGAGCGGCACCGCCACGAACGGGACCGGCCCCGGAGTTTGGAAACTCTCAGCAAACCCGCAGAGCCCGCAACTCGGCCGGGGCTCGGGGGCGAGTGCCACCAGAGACACGCCGCCTGTCCGGGCTGTGCGGAGCCGCCAGCAGCCCCGCAGCGCCGGGCGCGGGCAGCGCCGCCGCCTCCCGCCCGAGGGAGCCCCGCACCGCGGCCGAACAGCCCGAGCGAGCCGCGATGCTGCCCCGGCAGGGGCGCGACACGGTGACACCCACAGGAGTCCCACCGCCCCCCGCTCCCTGCCCCGGGGAGCGAAGGACACGCCGTGCCGGCGGCGGTGCCCGCGGCGCGGCGGAGCGCGAGGCTGCCCCGGCTCTTCCCTCAGCCCTGCCCGCCGGGATGCCCACCCCTCACCCCTCACCCCTCACCGCTCCGCCGGACCGGGCGGGCGGCTGCCGCGCCGCAGCCACCAGTTGCGCTTCCCGCTGCGGTACCTCGGGCAGGACGGGATGAGAAGTCCGCTCGCCGGCGAAGCCCTCTCGCAATGCAACAAGTGCCCGCCCGGGCGCGGCGGGAGGAGGCGGCGCGGGGGCGGTCGCGGTGCCGCCGCTCAGCGCTCGGGGCGCCCCGGCTGCCACTCACCGCGCCGCGCGCCCAGCGCCGCCGCGGGCCCGCCCCCCCGCGCGCCAGCGAGCGAGCGAGCGCGCGCGCTCTCTTGGGCCGCTGGGGACGCCGTACCGCGGGCCGCTACCATCAAGTACCGCGGGGGGGATTAAGGCCGCTCAACCCGCCCGCCCGCCGTGTCGGGGCGGCCAGCGGCGGCGCGGTTTCCCCCGGGCGGGCGCGGTGGTAGCGGCCGGCGGCCATCGGCAGCGGAGGAGCCGTGGCGGTGCGAGCGGCTCGCGGGGCCGCGGAGGTGCCGGGTGGGAGCGAGAGCGGGAGCGGGGCCGGGAGCCCGCCTGCAGGGAGCCCTCGGGAGCGAGGGCGGGAGCGGGGCCGGGAGCTCGCCTGCAGGGAGCCCTCGGGAGCGAGGGCGGGAGCGGGGCCGGGCGCTCGACGCCAAGGAGCCCTCGGGAGCGGCTGCCGCACCCCACGGCCGCCAGCCGTGCCGGGCAGCGCAGCCCCGAGCGCGCCGTGTCCGCTCGCCTGGCGGGGCTCTGACGCGGTGTTGGTGTCGTTGCAGGCACAGCGCAGAAATGATCATCCCGGTCAGGTGCTTCACGTGCGGCAAGATAGTGGGCAACAAGTGGGAAGCCTACCTTGGCCTGCTGCAGGCGGAGTACACGGAAGGGTGGGTTTTATTTCTGTGTTCTTTACTCCCGTCTTAGGTGAGATGCACAGGGCGTAAGATCCCAGAGCTGCCGGCTTGGAAGGGAGCTCTGGAGATCGTCTCGTCCAGCCTCGTCCAGGGCCAGAGGCACAAGTACAGGGTCGTCATGAAAGACACGTAGAGAGGCTAAAAACCACCGGTGATTGTTTCACTGAAGGTTAGAAATTGTAATAGGCAACAAAGTACTTGTTTCCCCACTGAATCTTTCCGGGCAGCAGTATGGAAGTTGCCAAGTCTTGTACCCAACACATTTCCAAATATGTAACTCCGTACACATTTGCTTGTTTCTTCCCTTCCCCTTCCATATATCCAACGTGATCAGTTTCGTAAAGGGAGAGAAGGAAAAAAAGTTACAAGTGTAAGAAGTGTTTAGTGTTTTGCGGGGTTTTTTTAAAGCATTTTAACCCAGGGTTGCTAACCTTACTTTTTAAGTACTGGTTTGATGGAGAAAGGAGGAATTTTAACTGTTCTAGATACCCCAGTGATAGTGCTAACAGCTCTGTGTTAAGAAGTCTGTGCATCCTTTGCATAGCCAGAGTTTCTGCTCATAGTTGAAGGAGAGTGTAACTATGGTGATGCTGCCTCAGAAGCTTTGAGAAGAAAACTTGAGAAATACTTATATTTCCATGAAGTTTAAGTATTAAACAAAAAAGTATCAGTGGATGTTTGCAATTCAGAGGAGAGAAAAAAGTTAGAAATTTAAGTGATGTTGAAGTAGAAAGTAGATTTTAAGTAGAAAGAAAATAATTTCATTTTCATTCAAGTAGTTGGGGATCGTAGTAGTTTTTACAGATAATTTTATTTCATATATGGAGTTAAAAGCATTGTAATACCATGGCTTGGTTTTTTCACTCATACTGCAGTTTGCCAGGACTTTTTTGATAGTGCTTCTGACTTAAATTCTGGCATTACATTTTAATATTTTCCCCATCTGCCTTATTCCTCTGATTTTGTATAGGAGTTCAGTGTTGTCATTGACAAATGCTCACTTGAAAACAATTGTTGTGGCCACTGGTTTGATTCTGAGGTGCTTGTTCAAACTAATACAATTATGGTGTTATAAGAAGTAGAGTTTACAGATATCAAACAGCTAAAATCTTACAATGCAGTACTGAAATCATTGTTAATGGTGGCTTAAGAAATGGATGGACAAAATGGAAAAACTTGTCTAAAAAGAATCAGCATTCAATAAGACACCCACATCTTTCTGTTTGTCCCTTAAAATGCTCCTTTTCCACAAGTCCTTGGAGGAAAAGGCAAATACAACTAAAGTTGTCTTAAAGTATATAGTATGACTTTGAAAATTGTGATTATTGTTGGTATTTTGCATGTTTGATAACTGCATATGAGAGTCCAGAACTTTACAGATAGCTCTTAAAATTTACCTGTCAACAGACATCAGATGCTTTTGTTCTCAAGTGTTTTGGAAAATTGATGCATTGTGTGATGTTATTTATAAACATTCTTTAAAATGCCCCACGGTGTTCTTATACTTCTCTAAAACAAGTTTTGCAGGTGCTGTCCTAGAATGAGCAGCCCTGCTGCACTATCAACAGTTGCAAGGACTGTGTGACATCAGAGAAGCTGCTGGAAGTTGGCCCCTGCAGTTAGACTGTGCTGCTTGAAGCCAAACGACCTTTTGCCATGGTGCAGCTTAGGCAGAGGCTTGCTTTCAGTCATTTGTATTTCAGAAAAGTATCCAGTGGCTTATTCCTACAGGAGAATTCCAAGTTCCAGGAAATTAAGTTTGTTTTGAGCAAACACTTTCTTGCACTGCATTATATCAGTTTAAAGACCTGAGATCAGTCATGTCTCATGAATGTCACATGAGTATCAGACTGGCTTTATGGTTCATGGGTTGGAGCTGAAGACCTTGGTAGTATCATGATCTTTAAGAGGTCTGATAGCCACAGCCATGAAGACACACGCAGTGGTTTAGGCTAGGATGACTCAACATCCTCTACCCAAACATAAGAATCTGGAGCAATGACTCTGAAGGAATTCAGTGGAAAGACTGTGAAACACTGATTTCTTACCATTCTGCACATACTTACTTTTGCACATACTTACTTGTATAAATGTGGGGGGCAGGTTGTGTAACTGAGTGCCTCTCTAATGGGAACTGGGAAGGATTGTATCCATCCTCAGAATTAGCATCCCTGTGTGGGGGAGGTTGTATTCCGAGTTATTTTAGTTTCTGTGTATCTCACCTTTTTAGCGTGGCTCAGATCTTAAATTTATCTTGTGAAATAGGCAAGAACCATCCTCAAGTTTACAGAAACATGTTAAAACAGTGCCCTCTGAAAGCTGTGGCAGCTGGGGACCCTTCTCAGCAGCAGATCTGAGCTCTGGCCGGCTGGAGAATGGGCAAACACATTCAACAGCACTAAGTGGGAAAGGGCATTAACAGCACATGCTGAATTTCTGTCTATCTTTGAACTGCAAACAAATTTTGCTCTATGACTGAGCTCAAAGTAATCAGTGTGTTGCTTAGGAAACGCTTCCAAGTGGTTCTGACTCACTTCATCCGTTATGTTTTTTAATTGTTGTTGGTTAATAGAGATGCCCTGGATGCCCTTGGCTTGAAGAGATACTGCTGCCGCAGAATGCTCCTCGCCCATGTGGATCTGATTGAGAAGCTTTTGAATTACGCACCCCTGGAGAAATGAGATGGAAGAAGCACTGTGCTGCAAGCCATGTGGAACGTATCTCTAATTTAAACTTGAAACTGGACTTCAGGCAGTAAAGGATGAAAGCCAACTGTAGTGCAACCATCAAGAGATGTTTATCTTCTGGATAAAATACTGCCTTAAGCCACTAACCTCTTTCAAGGAAACAAAGGAATGATGAAGTCCACGTAACCAAGATTTAGAGATTAAAAGTTTGGACGCTTCTTAAATCTGTGTTTGGAGTTGTGAACTACTTCTAGATGTTTCTGCCAGTAAAAGCAAATGTTCGTTCATGTAGAAAAGCTATTCTATTTCATTAAAATGCTGAAATAAAGGAGGTTTTTCCCTTGTAGCCTTCCTACAGTTTCTGGATAAAGTGTATGCTTGGGTCTCGCTGGTTACCTTAAGATTTGAGATACTGCAGATAACCCAGTCCAGTGTCCTGCACTAGGCAGGCAAGGGTTAGAAACACAGGACTGTACTGTGGTTCCTGTGACATGGAAGTGGGTAAGTTTGTGGGGCATTGCTCCAGAAAGCTGCTGGAGCCCACAGAGAACACTTCCCACCGCAGTTAAAAAGTCAACTTGTGTTCTCTACCCCAACCCTTACCAAACACTGGGGCTGCTGTATCACAAAAACAGCTATTCAGATGGTGCAGTGCCTTCATTTAAGCAAAACATGTCTGAGTGTCTCCAGGGAGAGCACTGGATGTGAGAATTGAGGCGTGCTGGTGTGAACAGGATCAAAGTGCTGCTGCTGCCAAGCACCTGCACCCCTCTGTGGCTGGTACAGACGCTTTCCACTGCTCGTCATTTCAGTGACTTCACGTTGTGCTGCGCGTGTGCTGCGCTGCTCCCCAGCCCAGCAGAGGGGATGAAACACAGAGGGCAGCTGGAGCTGCCCTCAGCTGTGGCTGGGGAACGTCACCTACACCCAGACAGGCACCAGCCCTGCCCCAGGGTCTCACCTTTCTTCTCTTGCACAATCGGCTTGTAAGTTGGATCATGTTTTCACTCTATTCTGTGACATGCAGAAGATGCATTGTTGCACATGGTGTGTGCACAGGCAGACACACCCATCTTACCTGAAAATGAAGGAGACCCATTCCTACATCTGTGTGGTTTTGGGATTCTGTGCAAATGCAGCATTAGTTCAGCATTACAGCAGCCCAGTAGAAAATGGGCTGAAAAAGGTGATCATTCCTTAGGATGCAGTCTGTTGCTCCTTGGTGCAGTTAAACTTTTGGCACTCGTGTATCAGCTGCAGGGTAAGAAGTATCTCTGTGGATTATTTTCTGTAGTATGAAGAAACTCTGGGTTTACAGAAATAGTAATTATTTATTGTGCTTATTGGGTCAAACTTGTACCCACAAAGCTTAAAACTAGATTGTCTCACAAAACAAGAGGCAGGACTGCTGCTTGCCTTTGGCTATCACCCTACCAATCTTTACACTTGAACTTGCTTTTCAATTTACTGCAAGGCAGTAGTAGATGTTTCTCATATTCAGCAATTCTTTATTGAAGACATCTTAAAACCTATGCTTTACCCTAATGCAAAGAGAATTAAGGAATTAATTCTAGCATTTGTTTCATAGTTGGTTGGGTATCTTATGTTCTGCATGCCTGCTGTATTAGCAAGCTGAACGCACTTTATAAAAACAAACCAAAAAAAGCCCCTCCTTTCTCTCTCAGGCTATTTAGTGAAAGGGACACTTGTGGACTAGAGGATGGCCTTTCCCCAGTGCACTGTGTAGGATGCTGTTCCCTGTCAGCAGGGTGTGACAGCCCTGCGTGCCAGCCTGTTCACAGATCCATCGGCGCCCCGCGCTCGCTCCCTGAGCCGCGCTGGGAGCGCAGCAGCCCAGACGGGAACGTCTGGCAGAGGCAGCCGTGCAGGAATGCCGTGCAGAAAGCTGCCCTGCATCACTGCCAAGGAACTGGATTAGACAAGCTGACAGGACTTGGGTTCTATCTGCAAAAGTAAATTTCTAATCTCGTTTTCTGCTTTAGAACAACATGTTTCTTTTCAAAGCGGGTGCCAAGTTGTCTGATATGAAAAGTTATGGCTCCTAAATACTTAATAATTAAAATGCAATTTGCAAAAAACACAGCAGGCCTCGTTCAAAAAAATGTGGAGGAAAAAGAAAAACCCACCTTGGTTTCTCTCATTACTATTCTCAAAACCAGGGTGCAGTGGAAGCCAATGGCAGTCTGGTATCACTCCCTCAGACAGATGTTACCAAAGGAGCCACAAAAACACCTCAGCAGCAAAACTAAGTCACAGCAGGCACTAATATTAGCTCATGCAGCCTTTGACACCCTGTGTGCATCACAGCTTTTCCTCAGGAGCTTGCAAATGCAGCATTAACCAAAAAAGCCATTTCTGTAATGTGGCAAAGCAAACAGCTTATCATGATCATGCGAAAAGTTATCTCAAGAGTTTTGTCCTTGGGAGGTTAGGAGCAAAAGCAGAGCTTAAATCCTGTGGCAGAAAGAGTCTGAAATTTTCAATGGATTTCTATAAATCCCATCTTTCACCCCTGCTCATTGGTAACCAGGAAAGTAATTCCCTTTCTGCTGTCACTTCCCCTGTGCTACCTTCTGCAGCAGTTAATAACGTAAGAGTATTGGATCTGCTTTCTAACCTGCCAGATGTCTTTGGAAAGAGCCATTAAATATGCTCACAACAACCACACTTTTTCAAGACAATGTAAAAGATGTGTATACACAGAAGAAATAAAAAAACCTCAGTTTTCCGTCAACCAGAAAAAAGAAGCCCTTAACAAAATCAACAGATAGATAGCAGTGGGAAAAAATAAAAGAAGATAAATGGTACTGAACATGTAGTCTTTAATGACATGAAGAATTCTGTCAGTTGAAAGGTTTCTGAAAAATACAAAAATCCCACCACTCACTCCTCTGCAGTCACTTATTCACTTCACATGTAAAACATTTTGGAAATTTTTCAAGTCTGTCTTGATAAGCTGTTGCAGGGCTCCCACTAACCCAGGTCATGGTTTAACCCCAGGCAGCAACCAAGCCCCACACAGCCACTCCCTCATTTCCCACCAGCAGGAATGATTCTCTCTGGGGGGAGAATCAGAAGGGTAAAAGCTGGGAACTCGTGGGTGGAGATAAAGGCAGTTTAATGGGGAAAGCAAAAGCAGTGCACACAAGCAAAGCAGAGCAAGGAATTGATTCACTGCTTCCCATGGGCAGCAGGTGCTCAGCCATCTCCAGGAGAGCAGGGCCACATCAGGTATTACAGTTTCTTGGGAAGGCAAATGGCATCACTCCAAATGTTTCCTCCTTCCTCCTTCTTCCCCCTCACTTTACATACTGATATAATTTGGTCTGGAATATCCCTTTGGTCAGTTGGGGTCACCTGTCCTGGCTGTGTCTCCTCTCACCTCCCATGAACACCCAGCCTCCTCCCCAGCATGGCAGTACCAAAAGCAGAAAAGGCCTTGGTCTGTGTGAGCCCTGCTCAGCAATAACAAAAACATCTCTATATTATCAACCCTGTGTTCAGCACAAATCCAAAACACAGCCCCATACCAGCCACTGTGAACAGAATTAGCTCTAGCCCAGCCAAAGCCAGCACACCTGGTACTGGAGAGCAAGCAGTCAGTCAGGAGTGACACCCTCTGTCACCCAAGCCACAGCCTCCCTTCACACATCACAGTCACACCGAAATAACAAAGTAGTGCCTGCGACACATGGAGCTGAGGTCATGAAAGTACAGAGGAGCCTGCTGCTGCAGCTCAGCGTCCTGGTTCAACCTGGAGCATCAGCACCAAGCTGTGTGTGCTTGGAAAGCTTTATGTTTCTTGAAATGACAATTTTAAACAAAAAAAAACCCTCTTGATCATAATTCTGAGTCCGTCTGCAGGAAGGAAGTGAAATGCTTTTGTGCCGATCCATAATGAGTCTCAGGTTTTATATCTCAGAAGGAATTTTGCTCTGAAAAACTACCTCTTGTGAGGGTCTCGCCCCAGGGTGATTTACTGAGAGATGTGGGCTGGGCTTTTGTTCTTCCCATGACTTTTCCCTAAATGCAGTCTGGAATTAGATACTAAAGTCTGACTTCTTGTATATGTTTCTTGTCTATATGAAGAAATACGAAAACCCTCAAAATCCTGATTAAAACCATCACACAAAACTCAATAGCAGTGTATTTCCATCAAGATGTCTAACTAGCCCTGTAGCAACAAAGCTACATTTCACTGATAATAATCTGTGAGAATCCAGAACAGGAGCTACCTCTTTCCCTGCAAATGGCCCTACAAGAAAAATCAATTCTTGCCCTGAATAAAAAAAAAAAAACCAACAAACAAACAAAAAAAAAACCCAAAAAAAACCCCACCAAACAAACCAAAACCAAATAGCTTATTTGCCTTCAAAATCATTTTAATTCCAAATAGTTTCTAACTTCAGTATGGATCCTAATAAGAAAATAGCATCTCTACTTTAACTCCTCCCAGAGCAAACCCGTGTACATCCAGTTAAACTCAATTGGCCAGCAAGATTTTCTTATTACTGAAACTTCTCAATTGAGACATTTCCAAGATAATATTGCTTCCACCTGGCTCTGACTGCCCAGAATATAAACATAGATTTGCTTTCCCCTTCAGTGCACTTGCACCACGATTTACACTGTGGCTTTGCTTTCAGCTCCAGTTTTTGTTCAGTTCCTCCAGCCAGTGAGAAAGCATTTTTAATTGCTCAGTGGGGACAGCACAATAAAGATGTTTGAAAACCCAGGACAGGGAGCACGTGGCCAAGCCTTTGGCTCTGCCATGCTGGATGGTTTCATGTGTTGCCCACTGAAGTCTGTGGGAGTCTTTTCATTAACTTCAGTGTGACTTAAATGACCTGGTAGCCTGTGGTGCCCTACACCTCTCAGGTGCCCAGGATTAATTCATTTTGTTGAGTTCTGCTAAGAATAGCTGTTTGAGGTGCCCAAGCCCTAGGCACTCAAAGAACTTTCAGATCTTGCTGCAGACTTCAACCATGTGCACCTCTAGCACATAAGGCCATAGAAGAAAATAAAATGTAAGAAGATACCTAAGAAGCTGCCACTCAGGGGCAGCTGCAAGGCTTTTCTGCTGGCTGGTGTTTGGAAGCAGCACAGCATTTACACGGGAGTAGGTCTTATTTAAACCCTCATTGCTTTCTCCTTCACACTTCCTTCCAGAAATATATAGGGAATGTAGAGCCAAATCATGCAGAAAATGTTCGGGTTTGCACCCCTAACCTAATTTCTCCTCCACAAAGACACATCTTCCAGACTCTGTCAGTCATCTTTGTGGTGAGCTACTCCTTGTCTTGTGCTGTAGGGCACAGGCAGCAGGGGTGAAGCCACCGAGATCCCAAGCATCACATGAGTTTCCCCACAATTACTTTCAGGATACATTTGCTCCTGTGCTGAACAGTGAGTGAGTCTTGTAACAGGCAAGCCAGAAAATTCATGCAGGAAAGCCATTAATTTATCAGGAAAGCCTTTCATTTATCCCTCCCAAATACAATGCAAGTGTTTTAATAAAATGGGTTCATTATTTCCTGTTCTTTAGGAGATGAACAACTCAAGATCAAAGAAAGGCACGGAACAGCTGACAAAAAGCTGAAAGCTTACAGACTTTAGGGAGCTCAAGAACCCTGGCAGTTAACAAAGCAAGTGGAAAAGGCTGTGGTCAAGCCTTTCTGTAGGCACTGATGATTTTGAATTAACACACTGCCCATCCCACAGGCTGGATATAGAGCTAGGAAGAATATGGAAGAATAAATACTGAATAGACTCTCTTTGGGAATCAGATCTCCTTCTTTTAAAAGCAAGCCTTCTTGGAGAACTTCAAGAAACGAACTACTTATAAAGAAAACTTTAAATAAATCAGTGCCAAGAGTAGGACAGCTGTGCTCAGCACCCACTTTTAGATACTGACCTTTCGTGAGCTGCTGCTTTCCACATTTTCTAGTGGTTCACCACAGCTGTATCTACAAGCTTTGAATTTCTTCAGAGATTACCTAAATGTCACTTTCCTTGCCAACATCTCTCCAGAGACCCATTCCAAGTGCATGAAGCTTAACAGGAATATTTCCTGAAGTACTTTCGGTCCATTCTATCCCACTCTCTCTTTGCATTCTCCAGGCTGGTCCACAGCAGCAGCAGAGACTCCCTTTGCCCATCTCCTCATAACATCATTGCTCGTGTCTTCAGCTCATGGTGTGTGTTTAGGGACAGGCCTTTACAAGAACATATAGGCTAGTTACTGTGAGCCTTGGGCAACCAGTGCCTCAGTTTCCCTTTCTGAACCTCTGGGATGGCATATCCCACTCTTCAGGAACCATCAAAGATGAGCAACAAGGAATAGCCTAACCTCACCCAACCCCTAGTGTCTTCTTGCATCCTTCTTATCAGCAACCCCTATCATATATCCTCAAATCCTAACAGAATATTTTAACTAGATTTTTAAAAAATTAACTGTTTGAAACTAAGAAAGCCCGGTGTGGGAACTGCTGATGCAAAGCTGCTGCCCTGAGCTTTTGCAGCAATTTAGAGATCAGCAGCATCGCTGTACCCAGCAATCCAGGTTTATAACAACACAGCTAAAGCCCAATTATCCCCAACTATTTACTGAGAGCTGCCTTGAAGTGCCTCCCTCCTTCTTTCTTTCCCTTTTAATGAAGTCTTCCTTCCAGCAGTGTGTGTGAAAGTGTGCACCTTCCCAGGCAGTGATAGGAGGGAGAAGGGAGAAATATCCACTTCACGGAACAAGGGGGTAAAGGGTAATCAGAGCAGTGTCACCCACCCAGGGCTAAAGGCTGTCCTGATGAAATGGGATATGCTCCTCCCAACACTGAGCAGCCCCCACCCAGCAGCTGATGGGCTCTGCCCAGCTCCTCACCAACACATAACAGGTACAGCCAAGCCCTCGAGCCTCCTGTTCCCAAAGAGAGTGGGAATTCAGAACTTCTATAGTTGAGTTTATAAATTTATAGGCAGCAATGCAATAGCTAACGCTTGGGCTGGAGATATAACAAGAGGTTTTGCTGAAATTCCCCCAGAAAATTTAAAAACAAAAATCAGATGAGTGCTGCTGTAGGCCTTTCCTTGTAATGAGATGTGCAGCTGAAGCAATTACTAACTTTAGTTTTTTAAAAAAAGCAATAGCAGTTTGACTAGAAGGTCTTCCTCCAGGAATGAGCTAGTAAATGAAAGCATTAAGTTAATAAGGGCTTGAGTGCTTCAGATCATTACAGAGATGGCCTACAGCTCCACACTTCACCAACTTGATTTTTTTTTTTAATATTATTGTCAAAACAGCTTAAAGAAAAGCCCCTTTAGATCCACTCAGCATTGAATGCAGCCTAGACAAACGGCTGCTTTCCTCCATTAAGCAACATTTTTAAAAGCAAAAAACTAATAATTAAATTCCACTGATGAAAAATTGCTTCTAATAAATAAAGAGAAACAGGTGCCATTGGCCTTGGCAGCTTTCATGTCAGTGACCTGAGCTGTTACTGAACCAAATGAACATGGTGCTGCAGGAGCTGGGAGCAGCACCATGGAGAAACTCCCATTTCAGCTACACCCAGAGACATCTTGGGATCTCATTCCTGGTGTTGGAGCAACAGCCAGGGCAGCCTGTGGTTCCTGCCAGCCTGGCATCCCCACAGTTATAAACCCCTTTTATCCTTTGTCTCAAACCACCAATGGGCAAACTTGCTTTGGGGCAGGTCCAGGACTGGGACCTGTGCTGTCCAGAACAAAGCTGCAGCCGTACCCAGGATCAAGGTGGTCATGCACTGCCTGATTGAAAGTCCTTTATAACTCAAATAATCTAAAACTGATTCTAAACTCTGAATGTGATCAACTAAGCATAACCAGAGAGAACTGCAGGCCTTCACTCCCTTCTATACATCCACTTCCAGGGTGGTTCACAGAATCAATTAGGTTGGAAGACCTGTGAGGAGGATGGAGTCCAACCTGTGACTGAACACCCCCTGTCAACAAGACCATGGCGCTGAGTGCCACATCCAGTCTTTCCTTAAACACCTGCAGTGACTCCACCACCTCCCTGGGCAGCCCAGGTGTCTAATCACCTTCTGTGATGAGATTCTTCCCTATGTCCAACATGAATCTCCCCTGGCACAACTTCAGACTGTACCCTCTTGTCTGTCGCTGGTTGCCTGGGAGGAGACCAACCCCCACCTGGCTACCACCTCCTTTCAGGCAGTTGTGGAGAGTGTTAAGGTCACCCCTGAGCCTCCTTTTCCCCAGGCAAAACAACCCCAGCTCCCTCAGCCAAGTTCCAGAAGTGGGGAAGTCATATTGCATATGAGGTTACTGCAATATCACAAACTTAAGCTGGTTATTTCTTTCTTCTTTATTTTAAAAGATACAATATTCAGGCAGCTCAAGGAAAAACAACCTTTGGATTTTGTCTGCTCATAAATCCATCACAACAGCTTGGGGGAAAACAGTAAATAAGATATTGGAAGAAGAGCACAAGAGGCCAAAAGAAGAGCATCTGCCTCTGGATGTGCTATTTGCAACCAAAGTCAGGTAGCAGGCTGTGATATTAGTGTGTGGTATTGATTTGTTCTTAATCCAGAGAAATGCCCCTGTAATGAACTCTGCTGTGCCCTTAATGATTTCATATTGAAGGATGTTAGGTGCCTTGCTCATAACAGAGTAACAGCAATTCCAAAAATAGCAATCCTCATAATAAAATGTTATTGAGAATCCTGAATTTCAATATAAAAGGGACTCTGCTGTACTCAAGGGCTTACAAGATACAAATGCATACTTTAAAAAGTTGTATTAAAGTCATGTTGGTACCTGAGTTACAGAGACACCGTAAGATGCCACTCCAGGGAGCAGCTGAGCCCCAGGTCCCCAGGAAACTTTTAGGCAGATGTAATACAGACTGGATTTAATCCCCAGATGATTGGGGCTGGATGTCTAGGAAGGGCTGAGATGCTTTTGTGAGCTGCCTGCGAGGGCAGGAGAGTGTGGCTGTGGTGCTCCTCAGCAACCGTCAGGGACAGCTCTGACAGCACAGGAACAGGGTGCTGGGCAGGTGCCACCTGCCTGGTCCTGGTCTGCTGCTCATCCCCAGCCTCTGGCAGATGCCCCTTCCAGAGGATCACCACCAAGCTGCCACTGCAGCTGGTGCAAGGAGACTTGTGGGAGAGGGTGGAGGCTTCCAGCTTCCCAGTGGGAACAAGCATTCCCACCAAGATCTGGGCCACCACAAAGAGCTGGGAGCACCAGGTCTGAGGCTGACCTTGCTTGCAGGTGATTGCCCAGCCTCAGCCTTGTCAGTGCTGCAAACAGCAGCCCCAAATTTAGCCTGCCAGGCTTCCTGGCCTCTATCAGCACAGAGCTTGTCCTGCTGGCTGGCCCAGGGGCAGGACCCCAGTGGCTGGGAAGGATGGTGGCTCCCCATCTCCCACCACCTGGTTGGTGCCAGAGCCCCTCTCCTGGACTAGAGGAGCAGAAGGGAAGACCCAGCCCTGCAAAGAGATGCTGGGGAGCAGCTTTAAGCCTTCAAATAACCCTCAGGCACCAACCAACTTCATTAAGAGCAACCAGGGGCACCTCCTGCCACCTCCAGCAGGACTGGGGACAGGATTAATTAGCTGGAGGAAACAAAGGTGAAAGTTTGCCTCCTACAAGCCCCCAAAACAAGCTCAGAGCTTGGCTTTAAGGTTATCCAGGATATAGACTGGGAAAAAAATATTAGCTCAATTATGCCTTATTAAAACCGTAATTGCCTTAATTACAGCCCATTGCTCCTGACCCCTGCCCAGAAGGGGATGTCAGCCAGGCTGTCCCTACCTACAGGGTCTGCGTGTGGGGGTGTGGGGCAGGTGGGAGTACCTAGGGGGCTGTGGATTGCTGCTTCCTCCAAGACCCATTGCTGGGGAAAAGTGGCATTATAAACTGGACCAGAATGGTGAACTTGTTCCCCTGAACTAGTTCTAAGCAGGTGAAGCAGGAACTGTCTCCCTCTCCCCATACCCCCAAACTCCCTCTCTGCTCCAGCCTAGTTCCTGCTAACAGTTAACCCACAGCTTGGCAGCACATGGTCCTCCCCAGGGAGATAAGCAGCATCCTTGGACCCTGTCTCTGAGAAAGGCTCTGAATCCTAAAGCAGTGAAGTAAGAGTAGCAGTGCATGGAGAGCAGAAGCTATTTGCATCCACATTCCAGAAACCTCTGCCTGCAAGAGCAGAATCAAGTTTAGTCAAAGCTCCAGGCTATGTGAAACCAGAAAAAAATGAGCAATTCTAAACCAGAATGGTTTTAGAAGAGGAGTGCCACCAGAGTTCAGCAGCTTTGTGGGGTCATAACTCCTTTGGAGCAGTATTTTTATTGTTACTTACATTACAGGCAGAGCTGAAAAGGTGCAGCTGTGGCTGGGGCTCCGTGGAGCTTGGCACAGCTTGAACAGGCACTAAAAGGAAGTTTTCAATCTAAGAGGACAAGAAAAAGGAAACACTGCTAGGAATTAATTTGTCCATTGTGCTGAGCAGGCCCTGGTGGGGGGCTCAAAGGTGAGAAGGAGCTCGGCTCTCACTCGGGTGCAGGATGGACTTTTCCTGCACTGTTGTCTGCTCCTCCACTCCCTTCCAGCACCAGCACCAGTAAAATCTGAGTAGCTGCTCATTTCACCAAAGGGGTCATGAGCTCTGCCAAAAATCCCTGGTACAAGAGGTGTCCTCAAACCTCCAGGCAGACTGGGGACACAACTCCTGTATTCCAGTCAGAACTGTAACCACGTCCCCGCCAACCCCCTGCTCTGCTTGTGAAATGCTGCCTCTTCTCGCCCACGTTTGTTTAAATTCAGTTCACTCCCTGAAGGCAGAGTTGGTTTTTTGGTGTAAAAGGGGCCAAGAGCCCACATTTGTTGGAACTGTGATTTTAATAGCCTGATCCCATGACATTACCTGTGGTAAGTGAACTGTAAAATATAAGTGCAAAATGTATTTAATACATATGTAACCTTCTTCACTGTTCCGTGATTTAGGGCTATACTCCCTGTTTTGGGGTTCAGGATTTTTCAATCTGGAACTGTAGACAAACCTCAAATGTTTCTTTTGAGTAATCCTGCCACAACTGCCAGCTAGAGCCTAAACAACTGAATCATTCATGAGCCCATCCGCAGAGCACGAGGCATTCAACAGAGGAAAGAGCACGTCAGCCTTTAACTGGTTGCTATTAAAAACCTGGAAAAGGGCGGTGGGAGAGGGAGGAAGGAGGAAAAGGAAATAAATTATAATGTTGATCATGTTTGTGGAACGATGATGGAAGAAGGATGCAAAACACAAGGACAAAATGTGAATTAGCCTGGGATATCTTAGACAGTTGGGCACATTTAAATGGGACAAAATTTAATTTAGTTGAATATAAAACAGGTCCTGATGATGCTGAGTATATAACAGAGGAATAGCATGCAAGAAAAGAACCAGAAGAGCTGGATGTGGAGGAACATGCCTTCAGATGTCACTTTGTGGTGACATTAGCTGTTACTTCAGTCTGGAGGGAACTGAGCTGACATCCTTCCAGCAGCTGAAGTTCAAAACCTGAGCCTGGTGCCTCACATTTCAGGTCTTCATTGCTTAATTTTGCAACCCAAAATGGGCAGCAAGGAATCAAAGCATGTAAAACAACTTGGGAAAGCAACAAGTCACTAATTGCTAAACTGCTTGGGAGGGTAAGAAGGTGATTAAACAGGAAGCTCCCCCAGGAACTGGGGAGCAGGGAGAAGGGAACCATGACTCTGGAAGGATCAAGCACACTTTTCTGGTGTCAGACATCTGTGATAAAGAGGTTCCAGCTCTTCTGAGCAAAATAAGAAATACAAACCTCACCTGTAAGGGTTTCTGTGGGCCGTGGAAACCCTCCAGCGTGGCAGGAAATCTACAGGTGTACATACATACACATGAGGTCAAAGCTCTGAAATGTTACCCCACACCCCTGCAGTGTCAGTGCCTGCTTTGGTTGTCTCTGACCCCAGGGTGCAAGGGGCTCAGTGTGACCCTCACGCTGCCCCATGGCTGCCAGGGACACATGTGACAGCTGTCAAAGTCACATCTGGGACTGCAGAGGGGCAGGGTTGGCTGTTGCTCTCCCAATGTGGGGAGAGAGCAGCCAGAGGCAGGATCAGGCCCTGCCAGGGCACAGGGCTGTCCCTACACTCCATGTGGGTAGAAATTGCTCTTCTCTTCAGCAACACAGTTCACTACACAGAAAAATGAAACCTGGGAATGCCTTATGCTCAGCAGCTCATCTTTGCAGAGAGGAGCTATAATCAGAAGAGGAAAAACTGCTGATCCTGATGGCCTCCACCCATGCAGCTTCTTTTCTGTTAATGCAGGAGGAGCAGTGTCCTTTGAGGATGTTAAGAGGACTTCAGAACCCCAGAATGGGGCACTTGGAATGATGTTGGAATGAGTCACTGAATGCATTTGGGGGGCATAAGCATCCTTGCTGCTCGTGCGATTACAGCTCGTTTGAGAGCACTATGCTCCCTCCCCATAAGGAATTTGTCATCTTTGAAGGCACCACATGAATCTGCTCCCCATTGCCTCTGTGGCCTGCTGGGAAAGGAGAGAGCATTCCCCTTTGCCATTTCCCAAGCAGGATGTATTTGTCCTATCTCACCAGGGAGGAGAGTATCACTGCCTGAGCCTCAGCTTTCCACTGCTGCAGCCGTGCTCAGCCCCAGCCCATCAGGAGAACAAGGACAATACAATCACCACTGAAGGGAAGCTTCATAAATGGCAAAAGAAAGGGGCACCAAGGCCTCCCTAGGGAGAAAATTCCCCCCAGTTAAATGGCAAGAGAAGATAGGGCATATCTGTGAACTGGTTCGGGGTTAGAAGCAGCCTGGTAGGAGAGCATCAAACACTCATCTTCTTTGAAACGGCAGGAACAGAGTGACTGCCCAAAGCTGGACCCTGCAGAAGCTGCTTACCACTCCAGCTCTTTTGCCTGTCATTCCTGACAGCAAATTGTGCTGAGCACAGATCCTGGGCTGAGCTAACTGCTGCAAAGGGCAATTAGCACCGCTGAAATCCTCAGGTCCAAAGAGAGACAAGCCTGTGCTCCTGTCTCAAGAGAGACCTGAGGCTGTGGAGATGCTGTAGGATGGCAACTGCACCTTGATCACGAACTCCTCTCCAAAGAGAAAGGGAAATCGCCTTAAAGCAGTAGCTTCGTGCTTAGAAACACCGTGCTCCAGACGCCACAGACACTACCCCAGGACAGTATTGCAGAAAGGATGCTAATTTCCCTCTGGGGTGGGAAAAGGTGGCTGTGGCCTCACACAGGGAAACAGGACAGCCCCTCCTTCTCGGTTTGTGCTGCAACTCACTTCTCCTGGAAGTGGGGCTTGGGAGGAAATCTCATAAATGTACAGGGTCACATTCCTGTTTTACCCAACGCATCCCGAGCCAGCCGTGTCCGTGTTCCCGCACAGGCAAACGCGCCTGCGGGTGTTTTGGGCAGCAACCTGTGCTCAGAGCCGAGAGCGGGCCGGCTCAAGCTGCCAGCCTGTCCTGAGCAGTGCGGTGCCGCAGCCCGAGAAGCAGGCGGGTTGCCTGGGCTGGAGGCGCTTTGCTCCCTCCCGTGCGGGATTCCCGCTGCCGAGACACCGCTGTGTCCCCATCGCCGTGTCCGAGTCCCCATCGCCACTGCCGCTGTGTCCCCATCGCCACCGCCGTGTCCGGGTCCCCATCGCCACCGCCGCTGTGTCCCCATCGCCACCGCCGTGTCCGGGTCCCCATCGCCACCGCCGCTGTGTCCCCATCGCCACCGCCGTGTCCGGGTCCCCATCGCCACCGCCGCTGTGTCCCCATCGCCACCGCCGTGTCCGAGCCCCCATCGCCACCGCCGCTGTGTCCCCATGGCCACCGCCGCTGTGTCCCCATGGCCACCGCCGTGTCCGGGTCCCCATGGCCACCGCCGCTGTGTCCCCATCGCCACCGCGCGGCCGCGCCCCGCACTGCGGAGCGTGCCAATGGCATTCCCACCCGCATCCCCAAGCGTGGGCATGGAGAACGACATCGCTCTGCTCCCGCCCTGTACCTGCCCCTGCTCAGGTCAGGATCCCATGGAGGTTCCAACAGGACACACTGATACCCCTGTGTAATAATAATAATACACTAATAACTACCAATACTAATAAATCTGCTATTCATTCTAATAAATAATCAGAGCTTTAGGCTGCAATAGCTGTAGGTGATTATACTACTGGATCCTAAAACATGATATTGTAAATAGAATTTAATAGATCCCACCAGTAGAATTTTTGGTAATTGTATTATAGCTAATACCAGTACTATAAATGCTAATGTTTAAAGGAGATGATAATAAATACTAATAAAATAAACCAATCAGTACTAATTAATAATAAATATTAATAAAGCTAATAATCACCCCTCTCACTGCCCTGACAGGACAGAAGGCAAATGATGGGTGACACTGCAGGTCACTGGGTGACCCTGAGGCTTTGGGCTCTGGACTGCACTGGCAGGTTTTGATCCATCACACCAAACTGCCCCTTCTCATTAGGCCCAAACTCATAATTATTAACCCATGTCCTCATTTGATCCCTTCATCAATTATCAAAGCCTCAAATGCCCTCAAGTAAGCCCTACCAGGGACTCCAGTGACCCCAGGTAAGCCCAAATGATCTAAAGTATCCCCTCCTAGGGACTCCATGACCTCAAGTACCCCAAATGACTTTATGTAACCCCTGTGACCTCAAGAACCCCTGAGGTTCTGCACCCTGAGCCCTCAGGGGGAGCAGCCTGCAGCACCCACAGCAGCACATCATAACCAGAGGCAGGGGCAGGGATGTGAAGCAGACTCTCCCCCAGCTTCCTTCCTTCCCTGGTCCCTCCATTCATCTTCTCCAGGAGTTGGCTCCTCAGCAGCAGGATCTGAGCAAGCCAGAGAACCAACCTGGGAATGGAAGCCCTTCAGTTGTGCCACACAGTCAGTAGAGTCTTAAGCTTTATTTTTCTATTGGCCAGCAACTTAAACTGGGTTAAAAAAAAAACCAAAAGCAATGAATATTGTTACATAGAGAAAAAGTATAAAACAGCTCAGTGGACACAAGCCAACTTACTGTTCATGTCTCGTTCTTCCTGGCCTCTCCCAACCCTGTACAATGTGTTTGAAGGGAATGGGCAAAGGCTGCTGTGAAGATACGCTTAAGAAATCAGAAATATTGCTTCAAGCAACATGCTCAATATTTTCCTCTTAGTTAGTAGTCAATACTTGTTAAGGAACTTTACTATAAAACAAAAAATAATTTAGAGATTTCTCCTTTAGATCATTACAGAATAATTTAGATTTCTTTCCTCTCTTTCTTACTGTTGCAGAACCAAGGATACATCTCAGTTCCTACACCTCTCTTTCTGCATTAGCTGAGGATTATTTCATAGGACTGATAATGGAGGAGTTTCAGATTGACCTGCTCTCAATTTTAACATGTTGCCCTTTAGCTGCAGTCCACAATTTCTGCTCTGTGAACCAAAACTCCACAATGCTGCAAGACCCTTTCCTGGTCTGGATGATTCTGCTCATGTTGGCTGTCTGCTGCTGGGGACAGGGCTCAGCCAGCACTGCTAAAAGGCCAGAAGAGGGAAGAAATTCATTGAGGAAGGTCTGAGCTTTTCTTCACTGCTTAGAAACACCAAACTGCCTTTTCTGCTGCTTCATGAGTGTAACAGGCATACCAGGAAGGAGGGAACAAGACAAGAGGAACACAAGATCCTGTGAATTCAGGCTACAATCCTGAGGGCACCAAGTTTATGGCAATGTCTGTGTCCTGTATGTATCCAGGATTCCAATGCAGAGACAATATTTAATTAAAACCTATTCCTCAGCAGCAAATAGCTAACCTAGCACTATCAATTTACCAAGTACAGTGGGGCAACTGGTTGGAAGTGACTCTCCTGACTTTCTTGGCAGTAACCAGTAGTGAGGTGACCAGTAGTGAGCTTCCAGACAAAGCCAGAAAACCCTCAGCTGATTAACAAGCTCTTTGGAGGCTTAAAAAACATTGGTGTATAGTCATTTCCTGCCAAGGGAGGCAAACCTGGAGGTTTTAGTAAGGAAAATCAAACCAAGGGAACCTTTCAACATGTAACAGATGAAAAAGGTATTTCCACTAACTGAACAGTCCAAAGGTTAGCAAGATATGGCAGCCCACAAAAAGACCAGTTCTTCATCAAACCTCATCAGGGGATAGGGAGGTGGAAATAAGACTCCTCACTCATGCTGGAAACCAGTCAATAAAACAAATTTTTGGCTAGACCCAAAAAAGGCAGTCCATCATCTTTGCTCCAGAACTGCTGGGAAGCAAAAGGCCTCTTGTGGCTTCTAATGGCACTCTGTTAGAGGAGGCTTCGAGGAAGAGGAGGAAGAATTGTTGAGAAATCCTAAGGTACCCACAACATCTTGTCAACATCGGTGTCACAACTAGATTTCAGCTGCACCAAGTTGTGCTCCCAATCAGCTGGGCAAGTAGCTCCTGCCTCCAGGCAGTCCTCCTCTCTGGTGGAGAAGAGCTGTGCTAGGACACTGGTGCACACTTGGGAGTAGGGAGAGAGCAAAATCTTCTGTGTATGAGAAACTCAGCTCTGTCTCCAGCTCAGTGCAGAACCATCATCTGGCCTCACAGTCAATGCCTGAGCCACTTCTCAAGAGAGCAAACCATAATTCTTGTACAGCATCCTGATGGCTTCATGTTGGCCTGGGAAAGCCTCAAGGGAAGTGGCCTTGGATAAATCTGGCTTTGTAGTTATATCAAGGGACTGTTGTGATAAAGCTTCTAGCAGAAGATCCACAGCTCTTTTGTTTCTTCACACTGAAAAGGACCTGCTGAACTCCTGGCTGCCTTGTACACAACAAGGAGGGGGACTTTCCCCAGAGGGGCAGATAAGGCAGTGCATGGTTCTAAAGGCATTCAATTATAGAGCCAAGTCCTCAAGTTACAGACACTTTTGGTGGTGGTAGTGGTGGTGGTGGAGAGTGGTCAGGTTGGCAGGTGCTAAGGGAAGTGGCAGAGGGGGAGCAACAGAGCTCTCACAGCTATTAATACGGTTCTGATTTTAAACTCTTGTACAAGCAGCAGGTGAAAATCATCCCAAAGATCTACAGGGTGAAGACAAGAAAGAAATACATGAAAACCACAGAAAGGATGCAGTGGAGTCAGCAACTTGAAAACTAACAGTTCAGACCCACTCTGGAGTGTCAGCCAGCTCCTGCCTGGGGATAACATACTCCAGCTTGCAATAGGCAGCAGGAAAAAACAATCTGTGCTAATCCTTGTAATTAATCAGAAGCTTCCTGGGGTGTAATCTGGCTGCTTGCCAGAACAAAAGGGAAGATGAGGAACTCTCAGATACATCTGCATCATAAAAAAAGAATATCCTGTGCCCTCCCCTCTCCAAATGTGAGTGCAAGCCATTCCCATTCCACATCATTATTCATCACCCTCTTGCAAATCATCACAGACCCACAGGGCTGTTCCTCAACATGACACAGCTGAAGGTAAGATTCTGGGATAAGTGGGGATAATCCCTAGGATCCCGGGTGGGAAGGTCCCTGCTGAAGGGAGGGCAGTTACAGGACACAGCCACAGGAGGGCTTCCTCAGGCTGCCGAGCCACGGCCTCCCACAGCCCCGGAGCTCAACTCCTATCCCTGCTGGACACCCACTATCACCTGCAGGGAATTCACCACACTGCCACAAGGGCTTTTTGGACCTGGTCAATCTCAGGTCCCCGAAGTACCTGGCAACTTCTTGCCAGGCAGGGAAGAGCATTACCCCATCTATTTTCCATCCCTCAGCTCAGAAGTTCCTTTACTTTTACCCCAAAACTCCCCTCAACCCTTTTTACCTGCACACAAGCAATGCTGATGCCCACTGCCCCAATAATTTTCAGATGCTCTTGAATGAAGTTTTCCAGCTTGGTAATGCAACCACTCTGCAGGGTGAAAGGAGGGACATGGAAAATCAGCTTCATTTTAACCTCTTGTTCACTTTAATCCAATGTCTGTGACCCTTGAAAGCAGCACTTTAAAAAGTGGTGTATGTAAGCAATCTCTTCCCCTGACATCTCTGGAAAAGCTAAGCAGATGATGTGAACTGCATCATGTCTGGTATTGCTCAGGACCAGCTGGCTCAGGAACCTCTGAACAAGCCCAAGGTGGCTCCTGGTAGTGCAGGAAAAATGCAGAAGAACCGACCACATCACACACAGTGTCATTCTTCTCTCATGTGTGTGGAGAAAGATTCCCTCACTCACTGCCTAGCTCCTGCCTGGAGGGGATGTTTATTCCTGTGAGGCCAAAAGGCCAAGGAAATGCTGCTAAGTGCATCCAGTACCAACAACCCTAACATAACTGAAGCCTTTTAAGAGTAAATTCTTCCCACTATTATTTATTACAGCAGTGAGTTTTGGTGTGAACCTGGAAAGCCAGGCTCTATCTCTGCCTTGCAACTGTCTATCAAGGACCAGAAGTATCTCCAATTGCACCTCATGGAGTAATTCCAACCACAAGGAGCTGTGTCAAATGTAGGACTTGCATTCAAGTCTCTTGCCAGAACCAAACCCCTCCTGCTTCCTCCCATAATTAATGTACCCAGGGTAACAAACAATTAATTATTTTCCTTTATATCTACATATTAAATAACAGTCTACAGAGCTGAACACTCAGCTAAAGAAGTGAATTGTACATTCCAAGGAATGCTACTGACTTGGAAGCCTACTGACAGTTTGCAGTAATAACCCAACACCACCACTCCCTGCCCACCTCTTTACACAATTTGTGACAGGTGGCTCTGAAGCCCTCCTGCTCTTTACCTCCTTGTAGATGTTGGAAGGATGGTCTCTCCTGCCACACAGGTCAGTGATCGTCTTACAGCAGCTGTCTGGGACTTTCCTCCCACTGGCCTCAGAAGATTTGATCCACAGGCTGTCGGCCCAGTCCGTGTAGTTGTTGCTCCCACAGCACTTGAACTGCACACACAGAGAGCAAAGGCTGAGCCTGCAAGCACTGCAACTTTTTCCTCCCTCCAGCCTCCCACATCAAGCCCTGGGCTTCACCCTCCTTTGCAGACACTCCAGCTATCTCATGGGTTTGGTTTTTTTATAATTATTACTGACTTTTGTGTTAAGAGTTTCCCAAATGTCCATTTAAATATCAAGTTCATCCATCCTTCAGCAGCTGTGACTTTTGTTTACTGCTGGGACGAACTGTAACCAAAGTGCACCTGCAGCTGCCTCAGCTCATAACTGCATGTTAATGATGGCAACAGGATAAGTTTAATTACCAGTTACCATCACAAATGCACCTGCTATGGCATTTTGCAAAGAGTAGTCCCTGTGCTTTGAAAGTGCCTATGCACAAGGGCCTTTTCTGTGGGAAAACCTGTCAGAACTGTGGCAGCCCTAACCTAAACCACCCCTGAGCCAGGCACAGCAAGCAACAGGGGCAGAAGAGCTCTTCTTTCATTACATTTTGATCTCTAGGGTACTGAAAAGCTTAATGAAAAATGTCAGCAATTTCTCCCAAGCTTTGAACTGGGAAAGTAGAAGCAGCTGTCAGAGTGACTTGGCAGCTCCAGTTCACTGGGAGCAAGTTCAGATATCATTTCCCCAGTGCTACTGGTCATGCAGTTCAATGATCACAGCATGCAATTCTGCCAGTTGCATGGCTCAGACCCTGTACCTCACCCAACTCTGTCTTGAATCAGAACATACACTCAGCCTAGAGAAGAAATACCTGTAGGTTATTTCTTCATGAAGAGATGCCTTTCGTGTGCTTGGTTTTAAGCCCTGAGGTAGCATTAGATCTCTTTGCCTTCAGAGACACCCACCTCCTGCTGCAGTTTGTCCACTGCACTGGTAACACTCTCCTCTCCCTCCCCCCGGTACTTCTGGGTCATGGTGTTCTTCAGATTTTGCTTCAGCTCCAGGCTCAGCTGAATGGAAGAGACAAGTGGGATAAAATCACAAGGCAAACTCACTCCTCAGAACGACTCAAAGCCCTGCATATATTCCACTGTCTTTGCTCCAAGAGGAGGACAGAGAACCGAGTGGAAGCTACTGCTTCCTTCAAGATCCTCCTCCAAGACTGGACTGGACAGGCTTATTTCCAAATGATTACAGATCAGGCCTCTGTTTTAATAACTGCAGGGAGCTGATTTGGGATCAAATTTCAACCTGCATTACACATCCCCACATGGCTTCTCACCTTGAATATGCAAGATTGCCAAGACATGCCTGCAATGGAAGGGAATACAAAAGTGTGCCTGCTTAAACATGAATATGCCTGTGAGACCATGTGCAGTCTTCTCCCTCTAAAGCCTGTAAAAATAATAAAACTTTATTTTTGTAAAAAATACAAATCACTCTGTCCAGGAGCAGGAAGAAATCAGAGTCCTTGGCATGATGGACTGAAGCCACATAGACCAAACAGCTCTTGTATCATCTTGAAAAAGGATGCCACAGGAGGGAATTAAGTGTGTGATTGCAAAAATCACTGCAAGGCTTTTCTTGATATTAGAGAGACAAAGTCTGATTTTGCAAGAGCAGAATTTCTGAAAGCATCATCATAAACCACTGGCATGTTCAAGTGATTGGATTCAAACTCTTACTCCTATGGAGACTCTTTTAATCGAGCTGAATTCTTCTCACCCTTTGGTGACAGCCAAGGGCCAAAGAGCCACATCCTTTTTTGTTATCCTGGTTGCGTCTCTTTTTTTTTTTTTTTCATATTGGTTCATGCAGCAACACTGCTTTAGTCCAATGCCTTTGAAATTCCAAGTTTCCTATACCAATAGACAACGCCAACATGCATTTTAGATTAGGTCAGTGGAACAACAGCTGAGTAACCTCTTTATTTACCTTTTATTCTACATAGTAAGTAGTAAATGAGAGGTCAAAAACATCTGGTTATGCTAAACTGTGCAAAATACAGTCTGGAGTTTATTCTCCCTCTAAAAACACTGCTTTCTCCAATCCCATGTGTCAGATGGGGACAACACCTACCTCACAGAGATGATATGAGGTGTCATTCATGAATATTTGCAAAATGCTTTGAGATCTTGGGCTGGGAAACTCTATGGAAATGCAAAGGATTTAGCATAAAAGGAAGAAAGGAAAAGGTTCAGCAACTGGAAGGCAGAGGCAAATGAAGAGGAGAGTCCATTAGCAGAATTATTACTTGGGAGAAAAGCAGTTACCTGTGGGCTCACGGGGAAGAACTGCAGCATGGAACAGAGATAAAAACCAGTTTAGACACACACATGCAAGCCTTAAACTCCAAAGCAATGGCTGAAATAAAAACAGTGGCAAGCAGAGCAAACAGCCTGCAACCAAGAGAGAAGCGAGATTTATCAGCCAGAGGGTAAAGGGATGTGCAGCTGTTGATCAGAGTTATACTCAAGTGATCTAAAGCACTCAAGGGTACAGTTCTGAACATGCTGTCCCGTATTTCAACCCAGGGATCAGCTCCTCCTCATCCATTGTCACATATCAACCCCATGCCTTTGCACAGATGGATGGATAGATCCTGGCTTCCTGCCATGCCTGCCAGGATTGATCTTTTCCTGTTAAATATGCACATTCATACCCCAGCTCCCTCCTGGCAGGAGCCATTGCAGCTCTTTGGCTCCTTGCAAACCACTAGTGCCCATCCAAGGCAAAGCACAGAAGGTCCAAGAGAAAATGGAATGGCAAGGAGTCCTGGCAGTGAAGTCAACAAGATGGGATGTTCAGCTGCTTTTCAGGCAGCCATTTGATAACAATCCTAATTTGCCACTTCCAATCAATTTCCAGACATAGAGCAACTTTGCAGGCTGTTTGTGCCTTGGCGGTTAAACTCCCTTTGAAAGCAAAGTGATGAATTAAGCTCTGCTCTCAGCAACTGCAAGAAGTGCCAAGCCAGACCTGCAGCTGTTGGGAGCCTGTCCTGTTTCTCCAGCCCCTCAGCTGCACTGCTTAAGTAAAGCTCTCAAAAAGTTCTTGACCTGAAAGGACCTCTCAGCTGGTCCATTCATCACCTTTGCTGGATGCAGCAGGAACTGTTCCTGTGTCCTGAACACGCTAAAGTGCCACTAATGTGGTTTCAGTTGCTTGCACTATGCCTTGGAGGCTGTTAGGAGAGTTCCTCAAAACTGAGAGAGCCTCAAAACCTGTCTTCTGTAAGAGTCTGCAGAAAAACTGAGCACTAAGTGCACCACAGGAAGGAGCCGAGCAGTAGGGCTGTGCAGCCCGTTGGGGTAACGACCATCACTTTGTCAAAACCAGTAAATAATCCAAGGTCTTCTGTATATGGAGGGGAGTGAGTAGGTGAACCACAAAATAGACCTATGTCCCAAGCACCCAGGCCAAATTTTGGCTGGAGAAATGGGATGATAATGAGCTATCCTCTCTCCCTTGTCTGAGTCTCCAAGGACTAATGTCCACTCACCTGCTGGTAGTAGATATAGGCCAGGATTCCTGCAATGATCTCCAGAAGAAAGATGCATAGCAACAATATGAAGTACTGTAAAATAATAGGAAAAATATATTAGAACAGAACATAAGGAGATGCCAAGAGGCAGCTTTTCTTTACCTGGTAAAACGCCTGACTCTGTCTTCACCAATGCTTTTCTGCAGCAGTGTTCAAAAGCTAGGCCTGGGATTAAGACTTGAATAGGGTAGGAAAGGAACAATCCCACAGATTAATTAAAAAAAAAAACCACAGAATAACTGAAGACAAGCAGAAGCAAGTGTGAGTTTAACTCACAAAGCCAGAGGGATATAGAGAATGGAAAAGTGCAGGTAACCAAGATAAGATCACTGTACAAAAGAAAGTGGTTGCTAGATAACCTAATGAATACACTCAGTACCACGGAAAATATCTGATTCTGACATCAATACAAAAAAAATTAAACTTTTGCTTGTTTTGACATTGTTTAGGGCATTTCACCAAGTTACTAAGGAGCAATGTATGTTACAAAGATGATTCAATAAAGCCACAGAGGGCTTGTTTCACCAAATAGGCAGAACAGCAGCTAAGCATAAAGCTCCCAGTGACTTCTGCAGGGCTCAGCCACAGGCTAAGAAGCACTGTTGAAGTGGATGGATTCCAGCACTGATTCACACTCAGCACTGCATGTGCTCCTGAACTGGGATCTAGATGGAAAAACTCAGCATCTCAAAACCAAAGCGAGAACTCTTAGAACACTAATAGGAGAGCATGATTATTTCTTAAAAGAGCTTAGTGGCAATGAAGTGAAAAGGGTAAGCCTTGCTAAGCACAACAAGAATCAAATGGACAGTACAGAAAACTGTTTGGGATCCCTGTTCTATTCACAAACAAGTAAGAAAGCCAAACCCATGAAGAAACCATGCAGTAGATTGAAAGGACAAGGCAGGCCTGAAGAGCCTGGGTGAAGTGTCCACTTCTGCTTAGGATCCAAGAGAGCTTTTCAGGGAGAATCCCTCTCCTGACAAGCAGCCCCTGCCTTGCTCACAGTCAGCAACAAACAGTGTCTTTACAGATCCAGGCTCTCCTGTGGCTGATATTAAATTAATCTTTCTTTAGATAAAGCTGAAGAGACTCCAGCTCCAGTCATAACAAGGACCTCAAGCTAAGTTTCTGTAAGAGCTGGCTTCTCCAGGACAGAACAGACAAAATATCTTCCATTTACTGTTTTACCCTCAGCCTTAAGAATGGTCTGTTACCAAGACACGAGGAAGCAAATGGCTCCCTACAAATGTAACTGGACATCAAACCTGCACAAAAAAGGACAGTGAAGATCTGGACAGAGTAAGGATGCTTTCTGTTGCACAAGTGTTACACCCCCACTGTGCACTTTTCTCACTAGGTATTTCCCAGCCGCTTCCGCAGGAGTAAAATGACACACTCAGGCTTCCTCTTTCACCCCTGTTGGGCTTCAGCAGCTGCAAAGCATGGACAGCTGGGTTTTATCTGCAGACCAGGCTTTAATCTGAGCACACAATCTCAGCCTTTCACTCCCCTGCCCCAGGCTCTCCCCCACAGCGATCCCAACCATCTCCAAAGCTTGTACAAGGTACCCATTCATCCCTGGGCAATGAGTCACCCACTGGAGTGCAGGATAGCTAAAGGCTGCTCCCAACATTCCTAGGAGGTTGAAAAGGGGCAAGAAAGGGTTGGCAGGCCTTGACACACGGGCTGGCTCTCTTTTGTTGGGATTTTGTTGTGCCTTAACTGACCTTAACATCATTTCTCTGCCAAGGAGGGGCAGGAGGATGGCAGGATGCTGAGAACAACCAATGGACTGGAAAGCTTGTTTATTTTTCCTTGCTCTGTGTAATGTCAGATGCGTTCAGGTAGAGCTAGAGTTATGTCACTACAAGCTCTGTGCTCACTGTGCTGGCTTACAGTGGATAGAAACAAACATGTATCCAGCAGACCTTAACAAATCTGAGTCACAAGTAAAACCTTGTGAGGAAGGTTAGTGCATCCACCACCCATGAACCCAACCTGTCTCTGCTGATACACTCCACCATTATCTTATTCCCATCGCTCCCTCTGGGCCACTTGTATGTATCATGCTGATATAGGGGAGCAGCAGCTTTCACCCTGGACACACACAGAGCACAGGGCTGCTCTCCCTGCCCTTCAGCTTTAGCTGCAGGGCTTTCTTAGAGGTCTGCTATGGGAGGAGTGGAACTGTAAGGACATGCCCTACTTGTTTCCCAAGTCAGAAATGTGCGATCACCAGAAGCTCTCTAACAAGCACATGCCTGGACCTGGGTGGGCTCTAAGCAAAATTTACCCTGGCTTTGGCTCCAAGACTGAGTCAGGGCTATTGGGTGTCTCCTCAAGATCTACAGAGTTCGAATTGCTTCCATCCAGTTTTGAGTGAGGTACTAAGTGTTAAGTGTGTTTTCTTTGAATAACACAAAAAATGGCTCAACCCCCTACAACCCAAATAATTATCTGGAGACATCTTTCTACTGCCTGAAAAAGAGATAGATGATAGCAATGATACTCCTAAATCAGCAACCTCACTTCGGTGGGAGGGTTCCGGGCTGAAATGCAGTAGGAACAGAAATCCTAATCCACATGTGCTCCCTTCTCCCTGTCCAAGGTAGGTGACTAGAAAAAAGACTGTGAGGGGCCAGGCCTGAAGAAAGTCACCTCTTTTTACAAGCAAGATCTTCTATTTGACAGGTCTTTCCCTGGGACTGCATTTTGACTGAAGTATGATATAATTGCGGTCTGTGTCCTTCTAAAGAGCTGGACTGCAGCATCACAGCTGCAGATCCACTGCCTTGCCTGCTCATGGAGCCAGAGAAACTCCACCTCTGCTGCCCAGGCCTCAGCACAGCACATGGTTAAGGAAGGCCAGTAAGAAATGACAACAGAAGTAGCACAGCTGTGAGTGATGAGCAATGAAATACTATGAAAAGCCTTGAACTGGGCTCATAAAACTAACAGTTACATACAAGGCAGTAAAAAAGTTCACGGCTTCCAAACTTTTCAAGAGAAAAACAAACTAAAAACCAGATATACATTTGACAAAGTGCATCCAAAGCTGTCAGCAATCGGTTTTTAAAAGTACCAAAGCAGCACTGGGGAGAGCAGAGCTCTGTGCTGATTATACTGCTCCCTCCCATATTTACATGGGTCTCTTGTATAGAGGGAAAGTGGGACCGGCTGGCACAGCCCCTGGGGTGACTGTGAAGCTGCCAGGATTACTGTCTGAGCTCAGAGCTGGCAAATGCCCCCAGCCAGGCTCACCCAGCCCTGGCAAGCACAGCCCTGTCTCAGATTACTCAGGGCAACCAAAGCAGAGCACAAGCAAGAAGAGACAATAGGTCTGTCACAGCCAGCCACTCTGAAAGGACACTGGTGTAAGGAGACAGAGTGACCTTTTATTCCCAAGAGACAATTATTAGTTTTCTATGGCAGAATAACAAAGAAAACCCCACTGGATTTTCATACGTAGCTTCTGGCTGAGGGAAAAAGACAAAGGGGGATCTCTTTGGCATGGAGAGTCAGCGAAGCAAGGCCAAAACCAACTGCTACAGACCAGGAGCCTACTGAACAAGAATCAGCAATGCACTCACTGTGTCTCCCTCCATAGTTGCTCTCCCTCCCTGGCCCTACTCTGCCTCTCACAGGGATTATCAGGTCTGCACAGCAGTGAAGCATCAGGCTTGCTCACAACTCTTATTTCTTCTATCCAAACTAAAGAGGAAAAATGGGGTCAGTCAGGTGAATGAGGATTTGCAAAGGGAGGAGCTGGCAGCTGAAGTATCTTTTTCTGTACCTGTGAAAGCCAAGAGCCACTGATTGTTATTTCAATCACTGCACTCACCACTGCAGCCCAGACACTAAAACAGAGTGCTGCCACACTCCAGACTGAAAGGCAGATTTGAGCAGGAGTAAGCAAAATAGAAACCTCAGGGCTGGTAAAAAACTTCAGTGTAGGTGGGTGAGCAGGGAGCTCAGGAAGTAACACAGAGAAAGCTGTAAAAGAAGCAGCAGATTATCAAAACAGCATGGCTCTTTTTCGTGGAAGCAAAACTAAAGTAATTTTTTTGCAACTGAAGGAAATATTAGAAATGTTCTGACAACCAAGTGAAAAAGTGTATTAATCTGGCTTGAACTTAATGTCATTAAAAGCTAGTTTTATTACAGGTCTGTCATATTTTCCTCCCTCTTCCCATTTTCCAAAACAGTATATAGAATGGACAAGGAAGAAGGAAGAGACAAAAGCCACAAGGTTTTGTTTTGAATAGTTTCAAACAGACATTCTCACATGAAGCTTAGGTATTACAACTACACTTTTTACTCTTGAACCATGCAGCACATTCTTTGTGTGGATGGAAGAAAATGCTCTGCAGTAAAACCTGTCCCCTGGGACATGGACAGCACTGCTGTCAGGAGCTGGAGACCTTAATGATATTTGCTCTAGGACAAACAAGTAAGGCTGGTGCACAACACAACCAAGATGCTTCCCCCCAAATATAACAACCAAGCAAAACTCACCACTCTTAGCAAATTCCGCCGCTCTTTGAAGGTGGCACAGCACCCAAGGATGCCAGTGACCATGACCACCACCCCAGCCACCACCAGGATATAAGCAGTTGCAGAGTATGTGCTGGAGGAGAGCAGGCTGATGTAGTCACTCTTCTCAGCCAGGGTCCAGGTGCCCACTGCCATCACAGCCCCACCAGCCAGCTGGGGAGAGACAGAAGCAAACAAATGAAGGGTGTCGGAAGCATGAAGTTCCTCACCTCTCACAGCTACTGGACAGGGACAGGAGGATGTACTACAGCTCCATCAGCTAGCCAAAGATGATCTACACTAAAGGATGGACTCACTGGGACTGGAGCAGGTCCTGAGCTTCAAGGCATCCAGTTCAGCACTCCAGGCTGCCTGAGACAGAAGCTATCTAAACCATCTACCTATGTACAGCAGTTCATACTCAGACCAGACTCTTCCCAAATGTAGCCACACTGGGTTTTGGGCAAATAAAACATGTCAAATCTGTATCACCAACCTGGCTGGCTAACCTCTAAGCCTTGTGGCAAGTGAACACAGAGAACCCAACCACATCCCTAACAGTTCCCTCTCTTCTAAGCCTTCAGCTTCCAGAGGGTTTTAGGCAGCATCTGGTAAACTCAGCCTTCCTTAAAGGTCTGACTTGGACACTTCATTGCTCTGTCCCATGCACCAAAGTAAAACACAGCCCTTTGGCATCAGTAACTTTCCTGGTGGAAGTATGACTCTGAGAAGCTCTAAAGTGGATCAGCTGCAAGAAGGTGTGTGTCATCTGCCAGCACTCCCTCTGCCATTTTGAGAGGAGAAATGGCAAGACAGTGGAGCCCTCAGGCTCCTGGAAAAAGTAAACCAGGTGAAAAATCAAGGCTTATTTTCAGGCTTCCTGTAATTTTCTATATCTGGTAACATGACCTAGAAACAGCCACGTGCTACAGTGTCAAACCATAACTTCTGCAGCCTGGGCAGCCAAGCCTAAGGGGTGACCTTTCATCCAACAGGACAAAGGCTGTGTCCTATTGATGTCAGCACTTCTTCCCAAAGACTTCACCATGCCCAAGATTTCTGCACCCCAACACCAAAATTGCAGTGCCATCTCATTGCCTCTGACACAGACTGAGTTTTCTTACCCAGAAAAAGAAGTTGAAGATGAAGAGAAGGTACTTCAGACAGATGGTCCCACATGTTTCCTTCTTTTCAGTATACTCACGCATCTTTCTGGTTCACCAAGCTCCTAAAAAAAAAAACAAATCCAGAAAAGCTTGAGTGAGTCAGTCATCACACCACTTCTCCCAGAAGGCCAGCATTACTACTGTCCTTCTGCAACATCTAACACTTGCAATCTTTTGCTGAAGTAAGCTGGTGAACAAGCCATTCAGCTGACTTCAGGGACCCAAGACAGTGCTGGCTCAGATAAAGAGCTCTCATATCATTTGGGTGACCTACACACAAGATCTTGCACAATCCCAGGCCTGCTCTCCAGAAAATCCCAGTGTGGCTCCTGATTACAGCCTGTAGTGGCTGTTCTGAAGGCAGCAACAGAAATCTTGGTCTCTGATATTTATGGAATAATCTGTCTCCAAAGAATATTATTTTCTCTCTGGCATTAGTTACAACTGCCTTAAATAGATCCTTCTCTAAGTTTGGGCTATTTTTGATCTTTATAATTGTAACTGGGAACACACTTATTATATGTTCAGATGTCCTATCCTTTTTGAACCTCAGCAGTCTGCTGGAGTAATTAATTCTCTTCTTCACTGCTTACTTTCCATGGCCCTTCTCACAGGCTAGCTGTCCCTCAGGGCACTAAAAGACTGTCCCAGCTACTAAGAGGAAGAAACACAACCCTTGGCTTTAGATGATCTGACAGCATAAAATGCCCCTGCAGATATGTAAGGAATGGGGTTTTGTTGTGAGTCAGTCCCAGTGCAGTGTTACAGATCTGCTACACCCTAGAGCACGTTTCTCAGAAGTGGGTCTGCAGCAAGCACAGCTCCATGCTACTTCACTGCCTGTTGTTCAGAACTCAAAGTCTGAAACCCTCAAAAAAATATTCTCATCACTGCCTGACCAGGCAGACAGGACAAAAGCACTGCTCAGGGTATTGCTGCCAGCATCACCTGTGTGAGGCAGGATACAGAAGTACAACCAAATCCTCATCACTTGCATTTAATTAAAAAATCATCCCTTTCCTCCTACACCAGCCAGCAAGGAATGATGCAAACATTGTGCACCAACATCAGAGTGCAATGTGCTCCTACACCAGCAATTTCCCTGGAAGCAGGCAGGCAAACAGCCTCTACATTTTTCCAGAGGCATGGAGTCCACACTTAGTTAAATTACAAAATTTCTTCACACAAGTGATGCAAGCTCCCTCCAGGGACCCACTGCAGCTGCACACAGCCATGCAGTATAGACTCATCTTGGCAAAACACCTGACAGCAAAGAAAGTGAGAAACAGGTACACACAGCCAGGCTGCACATCAGGTGACTATCAGCATTATCTCTGCCACCACATTTCTAATGTCTGGCTTTAAACCAGATGAACCAAGGCTGGGAACAGCAGCTGCCCATTCTGCTGCATAATTGTATTTTATTTGCAGGAAACTATTTCCTTGTCCTTCATGCCAGCCCACTCAAAAGCCCCAGCCAGGCCTGCGCTTTAGAAACTAACAAACGAAGCTAACAAGGAAAGCAAGAGTGTGAACATGCCAACAGTCCCACCCATGCCCATTCCTGTCACCATTTCACAAGAAAACATTTTTCTCCAGAATAATATCTGGCAACAGCAGTTGGCAACAGCATGCTGCTTCACTGGCAAAAGGAGCAGATGAGATGGTGGCACAGATCAAGGAGAACAACTCCTCAGAGTTATCTCCAGAAGAGATCAGAACCTCCAGCAATGCTCAGATTAATTACCATGTTGCAGCACAAAAGGGCCCCGGGCTTTGGGAAGGAATGGATGCTGCTGGTACTGCATGCATTGACCAGGGCTTGCAGATTCTCCATGAGAAAATGCCCAAGAGCACAACATTCATGGAAGGTGACAGATTTACAGTTCCCAGAGGCTTCATTAAGCCACAGAAGAAGAATGGCAGCAGCAAGGCAGCCACACACGCAGCTGCTCAACTCAGAAGAGGCACCTCACCCCAGATCTGAGAGATGCCTTCTAGTAACAGGTCTTCTGCTCACCCCTTCTACTATCAGGGCTGTAGGTAGAGGAACATGAACTGCAGGCTTGCAGAGACTGACCAGGGGATGATAACCATGCTTTCTGTCCTTAGGCTCCTTGGCCCAGTTTCCCTCTTGCTCCCAAGGATTTTAGGAATCTTTCTTCCTTCCCCTACATATTGCCATAGAGCAGGTGCTGGGCCCTAGCAAGGGATATAATCTGTCCTTCCTTCTGATCCAAAAGCTCTGAAATCCCAGTCACAGTTCCATCTTGTCCAGGGTGAGGACTGGGCAGACTACACTTGCATCAGATGACAGGCAGTCTGAAATCCCCCAAGGCAGCAGGTCCTGCTCCACCCAGCACTGGGTACAGGCAGCCTGGCTTTGCTGCTGGCAGGAGAGGATACGCCTGTTTCCAGAAAGCTGGCAGGGAACAGCTGCAGGTTTATAAAGCAGGGTGAATCACCAGGGATGGCAGACCATGAATCAGAAAACAATCAGGGCTGTCTCCTGTTTGATCTATCCTTCCTAGCCAGGAGCAGAGCTGGTGGCACTGGCTGCCTCTGCATTCTAAATGACTCACCCAGCCAACTATTCAGGGAAAAGCAGCTCTCTAGGCCCTCTTTCTAGAAGTCATGTTGTGCTCCTTGCCTCACACAGGGTGATCTGCTGCCTCCCATCACCTGCAAAGACAGGTCAGCCTTCAGGGAACTATCCTGATCGTAGGGAAAGCAAGTGAGGGCAGGAGACTACACTGAAATGTCTTCCCCACGGAGCCCCAGCAGCAGGAGGGGGAACCACATCTGCTTCCCAGGTTTATGGTCACTTCAGGCTCTGAGCCCCACAGTCCCAAAAAGCACAGAGGTGTTGATCAGTGTCACAGCACCAGGATGAAAATGGGGGCCTCATCCTGAATTCACTGACATAACCATGGTCTCCTGCCTTCAGTCATCCTTATAACAAACCCTCAGAACTGATATGAATCACTCTTGAAACCGGACAAGAAGCAGCAACAGTAATTAACACACATAATTCTGTTCTATTTTAGACACTGAGGCAAAAACCTGTTCTGAATCATTATCAATAATTACAAATGAGCTCTCTGATGAATAGGAAATGGCAAGCTCTACCACAGGGCTATATTTACAAATACATAAAAACATATTAATTAAACATGAGCTTCATAATGGGAAATACTTTGTTAACTGAAAAAGTGGTTAGAAGACTAAAAGTACTTTCATAATGAAGTTTACTTGGTCAAGTCCAACAGACAGGAGCTTCATCTGCAAGTTAAATTTCAGCAAGCAATCAAGGAATACAGGCTGTGAAATTTAGTCACACAATGGAAAGAAGTATTTTAATGGAAGTCACGAGAATCAACAAGAGGTTCCTACTATGCCCACACACACTGCAACAGAAATGACAGAGAGAAATAATTCTCTAGGGAAAACAAAATGCATTAAGCTGAGAGGAAAAAACAAGTGACAGAAACCATAGATGAAAGGGAGGAGTAACAGTCTGAAGATTAATTCAAGAAACTGGGAGTTGAACAGCTTGAATCCAGCTTTCCACTCTGACACAGACTTTGTACATAGACTTGGGCAAGTCCTTCAGTCTGACCCTTGCCTCTCCCTTCCTCCCCCATGCAAGAGCTTCATTATTCTCTCAACCCAGCGACTTTATGAGGATCTGCACTGAGAAACTCTGCTGATGGAGGAATGCCAGCTGAGAGGCATGACAGGCTCCAGGTGACTGACAAACTGGCAAAAGCCCGACAGCAACATGATTTCACAGACTCAAAAGTGCTTTTGCCAGCAAAGATTATTTCAGCCAGTGAACTGGAACAACCTCGTTCATGATTAGTAAAATACATACTTATAATGAGAGGAATGCCTGGTAAAACAATTTTGGCAGTAATTTTTGACGCTTGCTGGTTCAAATACATCAGGGATTGAGAGATGCTAATAATGAAGTATATGAGTAACAGTGAATAACAGTGAATAACAGTAGAATAACAGTGAAGCAAGGAGGAACTTATGCAGACATCTCAAAAAGATAAAAAAGGTAAAGAGTGAGCTCATCCTGCCCCGTGTGACTGCAAGCCACAACCTCCTGGGAGGGTAAGAATATACAGTGCATGACTGCCAGGCAAGGCTGGGATCACGTCAAACATGAAACTGTTTCATGGTCTGATTTTCTTGGGCTCTCATCCTGCTGTGACTGAACCGTTGGGACAAACCAGACTAAAAGTCACCAGAAGTTGAACAGTATGGCTCCAGTTCTGGGTGTTAAGTATCTGGGAACACAAGCACTGCACAGACAACTGTGAAACCTAAAATTTCAATAGCAGGACTGGCTCTGCATGTTCCACACCACACCACTGTATTTTTCTTTGCAGACCCAAAGGCACACATAGGCATGCACACACAGCCCAGCTCAGAAAGCATATGCCATGCACACACACACATACACTCCTCTGGATAGACATTCATTTAGTCATCCCAGACACTGCCTGGTACATTTGCCTCAACTTGCACTGTAACAGCACTTAATTAAACAGCAAAGAAAGCCAGGCCTGCAGGCTTTTTCTGCACAACCTGCCCTAAAGCAGCATCTGACAGATGGGGAAGAAACAATGCCAAAGCAAATGAATAGCTCCCAGGCCATTAAAAGTATCATTATTTAAAAGTATCGATTTTTGAGTGATAGCAAGCAAATTGGGATCCAAAACATCAGTGACAACTCTTCCACAGATAACTCATACACCACAACTTTCATAACTTCTAACACCTTGGCCAAAGCACACAAGAAAGACTTGCTCCAGGAAATCCCACTGCACCCATGCTGTAACGAAAGTGCAACCACTGGGCACACTGCTGGCCTGGAGGGAAATATTCCACTGGAGACTATCTGAGCTGGGCCAGATAACCCTGGCAGCCATCAGCAAACAAAGCAGACGTCCTTCCCTTGGTATGTGCAGTGCAGGTGTGGGCCAATAACTTTAATCTTCAGCAAACTCACAGACATTCTTTGTCAAGGTTGAACTCCAGCCTTTGAAAGTATGACCCCTTGAGCTCCCTCTCTGTAAGATGAAAACATCACCACTGATGCTTTACCTACCCCACTGAACATCCTCAGAAAGGGCCTCCAGCTGCTTACTGCCTGCCAGAAAGCAGCTAAAAGTAATTTAAGCAAAGCCTTCCCAGGAGAGGAATTCTAAAGCTTGCAGGTAAAGAGCTCAAATTCACACTGTGTGCCATTATCCACCCCAAATTGATAGCCAACATGGATCAGCAGTCTTGACACTGACCTTTTACCACCAAAGCAGGTGACGGCACCAGTGCAAATGTTCAGTCCTCTTCAAAGGCTTTTTCCCACTCCCTCTCGTGTTGCTGGCTCTAGTCTGCTGCTGGATTTAAAAAAGCAGAAAGCTGAAGGAAAAAAGATGAGAGATGGAGAGAAGCACGAGCTATGCCAAAGACTATTCTGAAATCAATATATGATTATATACTTCGCCATCAAGTCCTTTAAGTAGAGAGCACATGATTTCATAATACACTTGTGAATGCATTTGATTAAACTGCAAACAATGCACTGGTAACAGGGAAGATCTAAACTACAGCAGTGGGAAACATGAACATCTTCTATTGGTAGAAAGCTGTCAGAACAGGTTTGTATTTACTGCTGCATCCTGCTAATGCTGCTATCAATTCTGTTAAGGTTGTGTACACAAAATGACAGCTCATTCTGGTGCAAAAGGCCTGAAAGCAACTCCATGAGAAAGCTCAGGAAGATCCTTCTGGTGCAGTGCGAAACCCTTCTTGGAGTTAGTGCCTTGAAGTGATTAAGTTTTCAATCTGATCATGGGCAACCCCACCCTCTCTCCTTCCTCAGCTCTCCCTTCTCACGAAGCCATGTAGCCACTGATAGCCACACTCCAGTCATGGGATTCAGCCTATCAAGACTCAGTCAAGGCAAGCAGATTGTGGCTTTCCAGCAGCACAGTGCCTTCCAGCTCCTCCCGTTTGTTGCCCACACTGAGTGTACCAGTGCAGACACTTCATCTGGGCTGTCAGTCACAACACCTTTTTAGAGAGATCCTCCAGTGTATCCAGTACAAGGCAGAGCAGCAGCCTCAGGGCCCTTGCTGGCACACCATTCCTCTAACCTTGGCATGTCATCCCAAGGCTTGTCATTTCTGTGGAGGCAGCTAGGCTGCATAAGGCTGCTGTACAGGAAATTGGCCTGTAGCATCCCCTCTTTTCCCTGCTTTCCCAAGGCAGAGGGCCCCAAACTTTTTGCGACCACTTGTACTGCCACAGCCTCATCCATCTCACCTTCATCCTAGAACAGGCAGGTCTGAATCTCCCTGCAAGGCTTTCACTGGCACTGCAGGCAGCAGGAAGGGGAAGAGAATAACAAGTATTCCTCCTTAGCCTGTTTGGATACTGAATTAATGATCCTTTGATATACACCACGACACCAACTTACTTCACAAAGTAAGCCTGAGGCTTAAGCTCCTATCTACTGCCCAAAGAGAGATATGGAAGTAGTAATACTTCCTGACTTGCCTGAGTGGGATAATGGAGTGTTTGAAAACCACCTAGGAAGAGGAAAAAAAAAGATACTTTTTACTAGCAGATCAAATTTAACAATCCCTAGCCATTTTAACTTTCTCTTATGTTCAAGTAGGGGGTTCCTGCAGGCCTTTACCTAGCCCAGTATGGATGACATACCTTCATTTATAACTAGCTTGAATTACTTCTGCTTCCACTCCCTATGAAAAATGATGCCAATAAGAGCCAGGAACTTGTTAATTCACATTACTACACAGCCTCTAGGCCATAAAAACATCTCTTCAGAGAAACAAGTGAAAATTCCATTTCTTGTGCCACTGGAAAGCAGGCCAAACAAAGTTCCTGGGTTCGTTAATTAAAGGTCAGATAAAGGAACTTTCTGAAGAAATAGGGCGAGGAGAAAAGGCACAGCAATAGTTCTTAAACATCCTCCTGAGGCTGGGCTCAAACTCTCCAACACCAGCCCTAGTGCCCTGCCCTTTATTCATCTGCTTCATGCAGTTCCCTAGCTCCTAGCTTTTCAGAAGGAAAGCTGACCCAGGACACAAAGCTCAGTACTTTGCTTTCCATCTCTGCATGTTAGAACGTGCTACAAAGTCAAAGTACTTGTGCCTAGAACTGGGGAGAATGCAGAACACAAGTCAGACACCCATCGAGGAGGAAAAGCTCATTCTAAGGAACTGTCATTTAAATCTGGGGGGAAGAGGTGGAGCAGGCACACAGAACAGATTTTGGTCAAAACCCCTCCTCCTTGACATCTCTGCTTGACCCTACTCTTGACTGGGAGCGCACTTTTCCAAAGAGCTGAGAGGGGGTAAGTTCCCATTCTGGGAGTCTGGGAGGATCTCATATCAACACTCTGTGATACGCAACATCTCCACGGGCATATGACAGCCCTGCTGTCACCCCTCAGGATCTTTGCCAAATCCCTCCTTTCTTCTGACCTGGCTCAAGCTGCTGTGTTTTCCCTCAAGAGAGATGTAGCCCCCAGATTCCTGCTAATTTTGATGAGAGCCAGGTATCCAGAGAGGAGCTGCATGTCTAATACACCTGAGCAGTCACCTGCTCTGAGACAAGAGCTGTCTCTCCAGAGAAGAGCACTCAGCCCGCTCACTCATATTTTCAAGACTGTTTACTCCCCAGCGGAGGGGCTTACTGAAGCATAAATAACAATAAGCACAGATTTCAAACTCAGCAAGGATTTACATGTTCAGCACCACCCACATACCTGCAAATTAAGTGTTTTATGAGGGGTTTAGCCAAACTGGGTGAGGGATCCTTGAGGATAACAAGGACCTTGGCATAAAACAAATTTTACAACCATTAAGAAAAGAAAGCGTGAGAGAGAAAGATAAGAGTGATTGAGCGTACTTGGGACTGTGTGTCTGTACCCTAGCACTGTTTCACTACAAAGCAAACAAAAAACCCTTCCCTGACAAAACATTCTCAGTCAGCCACAAGCTGAGAGCAGAAAGCCCATGTCTCCTGCTCCCAGAAGTGGGTAAGCAGGGAAGGAAACAGCCCCTCCAAGCACCTAGCTCCCATCAGGAGCTGGAAGGCAGGCAGAGACCGGCACCCACTGTGTGACCAAGGGAAACTCCTTCTGCGTCAAACAACATCCTCTTGTATCCCATAAGGCCTCCTTTATCCCGAAGGATCCCAAAGCACTTTACGCTATTTATACACAGGAACCACTTCACTAGTCATTGAGCTGAGGAGAGGGACAATAACCCTCTCTTTTCTGTCACTGGAGGCAGCAGAAATCAGTGCCTGGCTGTGTTTGCAGAGAGCTCATAGCAATGAGGGTTTGACACAACAAGGAGCAACAGTTCAGATAGGTCAGGATCAGCCAACAGACAAGGCAAACTCTTCACTGCAGCCTATTATTGCTATTTTAAATTCTCTTTTCCCAACTCTGTTAATAGGCATTGTGGGGTTTCTTTTGTATGGGGTTTTCTTTTTTTTTTTTTTTTTTTTTTCAAGCAGGGCTTTGTCCGCTGGAGAATTTACCAGTAGCATTAAACCACATTTCTAAACAAAACATTTTGTGCCGAATCAGCTTTCTGCCTGATCCCTTCCTATTCATCCCATTCATTTAGAGCCCAGTGCTCAGAAGCGAAGCCACTGGGTTCTCAGTGTTTTCAGAGAGTGCTCACAAAACCTCCCTGCCCTGTAGCCATGCCAGTACTAGAACCAAGTCAACAAGCACTAAAAGACCTGGGAAGACAGAAATCCTCCCAGCCTCCACAAAGCCTATTCAGGCAACTCTGTACGGGAATTCAAAGCGCTCTCCAAATAATGCAGCCGTGATAACAATTTTTTCGCTCTCTACAAAGAGCTGGGTTTTTACACAGTGGTTTGAGCTGAGGGCAAAGACTAACCAAAGAACACAGGCTGCATTGTAGCTACTACACAGTCACTCAAAATTTGGCTACAGTTCTCAGTGCAGTTTTGTTCCCTACAAATCTGTACATTAAAAAGGTGCTCAGGTAAAAGCCAGTAGACTTTCTACCTCCCCACAGTATCAGGTGCATATCCCATGGCAGACTGTCATTTTCACTGCACCAAACTCACAAACAAATCATGGGGCTTAAAATCCCACTGTCAAAAATGTATGTAGCAGTTTTTGGGAGAGAGGGCAGGCAATTGATGTGTCACCACAAGGTGCATTCCTAGCCTCTCAATCACATAGTGTTCTACAATCTCACTGCCTGAAAGATCCTCTGCCTCCTCAAAGCACCCCCAATAAAGAAAACAAGAGCAGGTTATAATGGGAGCACAGAGAGATTTAAGTGCCTCTCACAGCAGACAGAAGGGGTGAATTTGCCCTCCTCAACATCCATCCTCCAGCAGCCAAGCTGTCCTGTCTGCTGGAAGACCAATGCAGAACACAAAGCTATAAACCACACAGTTTGCACGTTATTTGTTACACTGCCTTGCCTGTGCCCAAGACACCTGACTGCAAACAGCACAAAGCAAGAGGTGCACAAAAACCAACACCAGCTTTAGCTTTTGTACAAAACTTGTTTTGTTTTGAGTGAGTTGTTCCTGTTCTCACTTTCTGTAGTGCAAACAAGCAAAGTAAGTCTCTGGAGTCATCCCACACATCTTTCCCAGGCAGCCTGCCTCACTGTGAATTCCACTAAAATAATATTTTAAAAGCAGTTGACAAGGGATTTGGCAGTGGAAACCAAGGTTAACATTCTTACTGCTTCAGAACTTTGCTGATTAGCTCAGGACTGGTGCCAGCCGTGCCAGAGAAAACCTCTGAGCATGTCAGCAGTGGAGCAGGTATCTGCAGTACCAGGAAGGGGTTGATGCACTTTGCAGTGCCCTGGCACACAGACAGAAAAGAGAACATCATGCAGACACAGAATGAAGCAACAGCAGCCACAGATGCCAGTGACAACTTCAGGAGCCTCCCTTTCTACCCAGAGTATCCTCATGTGGGAGCACTCCCACCTGGAAATACCCATTTTGCTAACAGCAGCATCAGGAATGGCCAAGAAATCTCTTCTGACCATCAGTCCTCATGACCATCAGTCATCAGGTGCTCTGAAGCAGTCACAGAACAATGTGAGGAGTTATATTCCTCTCCACAGCTAAAATCACTTTATTAGACTCAGATCAAATATCAAGCACAGTCAAGGGCAATTAAATGGCATTTCATTTCCCAGAGCTGTAAGTCGAAGTTCATAGGAGCTGTCTCTCTCCTGTTGCTATAGGAGCAGCACTGGAAACAATGCTCAATCCGAGCTGCCTTGAAAAGGATCGTTCTTCCAGTAAAATTAAACAACTCCCAGCCAAAAATAAAACATTCCTCCCCCTTCCGCCCAGCCCTTGTGTAGCACGTTTTAATGACTCCACCAAAACCATTTACGCAGCTGTTTTCGGAGCAGCCTGCGAACTTGACCGGGAGGCAGCAGCATGTGGATAAACAACCGGAGGCAAGGGCTGCCTGCAGGCAATTACTTGCTGGCCCTTCACCAGGCTGGCACCAGGAGACAAGACACAAAGAACTCCCTGGTTCCAAAGCACACACACCACGAAGCTCCAAAGAAATCCCCCAGCCCCATGCCAAAAAGGTTTCTCTGAAACACCGTGATCTGCCGGTGGCACAGGAGCTGGGCTTGCTCTGGGCAAGCAAAGGCACAGGCAAAGGGCAGCTCTCCATGAAGGGGACAGAGCCACGGTCACTACAGAAACTTTGGCAAGTCTGTCTCAGTGCACATCCTGGTTCTGGCTGGCACAGAGTCAGTGTTCTCCTTAGTAGCTGGTACAGTGCTGTGGTTTGGATTTAGTATGAAGAAAATGTTGATAACATGTTTTGGTTGTTGCTAAGTACTGCTTACTCTAGATCAAGGACTTGTCCATTTCCCACGCTCTGCCATTAAGGAGGTGCACAAGAAGGGAAGGAGCACGGCCAGGAGAGCTGATCCAAACTGGCCAGAGGGATGTTCCACACCACAGAATGTCAGGCTCAGGATTTAAACTGAGGGGAGTTGGCCTGGAGCTGCTGATCACCACTGGGGAACAGGCTACAGAGTTGTGTTGTGCATCATTTGTGCTTCTTGGGGTTTATTCCTCTCTCACTGTCCATTACTACTATTGTTATAATTAAAATTATAATATTGTTATAATTAAAATTATTACTACTATCATTATATTTCACATTGGTTCACTTGCTAAACTGCTCTTATCTCAATCCATAACTTTTAATTAAATTCTTTTACTGATTCTCCACCCCATCCCACCAGGGCAGGGACAGGGAGGGGTGGCTGCTTGGTACATAATTGCTGGCTGGGGTTAAACTATGACAGTGTAATCATTCATTTCATTTAGAACCGGCAAGGAAAAGGAAGTGGGAAATGGTTCTAACAGATGCCAGCACAAAACAGCTGGACTGCAAACGAAGTAGGAAAATGCTGCAGGGGATTTCTCCACCAAACCACCCTCCTGTTAACTTAGCATTCTACGAAGAAGCTTCAATAAAGGAAAGCCTAAAATTACTTTGAAACTTAATCCTCCCCACAACCACCCCATCCACCCTGGAAGTCAATTTTCAAGTCAAGAGGAACCATTATCATCTCATCTGATCTCCTGTTATTTTAAAGGTTAGCATTTAAAGGCCAAAAGTAGCTCACTCTATATTCTACAGTAGCACATTCTAGCCTGGAATAACCCTCATATACCAAGAACACTCAAGAGCACTTCAGGAGATGGGAGAAACCATACTTTGTTCTCTCAGGAGCCTCTAAAAACCTAACTGGCACATTCCCAGCATTCAGACTTCTTTGAGCTCAGCAGAAAGCAGCAGAGCACTTTGCTCTCCATTGCTGGGCAGACTCATTATCCATCTTTCAATTCATCTAATGCCATTAGTGAGCAGAAGAGGAAAAGCAGTCCACAGCAAGGCTCTCTTGTAGATTAAGACTCTCACTAAGTCCTTATGCATTAAAAGCAAAACATACCCAAGAGAAAATCCAAGAACAACACAGTCAGAAGTTTCTGAAGAAACTGAGTCACTACCTTCAATACGAAATGCCCACTGTGAAAATGAGGTCCCCTCTAAGACAATGCTAGGAACCCAAAAAACAAAACTCATCTTTGCTTTTGAAGAATTTAGAAAAAACTCTAAAATCCATGCAGGTCGGTTCTAGCATAGAAAATATTCCTCCTATTATTCACCTCAGCCAAAAGAGTGTTCTAGCTCTGACTGTCCAGAGCAGGTTAATCAAGAGAGAGGGACCAGAGCTGGCCACACATGGTTATCAGTGTCAAAGATTATAAGGATACTGCTGATCCACAGCAGTTGTGCCCTCATACACAGGGAAATCAGTTTCCCACTTATCCCCTTGTAAATCTTGTTATTGATAAGAATCACATGGATGTAACTACAATAATTTATTTTGGATACTCTCACTGCTCTCATCTAAGTTGGCTTCCCCCTCCCCTTTTTTTTTTTTTCTTAAAAGATTGTTAAAATTCCTGATGAAGTAGCAAACTATAAAATCCTTTTTTTTCTCCAAGGCGGTTCTCTTCCACATGGAGACAATTGCAGTCAGAGTAAAGCTCATGACCAGTGAAAGCAGAGGTTTCCCTCTGCAACTGTCTGCTTTTCCCTCCCCCCAGGCTTCCAGCAGCACACCTGTGAGTCAGGATCCACACTTCCACAGTGCCTGAGGGCAAACAGCCCAGTGAAGTCAGCAACTAGGATGTTGTCCAGGTCTAAGCACAGTGGTTTAAGTTCCCTTTTTAATTACTGTCTCGGACACACTGCATGCACCAGAGGTAAGCCCTGGAGGGTGCACAATGGACAGAACAGGCTTTTGTTTGGCTCTCCAGAGCCCACTTCGGAGGCTGAGCACAGCCTCATTCCTCAAACATGAGCTCAGCCCGACACCTGCACTCTTTCCCTGCTCAGGAGAAGTAAAAAACCCAGACAACTGGGACTCAAAGGTGCAGGAACCAGCGTGATAGCTCTTCCTCCCCAAATATAGGAAGAGGTCCATCCAATAACAAGAAGTATGTCTTTTTAGAAACCCTCCAAGTGGACAAGGGACATTGGAGACCACACCAAAAGTCTCCTCCTCTCCTCACCAGACCTCTCACCTTTAGCCAAGTCTCTCAGCAAAGACAGAGGAGGGCTACTCCACACAGCAAGTGGCAACCTGAAACCAACCACAGGTCAATTCCTCAGCAAGTGGTACTTCCACACAGAACTGGACTCACCCTTTCTATGCTTCAACAGCCAAAACCACAAGCATGAAGCCCAACACTTTCCCATCCATACACTCCTTGCACACAGCACTTGACAAGACTTTCCTGCTCCCACGTGTCCCCGTGCCTGGCTTCTACACCCACTGTACATCCCTGTGATGGCACACACAGCTCCCACCACCTCCCTGGGAGCTCTGCATGGAGCTTACAGTGACCTTGGGGAAAAAGAGCCAACCATCTCTGTTCCCAGGGCAGTGTGGGGGTGAGATGTGGGATATGAATTCCTCCCTTCTGGATTCCACCAAAGCTAAGAAGAAATACTGACATTCAAAAGTCATGACTCACGCCTGCCTTGACAGGCACCACAAAAGTTCTGCTCACTGGCTGGCATGCCAGAAATGTCAGCATGGCTGCCATCTGCCAGTTGGCTCTGATAGCAGATAAACTTGACCAAAACCATCCCTCCTCCTTATTTTCTTTATTGCTGCAGCATGGTGGACACTGAGGGTCAGAGTACTCCCAAAAAAACACAGAGACATTGTGGCTGCTACTGTAGCAGATAAGAGGTCAGCAACACACTCCAGACAAAACAGAAACCTCTCCCACAGTAATTCCTACCTCAAACCACTCTTGGTCTCAGTTTTAACTGAATGCCATTAGTGAAGGAGCCAACAAATCCATTGTTCATCCTCCAGCTATGCTGATAAGTCATATGCTTGTACTGAAAGAGCTGCCAAGGACTACTTTCAGTCTGTGTTGAGCTGACTCCACTCCTGTCTGAGATGCTCCTACTGAGCTGTACAGCACTTTTCTGGCTGGGACTGGAGAGTCCAGCAAGGTCAGCAAGATCCAAATGCAGCCCAGACTCCAAAACACACCTGTTATTTCGCCATTCAATGCCAATACTGCAAAAAAAGAATCATCTTGATCTTTCTTCTGTCCACTTCTTCCCCATAGGGGCAGAAGTGTTCCAGGGTGAGGTATCAGACACGTTTTCACCTCATCCAGCACAGCAGATCTTTCTCCCACAGCATCTCAAAAAAAGGTCTCTCTTCCTTTAAACCCATCCCTCTCCTACAGTGGCAAAGACAGCTGGGAAACATGCTGCAAATTTCAGCTCAACTCCAACGTTTCTTAAGAGAGTCCATCTTCCACATCACAGCTACAAGGACAGATTTCACCAAAGCACAGGTACTCACCCTTGTAACTCTTTCCACTGCCCCAGCTCCCCACCGTTGCTTTCTTTCTTATAGAAGTAAAGAAAACCTGGGTTGAACAAGTGAACTTTGCTCCTTTTGTATTCTGGCACCAGCCACAGATAACAAACAATGGTCAGTGCCAAATATTTCATGTCACCGACTTCTGCCTCGGCTTTTCTCTATGAAGCTTCATTACTGCCGCCAGGAACAACCCGTGGGTCTGAGCAACATCCTCTCTAGCACCTCCCCTCCCACACACCTCATTTCCACCTCTCTTAAGAGTCTGTGCCACACCCCACATCCTCCACCCTCCGTCTCTGGGATGCACTCACCTCAGCAGGTAGGAGAGGCAGCTCCATGGCAGCCTGTAGGGATGCAGGCAATGCAGCATCAGTCAAGAGCTGCACAGTGTGTATTTGCATGGCTGCATCCTGCAGACAGAGCCTGTAGATCAGCACCCAATTGAATTTAAACAGCTGCCAAGGACCCTCCCTCAACTGCTGCAGAAGAGAATTCCTGATGTCCCTTATCCCACTAAACCAGTATCCTGCCTCAAACAATGTCCACCACTACTGGCATCAAAAGCATGCATGAAATACACACATACACACACAGACACATATATATAACTCCATGAAAAGCCCAGCTGGCATGTCATGGCATCAATTCATGCTTACATCCTTCTAAGGAGATGGGCACACTTTCAGTCCCACATTGAGTGTATTGCACTCTGGCCCTACAGAGCTGCACAGCAGTTTTCCAGCTTGGACTGAGGTCATAGCAACCCAACCAGCACAAGAAACTCAGGCTAGAAACATGGACCAAGCTGGTCACACCCAAATACCCAGACCCCAAAACATACCACTTACTCAGCCATGAAATTCCAGGAGTGGAAAATAGTCATCATCCTCCTGCTCATCTTGCCAAGAGTTTTATTACTGCCAGCAGCCAGGACACGGGACACAGTAGGACTCCCTAAATCCATTCCCCAGGATCCCAGGGTGCTGAGATCACAACCAGAGGAGTCTGGCAGGCAGGACAGAAAGGAGCACTGAAGGGAGATGCCCAGCAGCAGTGCTGCTACTACAGGGCAGATCCCTGCCAAGAGGGCCTGGCAGCCAACAGCTTCTGTGCTGTGGGGAGGGACGGAATGAGGCATTTCCACAGAATTCACAGAACACCTCATCTCCATTCCACACACCTGCCATCCCTCATTTCTCCCTCCACACCCTGGCTTCAGACACAGGGTAGCAGGGAAAAGCACATTTCTCACAGACTGGGAAGATGGTCACCATCCCAGGGAAAAGTTCTGTTAAAATCTACCAAAAAGTACCAAAAAGGATGGGAAAATTATTTTACAGTGACATTGTTAATTTCATTTCAACTCTGCTGTAGTAAAAGAAAAATCACATTCAGGGTCTGAAAGGCAGGATGAGCAAGTGAGAAAGAAGGAGACCTGGTCTACACCCTTAGGATCTTGAATGTTTTAAACAACTAGGGAGATTTACACTTCTGCTCCTCAAAGCCAGAGAAGCTGAGATGAGCTGTCATTTCTAGGAGCTTCCCTCCCTCAGGCTTTCCATGGCCTCAGCTGTCAGTGCACATGCTCAGGGAGAGCTGGAGATAACCCAGTGTTGAGCACAAGAGCAGAAAGCAGAGTTGAGGGATAAAACATCCTCTCAGGAGGCTTAAGGAACAAGGCTGATGAGGCCACTGGGGATAGTAACAGTAAACTGAGATGTGAAAAAGTACAGCTACCCTTTTTGTTTTACAGAGCCTGTCAATTTTTTTCTTTCTGAGCTTCTGCCTTAAACAGAAGGCATAAGAAGAACAGAGGGGCAGTGTGATTGCTTTATAAATGACCAAATTACCTGGGAATGCCAGACAGGATAGTCTGCCACAAACAGGTACACATGGTAATAGAGATATCACACAAACACACATAAATACACATTTTCCTTCCATCCATAACCAATAGTTCAATGCATTCCTGAGATAAGAAGCCAAACTATGTAGAAGGAATAAGTGAATTTGCCAGTGGGATGACCCAGCTAGAAGAGACACAGCTCTCTAATCAACCCCCTCAGGGCTGTCTCAAGAGCAAGGGCATTGCTGCCTTCTCTGTGCACGTGTGATGGAAACAGTTCAAGCCATGATACAACTTTTATTTGCTGAGAATTATATGCCTGCTGGAAAGTTCCTACGAGGAAAGAGAGCCCTTCATCAGCCACTCCCACCTAGCATTTTTGCTTGACAAGGGAATACAAGCAGCTTTCTTCCACCCCCTTATTGAAGAATGTATCACACCCAAAGAGAGAAACCTTCGGAGGCTGCACTGGAAGTAGCAAATAAAACCCCTTTAACACACTGGCCTTGAGTTAGGAGAAATAAACCCATTTAACTCTTACAAAATGTACCACAAGAGGGACTAACCAGACTCCAGAATAAAATAAAGTGTCACACATGGGACATTATTTCAAGCACTCAGTAAGGTGTTTTCTCATTGTTCCCTGGAGCCAGCATACAGTAGGGAGTGCCAGGACTTCTACCAGGCAACTGGGGGAGTCCTTCTTCCTGCAGAAGCCACAGGGCAATGAGCACAAGCAACAGTTTGGAATGAAACATGCTTTTTGCAGAAATACAGCATATGACCAGAAGTAAATACAGGCCAAGAACTCAAAGACACCATCAGCAAACCACAGAGCAAGGATGTGATCCGAGGTGAGTTACATGGAGGAGCTCCAGAGCTGCCATCTCCTCCATCTTGCAGCTCAAAGTTTCCAGCGAGGGCATCTGACACAGAAGTGCTGGCACGGCAGAGCAGCTGCAGCAAGCCAGAGCCCTCGCCCACCTGTGCAAGCCAGTGCTGTGCCTCTGACAGGGACCTGTCACCAGATGTGTCACACAGAGCGTAAGTGATGCTGCCCCAGCTTCCAACAAGACTGGGAACCGCCTGTCCTAGGCACACAAAATGCTTCAGACAATATGAAAGCACTGAAACTTTTGCACTGACTTTCTAGTTACCACGAGCTCAGCAAGAGCTCAGCCAAGTCAGGCACTCTGCTCCCTCCACCACACATAGTCCTTTGCCAGCAATGAGAGTCACCCAGGAGGACTGGGATGGAAGGACTGGGATGGACATTTGTCTGATTCTGGCACGCTAAGAGGCTCTTCAGCCTCCACAGTACCAGCTGGTAAGACCAAAAGTTTCCCTAAGAACCTTAGCAATGGCCATGAAGGTCACAAAGGAAATGTACTTTCTCTAAAGGGAACTTCTTTCAAAACTGTTTGAACAAAACTGCCTCTGATGGGTGATGCTATGTCAATCAACCCTTGTTCTAGGAGGCACCACATGAACCCTCACAGAAAGCCAGGAAGTGCTGTAGGAGGACAAAGGAAGTGAAGCAGAGCAGAATTTAAGTGATGCTATAGAGTAGCCTGAAATAAAGACATATCATCGCTAAAATTCAACAGGATACTGCAACAAGTTGATTACAAAAGCCCTCAGGAAAAGTCAGACTTTAAAAAAAAAATTACTGCAGTTTATGTTCTTCATGAGAAGACAGGAAGAAGCAGCTACTTGTAAAGATTCCTCATGGCAAGCAACAGCACGGTGCAGCAATAACCCGCTGCCATCAGCTCCCCACCTGATGCAGCTTCCAGAAAAAGACGGGATCAGGACATCGCCCGTGTGGTAAACAAGCGCTCGCTCTCTCCCTCCTCCGCCTCCAAGGGTCCTACCAGCCCATCGCAAAGGCCAACACTTTATTTGTACTACGGGGAAATCTGACCGAACAAAAGGCGGAGGGGGTAATAATCGCTTCATTTACGGCAACGTTCATAACACCTTTACTAATTCCGCGGGCTGCGCGAAGTTTATGACACCACCCGCAACAGGTTAAAGCACTTTTCTAAGGAAAAAGAAAACAGCGAAGCATGCGAGGGCCGAGCCCCTGCGAGGCTGTGCAGTGCCATAGGGCGCTGGAGGGGAAGCAGAGCAGAGCTGCGGTAGGGCCGGGTCCCCACGGGTGCGGGTGCCGGCAGGGTGAGGGAGCGCCGGGCCCGCTGCCTCACACACGGGCCGGGGGCCGCGCTCTGCCCGGCTCTGCCCCAGCCCCGGCCCCGCTCCCTCAATCCCGCCGCTCCCCGCCGCCCCGTCCCGCCGGTGCCGCCATTTCGGGCGCTCCGCCTCACCCTCGGCCGCCGCTCCGCGCCGCCGCACGCCCCGACCTGCCGCGCCGCCGGGAGGGAGCGGGCGGGCGGCGACGGGAGCTCCTCCGGAGGGGCGGGAGGGAGGCGCGGCCGGCCCGGCCCAGCCCAGCCCAACCCGGCACAGCCCAGCCCGGCCCAGCCCGGGCCACCGCCCCCGCCCCCCGGCCGGCCCCGCTCGCCCCTCAGGCCGTGGCTGCCTGCGCTCCGGGCGCCGTCCGCGGCCTCGGCTCTCGGCTCCTGCGCCTCACGTCGCCCTTTGCATTGCCGCAGGCAACACGTTACAGCCAACTCCAGCTCCAACGGAGCGGCTTTTTTTTTTTTTTTTTTTTCTTTTAAGGCGCCAGACCTGCTTGTTAAAAGTGTTCTCCATGAAACACCCTGTAAATCGAGATCAAGCCCCGACTGGCACATTGCCTTATCCCCCCATTACCTCACTGGAGCCACAGCCCGCGTACTGCTGTGCTGAGCAGCAGCCCCGTGCGAGGGATGCTCCCACGAAAAGACCCGCGCCCTCTCCACGGCTGAGTGGCCTCACATGGTTTTTCAGGAGTGGGAGGAAGAGAGGAGATCTGGGCAGGTAAGGGAAAGGCCAGTTTAGAACCTCCTAGGTGTTTGCCTTAACCCCTCCATGTGCCCAACTCAGAAATCACTTCATCCTTCCCAAGGAGTAAGCTCGTTTTAGCTCAGAGCTGTCCGAGAACCAAGTGACCGAATAGAACCGTGGGGGATCAGCTTGTTTGCACACTGATAGATTTGTGGCAGGCAATATGTAGCAGAACCTGGAAGCCGCAAGAGACACCGGCCCCTGCCCAGGTCCTGCCCTCCTTGGTGGAGCCCGGGGTAGCTACCACACTGGGCCACTGCCTCCTTGCCATGTCCAGGGATTTCATGCCCAAACAGGAAACCACATAACCCCCCCACTCTGCAGATTTGGGTCAGCAAATGGGCATGACCCGGGCACAAAAGCTTTCTTATGCTTGGGAGAGCCTGCAAGTAAAGGCGAGATGCACCACAGGACCCCCGCCTCCCTGTCCTCAGTTTATTGCTAGAGTAATAGATTTTTTTTACTGTAGATACTTGTTTACCTTGAGGAGACTAATTTTATCTGGTCGGGTCTCCCATGGACTAGTATTTTCAGAAGTAGCACAGAGCTACATTTGTGTTTGCAGCATCATATATTCATATATAAACATGCCCTGCAGACTGGAGGGGCTGGAGCCGGGTTGTTGTAGCCATGCCAACTAAAATTTCCATGTGACTCATCAACAGCCAGATAAGTAATGAGCTGAGCGCCTGCTAACAAAGCTCTGAACTGCAGGGCTGTGGGTCTATTGGCACTGAACAGGAGATTGCTAAACAGAGCATTTGAAGGTGTATTATAGGCTGTGAGATACATTATAATTGGAGATAAAGTACTTGGTCAATGTATATGTTTATAGTCTAAGCAATCAACAAGTAAAAAGATCATGAAAAGACACAAACAGAGGACGATGACAGGACAAAAAATAATGTGTGACTGCATGATCTCCATAGCAGGAACTCATTAATTGTGTGCAAATGGAAATTCCCTTGGAGTTTAGGCTGCTGGAATAAAGAAGGCAGTAGAAAACATCTCAAACCTTTGCAATTCCTGCATTTGTCCTGTGGAAAAGCTTTAAAATCAACACCGTGGCTTAATGCTCTCTTTTCAGCCCTGTTTTGGCTTTTCAAAGAGATGCTGTCAGCCTAATCCTCTTATGCTTACCCTTAGCATATTGACATGAAACAGACAAGTGAAATCAAATCAGAGTGAGGTTCCTTTGCTGGCCTGCAGAGATTTGTGGGACCATGGCTACTTATCAGAGCAGCTGGCTTTTTTGCTTTTGCCCCTACACCTGACTGTGTACACAGGTGCATTATTGCATGTGCCAGGATTAGGCTTCCCAGGCTGTAAGAAGAGTACTTTCTTGTGATGTGATTCCAAAATACCTTACAGGTTATCTGCAAAAAGTCATTTATTCACTAAGAGGCTGGAGCCAATATGGTGAATGTATAAGCCCCCAGGCAGTCTTATTTTACATCCTCCCTCATCTTATGCCTCCTCAGGATATCCCATTATTTGCATTTATGCTGCAGTTTCCAGCAGTCACTTACAGAGGATGGCTGCTCCCAGAGCTTCCATTTAGAGGCAGGAGAGATTCTGACAAAAAAAAAGGGGGAATGTAGTAAAATGAAGAACTTTTTGGAAATTCTGATCTCAGTTAGGTCTGATATCAGACAGGCTTAAAAGCCAGCCACATGCCCCTTGAGACTGTGTCTGGGTCTTCCAACAGGACATTTAATTATTGTGCTGAGAGACAACAAAAGACCTTCCAGTAATAAACTCCACCCTGCTGCTTACTGTTGTCCAAGCTCAGCCTGCTCAAATTCTGTGCCATTTTGTCATCCTTTAAACAAAAATCCACCCTTTCCTCCTTACAAAAAATATATGTTACAATTAACTACTTGTGCTATCAGTTTATAGCAGGGGAAATGAGTAATAAATTGTTTGGTCAAAACTGCAGAGTGATTAGTCCTGTAATGCACGAACATCCAGCTGGAGCCATGCCAGGGCACAAGGATTAAAAGCAGCCAAATAGCAGCTCTAGGGAAAAGGATGCATGGGACATTAATAAAATAAAGCTTTAGTTCTATGAATACAGGTAACAAGGTGAGAACCTGTTTTCTCTGAAAGCACTACACCCCCAGACATTGGGCAAGTGTCTCCCCTTTTTCTCCTCCATGCCCTGCCTTCCCTAATCAGCTGGAGTCCAGCTTCTTAAAGGAGGTTAAAAAAGGGGGTGAATTTCTCCTGAGCTGTCTCCAAGGCATGGGTTCTTGGTTAAATCTTTCCCTGTTTGTAAAACTCCCTGTGTACCTCTATAGGGGACAGGCCCCTTCCTGAGCAGTGAAAAGGGAAGGTCACACTAGGATCATCAGTGATTGAAGATGGGAGGCTGAATGTCCTGCAGCACCTGAAAAAAAGTCTCTCACCATAACCACTTGTAAGACAGCGTTTCTTTATTGCCTATACTGTTTGCACACTGAGAAAGTGTATTTAAGGTTGTACATTAAAAGAACCTGATGGTTCTTGCCATTGCAGTATGACAGCACTGATAAGGGTAATACACAGAACTAGCCCATATTTGTGTGACAGCTGTATTTCACACCTTTGACTCGGGTGTGCTGTGTACAGAGCGTGGGAGGTGCACGTTCAGAACACCTTAGCACGGATTTCCCTTCCCAAACGTCGCTTCTTGGAAACAGGAGCAGCTCCCCTGGCACCATTGCAGGTCTTACTCCAGGCTCCACACCAGCTACCCTGGTTCCTTCAGGGCCTCTTGTAGCTTTCTGATTCCCAGTCTCTGGAAGGTGTTAGTGCAGTTAAACAGTGTGAGCCACAGCCAGCCAACAGTAAGGACTGAGCAGGATCTTACTACTTTTAGCTCTTCCTTTTAGTCAGAAATCCTGCTCTTCCAGAGAAAAACTTCCTCTTTCCCATCAGAAGTAAAGGGCACCAGGAGTAACTATGGAAATTCCATGTAATACTGATTGTCTGTAGGTGACTCAGAGCACTTTTCCTGCCTGGGATTGTCCCAGCAAAATTTGTGCAATAAATAGACTTTCAGAGCAATTGCCTCATCCCAAGAGATGAAAGACCATGGGCAAAGGCTTTCCCTATACTGCAAGGTTTGGGGGTTGCATCACAGCTGCTGTATCACATCTTGTGCCTGAAATGCCAGAGTCACATACAGAAACAGCCTCGAAGACAGAAGGGGAAAGGGCACTAACAAAAATCTCACTCAATCCCCACTGAGCTGCAAAACAGAAAGCATCACACTCCAGAAGATCCATGCCCAGGGACCATGGCAGCTTTGCCGACAGGAGCACTTTTGGGGACAGCTCCCACCTCTGTCCGTGCTCCTCCTTGCCCTGCTTTGCCCTGTCCCTTAGTGACAAGAAAGCCCTTCCCAATGGGAACAGGTTCAGTTCATCCCTTTCTCAGGCCCTTCACCAGTAAAGTGAGACTGTTGTTCAAAGTCTCTGAAAGAGAAAAAGGTACATTTCACACAGGCAGCTGCCTTGTACTCCAGCCCACGGGCATTTGAAAGCACTCTGGTGGGATCTTTCATGACAGTGGGTAAGGCAGGTCTGAGTTTCTGGAGATTCTTCAGGAAAGGATAAGAGAATGGGAGGAAACAGGCAGCATTCAGCCTTAAAACAGGCTATATATGGCTCCCCTGGTTTGGACAGCACAGCTCCTGCAATGGGCTATGAATCAGCAGCACATGCCAGCGCCTGCAGGTCCCAGGGCAACTGTTCTGTGTTCTGTAAACATACACTAGGACAGTGGAAAGGTCCACAAGGGTGACAAAGCAATGAAAGCCATTGGGATGACTGTCCTATCTGTTCATACTATAATCACATATGGAATCTACAATATTGACAAGTCCAACCAAATCCCACAGTAAATCCAGATCCAGATCTTGTAGGAAGTGGTGGAAGCATTCTCACTCACCACAGCAGACTCTCAGTTGAGCACTGCTGCTGCTGAACCAAGAGGAGATGCTTCTCTCTGAGACAGATGGATCACTACTTAGAGCTAGCCCAAATTTTCTTTCTCTCTTATACTGAAATTCAATCTAATACAGACCCATTGTGTCCTCTGCTCTCTGCTGCTAGGCCACTTTTTTGCCAGAAAGAACAGGAGCGAGACTTCATCCCTTTACAGGGAACCAACAACTCCAGACAGAAGGCCCAGTCTGTGTTGCTAAGACGAGACAAAATCCCCCAAAGAAGCAGAGCCCTGAGATACCAGGGCTGCATGCAGACTTGTGAAGTAGAACAGTGCAGATAATATGCACAGTTTGGTCTGATTTATGCCTCATATTCACAGAGTGGGAAAAGCTGCACCTTCCCCAAGTCTCTAGAGAACTGATACCATCAAATTCAGCTTGCTTGAAAGGAACCCCCAGCTTCATGATACAGCATTGGCACATGTCTCTTGCTTACACATTGGTGTGCTTTATGTGCAGCACCCTTTCTTCCTGATGATATCCTCCAGTTGCAGGGCATTCTCCCTCTGCCTGTCTTCTTGTGCTGTCAGCAACCTGGAAAGAGCAGCACAGATCAAGAACACAGCCTGGTTACTGAGCATTTGCCTCTGCCCTTTGCTCTCCACCAGCCATTTAGGATTTACATTTAGGATTGCAAGAAGTGACAGGCCCAAAGACTGGACTTCTCTGGAAGTTGGGCTAGATAAACCACACACAGAGATAAGCATGAATTTCCAGGGAACAGGGAAAGAAACTGGACACAGAAAAGGAAGAGGGACCATGGCTTAGTACCAGTTTGAGTGGCCTGTGCCTTATTCCCAAGATCCCCCACTGATGTCAGAATCCTGGGTTGTTTGCTCCAGCTGACTGGGCTGTCTTGGGCAGCACCATGGTAATAAAGCATGCTGAAGGCACGTGCTATGGGAGATGTGATTCACCTAGCTGATAAATCCTCCCAGTTAATGAACAGCTGTCCTGCTGTGGCTTTAACAGAGATGATGCAGAAGGAGGTGAAGAGATAAAAGAAAACAACAGGATAATTTCCTTGCGAGATTTGAAATACTTTTTTCCAAAAACTATCTGTTTGGGTTTTTTTAACTTAAAATTTTAAAGCTAATTTCTTTCAGCTGAACATCTTACCTCCTTTTAAAACTATTGCCACTGAAAAAACTCAGTCTGTACAGTGCTTATAAAGGTAGATATTAAGAACCCTTAAAGTAGCATGAAGAATTCAAACTCAAAACACCAACTTAAAATCTGGGACAGTATGCTAGGTTTTTGTGATGAAATATTCAAATTAAACTCCTATTCTTGCAACAGCCAGTCTACCAGGTGAAGCTTTCTGTGTTAAGAGTCCAGTCTACACTTGGTGCTCTCCAGGCACAAAAGACAAGGACCTGGAGTCAAGTCTTTTTTGGGATGTGACAAGAAGTCAGCCTCTGACACCCTCTTTTTCTTGCCCCTTCCCCAGCAGAGCCCATACCAGTCACCTCCAGCTGGAAAAGCGTCCCAGAGTGACTGCTGCTGTTCACTGACCTGGCCATGTGCAGCATGGGCTCCATGATGTTGTAGCCAGTCATTGCACTGCACTCATAGAACACAGCCTTGTACTCCTGCCAGAGAGCACAGCAAGCACCCACAGTGACTGCCAGCTCTCCACCATCACCGTTCACCCACAGCCTTGGGAGCTGGCCCACCCTCATCCCCAGGAACCCTGCCAAGAGCCACTGGAGCCAGGAAGGTGGCTCTTACCCTGGGGTGCACACCCTGCTCACCAACCCAGGAGAAGGAGATGCTTGTTCAGCATTGGGGACCAAGCCAGAGTGTCCAAAAGGGAGCACTGGGGGAGTTGTTTGGGAAGAGCAAACATCTGTCCAGGGTTATTTGATTCCCTTACCTTTTTGTTGTGAATCCAGAAGGCAGGAAACACCTTTGAAACCCTGTTTCTCCCCACCCAGGGGCCAGGGTGCCAGCAGGCAGGCAGACAAAGGAGTGAGGAAAGAAGCAGGTTGATGTTGCATTAGGGAGCCCTCAAATGGGAAACCAGCCATGCATGTTCCCCTCAGAAAGACTGTGATGAAGCATCAACCCCAAGACAAATACATGAGCCTGCTCAAGGGCCATTTTCTGCTACATGCAGGCCACCACCTCATCCTCCCTTGTATCAGAGGGACATGGGTACATGTCCACATTGGAGAAACTGGGGGTGGGAGGGAGAGGGAAGGTACCATACTGGGAAATGGCTCCAAGAAGGGCTTTCTGCCAGCCAGACTGCCCTGCTCACAGCTGGAGGGTGGCTGCAGAGCAGGTAAAGCAGCAGAACACTGAGTCACACCTTCGCCAGCCTTTCCCCCTCCATCCTGGGCACATTCCGGGTCTCTCTCTGCACAGCATCCAACTTATTTCCAAGCAGAAAGACCACAGCTCCATCCTCTATACCCTCCTGCAAAAGAAATAATGACCCCCAGAGACATAGGCACTCAGAGCAGATCCTTCCACCTCAAGCAAACAAAACCTTCAGTCGCATCAGGACCAGGCTCATTAGATCATTAGAGGGCCATTATTGCTTCAATAGTCCCAGGGATTTGTGAAAGGAAGCTTGAACTAGGGAAATATTCCAAATGTTTGGTGTGTTGAACTGGGATGGTGAGAGAGGGGAGACAGGACATAAGTGCCTCTCAGGAAAATAAGAAGCCTAAAGAAAAGCAGTTTTCCCCATAGGCATTTTGGAATTTGTGATCTGGCAGATCTTCTTAATAAGCTCAGTAATTTTTGTATGTGCAGTACTGTGTCTAATATGCTGTCCTAAACTCAATGATCCCTTGCTGAAAATCCACTGGCCAAGTAAGTTAAGCAACCTTCACCCTTGTAAGCTGCCTCTGTAGGAACTGTTATTCCTAGGCAATTCCTAGAGCCCTTTACCTCTGGTCAAACTCTTTATAGTTCCATTGGCTCACTAGAACATGGTCAGAGTAAGAATAGGACTCAAAGTTTTCTCCCCACTCAAGTGCCCTGGATGACATACAGAACCTGAACAGCTCCAAGCAAAATAAATAATGGGGAGAGGGAAAGAAGAGAAAAATTAAAATATATAGATTTCATGAGGTTTGATTTTCTGTGTGCTTAGTTTAACCTTCCTCCTGAAAGGAACCTGATTTTCAGAGGCTGGTTAGTTTTGAAAACCTTAACCTGATCTTTTAGAGTCCAAAGACATAAGTGGTTGTTTGTTTGTTGTTTGTTTATTTTTCCTCAAAAGGTTTGTGGAAATTAACAATATTAGAATCCTCTAACCTATACTTATTCATTCCACTGAGATCTTGGTTTTTTGAGACTCAGTACAATCAAAACCAAACTGCCCTTGAAAATTTCCCTTCACCTCCTGATCATCTACACACAACTAATTTAAATTATAAAGAGAGGTACTTTTGTATCCCCAAGAAGATATAAGCCACAGATAAATGTGTAACAGTGAGTGTTTGGAAATAAAATACAGGGGGAAACATGACAGTATTAATACATTATTACCAAGTTTTAAAATAGAAAGAAGAAATAAAAAGGACCACCTCCCTTTCCTATGCCAGACACCAGGAGATCTCCCTGCCTGAGCACCAGTGGGATGTGACCACGTTTAGGAGATGCACACAGTGCACATGGGCTGCTTACAAACCCACACTATTGTTTTCACAGGTTCTGCCACAGAAACCTCTCTCCTTGATTTAATGGGTTACCACTGGCTTTGTTACCTTCAACACAAAGCCTCTGGTTCCAAACCGACCACCACAGGCATCTGCTTTGATAATCCAGCTCACAAGTCCAATAGGACTTCCTGACTGAAACATGTCACTTGCAGACAGACTGGAGCTGGTTGCAGCAAGGGAGCAGCAGCAGTGCTGGAGCCCAGGTCGTGCTCTCACCTGGATGCTGCTCATCCAGTTGCGCACCGCCAGGAAGGAGCACTCGGCCGTGACGTCGTACATCACCAGGATCCCGTCGGCCTTCCGGAAGTACTGCTTGGTGATGCTCCGAAACCTGAGCCCAGACACAACCAAAGCACTCTCAGAACCTCTCTGCCCAGTGGGAAGTGCCAGAGTGGGATTGTCTGTCTGTCAGTGCAGGCTCTCTGCATGGCCTGGAATGGTGTGTCCCTCAGGGCTGGTGTTTACACACAGATCCCTGCACCTCTGAGACAGGCTAGGCAGCTGTGGGTAAGCAGGAATCTTCCCAAATGCATGGTGCTGAGACAGCAAGAAAGAACACCTTTGCAGGTCAGGAAGAAAGAAGCAGAAGAATCTCTTTGGTGGGATAAGAAAAGATAATTTCCTATTAAAAAGGAAACTGATGGGGAAAATATTGTCTTTCTCTATAGTCTGGAAGAATCTGCAGACTAAGCTGTACCACAGTACAAACAAGGCATGCATAATGTCTGCCCCAGGGCTGCCAAAACAGCAATTAAGAATTCAGCATCGATACATTCTGTTTCCACTATTGAATCTATAAATCAATGCCATTATACATAAAAAATCAGGAGCTAGACACAATTTCCAAGAAAAGCTCCTATCAGATATCTAGTTTTTCCTGTCTGTACCATTTAAAACTGCAGGCTTGTATTTCGGGAATAAATTCCAACCAAATCCAACCAAACAACAAACCTGAACCTTAGAATCTGTAAGCACTTTGTGACAGAGCCATGATATAACCACACTGATTGCAAACTGATGGAATTAACAATGTAATTTGGGAATTAATAAATGTAACAAAAGTCCTGAGATCTCAGTAGAGAGCTGTGTATTTCCTGCACAGGATAACAAACTCTCCTATTGCAAGCCAAGAAAACCTATAGCTGTTATCCTCCTGTACTCTTCAGATAGTTGCCTGAAGCTGTTCTTTCTCACTACAATAAGGACAAAACATTCTGGCACCTATCCAACCGAGAAAGCACAGAGAGTATCTTTGGCAGTCAAGGCACACCTCTGGACTGCCAGCCAGGCGAGATGCTCCAGAAGAAACATCACAGATATCATGCATCAGTCTCAGGGAAGTCACCAAGGAGTTCTCCTTGCATGCTCCAAGGGGTTCTTCCATCTCTTCCTTAGATATTTACAGTTGGACACCTCTAGTTAAAAGTAATTAACATTCCTCCAGATGAAGAAAAGGCTTTTTCTTCTTCCCAGGTCTCCTATTTGGTATCAGCACTGAGCCAAGCTCTCTCTTGTGGGTACACATCTAAGACCTGCTAGTGCTGCAGGGGCCTGTGCTAAAGGTCCTTCTGCAGACACAATATCTTGAATTTGGCCTCTGCTGCAATCTGGCCTCAGTAAAATGTCACATTTTATGTCATAGCAACTCCCCTTACTGCTCAGTTTCAGCATCAAAATAACCACAGGAGTCCCCTCAGAAATAATTATTTCTTCAGCATGAAGCCTAATTTTGGAAGAGAGAATTGGTTTTCATAGATACTCCTACTCAGTACATTCCCACCAGCTTTGCATGGTCTAGAGACAGACAGCATCATTGGCACAGTTTAGGATTAGAATATTCCCATGACCTTGGCTGCCCCCTGAAGGCCTGCCCCCATAACATATTTAGCTCAAAATACCCAGTGCTTATTTTTGTGAGGCCCTTGAGGTTCATGGTCCTTTTGAAATAGCTTTTCATCTTAAGCTTCGAATTATATCCTACATAAAATGTAATTTACATGAAGGCAGTGATGAGCCTTCATCTCTAGTAGCAGATGAGGGTCAAATGTGTCCTCTACTACTCAGATCTTCACCAAGACTGCTGGTAACATCTAAAGATATCCCGTGCTTTTGATGGGGAACCAGTGTTCAGTGTCACAAAAAGCTGCACAGTCCCTCTACCAAGGATTATCATTTCCACAAGTCTGTCAGCAGAAGGGACAGTGAAAGGGGCCAATAACCTCACTGACAGAGTCCAGCAGGGTAGTTCAAACTGCCTTCCCCACAGGCTTTGTTCAGCTTTGACAGCTGAATCAGATCTGGAAAGGTTCACAGTCCTTTCCACCCCTTGAACCCCATGACGTACATCTATGGACAGACTGCTTGGAGCCACAAGAATGCAAGTCAGACACATGGAAAACTACATTTCTGTCCACCCTCAGAGCAATCTCCCCAGGCCCTGCTTCACAGTCAGGGCTTCTAGAATCCCTGGAACACACCTTTACTGCAGATTCAGTGCTGGAATAGCTGTCATGACCTGTCTGGTCCTTCTGAAGCTGATAGTTTTCCCAGGGACAGAAACCAGCTGCATGCACTCTTTCCCTTTCCTCCACTAAGCCTGGCAGGAATTGCTTACCTCTCTTGTCCAGCTGTATCCCATAGCTGTAAGGCAACCTGGGTGTTATCCACCATTAGACTCTTCACCTGATAATCGATACCTGTCAGGAAGGTGACAATGATTATGAGGTAGGATGGGGAGAGCAGCTTGCCATTACTATGGCCAGACCAACTCCATTTAGTTCAGGGAAATTGCAATATTAATTTAATACTGGGAGAGGGACCATCTTTACCTTTAGCTGGGCTATAATACAGGCAAAAAAAGCATTTGCCCAGGCTGACTTTCCCACCTTCCTTATCCAGGTGAGCCAGGCACCCTATTACTTACCAATGGTTGCATTGAGCTCAGCCAAGAACCTGTCATAGCAGAAGCGGTGGATGAAGGAACTCTTCCCAACTCCAGAATTCCCTACAAACACCACTTTAAAGATGCGATCTGGGGAACAGCTGGCTGGTTCCAGTGCTGGGAGCTACAATGGAAAAAATGCACAAGGTTTTGAAGAGCCCAGCTGCAGGCAGTGCTTTGATTTAGGGGTTGGTCCCCTGCATTGTAAATCTGTGGAGCTGGAGTTTGATGGGAAGAGAGTCAGACCCTCAAGTCCCCAGCAGGTGTTTGAGGAATAACCCCAGGTAACTGCACTCACCCTGCTTTCGGTGCCAACGGGCTGGGCTCGAGGAGGCAGCGGAGCAGCATCTAAGCCATCTGCATTTCTTCTGCACTCAGAGTCACCCTTCAAAGTTATCTTAAACCACTCAGGATCTGCTGCCAAGGGCCACCTCTCCTCATCTCTGCTGTTCCCTCCAAAGTTTGTGTTGCCTCCTTCTCCTGTCTTCATCCACACCCCATTGCCTGGGAAGTATTTACAGTTCTTTCTGCTGGGTTCTTCCACTGCCATATCCACTGGGAAGGCGAAGGGAAGGTCCGCAGAGGCCAGTTGTCTGTATTAAAGTCCACAGGCAGCACAGATAGGGTGGGAGGGGGTGAGGAGATAGGAAAAGGAGGAGGTTGCAAATTCCCAACTAACCAATGCAATCCAATTAGTGTATATGAAGCTCTTGTAGGAACTCTGTATATTCCCTCCCCACACTCCCTGTGACTAAAGCATCAGTGGCTCCCCTAGGGAAAGAGAGAGCTCACCAGAGCTGTGCTGTACTAATATGTGCTGACAAATACTTCATTAATTTTTATTAAAATTGCCTCTTTGGTTTTTCAAGAATTCTTTGCCTACCACTTCCCCTAATAGTGAAAAAATGAGGTAAAACATACAGAACAAGAGCCCCTTTAAAAATAATATTAAAAAAAGAAGAAATAATTACCCCTGTATTTTTGCTACTAAATATCATGCAAAAAGAAATAACAGACTGTACCCATACAAGAGCAGCCTGATGCACTGGGGGCAGAGCTGATGTAGTAATTGGAGGAACAACCTTCAAAAGAACACCTAAAATAACCAATTTAATCTACTGGAATCACTGCTGAAGAGCAAGGCAGCATCACTGGTTTTCTATAGTTAAAGAACTAGAGAAGGAGTGAGAACACCTAGAATTAAGCTGAAGATATTTATCTACTACAGATGTGTCCATTGCTTTCACTGCTTAACAGACTGCATTTGGAAGCAAATTTGAGCACACTACAGTCAGTCCTTTCAGAGGCAGGACATCCCACCCTGCTCTGCAACATTCTTCTCCTTCTATTAGTACAGGAATCCAGACAATTCTCCTTTCTCACTCTAGCAAGTGCACTTCATCTGCGTTGCAAAATTCACCTGCTGCCATGTTTCTATGAAAGGGAGCTCCCATTCCTGGTTGCCCTCCCTGCATTTGCCTCAAATGCCAGTCCAGCTGGAACTTCTCCTTCTTAAAAATGGGCACATAGTCTCAGGCTCTTGGGAATGGTGCCCATCTCCCAGGGCTGGCAAAATCACACAATGAGGGGTCTCAAGACCCTCTTTAGTGGGAGCAAAGGGACAAACACAAAACTCTGAACAGTAACCCCAGATCTAATGGATTTCTTTTCATGTTTCTCAATCAACGTGGTGTGACACAGCACTGGGATAGAGACAGGGCCAACAACTACTCCCCTTCTTTCATCACCTTCATTGCCAAATTTCTCCAGCTGTTAAGCCTTTCCAGGAGGTTTATTCCAGTAGCAGCTAGAAGCATCTTTGCAATAAATAATTGGGGAAGAAGATGGGAGAACTTGGTTATCTGATTCAATAGATAGAATGTGCCAATCACACAACCATGAAAGCCTCAGAGCTCTGGGCTCAAGAATCAGCCCTCCTCCACAGACTACCATAAGTCCATGAACCAAGGAGCCTTGAGCTTAAATGCTACTACCAGAATTGCAAGCATTAAGGGTGAGTTGAAGCTGGAAGAAACTGTGCCCAGACCTATGTCTCTGGCTGGCACCAGGAGAAACTGGGGAACAATGGAACTTTGCAGAGACCTGGTAAGAAACAGGGGAGCATGCTTCCTTTAAAACCTGTTTGGGGCCAGCAGTTGCAGGTGACATCCAGCTCCAAGCCAGGTCACTGCATATTCTGCATATAGAGTGGGAAAAAAAGGCCTTGGCCACACAGATGTGCTGCCTGCCCTGGCTGAGGGGAGGCCTGGTGTGCCAGGTGAGCATCTGCATAGATGTAGAGAGAGATGAGCAGGATGAACCCACCTGGAGCCAGGCCCTCTTCTAGAGGCTTTCAGCTGCCAGAAAGAACCCAATCCTTGTGCGATTTCTGCCCTCTCCCCTGCCCCAGGGATATGGACTCTGGCATGTGGCACCAGCAGACAGGATTTGTGCCCAAGGATGAACTGGCACTCTTGGGAGTTGATCCAGTCCTTTCAACAGAGCTGTCTGACTCAGAAAGAGGCAGCCTTTGTGACTCCCATCCCGTTAACAGTCCCAGACCTTCTGGTTGATATTAAGATTTCTCCCCCATTGCTGCAGGCAAGAGCAGCTGCAGGGCCACCTCCCTGTGGAAATTAGTGAACAGTATCCTCAGCTTCATGCTGAGCCAACGCCACCTGATGCCAAGAGACAGCTAGAGCCACAAAAAAGCTGCACCCCACCATGCTCCCAAAACCAGCCAGCACCAAGGTGGGAGAACCAGACACAGGACACAGCTTGACTGACAGGGTACTGCAGTGGGCACGGACTGACACCATGGACATGACACAGACACCCATCTAACCGTTTGACAGGCTTGTCCTCCAGCAGGTAACTGCCTAGCACTGACCCTTTCTTCAACAGGGGCTTTTTGTTCTGAGGCACCTGGAAGTTGAAAAGAAAAGGAATGAAGAATGTGACTACAGCCCCAGTTCAACCACTCCCTACCTCTGTAGAGCACTTTGGGGAGGTGAGGCTGGAGCCCTGGCAGCCTCATATCGAGCAGTGGTAGTGCCTCACTGGAAGGCTCGAAGAGGTGAGCAGAGGGCTTGCTTTTCTCAGTTCAAATAATTTAATTCCTGCAAGAAGCCATCACTGCTGCTGCTTTCTCCTTCACTTTAAAATCCATCAAAGTGATGATGTCCCAAACTGAATTTTCCTCTAGCCAGCCAGAGTTTTTATTTCTGAGGCTTGTTCTCCACTTGGTCTCACAGCTGAATCTCTCTTTCCCCACTTGCCTCTTTCTTATGCTGATAGGACAAACTAATTGTCCCTTCCTCAGAAGAAACTAGTACCCTTCTTCAACCTGTACTCATCTAGACATGAACCTGCACATGAACCACACGAAAGGAAGGAGGCAACTCAGGAAAGGGTGATGTACATGCTATGCCTTACACCAACATCCCTCTCCATGCTTTCCTCCTGCTTGCCACAGACACTGAACACTTCCTATAGCCACTATTTACCAGCTCCTCAGAGAAGGAGAAAGCAGGACAACATCTCTCCAACCCTCTTCCCCCCATAAGCAGCTTTGCCATCCCCAGCAGAGTCACTGCTCTGGCCACACACACAAAACATGAAGTGAGAGACAGCATGGAAAGGTGCCCATCACATCAGCACTGGGGGAATATCCCACGAATACTGGGAGATGGATTCAGTCTGCAAATCTGAAGATTTCTAACATGCACTTACAAGTTATTTCTGGGGGAAAGGCGGAGGAAGAAGGGTTTGCAGTCTGCCAGATCTGCCTCTCACAGCAGTTTTGAACTGACCAAACATCTGCAGGCAGCTCTGGACAGGCCTTCCTTCATGCTTTTCACAGCCTGGACTACAAAAATTATTTCTTCAATAACTCTTACTGAAGACTTATTTTAAAAGGCAAAAAAATTAAGAAGCTGTTCTGTTGGTCAGAACTTCCAGACCACTTTTAATGCAATGCAGTCTGACAAAAGGAGACACTCTGGACTTCACAGAGGGCCTGACCCAACTAGGAACTTTGTGGGAAAACAAACAAACAAACAACATTTTTTACACATAAAACTGATGTTCAAGAGAACCTCCAGGTACAGAAACAATCCAGCACTCAAGAGGATCACAATTGTGGAGCACAAATTTTCCAAGGCAAATGATCCCCAAGTGCATAACAACACTCCAGTTGATATAGCCAGACTGTGGTACAGACTACCAGTGGTTCTCCAGTAGGGACAGAAGGGGAAGTTTTCAGTGTTTGAGCAGCTTCATTCGAGCCACACAGAAAGAAGGAAATTGTGTTATAGGCCACTGGAGCTGAGTCACAACATTCAAGTCACCTGCAGAGTAAAAGACTCCTACACAATCTGCTCTGCCACCACCTTACCTGGAGAGGGAACAGCCTGCAGAGCTGGGTAAGAAAGGAGGAACAATGGGGCATATTTTGCCATTGGTTCTGCCATGCTTTATTGGCCTGCTAGATTTGGGTAACATTTGGCTTTTCACCAGGATGATAAAGGGATAGATGTGACATCACAGCTATGTAAAACACAACGACAAGGATTCCACAACAGCACATGTACAAGCATTTTGAATGAGAAAGATTCTGGTTTACCAGTGAAATAAAAATGCATGTCAAATGTAGTCAAAGTACCAAAACACTCTTCACAATGAACAGACATGAAATTTGCTTTGTCAACATAAAACATGCAAGCATAACTCCATAGCCAGATGGGTCATGGCTGTGAAACTGAACCTGCAACCCCTGGGTCTTAAATATACCCATATTTTTTGCACATAGAAATAGCCAATATCTGTGACCCAGCCTCTCTTGCCTGGGATAAGAGAGTGCCCCATAGTGCAGTGGGGCCAGGGTCTGGCCACCAAGGCAAGGCCAGAAACTCTTATGAAGAGCAAAGTATTAAGCTGGGAAATGAGATGAGCAAAGGAGCAGTGGCTGGGTTGCTATCAGCCACATACAGCCCAACTCCTCCTTCCAACCACTTCAAAATCTTTGCTATGAAAGAACCTTTATTTACCACACCTTCATTTCACAGAAATAACTCTTCCCAGCACTAAGAGAGGGTATTAAGGCCCGGGGTTTCTTTTTAGCCTCTAAAAGCACTGATAGTCTCTGGCAGAAAGTGTGTTGCACACTAGGGATCCCCATCAGAAGGCTGGACTCTCCATTTTGCTTCTGCAAGGAAGTATTGCCATTTTCTCTCCCCCTTACTGTGAGACAGAGTGGGGAGCAGACCTTCTGCAGGTATGCGTATGATGATAGCAGCATCTCTGCAAGCCCTTGGAGCCCTGCTTCCCTGTGGACTGACATGAGAGCAGCCAAAGGAAAAAACCTTACTCCAGTACTTCAACTGCCCAGCAAAACATAGCCTTACCAGATGAGCAATGGTGGTAGGAGGAGTTCACCCTGTGCCTCATTCCCTACTGCCAGTGCTGGGAGAAGGGAGAAAGCAGCCCCCCTCTGTGCTGTGACTCTCTCTGCTGGGCTCTCCCTTGGGTCCACCTGCAGCAGCAGGTCTTAGCAGGGGAGCAGGAGAAGAGATTAGAGAAGCAGACAAGCTTTGCACACACAGAGGTACATATCTGAGCTGTGCTCTCCACAGGCCACCTGCCCACCCATAGGAACCCACAGGCTGATGAAGCACAACACATGGAAAGAGGAGAAGAAACCATTGTCTTTGCCTGCGTGCACTGGACTCTGCTACAGAGTGACTCTGTTCATGGCTTTTCCAAGAGGGAGCAGGAAGCTCTGGTGTACGTCCATGTAGTTAGCTGCATTAAAAATGAAGATGGAAGAAAAAAGACCTTCCAGATTTTAGAAAACACATACCTCACCTCTATCCAAAATTGTTACTGGCATTATTTTACATCAATAAAGCTCTCCAGGAGCTCTCCACCTGGAAAACTCCAACCTCTGGGTTGAGCAGGGCATTTTGTCTCCTATATGAGCACAATCCCTGTGTTTCCTTCCAGAATCCTTTACACACCAGTCAGACAGGCTCTCACAGCCTTTCCTCCCTGCATGTCACCTACTTCCAGATCTTTAGGTAGAGCATGATGGCAGAGCAGGCAAAGGCATGGTGGCAGGATGGGTCCAAGAGGGCAGAGCAGCTGTGTAAGTGACATTTGGGAACACAAAAACTTTTTAATGAAAAAATAATAAGAATTAAAAATAGACCACATATCTGTGCTTATCTTGGCAACTGGGAAAGGCCAGAGGTTGTGGCAGTTCCAGATGAGAGAGATCCTGCTTTCTCGTAATTCTCTGATGCAAGGCTCACTGATGCACCCAGCAGAATTCACAGGAATGGGGAGCTCCCTAAAGGAACCTCTGAAAACATCTGCTACAAACTCAGGGTGTCAGAAAAACTCCAAAACCTTCCTGTGCCACTCCACGCCCAGTCAGCAAGCAGCACATCTGAGATTCCATCTTCTTCCTCACCACCCAGCTCCAGGATGCATCCAGCTTCTCTCCCCTCCTTGCATGTGCCCAGTGCCTGGCACAACACACAGACCCCACATGTGCAGCAGGCAGCACCCACTGCAGCCCTGCACAGGGCTGTGTGACAGTCCCCAGCCAGTCTGCCTTGGGTTAAACCCAGGCAGTTGGCAGCAGCAACCAGCAGAGCTTGCCTCCAGCACGGACACAGAGGTGCTGCAAAGTCTGTATTAAGCACAACACCAGGCCCTGAGAGCTCTTGTCATTGTCCCCCGTGGAAGTGACAGGCCCCCGAGTGGTGACAGCAACAGCAGCAGATGAAAGGAGGGTGGTTGGGAATTAAGGTTTTCTTTCTTAGACTAACCAGCTTCTTGGCTTCAAAAGCATCTCGCTCATCTCGAAGTTTCTTGTTCATTTCTCTGCTCCAAAGGAAGACACAGGAAAGACACAATGAGATGCTTGCCAAAAATTAAGTAAACCCCAACATTTGAAAGTGAGAACAGAAAGAGAGCTTGGGAACAGAGATAAAGATGTTGTTTATAGCCAGGCATGTATCCCAGCTGAGGTCATGGGTTCTACACGGTTGCCTTAGCCAGCAGGAAAGACTAAATTCCTCCAGAGGAGGGATTACCTCATGAAATAACATAGCCTGCAATGTGCCAGAGCTGGCACAAATCTGTCTGGACCTAGAAAAACAAGCAGAGTCTAAACACTGCTTGAATACAATCCTGTAGCTTTCCATGGGAGAAATGAGCACAGTGCTGAAAACTCAGCCCTCTACAGGCATAAGAGCTCAGCAGTTCCCTCCAGCCTACACCAGTTCTCACCTGAGGAGCTCCAGCTGCCGAAGGAGGCTTTGTTTCTCTTTCTGCATGTTCTTGGAGACTCTAAACACATCCCTGGGCAAAAGGTATTTTAAAATAAGGGGAAATAAATTAATGGGAGAGAAAATACAAACATCCTTCTCTCAGCGGCACTCATGGTATTCTCAAAGACAAGGGCCTGCCTTATGCTAGGAGAATTCAGAGGAAGCAGCACTGTTCTGGGAGCTGTACCAGAGCTCTCCTGCTCTCTTCCAACATGAGAGCAGGCAACTCATCCTCTCCACTTCCTCAGCTGCTAGAAATAGGAAGGATGCTCACTGCATATGGATCTGAAACCTCTCAATGTTTTATATAGGTATTATTAGACTTAACCCAAAAATGGGAACAGAATTGATTAGAAGAAGATCTTTAACGAAAGTATTATAGAGGGGATGGTGAACTGGAAAATACACGGAGAAGTCTCCTTTAGGCTGAGGAACATCTGTATTTTTGTACTGATTTCCTGGAACATTTCCCACAAAAGGTAGGCAAGAGGTACCAATATCACTCTCTGTTTAGGCTCATAAGACCATTGGGATGTTTCTTCTTTTTCTCAAAAACAATCAGGCAGTATTCTAATGAGATCAAGGCTCCTAATTAGAGATACTTTGTCTTTAACTGCTTGCCCACCTTTCCTTCTCTATACATGTCTTTGCCCTAACTCCCCCCCTTTCCTGTTTTTTCCCACCTGTCCTTCTGCTCTTGCTCAAGCTGAGCCTCTTTCTGGAGCTTCTGTAATTGCCCCTTCACTGCCTCTAGCTCCCATTTGCTTTTCTCCAGCTCCTCCAGCAGGTTTTCATTCAGGTGCCGAAGCCTTTCGTTCTGCACTCGGGTCTCCAGCTGCTCCGAGTTCAGTGACTGTAGCTGATGCTCCAGCTGCAGTGGGAGAGGAGGAAGAGGAGGGGTTAAACACAGAGGACGGGTTTTGTGCTACAATCACAACTGTAAAAACAAGCTGAAAAAGCAGATGTAAACAATGAGGCAGAAGGATGAACTGGAAGGAATTCTCTCTCCTCATGCCAGCACTGGGGAACCAAGCAATGCAATTAGGCACAGCTGAGGAAGTGCTTCAGGCAACCTGAGGAGTCTGGTGCTGTCAGGCATTGTAGGACTCAGAGTGCAAATGGGGGTCAAAAGAGGACTAGAAAAATTTGGGTGGAAGCAGGGCTGTGTCTGTTGGGACTTATTAAGCAGAGTTATTGAAATGCATCCTCTAGTTCAGGGGATTCCTGAACCCATGGCAGCTGAAAGGAGGATATGTTGAGGTGCTAGGAGCATCTCACACTACACCTGGAAAGGGGTTGGCCTTTACTAGTGCTGGAGACAAGACCTTGGGCTAGAGATGTCATTTAAATGCCATCAGGGCACAGCTGCACTCTAGGCAGCATAAGCTCCCAGCACAACTAACAAACCTGATTTGGGAAATTCAAAGCCTGCTGCCATGTACTCAGCCAGTGACTCAATTCCTTACAAATGGCTGGCATAGTCTGGGAAAGAGTCTCAGACAGATGCAGCCCCAAAGCTGCCCATCTCAGATGACAAGCAGGGCATTCCAAGAGGGATCATAGGGGCACTGCAGTATCCAGCCAGCCACACCAGCTAACCAGGGCCCTCTGCTGAAGCTGCTGCTACACAGAAACTGCAATACCCATTTGAGAACTTATAGCCCAAAATAAAAGCATACAATCCCTGTTTATAACTAGAGAGAAACACCAGGAATCAGGTCTGATCAGGGTAGCAGGTGGCAGAGTCAGCCTCCGCATTTACACCTTCAGCTTGCCTTTTCTCTCAGCCTACTTTCTCCCCCTCTCAAAAGAAAAATAAAGCAACACACCATGGCAAAAGTTAAAATGTTTTTTTTCTTGCTACCCTTCTCTCTGCCAGCACACGTGTACGAGTGTCAAGAGCAGGAATGAATAGATGTGACCTTCCCTAGGTCCCTTGAAACACAAGCCTCACCTCTCTCCTCACTGAGGCTGGAAGGACAAGTCACACCCAGCTTTGTCTGGAGTCCTTCAGTTGTGTGGACACTGGGGAATATTTCAGCACGACTACATATGCTCAGCAGTGGAGTTTAGACTGAAAACCAGCAACTCCTGCTTACAGGATCAGATATTTTAAAAAGCCAAGGAACTGGCTTTAAATAAAGCACACCTGCCCCTCCCTCAAAAACCTCCATCACACACAACTCTCTGGTTTATGAATCTGTCCTTGGCAGAGATGCTGTGGAACAGCACCATCACAGTTCTGGTCTTAGGCCACAAGAGGGACCCGATCATCCACACAGCTCCATACAAGCCTCAGAGTTAAGAGCACCACAACTATTTGAGTACCAGTAAGTGTCCATGCAGCCCAAGTATTCTGCTCTGACCCCCAGCAAGAGCAGATGCTACCTAGGAAGAAAATGCCTGAGCTCCTAATTATGGTCCATTCCCCTCATATACCCCTCCCATCTATAGTCCCTGGACTAGGGATGCTAGAGGCCACATCTCTGACTATTCCTTTCAATGAATATTTGCAAGCCTATTGTCCATTTGTTTGTCCAATTAATTTTTGAACTGCTGATATTGTCTGCTTCTTGGGGCCAGAAGTCCAGCACTAATCTCTGACTAAAGTGTGTTCTTCTAAATAAAATTCATACGGTCTCGCTGAGTGTCCCTCACCTTTTCTGTTGCAGGACTTGGGGAATAACAGCTTTGTGGACCTTATCCATCACTTTTCTGAGCTCATAAAGCTCACATGTATCTTCCTTCAGTCTCCTTCTCTCCAAAACCTAAAAGTCTAGACTTTCCTGGTTTCTCTTCCTAAGGCAAATTTTTCATTTTCTTAATAATATTAGCACTCTGTACCTTCATACTCAAGAAGGACACAGAGCAATTAGAGAAGACCAGAACTGCACACACTGAGACACATCAAAGATGTGGGCAACAGGAAAAACACATCCTCTTTCTTATTCTCAATATCATTCCTGATGGCACCTCAGTTGTGCTGGCTTTTCCAGCTGCTGGACAATGAGCTGGTGATTTCAGAGAAGTGCTGTTTCATCCACACCACAGCTAGGTATCAAGCTGGAATACCCCCTATTCTCCAGCATCTTGCAGGTACCTCCCATGACTTGTTTCTGTGGGGTCACATCTCAGTTCTTCAGACACCAAAGAAAAAGCCATCTGGAATGGATCATCCCATACAAATGTCCATGCTGGGGATGGCAGGCTGAAGGAAAGCTTGTGCTTTGATCTTTTATGTGACTGATTATTCAGTATGTCATCAAGTGTCCAAATGCAAGTACACAATATGTATCTCTCTAAGTGTCACAGAGCTGTTCACTCCAGGTCATTTTGGAGTAGCCAGAATACAAAAACTAGAGAAATCTTGCTCTGTTATGTCCATAAACATCTTCCTTACACACCACAATGAGCTTCAAATTCACAACTTTCAAGTTTTTACCCCATCTTCCTTGCCAGCATTGTAAAACTGAAAGAAAGATTGTGCTAAGAGAACATAAAGCAGCTAAGAGAATGCATGAACAAAACATTCACAGAACAGCATTACAGCTGTAGACAAACTAACTAATTGACAAACCATCTCAACACCTTCAGAGACAGGAGAGGACTTCACTAGCTAGAGCCAAATTATCTAGCGCCAAATCCTCACCATTTTGCATCAGAAAACACCTGAGCAGAAGGACAGCAGAGGAGAATGTGCTGTGTTAGAAAGGATTTGGATGCCATTACCTTCTTCTGGCGGTAGAGGATTTTCTCAAGCTCCTGCTCTTTGTTGTGCAGTTCCTTCTGGAGCAGGTTGCTCCTGTCATGCCTCAGTGCTTCCTGCAGAGGTAAAGATACACAGCTGTGTACAATGCCCAGCACAGTAAGAGCTGTTCCTTGGCCAGAAGAGACACCACCTCTCCTTCAGAACAAAGGAAGGTTGCTCTCAAGCCAAGACAGAGAGAGAAGGTACCTGGCAGACCAGCCTCTCCCTTTCTGCTTTGATCTGTTGCTCCATTTCTTCATAAAGGCACCTGACTTCTCGATCATGATCTGACTCCTTCCTACAAAACACAAGTGCACACAAGTCAGGAGAGAAAAAGAGACTACAGAAAGGAAAGAGGAGCGTGGAAACAGCTACTAACAGCTGTGTGGCACTGAGTGGGATTTTAACCAGACTAAATGTAATGGGTGGGCACCACTGCAGAGTAAACCCATGGGAACAGACCAAGATAGAGTCATTTTATTACAGCAAGAAATATCTTTTTTACTGGGGCATCCTGTAACCCAGTCTCTCCTTGCACCTGAGGCAGGATCCAAGCATCAGCTGGCTCCTGGCAGCAAATAGTCATGATGTCCTCCTTACCTCTTCAATGCTTGTTCCATAGACTCCTTCTCATGATTCACCTCCTTTATGTACGACGAAACACGCAACAGAAACTCTTCAAAATTGGATAAGAGCTCTGGACGCTCCTTTCGTAGGCGAGCCCAGAGCTCCCGAATCTCATGTGGGCTGGAGCAAGCATACAAGAGAGAAGGAAAGCAAGAGTTACTGTGTCATCATCTTATGGACTGCTAGTCCAAATCCAACATGCACTCAGGACAAACTGCCATTCTCCTGTGATGATCTCTGTTACACCATTACAGCAGAGAGGGAAATTGGACAGTGACAGAGCATGCACGTGGAGTGGGATCTATTGTGAGGCCAAAATAAAGGAAGTCATCTGAAAGAAGAAAAGAAAAATAATCTAGGAAGCAAACATGGAATGATTGCTTTTCCAAGTATTTCCAAGACTTGGAGAAATGAATATTCAGCAAATTTGCTGTGTGTTATGCTCAAACTGCTATAGCACACAGAGCTTAGCACACATCACACATCATCGGTGTTTTTCTTACACTCAGACTGTACTGGTGGCTGCTACAGTCCTCTTTTTTTTACAGGTTTGGAAACCGAGGCACAAAAAAAGATGCAAATTTGCTGAAGTGTCACATCAGGATAACAATGGAGGAAGCCCTGGAAAAGCAAAGATGTCTTTTTCTAAACCTGCAATAACGATTACACTGTTTTGACATTGCAACTTGATCATAGCACTTACAAACTTCATTCCCAAAGTGTCCTGTAAGCCTGCAAACATCACTTCATGTTTCTTTTTAGGGAAGAGCTTTTTAAATTTCTTTTTTTAATCATTAAACACTTTGGAAAAGCTGCCTTGAAAGATACAGAATAATTATACCTATAGTCAGTATCCAAATAGCTATTTTTCTTTGCCTATGTATTTGTCTCCCTTAGTATTCTAAGCAAAGCAAAACAAACCAACCAAAAAGCCTTTGATTTCCTCTGCCAGTATTGCATGACTGCCTTCTTTCCCTGTCTCAAGTTTAAAAAGTTATAGCACTTCATCAGATCTTCATATTTGAAATAAAAGAACATATTGAGTCCTGATAGGAAATGAAACTATTTCTTTCTAGAGAAAGCAGTGAAAATATTTCAGATTCCTCTTCTCACCCCAGTTAGCTTCTGTTTTATATTACTGCTTTACAACAGCTGTTTTGGCACAAAGATGTGACATGAAGTAGCTACTGAACTCATTGCATAAAACTGCCAGTAAGTGGTCAAAATAAAACACAAGACAATTCCACTTTGGGACTTCTGCTACTCAAAGCAGAGTTATAAACAGTAGACTGTTTTCCCAGAATGGTAATATGGCCTTTCACAGTGTCTGTTTTGGCCTGTTTTTTGAAGCTTAACAGCTTTCCAGATTCTTTTCCAAACATAAGCTGTTTATTGCTAAAACATGCAGGTGCTTTGTATCACAACAAAAATAAGGGGGGAAAGTCTGTTTTGTGACAGATGTGCCTCTGAAAGCAGCAAACTCCATCACTCTCAGCTTCTGTCTCCAATCCTGTCCACCTCTTTTTCTAACCTGGACTGCTCCTTGCAAAATGGCAACACAGTTGGAGGACAAAGCCTGAAAAGAAGGACAGCGCAGAAGCAGCTGGGCACCCCAGGCCCTGCAGGTGTGCATCTGTAAGAACCAGTTCATAATGCCTCATGTTGGAAAGCCTAAAAAAAGGCTGGATAACACTGGGGCCAGCAGACTCTACTGGGGCTACGTGCAAGGGCACTAATACCAAGTTCCAAGGCTCACAGGAGCACCCTTTTGCCCAGTTTAGCCTTTCACACTCTTCAAGATCAGCACAGTCCCAAGCAGCTCCTCAAACACACATCCTTAAGAGACTCTCAGAACTGATTATCTGAAAATATGTGAACAGTCACACACCATTCTGGAACAGAGAGCACTCATCCTCCTTACCTCAACTAACCCTCACATGCTTCTTTTCATTTGCTGCCTGTGCTGGACTCGAATGCCACCAGCTGTTCCATTTTACAGCTGTGTTATGAACTTGAATTTGGGAAATTGTGAAAAGCACTGAGCTAAAAGTAATTGGCACCCGATGAGAAAACCCAGACCACACTACATTTGTTACCAAGCATATGAAAATCCAAGGCAGCAGTACAGAGAGCCCAAGCAGTGCTTCAGAGAACAAGCAGGTTGGTTCACCTTTTTGGTCTTTTCTGGTACTTTGAAGCTTTGGTACTGCAAGATCAAAACAGGGTAGAAGCAATGCCATGCGACTCCCCTACTTACTCTTCAAACAACTGGGCTGCTCCAAGCTGCTCCATCATGGAACAGAATCGTTTCTCTTCATCATCATCATCTGCAGGGTCCAAGTCATCTGACCAGCCTGACTCAAAGGTCTCCTCGTGTCTGGAGTGATCCATTCTCCCAGCCCCTTGACACAATTCAATGCCTATTAACTTTCCTGAAGGGAGGTGAAGAGAAGAAGAATAAATAAAGTCAAATTGGATGTCATTGGATAAGCTGCTGTTTACATGGCAGCCTGACAGAGCTCCAGGAGAAGCCTCGTGCATGCTGCGGCTGTAGGACACAGCTCCTGGTCAGTGAAGAGCCTCCGTTCTGACGTGCTGAGTGATGTCAGTGTCCGTTCCGCAGTGCTGGGACTGAGCCTGGCTCCCAGCCCAGCCACAGGCTGCCAGGGCTCTGCTCACACGTGTGCAGATGAGCCCCCACCCACGGCCTTGGGCTGCCAGCACGGAAAGCGTGGCATGAGCTCACTGCACTCCCACAGAGCTCCGGCTTCAGCCGCCAGTGATCCCACAAGCTCTCTCCGGGACTGTGTGCTCCATGCTGCAGTGCCTCAGCTTAAAACACGGAGAGGAGGGGCTCTTTAGCCCTCCCTCCTCATGTGCTCCCTGTCCTGAGTCAAGGACTGCCTCTTGCTAGCATTGTGCAGAACAGAATGAACTCGCCCTCCAAGCACCTCCTCCTGCCCTGTCCCACGTACAGATGGCTTCCAGCTATCTGGATTCTGTTTCATGCTGGGACACTAATGCCACGAGAACCTCCTGCTATGCAAGGCATGTGACAAATGCTGGTGCTGGGAACAAATCCTTCTCCAAGAAACAAATCAAACAATCCTATCCAAAACACAGCCCCTCATCTGTATACGGAGGTCAGGCCTTCAGCAGCAGCTATTCATCCTTTCCAAAATACATCTGCTTGGTTCAAAAGGCAGAAATGACATTCCAACTACAAGACCAGGAGTCAAGGATGTTCACAGACCACAGATGAGAACATGAAGCTATTCTAAAGGAAAAAATATCCATCGCTATTACACTTCAAAGGACTCAACTTTACCTCTTCTTATCTCCATAAATCCAGAACTTAGCTGCTCTCTCCCACTCTTAAATATGCTGTAAAAAAACTTGCAGTGTGGAGGTCCAGGCCCTACTTAGTTAAAACCTGATGATCAGACAGTTAATTAAGGAAAATTATCAAGATTAGGCACTTTTGATGTCTGCTTTTGAGAAAGGGTGATTATGTCTCATTATGTCTCTTTTACAGATAGAAAATTGAGATGGAGATGGGAAAATTGAGGTAGAGAATGATCTGAAGATCGTTTTGCTTTCCTAGAAGGAGCAAGGAGCCCTCACAAGAAGCAGCCTTGATTGCAGCTTGAACTGCTTTTCCTTGATTTGCTCCTCCACACTTGATAAGAAAGACAGCCAGGCCAAACTCTTGAGTTAGGGGCAAAGTCTGAAAAGGATTTCAGTGATGCCAGACATAAAGAATAACCATAAAGAAAAGAAATGCAGAAATCAAGTGTTTTGCCTAGACTGAAGCAAGTGCCATGGAGCCAGGCTGCCACCACAGGATGGCTCCTGACACAAAGTAAAAACTTCCCCACTTCTCCAAGCAATGGCACTGAGGCATGATGCCCATCTAAGGCTGTGCCTATGGGACAAATGCCTCATACAACAAGATTTGGGAGCAACCAGTCATAACACAGAGGGCACTGTGGATGCCAATGTGCCCAAATGGTGCCTATTCACCTGCTACATACAGTGCTGGACTGGAAAGCCCCCACTCCTGACAGGACTCTTGTTTCTGCCAAAGAAGTGGAACCAGATAACAAGGACAGAGGCACAGGGCAGGAACAGGTGTAGTCAGCAGGCACTCAGTGGGATAAAACAGTCCCTGTACAAGCTGGCACAAGACACAGTTTGCTGTGTTTGTTTAGAGGAATCTTTGCAACTTCTCCTCTCATGCTGGCTGTTTCTGAGCTTTCAAATTATAGCATTAAAAAGCCCTCCCTCCCAAGCTGTTAGAAAACCAGGAGCAAACACCATCTGGACAGTCAAGACAGCAAAATTCAGGAGCCTCTTCTATCACTTCTGAAAACCCTAGACCACCTGTGTTCACTTGCTTTGACCTGATTCACTTAACACCTCTGCATGTCCAAGGAAGGTGCTGACAGGTGCAGATTTTATAACACAGGTCAGATTTTCTGACAAGGCAGATGAGCACCTGTGCTGCTGGGTGAGGACTGGCCAAAGATTAGCATTCTCCTACTGTTTGGAAAAGACAGGAGTAAGAAGGCAATAAAGGCTCATTTGCCAGTGTTCTAGCCTACCAACAAGACTCCTGCTAATGCCCTTGAACAGCACTGCTACCAGCTGGGGACAGTTGCCAAGGGGCATATTTCCATGCAGATGAACAAATTATCAGACAGCCAGGCCCAGTTTGCTGCATGCACCCTCTCCAGAAGGAGATTTTCTGTAGCTGGCTCCACCAGGCAGGCAGGGAACAGTTGTGGGACAAGGCAGCACAAACCTCCAGGAGTGGGATACACATCCACCCTCTCCAATGATGTCCACATGAGCATGAGCCATTGTCCTGCATAGCTGCTGCAGCTTGAGCAAAATCACTGCACTTTCTTTCTTACCAACAAAAAACATCCTATCACAGGTGGTTTCTTCCTTCCTCTGCCTCTGTGCAGTTCTTACCTAGACCCATGCTGAACTCCACAGGTGTCAGGTATCCTTTATTATTCTGTTCCAAGCTGTCAAAAACAGTCTCCAGCTGCTCAGGGGTTAGTGGGAGTTCACTCTGGAGCCGCTGCAAAGACAAAAGGATGAACAAACTTGAGGCAAAGCTCAAGCCTTCCTTTTGACTGTCCCTGCCATCCTCAGCTCTGGCCCACAGCAATGTGCCCTTTCAGCACTGCATCCTGCCCAGGGTGTGACAGTCTGCCAGTAGAGCTGAGTGATGATACAAATACCTGTGTGGAGCCATTGATATGTTGACTTTTGCCATTACTGGATGATTCAACCAGGACTTCATAGAGGGAATTTCAGGTTATTTTGTTTGGAGAAAGCTCAACCTGCTTCCTCCCTCACTACAGAACCACAGTCTCTAGCTCACTGCCAGCCTCCCTCCATTCCTGCTCAGAGGTGGCACTGCCAGCCTCCAGTGACCACTGCTGCTCCCAGGAGAGCTCTGGGCACACCAGGAACCAGCTCCATCTCTTTGACCAGGGAGGGAGATCAGACTTGTGGGTATCTGGATGCAGTTCCTAGCTCTTGCAGATCCTAAAGGAAATGTTCAGTTCATAAAAGCAAGTCAGCTTTCCTCTGTCACCTTTTGCCTGCTGGGACTGTATCACTACTCCCACAACATGGACAAGAAGCAAAACAATTCCCCTTCATAATATACATCCAGAGCACCTAGTGTGGAGAGGCACTCAAAGTAACAAATAATAAAGGGGTGTAGACTAAAAACCTGGTAACTGCCCATTAAACATGCAGCTTTAGGTAAAAATTTAATAAAAATTTATTAATATAACTGTAAAAATTAGGCATCACACAACCCAAAGCAAAGTGAGTCAATATTTTAAGTGGCATGGACCTGTCAAGCATTTCTTATAGATGTGGGAAGAGATGGGGCTGGAGAAAAACAATTCACATATAACCTTCCTGATAAACCTTTAAAACAAAACTCACTAAGAACTACAGAGTTTTTGTTAACAAGTACTTTTTTAACTGAAATCAGCAAAGCACATAATTGTAGAGCAAAGTTGTAGTTCAGATCTAAGGTGAGTTTTTGGATTAGGCTTTAGCTATGGTTGTATCACTTTGTTGTCTCAACTTTTTTTTGAGAGGCTGATGGATTGCTCATCATGTAGGTTTCTTTGGGGGCTTGTTTTGGGTTTTGTTTTTTTTTTTTTTTTTAGAACAAAGATTTTTTTCCCTCCAGATTTCCCATCCACTGCATGCTTGATGTTTTTAAGAACAGTCACAACTTTTTATTTTACTCATTCCTTAAAAATTTTGAATTGCAGTCCCACTTGTCTCAGGAATTCCCTGGAGGTGCAAGGCCCTCCTGGGAGTTTTACTTCCCAGCAGCTGTTTGTGCCAGAGCTTGATTCTTAGAAATCTGAGTAAGACAGAGGCCACATGCATGCTTGCCAAGAGTGAAGGCATGCCACATTGTCTCCTGTTTTTGCCACCCATTACTTTACAGATCTTCTCAGTTCAGAGGAAGAATTTTTTTCCCTCACCTGCATGTCCACCTTGGTGATAAAACCCTTCTCATCCTTGTCACACAGCTGGAAGAGCTCCCTTGCCTTCTCAAGCATCTCCACCTGCACATCTTCCAGCCTGCTCATTTGGCTGGGAGGAGAAACATGAGGAGCCACCCCATCCTCATTCCCTTCCTCTTTTCCTTCCCAGTGGACGTATCCCAAGAGCACTCCACTCTGGTTCTCCATCTTCTCAAAATCTCTTTCCCCAAGGCAGGGCCAAACAGAAGAGCTGTAGGGCAGGAAACAGAAAACCCAGTCAAACATGACCCTCCACTTCCAATCCACACATGATACAGTTAAATGCCTCAATGGTTGAAAGAACAACATTCAGCATCCGTATCTGGACAAAATAACCTTTGAAATCCACTCCAGCCCAAAATATTCCATGGTTCTTGTATGAACTGTACAGAGGGGGGAAAGGCAATTTGTGTCAGAGACACATCACACCGAGATAAACCCTGTACACAACATGGGTGTAGCTAAGCCTTCACACATCTGTAACCCTCCACCCCGCACCCAGCATGGAGGCTCTGCTGCCTTCTCCTCTGCCTCAGACCCATAGTGCAGCCCAAGTTCTTTGCTGGTGAAAGCCAGGTGCCAAGGGAAGGTTGAAGAAGGGTTGAAGGGAAGCAGAGAAGAGAGTGGAAAGGGAATATAAAAGCACACAGGTAAATCTGCATGGGAGCACAGTGACAATCCCACATCAGCTAAGACGGGCTCAAATACTGTGAGCTGCTCCTCTCTGATCTTGGTTCCTCTGGGAATAACATGTACATTTCCTTCTCTTGTTACTTTTCTGCACCATACCTTTGAGCATCAAACCTGCATTAAAACTGCAAAAACCCAGAGCAGGATGAGAGCAGATAGGAGGATGATCTGTGCAAGTGATAGAAGAAAGAAAAGAAGAAATTCACTCCTAGCCAGCTCCTCTGTCTGGCCTTCCACCTCTGACATTTTCTTGTTAACGCTTTCCAAATAGTAGCTCCATATTTATTTTTTTTTTTACAATACAAAGAAAGGTCAGACAATTCCTACACTGGGAAAAATTTAATAAGCTGGGCACTCCTGACCCCTTGCCTTCAAGCCTCTGTTTTGAGAACTCATGAGCTGCCAAACAGAATTTTAATCTGAAACATTCACCTTCAAAGGAAGGAAACCACAAAACTATGGAGACATTTCAGAGGCCAAAGAAAATATTTCCCATCACTTACAACTACCTAAAGCAAAAAGGAATGGGAGCACCCATTTAAGCTGAACATTGTGACTGTAAAAATCCCTTCAATGCATCCCTACACCAAGCCACCTTCTGACTTACTGATCTCATGGAATCAGACACCTTCTCCAGGCAACTCCTCTTCAGCAATGCCACCACATTTTTGAAGCCTTGTTGCTCTGATTGCTTTAGATTTCTCTGTCTGCAGACCTGTTTTCTGCATTGCAGGGCAGAAGTGAGCTGTGCAAGCAGGCTGAGAGCAGATTTAAACAGCGCTGGACAAAGAGGGCTTGAGGGTTGGGTTGCTTGGGTTTATTTTAACCTCCAAGAAATTAAAAGCCACGTACCGATGCCATGATAACAAACTAATTCTGTTTGCACTCTTGGTACAATGGGAGGATAAAGAGCACGATGGCCAGGAAGAATGTCACATGTGAGAACGATATGAAGCTGACACAAAAGGAGAAGGCAATTATGCCCCACGCTCTTTGACTCCGTTTATTACTGCTGGTCCATGAGCCAGTGGGTGGTTCTGCTTCACAGAACAAGCAGAACGCTTCACTCCCCCTTTCAAATCTGTGTTTTTCCAGGACACCTCTGTTTCACATAAATATCTGCTCAAGTGACACTAAACTCTGCAGAAGACTACCTATAAATGGGTACTATTATATGTTTCTAGTCCCTGGTAAGCAATAGACTCAGAGTTGGACCCAAGCTTTGTGAAATACAGCAGAGGAAAGAAAGGGAGACAGCATAAGGAGGCAGACCATGTGTTTCTCTCTTGCTCTTTCTCAAAAAAACCCTTCTACCAAGCTTTTTTTTCTGTTATGGAGTCAACACAGCAAAATTTGGAGACTAAAGTTAGATTCTATGCATTAGCTGGACAGTCACCTTGCTTCTGATGACAAGTACATGTGTGTAAGTAGTAAAGAAGTCAGAAAGAACACGAGCTTACTTTTCATATTCAAGTGAAAGTGGCAAAGCTGGCCTTGAAAGAAAAACTAAAAGGACCCAAATATCTTATGCTTCCTAGATTTCACACTGATGAATGACTATTATTGGCTTCTACAGGCAACCTTCCTTAAGGTTTTTTCCAGACCCATTCCTTTTGCAAAGATACAGCTTCAGCATAAGCAGCACCCTGTTCCAGACAGCAGCAGGGATGGAAAGCAAAAGGGATTTCAAAGTAAGAGCCATGACAGGATTGTAGAAAATAGCCAGAATAAGAGAAGGCACAAGTAAGCAGTGTTTTCTAAAACATCCCTCTAGCTGCCTAAGAGACACTGAGGACCCCAGAAGTAAGGGTGACCTTACTTTCTTCTTACCAGCTTCATCAGTTCTAGAGCAGCCCACACAGTTGAGTCTCCCCAGCTTTGTGGCAGCAAACAAAAGGTGGTGCAAGCAGGATGTTCTGTTCTCTCTCAGAGACATTTTTTTGAAGCTGAAATCCAACCCATTACATCCCTACCTCCAGCATTTCCTCATTTTATCAAAAGCCCAGCTGCACTGCAGCTCCCAAACACTGGCTGAGTTAAAAGCCTCTTAATTAGGAGAGCTGGGAGCCTGACATGAACAAAAGTCTGAAAGGATTTCACTCGTGTAAAAGACCAAGCCCATTAATTCAATGTTCAGAGCAGGAAGTCTCTTGTCCAAGCTGCTTCAAGTGGCTTCAAGCCAGATGTGGCTTTTTCAATGGTGAGACAGCACTTGTAGAGGAACAAAGCAGCAAATAAGAGAGAGCCCCAGGAAGCAAAATGCATTGCAGCTTTAATGGACTTCTCTCCCAGAAGCCTGTGACTGAGAAATTCTTCCTCTCTGTCCCTGTTTGTAAGGGCACTGCATGGTGCAGGTGGGGCACAAAGCAGATCTCAGACCAAGAAGTGCTGTCATACCTTCCCTAGTTACACATCATCAGTGAAGAGGACTAGGGCAGCATCGCCATCAGCATAATGCATGACATCACAGAAGTACCACTTTGAAAGAGGCTGAGGTCTTCGAAGTGCCAGAACTGTGGACTGGTATCCAGAAGTGAGGCAAGCAGAGCTGGCTGGAAGATCAGCTTGGGAAGAACCATGCTTTCCTAACACAAGGGGCAAAAGCAGAGAAAATATGTACAGGCAGATAATGCTTTTGGTCAGGCAAACCTGCCAGGCTCTGCCAGAGAGATGAAGCCAAGCCACCTCCAGTGACAAAGCCAATGGGTGTTACCAAAACTTATTGCCAGGTTTAGTTTTCCCAGGTCCCTTCTGGTAGGAAGAGTCAATTTCCACACCTAACCTGAAGTCAGGACAATCTCTGCATCTTGAGCTGTTGATTTCCATTATAAAAAGGTGTGCCATGGGTCACAGCAGAGTTTGTCTAGCCCAGCATCCTGGCCTCAACAGTGGTTGTGAATGGCTGGTGAAGGAAGAGTTAAAGCAGGGCAAGCAAAGAGAAAACTTCCTTAAGACATCTGCCAACTGACAGCCATTGTCAGCCTGGGGCAATTCCTGAGCCACGTGGTTCCTTCCTTATCTTCCAAGACACTTGTCCAGCCTCCCTTTGAAACTGTGTGAAAACATTCACTGTTCCCATGAACATGCTGACAGAAATGAGCTGCCTCTGCAGCCAGTGGGTGCTGACAAAGCTTCATGGGACTATTTTTGGGGTAGATGGTTTGACCAGCATCAGCTCCACAAGAGATGGAGTCCCAGCTTCAGTCCAAACGAATTCTCAGCCACCTTCACCCCTGGCAACTGTGTGGGAGGCAAAAAACTTCTTTCCCATGGCCTGGGAGATCTAATGGAGGACGGAAGTGCCAGGGATCTAGAGGGCTCCAATACATGCTCAAATAGCTCTGGTGTGTAATGTTTTTCTTCAGCCCTATCTTCCCCCATCCCACAGGTTTGGCTGCCTATGCTCAAGGTCAGCTCTGTTACCACACAGTCCAGGTTTGGGCAGTGTCCAACACCTGAAAAACCTGATACAGAGCTATGGATTACACCAGGTAACTCCTGCCATAGGATGTGCTGGGGCTTAGCAAGCAAAAATTCACCTGCTGCTGCAAGACAACTTTCCCAGAGCCTGGAAAGCAAACACAAGTCTTCTCAGACACAGCTCAGAAAAGGAAATTGCCTGCCATAAAGACAGCTAGCACCAGCTCCTGGATTTCTACACTGAGGAAACTCAGACCAGTCTTACATGACTATTTTAACTACCTAAGGCATAAGCTGAGGTTTGACCTCTGCAAAGCTGTGGCAGTAAGTCAGCTGGCTCCCATGGGCTTGGCATTATTTAGGAAAATCATATGACTTGACTTTTAATCCTGACTCAGCTGGTCATATAGCCGTGGGTAAGTCACATCACCTGCCTATGCCTATGGACTGTCAGCTCCTCCAGTTTGGTTCCTGATGCTTGTGACAGCTGGGACTTTAAGACTCAATATCTAGAGACTGATAATTACATGTGAAACTCAAGCATCCAAGTAGTTTCAAAGCCTAGAAGCTGAAGAATGAAAAGTTTGAACACAGAAACTGCAAATTTCAACAACCAGAAAGAACAAACACAATTGCTTTTCCTGGAAAAGGGAGGTACTACTTTCAAGGTAGCATTACAAGGTCATCATTTCCAATTTATTGCCTCAAAAAGCTTCTCCTCTTGTAGCAGTGTTAGAGAGGCACAGGAAAGCCACAGATAAAATGCTATCAACAGCCAAGCCCTTATCTAGGTGACCCTGACCACCATGTGCACATGACAACTTTGGGGTGCTGGTTTTTTTTTGTTTTGTTTTTTCCACAGCCCAATGACAAGGAGGAAAGTGAGGAGTGCAGCCAAATTTCCACAGCTGGTCCTTAGATGACCCTAGTCACTGCAGGGCATTGTGCATGCACTGAAAACCAGGCATTCCTAGCAGTCCTCCCCAGTGCAAGACAATGAGCCAACAGTTAATGCAGGAGGGAAAAACTAAGCACAACTGGCTGAGTGGCTTACCCAGGATTACAGAACAAGGCCAGTGCTTGGGTGCTGTAGAGGGAACCTATAAGGGAAAGCTTCCCTGCACCACTGAATTTTTGGTGACAGAGTGGCAGAAGGGAATATTAAAGAAGAATCTTTATAGGTGTACCACAAACAGAAGTGTTCAGATACTTGCTGGGAGGTTTCCCAAGAGACATCCTCCTTTATCTCTGCCTAAGACAATATTATTAGAAACAACAAAGCCACCCCCATACTAAAGCTAAATATTTAAGCCATTTATTTAAACAAATCAGAATAACACACACCCTTTCCTTTCTACTCCTGATGCAGAAAAATAAGTCTTACAACTTCAATGGAAGGAATTCACCAGGTATTTAGGCACACAGTGATCACACTCCTGGTGCATACACTGGACAAGCCAGGTTTGATCCTATACATGAGAAAATATTACACAAAGAGGAGATGAAGGGCTGGGTAAGGGATCACTGCAGCACAAGGCTGTTGCTCCAGCACATTACAAATGCCCAACAAAAGCAGGCCAGGATGCAGTAGGTACAAAGCATTTGTTGCTTGGTCATGGAATGAAAGCATCACTAGGAGCAGGTGAGCAACAGGAAAGTTTTACAAGAAAAAAGCAATAAAAACTTCACAGGTCTTCATACCATTTTATATCAAACATATGCTACTTGCTCTGTTTGTTCTACCTACCTTTTACTATAAAAAATGCTTGTTGTAGGTCACAGTCACATCTATACATCCCAGATTTTATAGGACTGTGAGATTCAGTGATCAAATATAGGTATTTACAATTATTATCCTAGTTACAGGCAAAAAGCACATATGCATTGACAAAAATCACAGCCATGCAAAACTGACCAGGTGAAGGCAGAGCAGAGCTCTTGCCAGGGAAAGTCACTGACCCCTGTGACAAACTAGCTTCCACAGATGCTAATTTCCAAAAGCTGCTCAAAGGAACTGGGTACTCACTTGGTGAAAATTATTTTTAAAGGTTCTGCCAAAGCTCAGCCTGAAAAGGCTGGGAGAAGGGCAAAAAGAAAGTAGTTATTTCTCTAGTGTACTTTGTTCAAAATTAATTTTGCTCTTTCCCTTCTCTAGGAAATTTGTTTCCGTTGTTTGGAATTTGGGTGGTTGTTGGGTTCTCCCTTCCCCCAAAGGGAATGGCAGGAAAAGAAATACACTAAAAAATGAGAAAAACATCAATTGTTTTGTGCAAGTTTTTTCTTTAAGAAAACCTAAGAAACCCATACACACCCTGGGCAGAAAGCCTGAAATCAGGTGTTCATATCTAGAGCTACACTTTACTCTCTCTCTTTTAATTGCCTGCACTTGACTGTATGCCTTTAAGGAAACAGGAACAAATCCAGGAACCTTTGTGTTGTTTATTCAGCAGGGGATTAGCCCAGCCTGATAGCCCTGAGCTAACCCGTGCTGCCGTATCTTGGATGACTTCATCACGGGATATGGCAGTAGGACACCGAGGTCTATCCCAGAAACACTGACAGGTTCAAGAGCCTTCATCATTCTAAAGAGCAACTTAAAAAGAGGTTCTGCTGCAATTCACTATTTCCCTCACCAAAACTCATCAAAGAGGAGTTTACCATTATCAACTTCTTGATCTTTGCTAAAAAAAAACTTGCCATGGGGAAAGTAGTTTGATTCAGACTCTATGCTCTTATCACCAAGCAACCTGAGAGTGGTAATGGTTCTCTTTTTCCATTTCAAGAGGTGAACAAATAAACTTGTTAAATCTGCACTCACTCATGCTTCCCGATTCAACAGCACAACAGAAACCACCGACTGTGCCAACAACATAAGAGATCTGCAACACAGATAGGTATCTACAGTGTCCCAAAACAACACCCTTCACCCCAGAAATTGCCATAAATCCACCATCACACCCTCCTGCTGCTCCCCAGCTTTGGCATTGCCAGCTAGTGGCATTTTGCAGCTCTCTCACCCTGGCACAGAACTGGCACAGTAAACAGTGAGGGAGAGTTTGCACTGGATACTCTCCTACTAATTGGGCTTTTGGCTTTGTTAGGTTGTTTTGCTTCAGGAGTGGAGAGAGAAAGCATCAGTTTTTCCTCTAATAATATTTGGGCCAAGAGTTAATTCTCAGCAATTAAAAACAAAATCCAAACCACATTTTTTCCATAAACAGCTAATGGTCTTGGATCTGTCAGTATAACTAGCACACAGCGGATTTCTCAGAAAATAAAGAGCTTGCCTGCAATAAGACATGACAAATAACAACATCTAGTTTAAAAATAAGTAATTTTCATTACTTCCTTTGCTTTATAAAAGAACAGGTTTCCTAAAACTTTTCTTTAAGGAGACAGAACAGAGTATTACATCACATAAGGATTAATCTTATGTATTGCAGCATTAACTTACCACCACTAACAGTGCTGTGAACTTGGAGGTAGACACTGCTTGGAGTTGAGCAATCAGAAATTAGATCATGCCTAACACCAAGTATGTTGAAAACAGAATATGTGCTCTGCAGGGAATACCTACAGACCAGGCAGGGGGCAAAGAACCCTTATTTGCCAGCCCAGATGAAGGAAAAAGAGGATAGAAGACAGAGGACTTGGCACTTGATATCAGATCCAGCTTAGTACTGGATCATTTTTGATTCATAGTAAACATTGAGCACTGAGAGCCCAAGATAAGCAGATCCCTGCTCTCTTCTACTCCTCTTTTCCAGGGCTGTTGAGGCAGGTAGAAATGCCCCATAAGGAAAACAGGATCCAAACGTAATCTGGCATTTAAAGCTCTTCAGGAAATGACATAAATCCAGGACAAGTCCTCAGCTTGTTTAATGGAACATGAGTGGGAACTCCCTTCCACCTCACCTGTGCCTTTAGAGAAGGGAGCACTTGCATGCAAAGCAGGTGGTACCAGAGACAACAACCAGGATTCAGCACCCTTCTGCTGGGCTCATGCCACCTTTTACTGAACAGCTAAGGTGCCATCAAGCTAAAAAGGACCTCAGCTCCTGCAGCTCAGCAGGGACACATCAGGAGAAAGGCTGCTGAGGAGACTCCTTTCACACCCTGCAAGCAGCAGAGGCACCGGATACATGAGGCTCTTCCCCAGCCCAGAAATGCAACCACACTTGGTGTCCTGCAGACAAAAATTCAGGCTGAAAGCAGGCACACCTCAGTCCTCTGCTGGTGGAGGGCCAGATACATTTTGTCACTGTTCCTGAAGTATGTCAAAGGCAAAATTATGCAGAAACAGCTTTTTGTTAAATAAATGGACTCTAAAGGATACACGAAGCTTCAAGTGCTAAAGTTTGGGGGTTGCGGAATTGCCTGTGTAACCAATTCCCAAATGGCAGAGATGGTGAAGAATTGTCATCAGTCACTGCCTCCTTTAAGAAAAGAATCCAGGAGCCTCAGATTAAGCTGGTGATGGTATTTGCACATCAGACAGGAGGAAGCACTTCTCTACAAACCCTTCAAGTGTGTCATCTCACTGACATGAGATGCTGAGAATGTCACAGGCATTCATGAGCCGCAGAAGTGGCTGTTTTGTTCTGCTCCTAGTTTGTCCCTGAAGGACTATTACAAAAAATAGCTGTTTTGGTGAAAATATTCTTTTCCACAAATAGCAAGAAGACTGTCCTAGGAGAGTATCATCCCATTTTTATGCTGGGAAGATGAGGGTATCTGCCATTAGCTGCTGTAGGACACAGCACTGGTTCAGCCTGGCTGCTCCTCACTATGAATAGAGGCTGCTCTCTCACCTGCAGAAATCCCCCTCAAAGTACCTGGAATCTTTGACCAAAAGGACCAGAGAATTTGCTGCATTTTCACCAGCAAAAAGTCTAATGAACAGGACTTGGTACTCCAACAGCCAAAGGCCAGGCTTCTCCCCACAACTGTCCTGGACATCTACTAAAATTCACCTGGTTCTTCCTTTGAGTCCTCAGATTCTAGCTGCCTATGTCATACCAGAACAAAGATTCTCCTTTCCAATAAGAAGCTGAATCTCTCCATGACAGCCTCTTACCTTGTCTGGCCTCAGCAGGGTCCCTCCTGGACTGCTGTTATGTATGCCCACTCACCCAGCAGTCACTGTTTAAGTCAGTCACCCTCTCTAGGCTTCTTTTGAGTACCTTTATTGTGAGACAGAGAAATATCTGGTGTTGCTTCATGGAGGATGAACTTTCTGCCACCCAGCCTCAGGATGCTGAACAAGAAAAGTGTTCCTGGTGTCCGCCAGGTGATTCCCAATCTTGTTTTGCCACTTCTTCATTAAATTTCCCAACAGCCACCCACTGACTTGAGCACAAGTCCCACCTGGCCAGCTGAAAGTTTTCCTCAGCCACTTCAGTGCCGTCTTTGTACAAAGGCTAAAAATCCTGTGACAATGCCACCTCACCTGGAGTACCACAGGTGTGAGCTCAGAGAAGTGCGCAAGAGCCTCACCTTTGTTGATCAAGATCCTTTGCCTTGAAATCTGCCTCACAAAAACAAAGATTCATAGCCTTATGTTGTCCTCAGATTGCTCCTCCAGCACACACAGGCACATATAAAATATCAAACCACAACATCAGACTGCCCAACCCTTTTTCTCCTTTCCCCTTCCAAAGGAAAAACTTTTTTTTGGTAAAACATTCATACTGTTTACTGTATACATGTGGTAAACAGTGATTTCTTCTCCAGCTGAGCCAGTAAGTTCTCTGCAGCACCTGAAACATCCTTACCCAGAGGGCTGGATACAGCTGCCGGGGGTATGCAAGAAATTCAAGCATATTTTCCTCATCCCAAGAAGTTATCCTCCAATATTTTGAGGACTGGACACCACTATCTCACCCCCATAATATTTTCTAGTCTACATGTTAGCAATGGAATCAATGGGAGAAGCTTTACCTTGCTGTTCTGACCCTGCAGAATGTACTTAAAAAACAAGGTTTGCAAACATTAATAAGTATGAATGAGTATAGATAGGACTTCTAGGCACCACAGCTCCCTGTACAAGTATTTCTCTGGCTGATGCTGTATTTGTTTTGCCCAGGAGGGATGCATGGACAGTTTGACCTTTCAGCAAATGTTGTTAAAATAACAAACAGAGCCAAAGAAGGTGGGCGAAGCCAATTTCCAAGAAGATGGTTAACCCATTCTCTGCCTCCCAGAGAGGAAAATTACTTTGTACACAGGTGTGTGACACAGTTACCTCTCACCTCTTGATCCACCTGCCAAGAGTGAGCATAAAGGTAAAAATTCACTCCTTCCTGTGAGCTTAGGAGGTGTTGGCTATGCCATGTAAAAACCTTTCCTGAAATACCAGTGTAACCTATGCACTGGAAAAGGGTGAAGTCCATGCCCTGAGTAGAGACACCAATTGGCTGTCAGACCATTGAGGGGAACACAGGTAGTCTCGAATCCAAAAACCACCACTACTCATTCCAAAAGAAGAAAGGATGGGTTTTTATGTTCAAGAATTCCAGGCTCTAGTACAAGGCATTAGAAATACCCTCTCCTTTTCTCATTCAGAGGGGACAATCACAACAAAATGCTAAAAGCCTCGGACTTCTACAAGACAGAAAACTAGAGAATGTTTTGAGCAGCCACAAGCCTTGAGCTTCTTCTCCACACATCAGGATAACACTGGCACATTAAGGGTACCTGTTCCTGGCATACCAGGCACAGCTTAGTGAAACCAGAGCAAACAACAGCATTTGAGGCAAAGTTGGAAGCAGATGCTGTTTGAGAGGTGCTTTTGTTTAGCATGTACAACTGTTCTAGGCAAAGTAAAATTACTGCGGTGTTGGAAGGATATTCCTCTCTTTGACAAAAGCTGTCACTGAGCGAGAAGCCCACAGCAGGAACAATGAATGATGTGGGATTACAAAATAGGGTGGAGGAGAATAGGAGAATAGCTATGTTCATGAGAGATAGTGGGAAATTTCCTGCCAAATGTTTCTAAAGAAAAATTTCTAGTTGCCTTCAGAAAGCATACAGTGGAAAAACCTTAGTTTTTAATCAGACTAGCTCAAGACATCCATTTCTTAAAAAAAAAAAAAAAAAAAAAAAAAAAAAATCACAATTTCACACATTCTAATATTCATCTGTTGCTCCAAATCAGCAGTTTCCCAAATCAGTAAGTCACTAGAATCAGTTAAGCATCTTGCAGAACCACATCAGAACTGAGAGCAAGTTTCTTGAATTCAACATTTGCAAAGATCTTGAGTGATCCAAACTGAAGCATTAATTAAGAACCCCCAGCTCTTGAAAACCAATCAACAAATTTTCCTCCTCTGTCACAAGAATAACAGCTGTTTTTTGCAGTGATATACAATGCCACTGCACTCAGTGAGCTCCAATCTGCTGCTTTAAAGCAAAAGCAGGAAGTCGGAACAGAAAATTCCTAGGGAGAAACTACTGAGACACAGCAACTCACAAACTCGTCCAGACTTCCTGCTAAAATAATTCTTTGCCCAAATGAGAGAGTTCTTCCCTCCCCTCCACCCCATTTTGTCTCTCTGCAGGTGTCCCCAAATACCTGGAGCAGCAGGCCAGTGTTGCTTCCCTTCCCTGGAAGCAGCAGTATATTCCACAGCAAAAATCTAGCGGGGGAGGAACACTGCCACTGTAAATAGAGGATCAGAGCCGGTCCAAGCCAGGAGGTGTGGTCTGCACTGCTCCCTACGCATCCCAGCCCCTTTCCAACACAGCCTAGTAGCCCTCAGCTCAGAAGGCAGCACAAGAAAACCTGCCCTTCAGCTGCCAAGGTACTTTCCTTGTAATCCTGCCTTGTGCACAGCTGTGAGGGAGAAGGGTTTGTTTCTGAGCTGCCTTAGGCAAGAGGGGAAAAGGGGTAAGAAAGCAGATGATCCTTCATCTCACGTTGAACTTACCTTCCCTGAGAAACTCTAGCTGTGTTCGTACTTAGCTTGCTGCCTCACTCCCAAGCAATTTCCACCAGGCAAGGGCTGGAAACTACTCCTGTGAATCCTGACTCAAGTTCAACTCCAGTTTTACAAGGCTGGCAACCTGTTTCACAAAGAGAAGCACAGAAAACTCAGGAAAAAGAGAGAAGCAAAGCATAAGGTAACAGGGCAAGGAGCATCAAAAGCATCATAAAACATCCACCAGGGGTGGGGTGCACACCCCAGGACTGTCTCACTAAAGCAGCCAGAAATGCCACCCTCTATCCTGCCACTGACAGAGCACCACTTTATCCACAGCATCCCCAAAAGGAAGAAAAGCTATCCCTGCCTGCTGACAGCTGGTGATGCTGATGAGGATTTGTCACTCAGTGACAGCTCCAGAGTCTCCAGGCAGGACAAAAGATGCTCTCAGCTGTGTTAAGCCTGAGGTCTTCTCAGGAAAGGTGACAAAGGAAAGAAAAAAAAGTGAATGTTGAGACCCTGCCAGGCTGGCTCTTCATCACCTGGTAAGGTTTTGTGCCCTTTTCTCAACCCTACCCCAAATACCTCTTTTGCCCAGAAAACTAGCTTTGCCATACAAGTCACGAGCAGGAAAGCCTACTCTCTACAGAGAAGAAAACCCTCTCTTCCACCAAGTTTCCACTGAGAAGACTCCAGCTGGTGCCTGAACAGCAGAGACCTCACCAATCTGCGAAGAGAGGAGCTCCAAACAGCCCCATTCCCCCAGCAACAAGCAAATGGGACCTGCAGAAGGCAAAGACGGGTCCTTCCCTACTATTTTAAGATGGTTATTTCAAAACCCAGACTAAAAAATGGACATGAAGCCTACTACAAACAATTACAACTGTTTTTAATAGAGATTTAAGAGGGTCAGTGAGCTCCCCTGAGATATCTGGGAGGTCTCTGTGCTTTCATAGGGCACAATCACCTTTCCATTCCTCACAGGCTCAGCTTTGCCTCAACTGAAGGACCCCAAAACCCCTGGGGCAGGCTCTAACAGTGCAGCTGTGGCAAAAAAACCAATAAAACCAAACAAACCCATACCAAGTGAGGTGTCTGCCTCCAAGCAGGAGAGTTTACTCACCATTTTGTTCACCTGCTACAGAAGTCTTGCTTGACACTGACCCATGGTCTTGCTTGGGATGCTGCTAGAACAGCACAAAAAAAAGAGAGCAAACTGCTTTCCTGCACCTTGCACCCTCTCCTGTCTCTAATCTCTTCCTGGGGTTCTTTATAAAGGTTCTCTTAGTACTGACCACAACAAAAAAGCTTATAAAACACACACAAAAAACGCCCAAAACCCCACACTTCGGAGGCACATTAATGAATCCTTAGTGTTATATGGATAAAGGTCAGGAAATACAAAAAAGTTATGGTTCCCATAGTAATGCTAATTCAACCATACTGCACATCCTGTGTATTTAGTGCTACACACTGAAAAGAAAAAGGCTTCATCTACCAATGCTTAAAAGGTTTTTGATTTAGTGAAGACACTTGAATACCACCCCCAACACACAACATTTATTGTTCAGAGCAGTGGATTTTCAGATCAAATTGGATTAAGCCAATCTAAGCATCACTCCAGCTCCCCATATCTAGGGCAATAGCAAGAGCTCTCAAGCATGATTACAGACTGAACATTATTTGCCCAACCTGAATAGAGGAAAGAGATCCAGGCGTCAGAGCAGCTTGAGTCACCAAATCACAGATTTGCACTGGGAGGCAGCAGAGCCTTGGCAAGGAGAGAGGTGAGACAAAAACCAACCAAGCCCCCCACACCCATAACTAGCAGGTGTCAATCTATTCCTATAAACACTCATTTATTCAATGCTGACAGCTTGGAATATCCTGCCTGGTGTCCCACCTTCCAAGTCTGGGATCAGGTAAACTACAGCCACGCTGACCTTTCTCTGACACAAATCCTTATATTGCTCTGCTCTCCCAGCTCCTGAGCATCTCCATGCTTTGCATAAAGCCCACACCACTCTTGGAGAGGGAACAGCTACAAGTGGTCCATTTGCATTTAGTGGCTTGAGCAGCCCGATTTGCATAGGAAGCAAAATACTCTTTGTGCCATAGGAAATCCATTTAATCAAAGGGGTTCAAGCACCTCTACTGGAGCACAGGATTATCCCTCTGGCAACATGTCTGTGAGAAAGGAAAGGTAGATCAGGCACCTTTCAAACTCCTTAAAGAGGCAAAGAGGATAAGGAAGAAGGAAGACAGCTCTCAAGCACAGGAGAAAAGTATGCAACAGAAGAAACACTTGTGTGGGCACCCACACGTCCCTTCTCCCTCCAATAAATCTGAATCTTTTTCCTGGTTCCCATGATCTCAGACAGAAGGACACAGTTCAGGACAACAGATACCTCAGAACTTCAAAAACCAAAGGAGAGAGACACTGCTGCTGAAGAGGTTCTCAGCCCTGCTCAGAGGGCACCAAGCTGAGGAGCCGCCATGGGGTGACATCCACACCAGAGTCTGCACAGGACACAGGCACAGGGACACACAGCAGATGTCCTTCTGCCCACAGGGTTACTGGCTGGCTGTTCCTTCACTCACACCCCTCAGATCCTTGCACTCACCTTCCCTGTTGGGCTCCAGCATTGATTTTGCCACCCTCCCTGCAGCTGAAGAGCCTGGCTATTCCTCTGAGCTGCACAAATTCCAGTCAGCATCTAGCCACACCTGCCAAGGGTAACAAGGTTTTGGTCATGCTTTATCTTATCTAAGCAATGATGATGCTTGTCTTTCTTCTTGGGCAAAGCTCAGCACCTGCTGAGGCTGGGAGCTGGGCAGGGGCCAGGAGCTTCAGCCTGCAGCAATTCACCCCAGAGCTGGATGGCTCTGCTGGCCTGCCTGTCCCACCCCACAAAAAATGGGCATTTAATCCACAAACTAGGGCTGTGAGGAAAATAAGGCTCAGCAATATGAACATTTCTCATCCCACCTTCAGCTCAGGTACTGGCACAGGCAGACAGCTCACCTTCCCTAGGAACAACACAGCCCCACTAGAACTTGCCAGGAGACAAAGCAGTACTTTACAGGGAGATAAGACTTCAACATCTGTCATGCTGTCAACCTATAGGACACCTACCACTTCAATTCCCAGCTGGAGATGAGCTTGGTTTCCTCCTCTTCATTTTCCAGGGGGAAGAAGAGGGCAAAATGAGGCAGATAAAAGCATTACTCTTACAAACGTTATGCTGAATGAAACGTAGAGGAATTCAGCTACTGTAACAACGAAGACCACCAAGTTCCTGTAGGATGTGTCAGATCTGCCTCCCTGCACTTGCACCTCTGCCCAGCTACCACATGCTCAGCCAAGGGTTTACAGCTAGCCTGCAAGATTTTTGTCTCCTTTTCCAGACACTTGACTCACCTAACTATATCCAAACATAGCTGAAATTTTCCCAAAAGGTTTGCTTTCCATAGCCTAAATTACATACTTAGACATTCTGCAACTTTATTTTTAACACCACGTGGCTACTCTTCCAAAGGTCTGCAGATATCCTGCCTGTTATTCATTGGGGGAGCTTGAAGTAGGAAGCAATAAACAGGTAGATACGTTACCTTTATAGGACAGTTACAATAATTAGGCTTTTTTCAAGCCTTCACTGCACTGCTTTACTTTCACCCAGCACATATGCTAAAGGCTAACTCTTTCAAAAAGCTGTAGGCTAGATCTTCAGAGCTTTGCCCTTATTCATAGTCTCATCTCTCCAGAAGCACAGGTTGCCTCAGCCCATGATACATTCATCACCTGCTGTGAGTAGGGACACCTTTACATCTGCCAGGATCTTGCCAAAAAAACAAGCTCAAGTCAGCCCCAAGCTGGAGCACCACAGCAAATCTTGGGAAGCTCACAGCTCCCAGGAACATTCACAGAGCTCTCCTGCCATCCCCAGAACAATACAAGCCTCTCCTGCAGGGTTTCCAGGTATGTGTAATCCTCAGGCATCCTTCTGAGGCAGGCAGTCCCTTCCACACAGATGGGGCAGTAACTGGTGCAGAAGAGTGATACAGTCTCGTACAGGAGAGACTGAAGGTACAGAAGCAGAGGCAAGAGCTCCTCCTTCAGATGACAACTCTGCTAAATTAACTGCAATCACACACTTCACTGGATAGAAAGCAGAGATGTTACAAGCCTCCTTGCTCTCACTCTTTTTACTTGACAGATTTTCTTCCAGTTATGCCAAGCAGATAAGAACACTGCACCGTTCCAAAGCCTTGCACCATATCTCATTTCCTCCAAAACAAACCTATGATTAAAGCCACAGTCTCTGAGAACACAAGACATCATTTGTTGCTGCTTTAGTGCTCTGTCACACAAGGTTAAGAGAAAAACATTTGGTTAAAGAGTCCACAGGGCTTCCCAGCCATATTACCTCAACCTGAACTAAGCACAGGAAAGCCCAGCATGGCTCCAGCCTTTATTTGAAAGTCCAAAGTACCACAACCCACGACTAAAATGGGTGTTATTTTCTCCCAAAGCTCACGATATTTGTTATCCCACTTGAGACACCTAGGTGGTCCTGCAGTCAGGTGAAATACTGAGATTCAAGCATTCCTGACAGCTTTTACAAACATGCAGAAATCTCCAAGACAATCAGAAATTAGCAAGTAAAAGAGAATAAAGAACACAATTTAAAAGAAAAAAAAATATGTTATTCCATGGTTTGGTTTTTTTAATGTGTGGCTGGTAGCATTCAAAATCTTAGGGTTGGCAAAACTTATGATCATATGGCAGAGAGGAGCACATGGTGCTCCTTGACACAGCAGAAGCCCATGGGAATACTTAGTAGATACAACCCAGAGCTCCTTGAACAGCTGCAGAGGTCAGGTTTGCTTAGCAAAATGTGCATTAGGGCCATGTGCAGGGAAATTCTTTTCAGCATCAGCCAAGAAATTAAAGTCTTGGGTGCAGGATGAGGAAAGGAGAACATTGCCAGGAAAATATTCAGAGGGTCAATGAGGACATCCACAATGTCTCTCCTTCAAGCTGCTGGGCTATGGATACCTCCAAGGACACACAGTGACAAAGGACAGAAGCTCTTACTAATTGTTGCAATTCTGCTGTTCTGGTAGGACAACAAATGAATCATGACACACTCAGACATACAGAGTAAACCGAGTATTTCCCTCTCAGACTTTACACGGACAGCAAGCCAAGGCATCTGGCAGGAAGGAGGGAGACACTGCTCCACTCAGTGGAAGATGACACATTTGCTACAGCCGAAGTTTCTCATCACTGTCCTTAAATCCAAGAGGAGCTCCTGCAAGCAGGGGAGGAGAAGAGTGAGGATTCAGTCCCCAGAGCAGCCTTGTGAAATCAAAAATATTTAGACAGCGAGTTAGCTGCATTACAGAAACAAACCTAGTTTTCTATACATGGGAATCGATTTTCCTAAAGCTCTCTGACCATGAAGAGCATTGTGCATGCAGCTGAGCCCATGTGATTTCTGTTGCTGTCAATTGTCCTCATCCCATTAGTTAATTTTCTGAGGCTGCCTGGCAAAGTCACGAGGAGCAGCAGTTCCCCAGCACCGTCTGTGTGCTGCTAAAGACAGCCCCACGTGGAGCCCTCCTTTGCAGCACCATCTTCAGGTCAGCAGACAGGATGGTCTTGATTCAGCACATGCATCAAACTGGGGTGAGGGAGAAATTCTCCTATCTGATGGTGACAAAATAACCAAGCAGACTTTCCAATTGAATCGTTCGTACTCCCCACAAGAAGCTAAGAGAAGAGTGATGCTCCAGGAAATGAGAATATTTTTTGCCCACCAAGTTAGCTTCAAAGGCATTTTATACCATTTTATGAACGATTCTAAAATTTTATATCTCAGGCTTCACATCACTCTCTGTGGTGCAGGGTGTCCTGGCAAAGAGGATTCTTCCACCGCAGCTCACTGCAGTTTTTCAGAACCTCCTCTGGACCACCTGAACCCACCAGAGAAAGGACAGACCAAACTGATTATCTGTTTGATCAAGAAAAGCAATTTCCATAGCCCTCAGGAGATGCATATGTATATATATAATATTAATCTACATATAGCTCCTTAGATGATCCTCAGGAATAAACGTAGCTCTAGAACATGAAAAATAATATACAATTGCCCTTGAGCCTGCATAAGGCAAAGCTAGAAATTAAGGTTTTCTGAGCCCCCTCTGATGCAGAACAACTATCAGAATAAGCAAGAACCCAACAGATCAGGACTAAACAAGCAAGCTGTGTTTGGATTACCCTGCCTCCTCAGGATATTCCTAGCACAGCCATCTCCCTGCATCTGAGGCTAACCTCTTTCCCCCTCAGCTGTTTTCAGGAAATCCTACAGGAAGGACTCGGGTTCAACACAAAAGTTCACCGAAGTGCATCCCGTGAGTGCAAGATATTAAAGAGAAAGACGCCGCAATCTTAGGAGAGGGAAAGCTCTGCTATTTTTTTCGTTCCAGAAAGGAGAAGCAGCACTGTAGGAACCTGCAGTATATTTATATGGTGCAGTGTCATCTGCATCTGGACCACGGCAAAAAAGAATAGTCCCTGAACAAACGATGTTGGAAAAAGGAAAAGAGAAAATACCAAGGTCTCCAGTCAGGCTCAACAAGAAAGACCGAAGTTCCGTGACCTTATATCAAAGGAGCCTGCAGACTTCACAGCGACAGAGGAGGAGAGACGGCGAAAGAGGCAGCGCTCCCCCTGCCTGTCCCCACCGGGCAGCGCTCCCCCCCTGCGGGCCGCAGCTCCGCCTCAGGAGCGCCGTGTGAGGGAGAAGGCGGCGCTGCACAGGAACGTGGATGCTCCGGACCCGTCCGGCACCGGCGGGGGACCCCGACAGCCGGGACGGGGCAGGTGTGTGGCGGTGGATCCCGCAGCACCAGGGCCCCCCGCCCTCCGCTGCCCTCTGCCCACAGCCCGGCGGGCCCTCGCTGGGGCAGCCGCTCCCCAACACCTCGGCTGCGGCTCCCGGCCGGGCAGAACCGGCAGCTGCCCCGGGGCCGGCACCGGCCCCCAGCACCGCCCCTCGCCCCGCTGCCGCCCCGGACTCCCCTCACAGCGCTTACCCGGCCCGGCGGGACCCGCGGCACCTGCGGCCGCCCTGACGGGAGCGGAGCCGCCGCTGGCGCCGCGCGGCCCCGGCCGGAAATGAGCGGGGCCGCGGCCGGGCCGGGCCCTCCGGGCGGGCGGCAGCGGGAGCCGGGCCGAGCCGGGCCGCTCCTGCCCCGGGGTGAGCGGAGTGCCCCCGCCCCGAGCGCCAGCACCGTCAGGGCCCGGCGAGCCGCGCACCCAGCCGCGCTCACGGCCACTCCCCCGGGAAAGGATCCCCTTCGCTGAGTAACAGCACCGCGCCGCCGGTTTTGCTGTTTTGCAGTCATTAGAGGTTAGGAAAGCTGTTTGCTTTACCAGCGGCATCCTGTAATGCTAATTACAGCACTTGTCCCCATCACGTGGCAGCACATAACAAAGTCTCTTCCTAAAGTTTTCGGCTGTCAAAAGCCGGGACAGAGGAGCCCGAGCTCTGCAGCGCCCAGCCCAGCCTGTGTGAGGCTCTTGTCCCGGCTCCGGGACAGCCCGTGCCCACAGCCCTGGGCTGGCACCAAGGAGAGCCCCGGCCTGCCCACAGCTGGTGCGTTCGTGCACTCCAGCTGGAGTAACCGGGCAGACCTCCGTATCTGCTGTAATAGGCAGAGACACAGCAGCCAGTGCCACCTATTGCACCAGCAAGGAAACAGACTCGCTAGAATGACGGGTCAGTTTCCTCAAGAGGTGGTCCCGTAATGGAGACGTTTCAAATTTATGAATAACTTCTTACTAATCCTTTCACAGGTGCCAAACACCTGCTATTCCCACAAGAGGGTACTTAATTTCTCCTGGAAACCTTAGTCCAATAAACTTGGGGCATTTAGGCTTGAATAAATCAGAACTGGATCAAAATGCACCCCCCTTTTCCACATCCAGATAAATGCCCCCTTTATTGTGTACTGATAAATGCTGACCCTAAGAGGAACTTGAATGGGCTTGGGCCTAGCAAAACAAACCCCCATAATCCAGCACATCCAAAAAATATTTAATAAGCCTTTAAACAGCAAGAGAAACAGAGCCAGGTAAATATATTGAGAAAGTTTTTATTAGAAGATATATTTCTGCCAAAATAAATAGTTACATTTTCTTCAGCAAAACATTAGAAAATAGAAACAGGAGGGGAAAAAGCATCAACATTTTAATACTGAACTTTTAAAGTGACTGTGAACACTACTTAGTGACATTGCCATGTAAATACATAACTTGTGTATGCTATTGCTGGTCTAGTTGCTGCTCTGACACCAGTAATTTCCACAGGACCTCCACATGTGTTGTGTGCTTAAGGGTCTTCTCAAACTCAGTGGCAACAGTGGAGTCCCAGGACACACAAAGCTCTTTGAGCTTTAGATGCTGTTTTCAAGAACAAGAGAAAACCCCAGAAATGAGAGGTATTTATTTCAAAGTTACATTTCCAAGTCTTCTGTTTGGAACTAGAGTTCCATCCTCCCTATGCAGGAGGGCTGGTCTGGATCCACAGAGAGGATGGGTGCAGTTAGGGGCTGCCCCAGTGGAACCTGCAGGCTGGAAAAGGAGCAATGTCCCACCAGCAGGCAAGGGAAGGAGGGAGACAAGAGGGGAGTGAGTCCTGCTGCAGTCAGAGGAGTGCAGACACCAGAGGGACAGGAGGCCAGAGCCCACTGTAAAGGCACAGCATGTGTTTGGCACAAACAAGCTGGCTGACATGGCAGCCAGGTGAGGTGGTCCATTCTCCCACTGATTTAAGAAGACAGAAACAAAGCTTGAGAAAACTGTTGGCAAGGCCCCCTGACTTCAGTTGCCCTGCCACCCATCACATCTAGCATATGTTTAGCAGAAATGGATCCCCCCTAAGGAATAAACACAAATAGAGTTTCAGGTATTTCTCCCACAACTGCTTTGGTGAAAATGAGAGCTCTTTTCCACAGGGAAGTAGTGAATTACTAGATAATTTTTTATAAATTAATTAAACCACTGGGGAATATAGAAGTACTAGGGATACCCCAGTGCTAGCAGACAGCAGATTCTCTTCTATTCTCTGGTCTGAGTGTTGCAGGTACACAGTCTGCCAAGAAGCCATGAGAAGACAATTCCTAGGTCCTACACATAGTGGTCAGTATTTTCTCTTATCCCTTGAAAATCAGCTTGCATCAATATTAGCAGTAGGGCAGGCAGCAAACCAAACCAATTATACTACACACTAATTGTAGGTTATAGAGTGTGCCATAGGCACAGACTGTTGTACATAGAACAACTCCACAGTGTTGTACAGGTTAGGGGCTGGTTAGATGCACAACAAGGTCACCATTAGCCTTGTTAAAAGCAGCAAGTAATAACACAGGAAGAAGAAAAAAAGTGGATTCCTGAATGCACAGACCCTTTATGTGAAAGACTGGAAATGGCAAGGGTTGGGACTCCTGCAGGAATCCAATGAATGCTGTAAGGACCATTGGACATGGACTACAAGATGAATTTTTAGCCAGGAACCTGACCTCTCACTCACCATATACTGGAGAGCAGACAGGCCCTGCTGGGCTGCCCAGCCACAAACATTTAGGAGAAGAAAGGACTGACTGCCACAGATGACCTTGCTCCTTTGGACTTGGCAGTGAGCAATGGCTGCCCAGAATATAACTTTGCACGCCATGAGGTACACACAGAACAAGGGGCTGAACAGTTCCAGTGAGCACTATCATAATAAACCCCTCCATATCCAACCCAGAGATTTCAAAAACACTGGGGTCTCATCTAGACAAGGCAGCACTGCATAACAAAAAGCTGTTCACAAGCTGACACAGCCCTTTTTCTATATCAGTGGGAAAGGTGATCTTCTTTAATTCCTTCATCCTTTGACATGTGATGGATGAGCAGCAAGAATTTCAAGCAAATGGGTGAAACTTTTTAAAAGGAAAATGAGGCTGGTTTGAGGTATTTTTAACAGATCTGCAGCTCCTTTATCAGAGCTCAAATCTATAAAGCCAACAAGCTATCACACAGTAGCCATTCTAACACTTGGGGAATAAAAACAGGGAAAAAAAGGGTTAATACAGAGTGGTATTTTATCCATTCACACCCTGCATATTAGCATAGGAAAAAAAGGAATTTCCTTGTGAAGAGTTAGACCTTTATTTTTAAAGCCAGGCTTTGATTTGTGGTTATATTTTGAAGTGTACAAAAGTTTCTCATTGAGAAGTTAATATAATAAATTAAACTACAGATGAGGTGAAACACAGAACAAAACTCAGGCCTTTTACCAGGCACAGCTGTTGGTCTCTTGAAATGCATGAACCAGAATCCCCAAGCCTTCTGGATCAGAGCAGTAGAAGACAGTGGCATCAGCCCAGTCAGCACCAGATCAGTCAGTTCTGAGGCAAAAGGCAAGGGATAAGGGTGCCAAGCTGCAACTTCTTAGCATGCTCTGTTGCCAAGAGTATTTTGTTTCATAGTTTAGTGGTTTACATAATCACTCAGTGGTTTTACCAGTCCAGGAAGAAGGGATAAAAAAAACACTTCTGTAATTTTCTCCACCCATATATTAACTCAAAAAAAAGAAGCAGAATCAAAAGGGCAGCAGCTTCTAAACACAAGATTTTCTTTATGCAGTTCTGCCTCTCTCAGATGTTTTGCTTCTGGATAAAATGCCTTAATTTGTTGCCCCTAAACAGCTCTATGTTCTTGCCAATTGCTCTGTGTGCACTAGGAATAAGAGATACGCATTTAGCAATCTAAGTAGCTGTGCATGTGCCATTCCCCCCCAAGTCCAAAACAGTGGAAGAAATCCCATACCAAACCACAAAGTGAACACCTTTTCTCAGTTCCAATTTTCATCAAATTCATCCTGCTCCCACTAAGTGACAGTAGCTTGTTGCTGGTTCACTTCCACAAGCATCTGGCATTTTTTTTCTGTGGGCTTTAAACAGTCACTAGATTGACTTGTTTTGTAATTGAATGTTCTATTCTGATTTCAGAATCCTCCAATTTTTTCTCTTCCTGTAGTGACTTCCCTGTTCCCTAACTGACTATATTATGCAAAGCTTAAGACTAAATCTGACTGCATAAGTGCAGGCCTGCTTTTTAAGCTACACAGGCCCTTGTGTTAGGTAAGTTACATTCAGCAAGGGCAGTGGGGTGACAATCTAAGTCACAAGTTCATTCTTGTGCTGGCATCTCCTGGGCAGAGGCCCACTCCATAGCCTCCCAGCTTGGCACAGCCACTGCAGGAAAATCCTGATGCTTATCAGTCTCCACACAAACACCAAACCCATGCCCAGTGCAAACTGTGCTCGTAGGAAACAGCACCCACCCTGTCACCCACACTGCTCATGCAGATTTATTACTTTCTCCAGTTATTAGCACAACTTCTGGGCTTATTTTCCTTTTCTAAATCTAAGGTGCAAAACAGAGTCTATTAAAAAAAAAAAAAAAATCACTACTCCACGTATAGGCTACAAAATCAGCTTCAGATACCCTGTCCTGCTCCCCAGCAAAGACAGCATATGTTTGCTTTGGCCATTGCACACTGTGTTAGGAGAGGTAGAAGATGCCTCATGTAGCAAGACAGGCAGCAGAAAAAGATACCTGGAGATGGGTTTGTCAGAGTGTGAAGACCTAAGCTTAAGTCTGCAATCCCCACAGGAAGCCATGTCTCACCCTGTGAAGAACTTCATACTTCTTACACAAAGCCACAACCAGATCACGCTGAGAAGGCAGTGTCTCAAGGCAGAGTCCTGCTCTGCCACAGACCCACTAGCTCTGGTCTTTTGAAGGGCAAGACAAAGAGGAGACAGTTCCAAGTGCCTGCATGTGCATCAACAGTCTTCACCTCCCATGCTCCTGCTACTGCTGGCTGCAGAACAGGACCTGTGAGCTGCAACACCAGACAGGCAAGCTGTGATGCTGATGTAGCTACAAACCTAAATCCTTCTCACTCCAAAGCCTCAACAACCAAACTTTCTGAGCAAAAGAGAGACAGAAGCCTCAGTTTGGCAGGAGATCCATTCTATATTGCCCACTTGGAATTTGCCTCAGTTGTACAGCCCCTTAAGGAGCAAAGCCCGACTGACCCTTGTTAGAGGCAGCCACTTCCCCAGCACTTGCTGTGACACTCCACCACAAGCCTCTCAAGAATAACATGCCCTGCACAATTCTCATCTTCCTAAAAGCACTTCATATTGCTTCAGCTGCTAAGCTGATCCTGAGATAGCCAGGCTGAGCTTTTTTCAGGGCAACCCCACACCAATTCCATTCACAGAGTCAGGAATAGGGCCTCAAATTCAACATTTCCCTGGAAAAAAAAAAATCCATCAAAATTACTTCTTTAAATAAGCTCTATCACTTAACATTCAGAGTTCAAGTCACAGCAGTTCCCTGAGGACCCCAATCAAATAGGGAGTGATGAGGGCAACATGAATCAGGGAAAACATGTAACTATTCTACACTTCTGCAGTTCCAGTGTAGTCTGCTGCAGGACCAGCTCTGGCTTCCAGTGTGGATGCAATTCAGGGAGAGAGGATTTCATGGTTTCAGCAAAGAAGAAAGCCAAGAAGAGATTTGAAAGCCATGAGAAAAATTGTTTTGGCAAAAGGCTACTTCATCTTTCAGTAGCACAAAGAGCTAAGGGTTGTCAGATGATTTAAGGAGAGGAATGAAGACACATGCTCTGAAAAACCAAGGGAGGTAAAAGCTGTATGAACTTGAGAGCATCATCTACATCCTGGTTATTTGGCGGTAAAAAGCCAGTGGCAATTCAAAGTGCACTATCTGGGAGAGCCCAGCTGGGTCAGCATCAGCCTGGCCACAGGCAATGGCCAGGCCTCACCACAAGTCTAGAGCAAGGAATCAGCCTGTGTGTGTCTGTGAACACAAAGGTCCCTTGCTTGGCCCAGTGGGCAACAAATGGCTACAGTCAATTCCACCAGTCTCCATCGTGGGGAAATCCCCTTTGCAACATTCAGGAGCAGGGGGCAGCCTGCTGCTGAGGGATGAGACTGGTCCCACCCTATGTCCATACCCCCTCCCACCCACCCTCATCCCTTCACAGCAGCAGGCTCAGAAGAGTGGCAGGCACTCTTTTGCACAGTCTAGAGGTGGAAGCTTTAACTGAAACCCTTCCCGAGGGAAGAGGGAAGCTTGCATGTCCACGTTGATGCAGAGCAAGCCCAGCATGAGCTGGCGCTGGTACTCCTCCCACTTCATCATGACATCAGAAACCGAGCGGTTGCTCCTAATCCACATGGGCAGTGCTTCACCACAAGGGGGCGGGGGAGAAATGGGCAGCTTCTGGGGCCCTCCGAGCTCGAGGTGGTAGTAAAGCCTGAAAGGCAAATACACACAAACTCAGTACATGGGAAGACTTTAGCAGGTCACCAGACTAGAGCTCCAGTACCACAGTCCTGTTCTGCACTAAATTGACTACATGATTTTAGTGAGAAGTCTCTGTGTGCTCATTTCTCCCCCTTACATCGCTCAGGTATTCAGACCATGAACTCTTTTGGGTAAGATTCACATCTTTGTACTAGGTTCAAATCACAGCTGGGACCCCCTGACTACTACTGAAATAAACTGGTATACTGTTTTAATCAGACTTGCATGTTCTAACCTAGAGCTATAGTGACAGCTTCATTACAGGATCTGTCCTACAATGGGACAAAGGAAGGGTACCATGTGCTGAGTCTATCCAACAGTTAAGGAAGCCACGAAACCATGGACCAGATTTGCATTTCAGCCTAAGTGGTAAATTCTTCAATTTGCTCTGCTCCAGTGGAATAGTCTCTAGAATTCAAGGGTATAAGGGGAAACAAAGGGCTCCCCCAGAACAGTGCTGTGAAGAAAAGCAGCCATACCTGGCTGAAAGATGGCTGCCCAGTTTCTTCTTGGCTTTCTTCACAAGATAGCTGCAGATTTCTGTCATCTGCTCCCTCATCCATCTTATATCCTCAGGGATATCTGGGAGCCATTCCAGCAACCTGTAAAGAGACAGGAGACAACCATTTGCTGGGCCACACAAGGGAATATGATGAAAAGAACACCAGTTCCAAAGTCTCAGAAGTCTTAAGGCTGAGTCTTAAGGCTCAGAAATTTATCACCATTTTCTGGGGCAAGTTCTAGCACACAGCAATCTTCCTTCAAGCTGGAAGTAGAGACTGTAACTAAATGACATAGGAAGATAGGAAACATTTTAGGTTCTTAATTTTTCTGGTTTTGTGGGGGTTTGTTCAGTTGTTTTTTTAATTCATGTCTGCTAATTGTCAGGAGCTCCTTTCCCAGGAACACCAGCAGTGCAGAATTAGAGAGAATCCCACCCTCTGTCCATTCAAACACCACAGCTACATCAAACTTGTCTGCACTGGGAAAAGCACCACTGAGGGATAAGCCAAAGACTTACCTGACAGTGAAGGAAACTGCAGACTCCAGAGGCAGCATGTAGGGGACCATCATGGCCGTGGCCACACGCACAGGCAGCATGTTGCTGAGGCCAGTTAAGAAACTTCTTCTTTCAGCACAAGCCTCCAGGAGAGCTGAAGGCACAAGAAAACATGGTTGAATATACCCAGTGGGACTCTCTTTTCTTGTCATACCTCAGAAGTTAGTTAGCCTGAGGCAGCTACCTCCCACTTCTTAGGAAGTGTTGCTCAGGTTAGTAATTCCCTGAGCACAGCTAAAACCCGCAGCTTTCAGCTTTATCAGACTCTAAAGGAGTGACCAGCAAGACCCCCTCCTCTCCTTACCATGCAGAACACTGTCAAATGAATCAACCTCTCCCAATCCAGCCTCCACAGTATAAGCCACAACTTTATCTGAGATCCCCAATCCATCTAACCCTCAGCAGGTGTCATTTCAATCCCTGGGCATGACCAACCCCAACTATACAAAATAACACATCCCAGTAATCTGAGGGAGACCAGGCAGCACAGGAAGATTACCTGTGATCTCTCCCTTTGAATCATACCTTGGTTCAGTCTGGGAGGCAAGTGTTCAAAGATGTGCTCTTCAACAACAGCAAGGGCAGTGTTGTCCTCTAGTTGGTCCTCAGCTTCTGTTTCTTCCTCTTTCTTCTCTCCTGGTGGTGCTTCTATAGCAAGGAGAGGACGGGCAGGACTTGGACGATGAAGGAGACCTGAGAAGAGAAGTTATACTGTGAGGATGACACAAACCAGCTGCCCTGCCTGACCTTTAGAGTGTAAGTCCTTGCTTCACCCTAACTCCCCCCTCAGTCTGAGGTCATGCCCAGCCTCTTTAGCTTACACCTCTTGTAAGACTTACCACAAGGAGATACAAACCTTGCTGGTTTAAATTCATTCTCTCCTTCCCCATCAGAAGTTCTCACATTTCCCCTTTAAGTTCTGCAAGGTGCTGTTTTGCAGAGTTTTGTTACTATAACCTGCCAGTCACCCATCATGCAGTGCAATCCCAGTTATCCCGGTCTGCATCACTGTCCATGGACACGAGGTGGCAGCAAGTGCACACCCAGCACTGCAGCGGATGGAGGCAGGAGAGCAGCGCCCAAGTGCCTGGCACAGGGGCTCTGAGCAGCAGGGTGTCTGCAGGAGGTCCAAAAGGCACTGCTGCCCAGCAACTGTGTTGGTAACTGCAAAGGTCACCTCTCCTTCCTGAAGTGCTCGAGTACACTTACTGAGAATTCCATACTCTAGTATCTGAGGCACAGTTCAGTTCCCCCCTTCCTCCTTTCATATGCACCATCAACTAATCTCAAAGCCAAGGCACAGAAGAGGCAAGTCAGTGCACCCTACAAATAGCCAGTGCCTTACCATTCTTCTTCAGGAAGTGCAGTGCATCTCGATAGCCCTGCTTGCACATATCCCGCAGCACCTGTGGCAGAGGAAGGAAATTCCATGTGGAAACTGGCTGAGCAAACATCTACCACAATGCTGGCTTCAGAGGAATTCTCCTGACTCTTGAGCTATCTCAAGAACAAGTCACATTCTTGCTAGCCTTGCTCAGGCTTTGAGCAGGAATGGGAGGTATAGCATCAATATATTGGCTATGGGAATCACAGGAAATCTAGATTGGAAGGGACACCTAGAATCCCACCGAAGTGTGGGCATAGAGTTGCAGCTACCTCATTGCCCCATCTACAGCTGATGCTGCTATGGGCAGCCTTCAGGCAGTCACTCTGACAATCAGCAGGTTCCAGGAAGGGCCATTGTATTTATAGGTAAAACCAGCTAGGACTAGAGAGGGGGTGGGAAGAAACTTGCCCAAGTAATTCAGCACATGGATGTGTGCTTATTATGTCCAAATGTCAGGGCTATCTGACACTTGCATCTTCTCAGAAGTACACAAAGTTTGCAATGCTTCACACTGGCAGCTCCATCCATACCATAAAACACTGAAGTGCACATTGGTTCTGATGGCCAATACATCTTTGTTTACAGTGAGCCTGATTTCAAGGCAGAGTGCCCTACAGAGAGCAACAAGGGAATACTTTCCAACCAACTGCTACCACTTAAATTCCAGATGTTCAAGTAGAAAAAGAAGACAAACCCTTGCGCAGGTGCTCAAGGTTTTGCGAGTCACTGGGTTGATAATGTCAGGATTAAAGCCAAAGCACAAGATACAAAACTAACAGTGTCTGCAATCTTCTCCTGCCAAAGTACACACAGTATAGCCAGTGCCTGAGATCTGTGGTCCCCAAGTTCTGGTGTGGCCAGGAAACTCACCTGTGGCTCTGGAGGAAACAGGGCCTTTGAGAGGCGGTAGAGGTTGCGAAGGTTGAACTGGATGCTTGTATTGGTGACTCTCAGCTCATGCATGTTTGTGGAACTGTCCCGTGGGCAGATATCGCTCTCTCCCGAGAAAGGAGACACCGTGATTGTGTTCTTCAGCTCATATTGGGGCAAATTGTCAGAAATCCCTCCATCAACATATCTCTGAAATCAAGACAAATGCAGCAATCTTCATTCTCGCAACTGATCAAGCAGCTTTTTTACTCTGTGTCCCTTCTCCTGCTTGTGCCAACAACTTGGGAAGAGAAAGGAATACATACACCAGCACTGGAGGAGCAAAAACTAGTGATAGCACAGTTGTGTTGTTTATAACAACTCCTTTTGCTATGTGCTTTTTCTTGGTTGAGTGCAATGCTCATAAGTGTTCAACAAGAAAGGCACATTCAGTTGTGTGACTGCTGACTTACATCTCCTATGTGGTCTGACTGCTGTCCAATTAAATAATAATACACACCAATAACCACCTGCAGTGCAAATTAGCACTGATCTAAGCTATCACGCTGTGACATTGTGCTATTTTTCACTTGTGTTTAAAATGAATAAGCTCAGACACAAGTCCCCACTGGCAGAAGGTTTGTTACCTTTGAGTAAAACCAGCTGACTTGTTGCTAGCAGACTTATTGAGCAGCAATCCCAACATATGCATATACATTGGGAATCAACTTGCTGTGGTGTGATAACAGAGCACAAGGGACTTGGGTTTTGCTATTAACAGGCACCCTCTTATCAAGAGAATGTTCTGTACTTCAGTACCATAAACACATTTTTGTTACCTTTGCAGGAATGGCAACCCCAGTAGTAAGTTCTCAAAACATTTGTTGAATACTATAATTGCACAAGGAGCTGAGCAAGAGGATCCCTATCACAGGTTTTAGCAGAGTAAGCAACATGCAAAAGATAAAAGGAAAAGAATGTTAGTCAAGCCAAAAGAAAAGAAAGCTGGGGATCTTAGCAGAGCAACAATTCCAGCTCTCGTGAACCTCAGTTACAGAAGAGTTCTGCTGATTTTGTATCAGGGTTGATCCTGCAATTTGCTGGCTGGATCCATTTCCTTCCTACTCAAATACAAATCATGATACAGGGGCTATGCAGCCTCACAACTAGCAGCTGTAAACATCTTTCAGCTCTCTGCTGGGTGAGAAGCTGAGCCATTAGAGGCTAAACCCAGGCAGAGAACAGAACTGCTGATTGAAGGAGGAGGTGCCCCATTCTGCATCCTGCTTCTTCTTGTCTCACAGGCAGACTGACCACCAACATCGTTCTTTTGCTGTGCAGTGCCTAGGAGAACACCAGATGTGTTGCCTGGAGGGTGCTTTGCACTTTCTCTTGCTCTGGATGGCAGACAAGACAGAGACCTCAAGCAGCTTCTCTGAGCCTAGGGAACAGTTGACAGGTTCACGGGCTAAAAGCAATTAAATTCAGCTATAGCAATCCAGCTGCAATTGATGCAACAGGGTCAGGGTGGACTGCACACTCCCTTCTTGGGAGGCAAACTAAACCTCAGGACTACCTTTGCATAGAGCCTACAGCTTTATGGGAGACAACTTGTGATTACAGTTGTAGGCTACAGCAGCCCAAACTCAGAGCACAGGATGTTTTACTTTCATGGCAGCCCTTGCTCACCAAACACTATGTCAAGACAAGCACTAAGAGACTCCAACACCACCTGAATTTGGACAGTGAGGAAAGTGAAAGGACAAGATAGATTAAACTCAAAGATAAGTACACCCTCTCAGAACCAGTAACACAGGTTGCTCACAAGATGTTTTCCAATAACAGAGCTGCCAGCAATCAACTGAACCCTCTCCCCCTTCTAAAGCAGGCATCAGTGTTCCCTAAGCTTAAAGCAACCACAGCAAACTCCATTTCATCCTCTTCCCAAAGCTCCTCCACTGAGAGCCAGACTAGGCACAGCTAGAGCTGGAGATATCTGCCTGACTCCCTTTGAAAGGATGAGATTCCAACACGCTGGGTGGGATGAGAACAGAGCAAAGCAGGCAACATGCACTTTAAAGGAGGTAAGCTTTAGTGCTGGATGACACTAGTTATGCAGTAAGGATGCAGAAGACACGTTTCCCTGAGGGTGGCAGCACAACTACATAGATGCCATTAGAAAAAAGGCTCAACTACAACAGACTTGACAGGCAAAGCCTTCTGACTCCATAGAAATCCAGGAGTACATGTGCACACCCCACTCTCTGGTCCACTGCTTCTAAGCAATGCTGATTAACATTCCTCTGAAAAGCTCAGCTGCCACTTCTTTGGATTTGCTTGAACCTCCAGTTACCCAAGTGTAACCACTCTCCAGCCTCCTGCAAAGCCCACAACAGCCCAAAGCCACAGGCTGGAGCCACCAGCTGCCTGCACAAGCAGCAGCAGCTTTAGGGGATGGTTCATAGACTGGGGTGCCCATTTCCATTCCCTTATCATGTCCTCCCATGCACAGGGCACCTCACTCACGTGATTTGACAATCAGCTTTGTGACCCTTGCCAGGGATTCTCTCATCCACAGGCTGCAGACAATTCACAACTATAGTGTGTGACAGGTCAGTTACTGACTTTTCCATTTCTCAATATTTAAGTTGTTGGGGGTTTTTTAACTTCCTTGCCCATCTCCATCATCTACTCTATGAGGCTACCAGGTCTTAGAGAAGTGAACAGTGGAAAAAATTTAGGAGTAAGGCAAAATATGAATTTTGCACCTTGCACAAAGTAACATGGCCTTGAAAACCAGTCCTTGTGCCAGGCCTGTCAGTTTATCCTGTGGCAAATACTGTCACCACAGGCATGCTAGGAACCATGCCCCAAGCTCATACCAACCTAGTTTAACCTCTCGCCTCATCAGCAATCCCCCTTCACAGCCATGCTTTTCTGGGGAAGAGGTAGGAATTAAATTTCCTCATCTCATATTTCCTCCCCACCTCTTCCCATGAGAAGTTATCCCTCAGTGTGCCAGGACAGCTGCACATTCCAGAAACCCTGATGTTGTACACAGTTTTGGAATTGTGAGATTTTTTCCTGATGCACACTGACCTCAATTAGCCCCAAAGAGATGTAAGGCAAAAGCCACTGCTATGGTCCCACCAGCTGAGGAGAAAAAGCCCTGCCTGCAGTTGCTGAGCAAATACCAAACCATTATTGATTCTGTCACTTTTCTGAAGGGCTTGATAACCCTGGACATCTCCTCCAGGTCATTTCCCTCAGCAACATGCTTGCACAAGACAAAACCAACCAAGTTGGGTATTATGCAGGAGCAAAACTGACCTCACTTTCAGGACAGAGGTAGCAATCAGAGCAGATTTGATGCTATGCTCTGACAGACAAAGGCACTTTGGTGAGATCACTTATGGTAAATCAGGGCACATATTTTATAAGTTCTCCCTTCTCACTTGACTGTGTAGTTTGCAAAACCTCTGCCTTTTAACATTAACCTGTGTAGCACAAGGGAGGCCAAACTCAACCAGGAGACCCTTAAAGCATGACTGCAATATCCAGAAAAGCTGCAGCTCTGCACAGCTTTCACGTTTTCATTTCTAACATGCAAACACAGAGGGATAAATTGCTCTTGAACAGCTTTGAACACAATTTAAAGAAAGATGTGGTGTGCAGCACAACATTATTCTCAGAGAAAGGACAGGAAGAACTCCATGGAAAAGAGGGCCAGTATCCACACCATTAGTTAAAGCCCAGCAGAAAGTGTCAGGCACATGTGAGAGGGACTATACTCATGACTTTTATCCTGGGCCCAACTTCTTTCCACATGCAGACAGCTGGAGCCTCAGTGATGGAAAGTGCTGTACATGCAGCCATGAGAACACTCTGTTAATCCAGACTGCTATGTATTATGATATGTTAAATCCACTGGTCTTCAGGACATTTACAGTCAGCTGCAGGCAGCAGTGGAAAGGAGGCCTATCCACTGCTGGAAGTTGTTTATTTGGGAATTTCTTGTGGCTCTTCAGTTAAATGCTGCCAGCAGGCATGCAATAATATTGTCAAAACCTTCTCATTAGTATGCAATTTAATGAAGGACCATCTTAGAATCTAACTTACCACTCCACGCAAGGTTGGAGGTATCAACCCACAGTAGACAGGGATAAAGGTGCTGCAGATACAGGCCTGAGGGAGAAATCGAAGAATCAGATCAAAGCCTACAGAAACTATTACTGTTCTCAGAACACCATGCTGGCATGTGCTGACAATTATACTCCAATACTAAGGACATCTGGAGACTAAAGCAAAACAAAACTGCATGCAGTTCCTGCCCAGCCCAATATAGTAAGAGTCCATTCACCTGGATCAGCTCCTCCTTGGAATTGAAGTCTGACAGTATCACATTTTCTCCATCAGACACCCGTGTCAGGGAAATACCCAAACGTCCTGCTGCAACCTCGTGCCCATTATCTGGCACCATCTTGGACAGGGACATCCGAATGGTCTTCACCAAGTTGAAAGAGGGGTGGAGTGGGCCCAAGAACCTCTTCCGAGCTTCTTTTGACACCCGAATAATGCTGGCACCAGCCTCACCTGCAACAAGAGAAAGACCAATGAACCATGAAATGCTACCAGAACTTGTCTTCTTTACAAAACTAGGCACAGAAAAGCCTCATACCCAGCTTTCCCCAGAGGTTTCTCCCCTGGCTAATACACAACTCAAACCAAGAGATTATTTACAGGGGGTGTTATAGAAGTCATGGAAGTTTGCTGTCTTGGCCCTCACACACCCTCATCACAAAGAGTTATCCTCCTCTAACTTATGTTTTATGTACTCAAGGAAGATCATGTGCATCTGACTAAGGCCTCACACTTTTTTTTTAGATCCTGTTGCACTGGCCAGTGCTGGGCTGGTGAAAACAGACTAAGAAAACAAGGCTGATACTTTGACAGTTTTGATCTTATGGATAAATCCACTTCAAAACATATTCCACTACCACTCTTCTAGTAAGCATCTTTTTCGTGACAGGAGAAAGAATTATCAGTCAGGAAGCAAAAGTGCCAGAACAGGAAAGCTGGTGCTTTCCAGCTAAGTGATCCCAGCTCTGCTGTGAATGTCAGCCACACCTCAAGTGAGCAAGTGGGACTAACGCTCCATCAGGGAATCAGAGACTTAGTTCTTCCTGCAGAGCCTCTGGTATCCCACCCCTTCCATGTCCAGTTCCACAGCACTAAACTAGGCCCTGATGGCAAGCAGGACTTGTGAAGGAATGCTTGCTTTACCCTTTCACAGTGACCCAGCTGGGTTTGAGGAGACATCACAGCTGCACAAAAGGGAAGGTATCTGCTAAGCCCATTATCTCAGTCACTAGGAGCTCCATCTGGCAAGCACATCAGAGCTCTCCAGTAGGAAAAAAGGGATGGGAGGAAACAAAAATACAAAATACATCTAGCATGTTGCACACACGAATGGCTGCTTCCACATACATCCAGCCATGGTGGGATACAACAGTTCCTCTAAGTACCAGCTAATCACAGCATTTCAAGGAGTGTCAGGAACATACATGTGATAAGACTGTGAGGGGAAGAATTAGAGAAGCCAGGAAAAAAGAAACATGCTCATACAAATGAAAACTCCTCTCCAATCAAACTGAAGGTCATTTTCTGGAAAAGGATGAAAGACTACCAGTTTAAGCCAACTGAAGTCCCCTCATTTCGCTCTCCCACTGAAATTTTTAACTGCACAAACAAGGCAGCAGAATGAAAGAACTCAAGTTAGACCTAGGTTAATAAATACAGTGGAGATAAGAGCAACAACCCTCAATGCTATGTTGACATCCCAATCTTTTGCAATACACGTGTGCCAGCAACATGTTTTCCATCAATGCAGCCTGGAAACGTGATTCTGGGCTTAGGAAACCCACCAACACCAGTAGCTCAAGCACGCAGAGAACTGGACCCTTGACCATGACCAGAGACTCTGAGGTCAGGATTTTAGGCACTGTGAGGTAGCAACTTAGCAGAAAAGCCAAAGTTCCCCCTCTGAAGCAATTTTTAGCCCTGTAATCCCAGTCTCCTGTCCTAGAGCAATGTTTAGCAGTCTAATTCTGATCTTACTTACTCAATTAGCAGTAAGCCATTGAGCCAGCCTGTTCCAGATAGTAGCCACATGGTTCAATATCCTTCCCAACATGAAAGAAGCTGCCCCACAGAAATACACTTTATAATCACTGTGACATTAGCACTCAAAACTCTCCCTAAGACACCTTCATGTCTACCAAGGGGAGGAAGGACACACAAACTGTGATTGAGCAAAAAATTGAAGGAATCCCAGCCCAACACCTTGGTCACACGACCCCATAATGGAAAATCTTCTGCACTGAGTGCCTTGCAGGGAAATGTTGGCTTGGTTGAAACCCCCAGTGGGAGGGTGGGTGTTGAGCATGCAGCTGAGGGGAGACCCCTGTGAGCAACAGCCGTGCTGGGGAGAGTGTGGGTTATCCAAGAAATGGTGCTTACAGAATGATGCTTTCAGGCTGGGCATCTCAGTGTGCAGAAAGACATGACAGCAATACTGAAAACAACTGTAACTAAATGGAGCTTATGACTGTTCGAACAAAAAAGTGAGCTGGAAGAGGTTTGGGTTTTTTTAAGAAAAACAGGAGAGCTAAGTCCTGACTATGTTAGGCAACAGCATTTGAGGGGATCCCCGACTTGCAGCTGCCTGCTCTTCAGTGTTTCATACCCAAGAGGGCAAAGTGAGATTATTGCTAATTACCAAGTTCATTCTTTGAATACTTTCTTGGTGTTTTTTTGGTTTGTGTTCCTTTTATACACATGTGCATATGTGCATACCCACAGGAGCTTTGAGGCACTTCTGTTTAAAGACATCTGTGATTCTGTTGGACTGGCTGAATCACGTGCACTGAAGCTTCTGTGGGAAGGCATGGGCATAGGGTGACCTGCAGTACCACTAGCTTTCTGGGAAAAAAGACCAGCTGAGGGGACAGCCAGAGAAGACAGGCTTATGTAGAAAGATCCATAATAGATGGCCAGTCCTCTTGGAAATACATCTCAGAGGAGAGAAAAGAAGTGACAGTGTCTTAATCCTGTTACTACCAGAAGTGCTATTCCAGGAAAACCAGCTCAAATTCTGCTTGCAGCCTCTCAGAGGGAGCAGCTGAATTAGAGGCAGTCAAGAGAGACAACTCCTACAGGGGTCAGCCAATAGCTCTCGATTATTTCTAGGACTAGTCCAGTGCCAAATGCAGCCCTTAGGAAAGCTTATCTTTTTTTTTTTTTTGTGATTCAGGACACAGAGTCATGTGAAAAAGCTGAACTAAATTTATATTTCCTTACTGAGGAACATACCACAGGGCAGAGGCTATCCCTAATAGTTAGCAGTGTTTGCTGTGAAAATGTTTCATTCTTCTCACACCAACCAATTAATACAACACCTTTCCCTACACAGATTTATCAATATTCCAAGCCAATATTCCTCAAAAATGTTGCATTAATATATGCAAAATATTTCATTTTCATTAGAAAACCCACATTCCCCTTTACCCCCACCCCCATCACTGCCTCACTGGGTGTTGTTATACATAAACCCAGTACTGCAGGGCTATTGTCCTTATCTAAATTTCAGCTGTGATGACGCAAAGGAGCATCATACAGCTGTGTCCTGAAACACCCCAACTTGTCCCTTGCCAGAAAAGGGGGGCGGGCAGCTGCTCTCCCCCTGCTGATTTGTCATCTGCTACAAGGGGCAAGATAGTGGCACCCATGGGAAAAGCCTGAAGGCAGCTACTAGCTCACATTTCATTTTTAAGCTGTATCAATCCAGCTTCACATGAGCTTATTGACATAGGGTTAGATTGTTCCCTTTAACAACTGACTTCCACCTCTATCAGCCATGCCCAACTCCAAAATAATCCAGTAAGTCATTCTGTACTGCTTGGCATCCCTAACCTCTAACCTGAAAAGCATTCAAGCAGCACGTGCTATTTATAACTGTAAACAAACAACCCAGCAGAGCAGCCTGCTGTTACTCTGCCTCTGGAACTGCAGAGCTGAAGATGGATCACCTAAAACTGATGTTAGCTAGGCAGTTGGGAAGACCCTTAGCTGCTGTTAAGGGCTCTGGGATGAAACAGAAAGGCTACTCCAAACCTGTGTAGTGCACAAGGGCCATCACAAAGCTTAAACACTACACAACATGAGGGGTGACAAGTGGAGAAAAAGGGGCCTCTTCAGACCCACATCTGCAGCAGCAAGGCTTTCGCACCAAGGGTGCCGTGAACCACATGTTACACCATACTGGTATCCATTTGCCAGCCAGTAAAATGACAAGATGACCCATGAAGTATCTCAAATGGAAAAAAGCACCTGAGACACAGACAAAAATAGGAGCAAGCTAAATAGGGGGAAGGGCATTCTGAATATTCAACCCTGCAGCTCACCCATGACACTGCAGGCTCCTTTGGGAGACCTCTGTGTCAGCACAAAGATCATCCTCTATGCCAGGGACATTCCCTCTCCCTGCCTAGTGCAACAGTAAACAGGATACAGACTTCAAGGAACAGTTCTCCAACAGGAATGGAGTGCAGAGAACAGCACAGAAAGCTGGTGGATACAGGGACAGCACTCTCTGTCCCTGCTGGCGGGAAGCACAGAGGTCACACCCCAGAGAGCAGATGCCATAACTTGCCTGGACTAGTGGGGCAGGCAGGAAACTGCAGATCCTCACTAAACCTGCTTCTCATTCAACACCTACAAATGGACTCCTTCTTACACATCAGCAACACTCCTCCCTCCTCATTCTCATTACCCAGTTACCCAGACTGGGCCAGCACACCAACAGCTTTGAGAGGAAGCCAACTAGCAGGAGGAAGCACAGGTACTTTTATTCTCCCCCAGGACCTTGACAGCACTATGCCTTGTTACTTTGGGATCACATGATCAAGCTATTTTGACTGTAATATTTTGAGGACAGGAGTCCTGCCAGCCCTGTGTACTATAACCAAGGACCTCATTCCAGAACTCCTTAAGTTCTGCTCAGCTCTCTGTTCCAGGGAGGTTTGTGTGATACTCAGGATAGATGTCCCTTTTAAGGGTCCCCAGCTAAAATCTTCACACTTTGCTTTCAATACAGCTGGTTGCTGAACACTGCTGGAATTGTCATTATTCCACTGATAGATCCCAGTCTGGATATGATTTCAGCATGAGTCAGAAGGGATTTATTAGCGTGATCTTCCCCAACATTAATTTATCTTGGTTGCCCATCTCTTGCCATTTCAGTTGTTCTGTGCCACATACATGGAAGAGCTAAAAGTCTCTGACAATGAACAGAGGTTTCAGGAGAGCTGCTCCATGTTCTTCCAGGGCTCAAATCCTCAAGCTGCTCCAGCTCAGCATGCACAGCTCCTGCACTTGCCTCTTTTCTAAGTACTGAGAGTAAGCAATGCACATGCTTTCCTGCCTAGCCTCTCCCAGGAGACGATATAGTCCTAATTATAACACAGTCCTGTCACCAGCCCAAAAGAAACCCACAAAGCTGTAAACAAGAGGCACCAAAAGTTCTCAAAGTGACATCTAGAAAATAATTAACAGAGAACTTTATTGGATATTTCCTCATGGGTAGCTCAGATCAAAGTGATGATCATCTTTTTGTTCATCTCAAGCAGCAGTGCACAGTAATGTGCCTGTGACCAAAGGACAACCCCAACTCTTGTGGGCAACGACAAGTTTGTGAAAAATCCCACTGCTTGTGTAGACTTCTGTTCCACTTTCCATGCTCATGCTGAAGCAACCTGATTTCCACTTACTGTCCCAAAAGAGCAAAAACCAGCCAACATTTCAGCTAAGCTGAACAAGGGCAGCTTGTCCTGAATGGGAACCAGTCCCAAGATGTTCTCTGATGGTTCATCAGAGAGGCTGAAGAGATGTCAAAGGGGGCCCCAAAGACAAATCCATGCCAGCAGGAAATAAAGAGCAATGTTTTACAACCTGCCTGTTTAAGACATGTTCAGGTGATAGAAATTAAAGAGCTATCACCAGCAGCGGAGTACACCTATCTGAAATCCTGGACAGAGACCTAAAAGCACTGATCATGGAAAGAATATCCCTCACTGGCCAGCAGTTGTAAAACACACAAACAAAAACCACCCATTTTTAAACATTTGAGGCTGAGGGGCAGCAGCTAGCAGTGAAGTCTTTAAAAGCACCAACCCTTTTCACATCTGTGCACATCTTGCTGTAAGCCAGTTTGATTGAGAAACACCATGTACCAGAACAAGCTGTTCTTCTAGGACTTCCCTAATTTTTGTTGTTCTGATATATATTTTTTATTTTATTTAAGGTTTTCACTCAATCCTCCTCTCCAACTATTCTACCATCAGGTAAGAAATTCACTTGGCTCCAGTTAAGAGATACAGGAAGGAAATTTTTTATTTTTGGTGATACATTGAGGTAAACACAACTCCCCTTGCAACCACACCCACTCCATTTGCGGACAGTTCTACTGCTTGACCAGCTGTTCCCCGTGGCAAGATTAGGGGCTCTGTGCAGGGATTTAACCTCGGTTCAACAAACAGTTTTGTAAAGGAGAGTTCTTAGAAAGCCTGGCCACCAGCTGTACATAATGGTGTTTCTCCCCCTTTGCTCGGGAATGAGAGGCACTGACACCCTGCTGGAGCAACTCCTAGGGATCCCTGCTACACTACAGTCAGCAACACCTATTCTGACCTTACAGTGAGGGAAGTGCAAACACCAGGAGAGAAAGCTTTTCAAGTAAGCCAGCTCTTGCAGTTAGAGGCAGATGCTAAAAGAAGGGCTTAGCCCACAATAATTTCAGGTTCTTCCTGCTCAGCGTTGCTTACACTAGCCACAAACTGTTTAGCCCAAGACACAGTGTGCAGCAGGAGGGCTACATAAATTCAGTTCATTTGCAACTGTTTCAGAACCAGAAGCCTCCCTCTTAACTTGTTTGTCCCAGGATGTTTGCTTTTCTATTTCAACTGGGGGGGGGGGGGGGGGCGGGAAGCTGTCAGTTACATTACCTGTTCAAATAAAGCCAAACCAAAAGGAGACATTTTTCCCGTTTGAGCCAAAAGATATGGCTAGTGTGCTCTAGATACCAGTTAATAGATGAACCAGAACTATTGCCACATGCCAGATATGAGGAACATAAGAGGAAGATCTGCTTTTAATTTGCCAGGGTTTTTACCTCTCGCACACAGCAGCTCACGAGGCAGACCCCAGTGACTGCCACATGCCCATCCATCAGCTGGTAGCTGCAGGGTAGGACCCTCGTGCAAGCCCAAGTGCTGATGCATCACTTGTACCTCCCCTTAAGACCTAGTGTTCTACTTTGTACAGAAGCAAACAGGGAGAGCAGGCATAAGAACTCAAGAGCTTGATGATGTCTTTAGCTACATTTTTGCACTGGACTTAATGAAGTGTTGGCAAACCAAAGCCTTACTAGAACTGCTGTTCTGCAAGCTGAGACTTGCATTGTTTCTGTGGTCAGGACAGGAGCACTTATTTTTGCAACACAAATCCGAAAAGAGCCAGCTGCCACTGTGAAACGATCGACAGGAAGGGCAGGAGGCAGCTCAGTGCAGGCAGCCAGCCAGGATCACTCTGTCACAATCACAACAGCAACACCCACTAGTCTAACCTTTCTCTACCATGATGCCCTAACATGGGGCTTAATGCTGCATTCCTGTTCATAGCATTAGAGAAATTAAATGATGTAACAGTGCATGAAAAGGAAAAGTTGCTCAGGACCCCCAACAAGCTGAACTGAAAACCATGTTCCATCTACATCCATGCATCAATCTCTGTCAATGCTACAGTGCAATTCAGACAACATGGGACGACAAGAAAAGTGGATTCACAGGGTAGACAAGATCAGATCCCTGCTACTCACTTGGACCAGGTAATACTGAGTTTGAAGCAATTTTTTTAAAAACAAGTACTCATTCAGAGAAAGCTAGTGGAGGGGAGAAACACGTTGTAATGAGAAATTATTTTTCTCCTCTGGTCTGTACAGAGGCAGAAGTGCAACCACATCCAAATCTCACTTTATTCACCTGTGTGAAAATGACTAACACAAAGTCTCCAGTCGCTGTTATTCTGAGAGGGAACTAGTGCAGAAAGATCAAGCTTCACCCACATGCACAATGTTGCACACACAGTTCATTTTCACTTCTCAGGTCAGTTTCCAGGATGGCATCACACACACACCACTAGGGAAAACGGAACTGTTTCCACTTCACAGGGGAGGCATTACTAGAAGAAAAATGTTTTAGAAAGAAATCAGGGCAGGAGAGTAGATAGCTTTGCCAGGCACCACAGATCCACAGAGCAAATAGCTGGAGTTAGCAGTCATGATTTCTATTTCCAGTCTGAAGAAATAGCTGTCACTCCAGCACCTTCAGCTTTATCACATACCAGCCATTACCCTCAACTGGTTCACCAACACCAGAACAAAGCCCACACACAGCTTTTGGTGGCTATCAGCCTAAGCCCTGCAAAAAGCTTTCCTGTGTGCTTACAGGTGGCAATTGTTTCATGTTCAGAGATGATACCAGAGACATGGCTGGCTCTGTCACACAGCAGCCTGCCTTTCTCCCTGTCCTTTCCATTGTACACTTGTATGACTGCTAAAATCCTGACACAGATGAGAGGAGCAGCCCTGACACCCTCCACTAGCTCTCAGCCTGCATCATGCCCAGCTCTCATGCTCACAAGGCTCACCAACTGCTCCAATCCATGCCAAGCCCCTCCCTGTGCACCTGTGAGTGCACTGCCTGCTGGGCCTGCTTTGCCCTCCCTTCTCAAGCAGGTCAAGTGTCATCTTACAGCCCAAACTCTTCCCCACCGGCCCTGGCATAAGCAGGGCAGACTCCAGCAAGGAAATGAGAATCAAAAGCTTAGTTTTCAAAGCAGTCCTCTGGATCACAAGGTTAGGCCGCATACCTTGGGAACCATGGCAAGGAAATCTAGGAACTGCTGCTACCTTTCTTCCAAAGACATCAGCAGTGGGCCCCAAGCCAAAACATGACTGGGTTCTGAAAACAACTGTGTGAGAGGACAGGAGCTGCTCACAGAGGGTTGCACAGAGCCCTGCAGGGGAAAAGCCTCTGCTCAACCCTTCCTGCAGGGCTGAGCACACAAACAAGAACAGCAACACATGCTCAGATGAACATTTGACACATGAACTCTTCTGTGTGCAAAAATAGGGCTAGTAGTTAAATACTTCCCTTAAGGAGTATTTTACCAATCCTGCTATGTAAGAACACTATAGGATAAATAAATCAATGTAAGCCTCTGAGCTGACAGCCCACTCCGAAACAGGACTCCAAGTTTTTCCATGCATAGCATAGCTATGGCAGCCTCCATAATACACTGGATTTTTATTCTTTTTTGCCAGGCCCAGCACTGAATCAGCAGCATTCAATGCAGCCAGCAAGACTGGTCCTTGTAATTAACATATCTAAAGGGATTCCTGATTCATTTACACCCTCAGCTGTCACCTGAGCTGTCATCTACTCCAGGATGCTAAACAAGATAATCCACAGGAGTGGCAAGCTCAGAGATTGCTAAAACCTCCAACGCAAAAATGATATTCAATCCTTAAGCCTAAAAAAGGCCTCCAAAACCAACATCCATCCAAACAAACTTCAGTGTATGAAGAGGAAGAGAATGGTTCATCCTCAGAAGAAAGCAGGCACAGCACACCTAAAAGCCTGGGAAACAGTGGCAGAAGATATTCCATGAAGCTTGCAGACCCCAAAGGTCTTGTCAGGCAGAAGTCATCACTGGGGATTGGGACTTCATCTGCACCACAAAGCATGACCAGTTCAGTTCTGGGAGAGTGCCAGAGGGCAGCACAAAGCCCTGGGTTCTAATAAAGTTACCAGCTCCCACACCTGATGTAACACACTGCACAGCAGAGCAGCACAACCCCAGGGACAGGATCAGGCCTGCACAAGCAGCTGTTGTATCACAGGTGACAAAAACTCTCCCTCCATTCCTCTGGCCTTTGTAGCTACAAATGGCAGGGCTACAACAATCTCCAGCAACTTTTCTACACTCCCAAGCTCACTAATTCCCTCTCTCCTATGTGCTTCTTGGAAGGGATTTTCCACTGCCTCAGACTTTACCACTTTTAGGACACATTCTGCCTTTTCCCAGGGACATGGACTTATTTAGAGGCTTCTACATGGAATCATTTCCTCTACCTCTCCTTTTCACTAGCTCTCACTCTACTTGCTTGACAAGGCACACAGCACAAGGTAAATACATATACATAGCTCTGCTGACTCCCACATAATTGAAGACACATCCTGACTTTCACTTCAAGTCCCAAGAACACTTAGCAGAAAGGAAGAGGACAAGTCTTAGAGCTTGGCAATAAAAGTGTAGAAGTGCAGAGAATTCAATGGAAAAGTGGTGGCCACTTTAGAATTCAGCCACAAGTAGGGTTTGTATTGCAAAGAGCAAGGTGAACAGGAGTCACCCACTCACACTGCTCCTTGGAGTAAGATTTCTGAGGTTTTGCAAAGGCCCTATAATTAGAAGTCCTGCCCATTCTCACCTCCAGAAAGAAGGAATGCTGACTAATTACCATTTCCAGCCCTTGCATGGTCAAATACAGTGGAAACCAAGCACAGAAGAGGTGGAAATCCTCTCCAGCCAAGTCAGGGAGTATTTCATATGTGCTTCATGGAGGGCACAGAGAGAAACATGGAGAAACCCAGAGTGAGCAGGGGCCCAACATCTGAGTACAGCCCCAAACTCACTGCACTGGAAGGTAACACAGCCTCCCTGACAGACAGGCAACAAGCACCACCAGCTACTGGACATGCAGGCAGAGCTGCTGTAACCATTGCAGCAGCAGGAGTTTGGAATTGAACAATACAGCAAGAAATTTGAGGAAGGCTTTTTGATTTATCAGGACTAAACTTCCAAACACAATCAGTAAAAGAACACAGGACACTGAAGAATTTACAACAGCTTCTCCTATTTTACAGGAAGGCCTTGCAGTTGCTTTGAAGAGTTTGGGGAGCTAAGAGGCAGGGAGAAGTGGAATAGCTCAGACATACTGCAAGTTCAAGAGATGTGCTGAGCCTATGGGTCAGAAGAATGACCAAAGATCTGTTGCCAGTGACACTGCACAGCTGCTGCCACGGCTGACAGCAAGGCTGTGCACCAAGCTGCTCTGCACACCTGCTGTCTATGTGGGGTGCCAGAAGAATAAACACATGCCTTGCTAGGACTGTTTTTTGCTAGAAGTGGCTCCTTGGCTTCCCTTGCACTCATCCAATGAGATGCCTACAAGAGCACCTTTCCTTACAGAAGCTTTCTTATTAGAGCCAGACAGACAGCAGGAACAAGCTCCTTTCCTCCCATCAAAAGGTATTGCAGAGTGCTCTGGCTGCCAGCTTACTCCTCCAGACACCTGATCCCACAGCCCTGTGACTGCTGAGGGCACTGATCCAGGCTCAGCAGCTTCTCCGCCAAGCCAGCAAACATTTCTGACTACGTCAGCACAGAACATCTCCCCTCCACCTCTATTTCCACACAGAAAAAACCTTTACCACTTCCAAGAAACACCAGAAGGTTCCCCATGAATTATATCCATATCTCCATATATGTACACAAAGGTGTCTCTCCTTCCTGGCTGGGACTATTGACCAACTTTTTCTCCAAGGAGGGCCTCTGCAGGAAGTACGAGTGCCCATCTCCTGTGTAGGAGGGACCTGACTACTGAGACACCACAGATGCTACAAAACTTTCCTTTGTGTCCCTGTGGAGATCCACAGCTCTCTTCACACAGCCACAGAAGACAGCATCACATATACTTCCCCTAGGAGAAGCATCCTGATTCATGCTTTGGCCAGCATAAACTGGCATTGATCTGAGGATTCCATAAGCTGCTTTATTTCCGTCAATCTGGGATTTGGTGCTATGATTATACAAACACAGAGAAAGTAAATCTCCACAACCAGTTCTTAAGCCTTTGCATGCAAATAATCAAATTGCAGAAGCACAACATTAAAATTCTGATATTGGTAATTATTTCAGTTTCAAAAGGTTTTGATCATTGGGCCTTTTTTTTTTTTTCTTTGCTCCTGCTATCCAATAGAAAATGTCTCTACAGTTCAGCGGCACATTTTCTGGTTGTCACATGGTGACAGCTGACAAGCAAACCCAATGTGAAATAATTGATATTTCATCTCATGTCAAGCCTGAGACAGAGTCCTGGTTAAGACAGCAATTTAAAATAATTAAATAATAAAATGCTGTAAACAACCCAGGAAGGGCTCTCCAAAGAGCATTCCCAACAATGCTACTCAATCTAGCAGATACACAGCCTCCTTTCTGTTTTGTTAGTACTAAAAGCATCTCCTCAGCTTGCTTTTTCATTTTCTGTCAACCTTGTCATGCTGTAGGAGAACAGCTAACTTCCACAGATGGGGTTTGATAGCCAGCTTTGCATTTGACAGCAGAACTTACCCCTTCCTCCCAAAATAGAAGCAATTCAGCAGTTCCAACCCATCCACAGATAGGGCTGTCTAGGACAACATTCACATGCCACGCAGACAATTGGGATGCTGTTGGTTAACTATGAGTCAGAGGGACCTTAGTACCAGCTCAAAGACAGCTTTTCAGTGATTACAGCTTCACATCTCATCACTTACTCAGGCTGCTATGTTCCAAAAGCAGGCACAAAAAAGTGAGATGATTCCAGACCTTACCAAAAATAAATTCCCCACTCAGTATCAGGGATAAATCCTACAGTAATCCTACAGTAGCTGCACTTTATCATTCCTCATGACTGAAAAAGAATGGTCTCACCATGTTGAATAAGACAGTTTTTCTCATCCAGGCCAGTGACTTTCAGATTAACACAAACAGGTAAACTCCTCAAACTTCACACCTAGAATTTGTGAAAAGCTGCAGGATTTGAGGTATGCATAAAGAGGAGACTGCAATGCCAGCATGAAAACTTTTCACTTGCTTGGCATATAAAGGTGCATTTCCTGGTGTGCTGGACTCCAAGAGCCCCAAGAGACAGTACAGGAATGACAGAGGCTGTTTTCCAGAACACCCTTGGGGGAAGAAGCTATTCATGCCACAACACTGCACTATGCACAATCAAGTAACTTGTAAACACAGGAGACTGCCCAATGCACCTTGATAGCCATACAGATTATTCTAGTGGAAAAACTGCACTGCTTTTTCCTGCCAGCAAACAGAAGAACCTCAAAACTGGAGAGAGAGCACTTCAGATGCAGGGCAAAATCACTGCTGTAACCTTGAACAATAAATCCAAGATCCCTACAACTTAATGGTAAAGTGCTTAACTAGAGTTAGGCAAGGTCATATCAGACTATAAATACCTCCTGATCTCTTATATAAATGTAAGGTGCCCTGCCTAAGTAATATGCACGCCCAATGTTGTTTTCTTTGGTATTCTCAAACACACCTTTGAAGCCCACACTGTGCTCTAAAGGCTGCAGATCACTTGGTCAGGGCTTTCAGTTCAGTGCCAGCCCATAGCAAAGTCTTCCAGTCCTACACAAATTATGACAGTGACTAGCAGAGAGGGTAGAATGAGCTCACAGACAAGCTGAACAGATGCAAAGGCCAGAGAGAAAAAGCTGGAAAAGAAACCACTAAGTGGGATCTTAAGTCTCTGAAGTCAAGGAAGATTTCTGCTCTCTCTGATTAGGATCTCAAAAGATTGGACTCAAAGAAAAACCCACAAGAGGTTTTTCCACTCCTGCCCAGCAAGTATTTGTCTCTGCACAGTGGAGTCTTCTTGCATTCACAGGAACAAGGACACTGACTTTATCTACACACAGTCAAATTAGCAAGGCTTCTGCAAAATTCCATTTGTCATTCATCATGAGACACTATTTAGCATTCCAGTTTCATGGACAACAGACAGTGCAGAGTAGCAGTTGCCATAAGATTCAAAGCCCACGGGCTACCACCTGCTCTCAGCAGCACAGCAAACACAGGTGCTCAGGACCCTACAAGAGCCTATATGAGAAAGAACCGCTCTCCTAGTTCAGGCTTAGCTGCACTTTCTGCCCTGTCCTCCTTTACCTCTATGATTTCATTCTAACCTCTGGACCTCTGCCTGGCAGCTGCACTGTCAGGAGGGTTTATGACATGGACAAGGTACGGCGATACCACAGCCCAGCCACGCACTCCGTGTGCTTTTACTTTCAGAAGTCAACTCTGTTGCCTTAGAGCTGCTCTCTACCCAAGATACATGTCAGTCACACAGGTGAGTCAGAAGAAAACAATTCCAGAGAAGTCGAACACAAGACAGAACTGGAACACTCAAGACCCAAGCCTTGGTTAGTTTCAAAGAGCATGGTTTGCCCTCCTTCAGGAGGTAGGTGAACGCTTCCCAGAAGGTGACCCCTAACCCAGTCCTCTTAATAATGCCTCCCACTGTACCTCACAGGGAGTGGGAAAACCTATTCTGATTCACAGAAAGTTCTCTATCAGGCTGGATGCCTCCCTCAGGGCAGTGCCTGGCACACCATGGATGCTCTGGACATATAAATAGCAAGGACAAAGCAGACATAATAACGGGATTGCTCAGCACTCAGGATGGCATCTGAGTAAGGCAAACGATTTGGGGACTACCGTCAGCCTGTCTCACACTTGTGCCACACCTTCCAGTGGCAGAGGGATCACCCAGTTAGGGAACTAATTGGGGAGTCAGGTTTTCAACAGAAGCAACAGCAATCAAACGACTAAATCCCTGGCAGCTACCTACAAATGGATCCCTATACAGGAAGAGATTAGGGATTTTTATCCCTTGTCCACAGTAAAAGTTGGCACCAGGGCACCACTACAACCTTTGAGATCTCAGATTGGGGTCTGAACAGCTTTTAAGAGCTCCAGAAGTTACATCTGCACTTCACTGGGCATTTCTGTAAACAAAATGCTTAGGAAGGGAAACTTCAAACCTAACTACACAGAAAATGCTAACTTTTGCTGCATCAGGGCTACATCTCAAAAAAGAGTGCTGTGGGAAAATGCCTGTCCAGGTGAGAGAACTTCAAGCAGTAAACAGCTCTGGCTGCCCTTGGCTCTCAGAGAGGCTCATAATTCTCTGAGACTAAATAGATATACCTGATTCTCTCATATCACATTCCCCTTTCAAGCTTAAGAAACTTTTCTGCATTTGTTATTCTCAACATAAAAGGTTCCAAATACAGACCCTAACACGTGTTTGTTTACTTCCTCCCATATGCAAAACGGTAAAAATCCAGGAGGCACCACAGACTGTTTTCTTCAGCTGTTCCCTAGGCATAGGGACATACTACATTATGTGCTTGCTTCATAGATAACTTTTTAAAGTTATTCCTTAACTTGAAAGCAGAGATAAAATCTAGCTAAACTGGAGCTCTTGCACAGGGCAAGAGAATTCTTCAGCACCCAAGACTCCAAGGAATAACTCTCCTCCAGAAATAAATATGCAGATTGAAGGCTGTGCTACTCCGAGATGCTGCCCAGCTCCCATCCGCACACACAAACTCAGTGTCTCCATCTCCAGCCGCTTCACCTCCATCACAGCCACCAAGGGCCGGTGCACACACGGCCTCCTTTCCTCACCCAGAGCCCCAGCAGACCTACACCCAAGCAAGGTAAACCCACACACCGAGCCCAGCAAGTCCCCGTTATGTGTGTCTGTGTGGGTGGGTGTCAGAACCAGGGCCCTGTGCTGACCTCCCGATGGTTCAGGGCCTCCTTGACCTCAGCCACCCGTCAGGGACCGGGGCGGGGGGAAAGGCCTTAAAAACAACGCGCTGCTCGCACTTCGGCAGGAGGAGGGCGCAGCGCTATTTACATGCACTTATGTATATACACCCACATCCCCTCGCTGTTGCTCCAATTAACAAATTAGCAGTAACGAAGGAACAAGCGAAGCAGCGCCGAGCCCGGCCCGCGCTTACCGAGGCAGGCGCCGCTGACGAGGGCGGTGGCGGTGAGCGCCCCGGCCGAGGCGCCGTACACCTTCTTGGCGTTGGCCACCAGGAACGGGGCATGTTCCTGCAGGCAGCTGGCCACGCCGATGTGGTAGACCCCCAGGAAGCCGCAGCCGGCGAAGGAGATATTCCAGGTGGAGTCCAGCGGGAACATGGCCTCCGCGCCCCGCTGGAGGCGGAGGGCGCCGGGGGGAAGCAGCAGCGGCCGCGGCGGAGAGCTGCAGCCGCGGGTCTGTTCTCGCACCGCCTCGGGACGGGCGGGACAGCCGGGCAGCGCTGCTGCCGAGCAGAGGCTCAGGAAACACGGCAAGACTTGCCGCTGGCAGAGCCGTGCCGGTCGCCGAGTTTATATGCGGCGGCCCGGCCCTCGGGCCCGCCCCTCGGCAGCCCCGGCCCCTCCTGCCAACCCTTCCTCCGGTGAACCCCTCTCCTCCCGGGCATTGCGGCTGCCGCAGCTACCGAGCCACTGCAGCGGCAAGGGCCCAGCCAGCTTCTCGGGGGAGAGGGCTGCTCGCTGCACCCCGCAGCTCGCCCTGTCCCGCGGCAGCAGGCTGTGCTTCCCTCACGGAACATCCCGATTCTCGGAGTCTGCTCCTTGGGGTTGCCTGTGTTTTTCAGGGATCGGGCAAGAAACGTGAGAGAACGGGGAAAGCTCTCCCCTTTCACAAAAAGGAGTCAGAAGGAGGCAGGTCGTGTGACAGCAACAGGACAAGAACTGGGAAAAAGGCAATCCTCCGTCCAGTCCCAAACAGCTTTCTCTGCCTCTTAACTCATAGAATCGTTGGAAGGGACGCACAAGAATCATGGAGTCCAGCTCGTGCTGCACAGGACGTCCCCAAGAGTCACACCTTGTGCCCAAGAGTATTGTCCAAACACTTCTTGAACTCTTGTTAAGGCTTGTGTTGTGACCACTTCCCTGAGAAACCTGTTCCAGTCCTCAACCAACCTCTGGGGGAAGAAACTTTTTCTAACACCCAGCCTAAACCTGCCCAGACACAGTTTCAGGCCATTCCCTCAAGTCCTGTCACTGGTCACCAGAGAGAGGAGATCAGTGTCTGCCCCTTCCCTTCACAAGGAAGTTGTAGACTGTTGTATGCTAATCACCAAAACACACAGAGTTATTTACCTTTGCTAAACTTTTCTCAACATTTTTTGCTCCACGTGTCTCTAAGCTCACCAAAATGTTTATATTTAATCAGGGCAACTGTGATTTTCAGCAGTACTTCTGCATAAGGTCACCACAGAGCACCACTAGGTGAGAGGCCAGTGCTAGTAGATCATCAAAATAGATTTCAGAAGTTGTAAAGATCCCCTTGCCATAAACAGTACAGACTACTATTATCCAAGTCATAAGGTAAGCATGAGAAGCTAGGAAGCAAGATCAGCAGGAGGGATGTTTGGGGGATACAAAATAAAAGGCATAAATTTTTAATGGAGCAACATAGGGTGAAAAGCACTTTCTATCAAAGTTTAAAAAACAGCTTAATTGATCTTGGCATAAAGCAATTTTAATTAGTTTTCTTGGACCTGGTCAGAAGTTTCTCACTTGGGATTGTGTTATACCTGTTCTTAACAGCTCTTTCACCTTTTATGCTAGTGGAGGTCATCCAAGTAGCCCCTCTTCCTGTTCCTTCCACTCCAAATATCCTTTCAAATTATATGAGGGAGGCTAATACCCTCCCTAAGGAGTGGCCATCCAGGTTGCAAGAACAGCTGTTTAATGCCTCACAGTCAGGTGATGGAAGCAACTAAATTCAGCAGGTAACCTTAGCATAAGTCCAATATTTGAGCTCAAGTTAGACATCATACTCCAACCTCTACAGACAGAGCACTTTTTCATTAAGTGTTTGCACTTTGCTTTCATCAGACAGGTAGGAGTACAGCTTCAGCTTTCTTTCAGGTCCTGCCCCCAAGCCCACCACCTTACCTAGCTGCCACAAACTACCCTTTTTACATATTAACATCCTGGTGTACATAAAGAATTCACCCTGCTTACATTAATCCTCTCTTTATACCCACTCTTCTCTCCCTTCCTCTCATACCTCTAGTTGCTTTTGTAATTTACTTCCTCCCTTGCATTTGTTGTGGTTACGTAACCCCTGTCAGTCCTCCACCAGGAGAGGTGAGCCTGCCTGAGCCTTGACTCTCTTACAGGCCCTTACCACCAAGGCCATCATGGAGCTTCCACCCCATGCTTCTGATGACTCAGAAAGGTATTTTCATGTACTCAAACCCAAAGGAAATATCCTGTCTCACCTTTTCCGGAACAGGGATGGTTCTACAGAAGAACTGGTCACTGGGCTGTAACTTTAGCAGAAGTCTGTGGCAAAACTGACCACTGAGCCTTGTCTGCAGATATCTCCAAACACTTGTAACTACAAGAACATCTTCATTTTGGAGCCAATGCTGCTCCCTCTTTTTCCAGCATTTCACAAGCCTTAACGTTCCTAGCACGTCTGGATAACAGAAACAACAATACTGCGACAATGTTGGAGTTAGTTTCACTTGATTTCCCAAGAGCAATCTCATCCTGAGTTGTTTACATCAGTCTCCCTTGGCCCTCAAGGTTACTTATTTGAGGAGGTTAATGCTGCCCTGTTGAAACAGGTCCATGAAACGAACCATGTGAACACTAATCTCTTGTGGAGTGCTGCCTGGGTACTGGCACTAGCAAGCTGACAAACAATTGTGCTTTTCTCAAAAATAAATTAACCCACAAAACTAATCTCTTTCCCCCCAGTAAAAAAGTGCTGTATTTCTGCTATTGCTCACAGTGCAGCAGTCAGCCAGATCAGCAAGATTTACAAGGCAGCTTTTCCTATGTGTCAAACTCCAACTGAAACTCTTCAAGTCCACTCGTGGTCCTACAAGTTGAGATGCCATGGGAGACAGCTTCACATGTAATCTCTCCTTGTTGTGTTTTTGTTTTCTAGCCTAATGAATGCTGAGCTGTTAGTACCTACGAGACAATAAGATACAAGCAATCTCTGCTTTTTCAGCCAATACCTTGTGTTTTTGCTGGCCACTGGGAATTCAAGGAAAGATGAAAGGCAGCCTGTTACCATGCTGATTCCAGAATGTTACTTTCGTGTTGTTGTCCATAGTCAGTTAGAAAGGCACGCCAGCCATGAACTGAACCCAAGTGCTTTTAACATCACTGGAAAGCTGGAGTTATATGTCTTCTTCTTACCTGTGATGTTTGTGTACTGTCATTCCATAGCAGACTCTTGGCACTTGCTTCATAGGAGCATCTCCTGAGGCAGAGGAGCGGTCCTGCCCTCTTGGGACTGGATTTTTCTTCTAGGAAAAGAAAATTAGCCATCCCTGCCCCTACATAAGTCAAACCTACTGAGTTCAGCAGGCCTGCCTGCATGTAGCAGCTTGCAAAACTGGGCCTTGGTAGTAAGAGTGAAACCAGTTGAGAGTGGCCCCAGGGAGCCATTTGTTACTGCTTTAGTGTCCAGGACATCCCCTCTGCTTTCCAAGTAGTGGAGCTGTCTCCTCCCTCTCCTTGCCCCACGATGTTTATAAGAAATGATTTTCACTGAGAGCTGATTTGAAATGGCACGGCATTTGTGCACCACTGAGGAAAGCCTCACGTTTCAACGTCAAACCTATGACTAAATCACTCTCCCCTGCTGTCAACTTGGTAATGATCAGTTACCATTGTAATCTCTAGGCACAAGATGATCCCTCCCTTTCACCTCAATGCCCTTGAGCATATCTTTTATGAAGAATTCAGGAAAAAAATCTTCTCTTGGTAAAATTTATTCTGTAAGGGGAACTAGGGACTAGGCCACAAGTCCAAGTATTAGCAGGCACTAGTCTTCTCTGAGAGAATCATGGACTACAGTGCACCCACCTCACTAGTACCCTTGCCTTTGGAAATCATTGGTAAGTCTGAAAGGGCATCACTGAGACTTGAAAATTCAGATCAGTGACTCCAGAGGAGAAGCAGGGATCCCATCTCCTTCACAGCTGAAGCTCATAGAAATCAGAATAATAGTGGTGAACTCCATGCAGAGCACCAAACAAGTGTGCAACTGATTTCCAGGCACATCACTGCTCATGTACAAAGCCATCAGGTGGCCAGTTTCATAAATAGGTAAGGAAGGGGGAAGTAAGCTTAATAGGTTTGATTTTGTATTCAGAAGAAATGTTCGCTCTGCAGGTTTTAGCAAATTCTGCAAAATGTGCATGAAATCTCAGAGCAGAGCTGAGCCATGCCCTGACCTTCTCAAGGAAAACCTACGAGGTGGTTATGTTACACTGTCTCCTTGTGGCACTGTGATGAGAGCTCTATTTTCAGTGCTTTCCCTGAGAGGTGCCCCTAGAAGTTTCTTCTCAGAACAGCTTACCAATTAGTTGTCCTCTTCCCCAGAGCAGGCTGAGTTTTCATAAAATTATGCACTTTCACAAAGGAATTTAAAGGTTTTAAGAAGACACCCACCACATATCAGGTCCATAATCCAAGGTTAAAAGGTCATATGGAGAAGATAGAGAAAAACACAGTGAAAAAAGTAGTTACTCCAGATTTAGTTGTATTCCTCCCCTATCACAGTAGCCAGCAGCTGGCACCACAGCTTTCATCCCACAAGTCTAGGCACAGCAAACTCATCAAATAACTCTGTGCCATTCAAACAAATTCCTTTGTGCATGGAAAAACCCTGAGTGGTGTGCCAGGGCAGTCCCTTCCTGTGTAAACACTGCTGGTGCTCTAGAAGCAGCAAAGCAAGGCACTACTGGGGAGGAGGAGAGGCACCTCTCAATAAAACCACATCCAAGAGACATTTTTTTTCCATGACCTGAACTGCAGAAATCTCCAAAAGCAACACAGCCCCCACCTCTCCCCGATTCCAGGGCTGAACCACTGCCACTACGAGTCTAACAGAGAACTAGAGTGAACAATGAGTGGTTTTCATTACTATCAGATCACCAGGCTGGCACTTAACAAAGTAGATGAAAGGTATTGGCACTGTTACCTCCTGTACATTTTTCTTGCAGCAGGGACAGAGGGGCAGCAAGTGTTAGTTGCTTAAATCATGGCCATTTTGAGGCTCCAGCTTCTAACTGCTCTTGCTTGACTGTCAAGTATTGGGTGTTTTCTTTCAGTACACCACAGAGTTTTTCCTACTTGGATTTCACCCACCTCTACTCCCAGAAGTACTTGCCATGCTTTGTCCAATGACTCATTTAAACACAGCTGTATCAGCCATCACTTTTCTCCAGAAACAACTACACTAGAAAAGCTCCTCAGTACAGTAGGCTGCAGGAATAGCTTTTTGACTACTTCCACAAACCTAGCACACATGCAATTTCTACTCTACCTATGTACACTGACAGATGACTTCCACAAGTCAGGGTAACCATCTTCTAGCAGAAGACACTTTATCAAACAAAGCAAAACTTACCTTCCTCTCAAGCTGATACGTTCTTCTTGGCATGCCAGAGAGGTTTCAGTTCTCCAAAAACATCATTCTCACGTTTCTTTGTTTAGATAAAGGTGCAATTTATGTCCTGATAGCGCAGAACAGCCATTCAGCTGCCAGGAAAGGCAGCTCTGCATTGATCTGTGTCCCATGAAAGCAGGATGCAGTCAGGGTTTGGTTTTTTTTTATATGCTGTTAAGCATATGGATGTAACAGGAAACCTTAACAACTCTATTGGTGTTGTCCCTAGATCTTAGAAATCTGACAGTAATGAAATTGGTGTTTTTAAATACTTAAACACCAAATTACTATAAATCTGAAATCGTGCTTCTGGACTAATTCAGGCCTGCCGTTCATTCAGTTCACATTTTGGAACTGAATAAATAGATCCTGGAAAACTAAGTCCTTTTATTGCTGAATAGATGAGCCACCTCACTGAGAAACCATGAACAAAATACTGTGGAAAAGGCTAATATCAGTAAGATTCAGTTTCCACACAATGTTCAAGAAACAGCAGTGTCAAAACAAGCATCCAGGTTTACACAAGCTTTGCCATTTCCTCAGTACTCAGAACTGAGTTCTGTGGTCTGTCAGAAAATACACACACTTACTACAGACAGAGATAAAAATCAAAGCTGTGTCAGAGCTATTTTAAGAACAGCTGAATCCAAGCTGAATCCAATGGTAATAATAACAAACACAAAAACTTTAAAACAAAGAATTTTAATAACTTCTCTATAACAAATAATTAATCAAAGAGGCCAAATCCCATGTCATCATCAGATTCTTCTGATTCCTCCTTCTTCTCTTCTTTCTTCTCCTCAGCTGAAGAAAAAAACCAAAAAACAGGAAACAAGTGAATGGTCAGTATTAACACTGCACCACAGATTTTCAAGATACAAGTTTTGGTGTTCTCAGTTCCCCTGTGTACTGGTATTGGACCCGACAGGGTTCATCATTCATTTTTCTCCAGCAACCAAATACACTGAACAGGTACAGACACTACTGTTGCAGGGATGTGCTTTATACTACCAAGTCTCTTTGATTCTCGGTTCTAAGCAAGAATCCTGAGGCAGATAAAGAGCAAATGCCTCTCACTGTCCCAAGGAAAAGTAACCTCCAAGTTGACATTTCCATCATATACTGTACTGCCAAAGTGGGGAAGCCCTGAAAGGTGGACTCAGTTGCTGAGCTGTTACCAGAGACAAAAGGAATTGCCCTGTAGCCACACCTCTCCACTCATACTCACCAGCAGCAGGGGCAGCAGCTGCAGCAGGAGCAGCAGAGCCCCCTCCAGCAGAGACTGCTACTGCTCCCCCAGCCGGCATGCTGGCAAGTTTTCCATTACCTGAATGGGACACAAGAGAAGGTATTTATTTACATGCTCATCCCAAGCACAAATACTAGGGGAAATGGAAGAGTGCAGAAAAAACAGATCCTGTCTCATGGATTGAACCTGTCACTATTTGCTCTAAGGAACAAGAGGCTGTATCCATGGTACATAAAAACTGCTCTGTGGAAAACACTCAGGCGTTGTAAGATTCACAAAGACTTATCCCAAGAATACTGGCAGCATATTATTAAGTTTTCTTCTGTACACAAAGTCTGTCTTTTTTCCAAAAGCTGTCATAAAAATAGCAGCAAACACATCCAATTTTGCACACCCACATTGTTCTCTAAATACCACATAGTAGCCCAGAAAGTGATAATGTACCTCAAAAGTAACATATCAGGAGCACTGCTCCTTTTTTGTTCCCCTTTAAGGGTAAAGAGAACTCAGAGCATAACTGGATCACACTTACAGGAGAGAAAGGGAAAGATTGATTTATTTTCTGGCAAAGAGTACAGTTTTTTAAACAAATTTCTCAGCGCTCTACGAACCCTATTGCATCTCCTTTGAGACTTCTGATTTCTGCTCATATTTGGAAAGCCAGCTAGCTCTCTGGCCTCTTGTCTTTCACATACCAAGGCTCCCTTGGCATTCAAAGGTGACGTACCCACTATGTTTGCCTGTATTCCAGTTTCTGGGAATCAGTTTCTAAATAATTCCCTGTTACTTCATGATCTAATTAAACTAGCAAAGTAAACAAACATGTTTCATATGCATGTATGTTCTAAGAAACAATTTATTTAAAGTATTACAGAAAGAGACAGTGTGTGTTGCAACCTCGTGTATAATAGCTCTCTTAGGTCTTTCAAACCACAGATAGAAATGTCCAGTGCCTGCTCCTGACCACAAGGCCAGGCAAAGTCCTGGCAACCTTTGAGCAAAAATATGCCTGCCAATTCCCTTGTGCCTATACACTTTAAAAAATTAAATAAATAATTATTCAGAAACCTTTGCACAACCTCAGTTCTGCTTTACTTCAGCCCTATGACCCAGTCAATTCATGTGAAAAGTTCCAGCTTCAGTAAGAGCACAAGTTTCTGTGGAAATTAGCCCTTAAGAGTTCTGTCTCAGGGAAAAGGAAATGCTGGACTCTGAGAGCTCTACAAGAGCTCTCAAGGATATGCACTGGAGAGGCTTGTGCTCATTGCAGAGGGTGGAGCTGCACCCCAGTGCCAACGGTCTGTTCTTCATGCTTTACATCACTGGTGCACACAAGTGGGTAAAACACAAAACATCTCCTAGAGAACCCGAAGGACAGCTCAGTCTCTTATCAACATGTCCAGAAAACTAGGTCATGAGCAGACTATCAGTAAGCTCATACATGCTTAAGTTCTCTGGTTTAATGTGGTCCACAAGCGAAACCCAGCAGGTACTGGCACTGGCCTGCAGGGAATTAGAATGGACCTGATTCCACTCAATTCAGCTGTGATCCATGATGCTGAACAGTCAGTGACTTGGCAGCAATTCTACACTCTCAGGTCTAGGTTATCCAAGAAACAGAGGCAATTACCTGGGTCACTCAGAGACTCTACTTACCCTGGGCAATTACATCTTCAATGTTTTTTCCATTCAGCTCACTAATAACCTGTAAAATTTAGAATGTTAGAGTTCCCAAATATGAGAATAAGCTACACATAATCATCATATGCAGCACCCCCATCCTGCTGCTTATATAGCCCCAAAATTCCCTACTTCTCAGTGCCAGGAACAGAACACTGACATGAAAACTTCAGTTAAGTTTTAAGCATTTGTACTTTAAACATTTTCATGAAATCTGTTACTGAATTCATAATTAATCCAACGACCTTGAAAAAAATAGGATACAGAGATGTTGTGGAACCAATTAAGAAGCCCCACCAACAGTGTAAGCCACTGAGGGACTGTTTACATTTCTTGCTTAATGCCCCCTGGGAGGCTCTGAGTTCTGAACCCAAAACCACTGTCCCATTCCTAGCCCTACTAAATGTTAAAAGCCAAGCTATTATAACCTTGCCCTGGAACACAGAGTTTCAACTTTAATTTTACTACCAGTGTTATATAAACAGGGATGACAAAAGCAAAACACAAACCCCAAAATTTCTAAAGCACTTAAAAATAATGCTCCAGAACTTACTGGCAAGTCCCAGCTATCAGGAGTCAGTGGCCAAAGCCAAAGGACTTTAGTCAAGAGCTTTTTAACAGGCACCTTCTGCTTACACAGAGCACAGGATGTGTGAAACTATGTGCCTGCATGACTGCTCCATCCAGGAGAAAGGTGCTTTTAAGACCTCACTACATTTAAACAGGCTTAAGATAAGACAATGCAAAAATGAATTACGACCAAAACAGATTCCAGAACATCTTTCCAAATACTGAAGGATCAGAGAAAGCAATCCATTCATTAAGATATTAAACCTAAAGGAGCAAAAGGCCTGGCTCTTAAACAGGAGCACCAAGAGTTCAAACCAATATCCCAAACCACAGTAAGGATGCTGTCAGCTCAGCCAACCCGCTGTCACATTGGGCCTACAGTAAAACACTGGGGAAGCAGTTTCTCTTACCTCTCTGGAAACACTTCACATACGAGTAGGGGACAGGCGGTAGGATCATTTTATTGGCTCTTGGATTTTTCCCCGCCATGCCTAATTATTTTTAGGTCCACAAGGCTAAACACTTATTGTATCACAATAAAATATTCTAATTAAGATACTCTTAAAAGTCTGTTGTTCAACACAACCACTTTGATATTAATTTCCAAGATCTTCTTATATATTATCCTCAAATACCTTTAATCTCGATGTTAGCATTTGCCTACACTTCTTGGTGAGGAAACAAATGCTCCTTTGCAGCATACTAAATAAGAATGTATTACTGAGTATCAAGCCTTCAAAAGTATTAGGTCTGAATTGATACTGATCAAAAATAAGAAGTGAACCTTCAGTGCAGACTGTACATGATGTTCAAACATTTTCAATGTATCCTTACATGCAGCCACCATCTCAATGAGGATGATTAGACTGAACTACCAGAAGTCAGCAACAAATGAGAGAGATCTTTGCAGAGGATAGGTGTTGAATGACAAAGACTTTTAACAAAAGTAAAAACTTATGACTGGCTCAGCAATATTTAGAAATCACACTGGTAAGAATCAGCAAATGTCTGAACAACGTAAGAGAAGATCAACAGGGAGCCACCGGGAACATTGAAGCCAAGGAAACAGCTCCAATGTCTGATGCTGGCTGGAACACCTGGAATTAAGAAACAACACCACCTTGTTCATGCGTTCATCGTCCGTCTCGATGCCGACACTGTCGAGGATCTTTTTCAAGTCCTTGGACGTGGGGGACTCATTGCCTCCGAGCACAGCGAGCAAATAAGCTGCGACGTAACGCATCCTGCAGACAGGAGCAGAGTTTCAGCATAGCCAAGTTACATATGCTTGGAGGGAGCTCATCCCTTCTCCCTCCGAGCCGTAATTCTTTGACTCCGCTTCTAAACGAGAGCCCGCGGCCCGCGAGGCCACGCTCCCCAGACTGTGCCAGCGCGGGGCCCGCATGCGGCGGCCCGGGCCACGCTCCCGCCCGCGCCGGCACCGCGCCCCTCTCCCGAAGCAAAGCGACACCGCGGCATTGCCGCCCAGGCGTTCGCGTCAGCCCGCCCAGCGCAGGCCGCGAAAGCACATGGCCGCCATTCTCCCCTCCTGCCCCCCCGCCCCGAATGATCTCGCCCGAGCCCCGCGGGCGGCGGCGGCCTGGCGCGAGTGGGCCGGACGCCACCATTCCCGCACAGGGGGGGAAAGCGGGGAGGGCGCAGCGCGCGCTTACTTGGGCGGCGGCGGCGGCGCGGGACAGCGGCCTGGGACGTGCGCTCGCGAGGGACGGCGGCGGCGAAAGGAAGAGGCGGGACCTCGGCAACGCCTTCTTCCCGCCACCCCTCAACAACGAGCGCTGCCATTGGGCCGGACCGGCGGGCAGCGCGCAAGCCAATGGGGAGCCGCGCGTGGGGCCCCCGTCAGGGCGGCCCGTGGCGCATGCGCACAGCGTGGGCTTGACGTTTGTGTTGGGGTGGTTGTGATTCCCCAGAATCACGAGTCACAGAGTGAATGAGATTAGAAAACACCTCTGAGATCATCGAGTCCAACCTGTGACCGAATATCGTTCTGTCAACTAGAACATGGCACTGAGTGCCACATTCAGGCTTTCCTTAGACACCTCCAGGAACGGTGACTGCACCACCAGTCCGGGCAGCCTGTTCCAACGCCTGACCACTCTTTCTGTGGAGAAATTGCTCCTGATGTTCAACCTAAACCTCCCTTGGCACAGCTTAATACTGTCCTCCAGCTCTGGAATCCTGCCCTGCCTTGCCCTGGCCTGGTAGGGTCAGCACAGTCCCCTCCGCTTGTCCCATAAGTTTAGTTGTGCCACCAGGTGCGTGTGAGGCAGATCCACACACAGAGTCCTCATATTTGTTAATTTTGTATCAGTACAGAGATGGGCAGTGGGTGATGAATCCAGAAAGCCAGAGTCTGTGCATTTCTTCGTGGAAAGGGTGGTCAGCCATTGGAACAAGCTCAGGGAGGTGGTGGAATCACCGTCCCTGGAGGTGTTCTGGGAACAACTGGACATATCAAAACTTTGGTCTAGCTGTCATGGTGGTGTTTGGTCAGTGGTAGAACTCGATGATCTTGGAGTGGCAGGCAGGGAAGTGATTGTCCCTTGTACTTGGCCCAAGTGAGGCCAAACCTCAAGCCCTGTGTCCACTTCTGAGCCACTCACTTCAATACTGATATTGAGGTGCTGGAATGTGTCCAGAGAACGGCAATGGAACTGGTGAAGGGTCTGGAGCACAAGCCTTGTGAGGAGTAGCTGAGGGAGCTGGGGATTCAGCCTGGGGAAAAGGAGGCTCAGCAGTGACCTTACTGCTCTCTACAACCAGGGGCAGGGGTTGGCCTCTTCTCCCAGGCAATTAGCAACAGGACAAGAGGACATAGCCTCAAACTGTGTCAGGGAAGGTTCAGCTTATACATTTCTGTGAATTTGTTCACAGAAAGGGTGATTAGACATTGGAATGGACTGCCCAAGGCAATGGTGGAGTCACTCTCCCTAGAAAGTGTTTAAGGAAAAACAGGATGTGGTACTTAGAGCCATGTCTAGTTGACATGGTGGTGTTTGGTTATGGGTTGGACTGAATGACCTGGGAGGTCTTTTCCAACCCAAATAACTTTGTGGTTCTGTGAAATATCTCACCTCCATGTGTGGATTAGCTTCTTGCACGCTGGGTGACAGAACCCACTTGTGGAACAGCACACTGAGGCAAGGGTCTCTGCAGGAGGGACAGGGCTGCTCTCCTGTGCTGGGAGGCTGGGACGTGGTAATCCTGTGGCAAGGTCTAGCCATGGGATTATGGGAGTCACCACCTATGCTTGTTCACTTGATTTCCTGCATTAGGGAAATTAATAGAAGTAAAAAGCTAAGATTGGACCCATAAACCCATTGGACACAAACAAGCCAGGAGTGCTGGTTCAGCAGCAGGGCTGTGTGTGGGCTGTGGCTATCCTTGCCTCCTGCCCTGGGGGTGCCCCAGACACCCCCAGTGTGATGTGGCTTCTGTGGTAGCTCAGTTGCTCCCAGAAAACAACCAGGCTCACAGTGAGCCAGAGCTTGGAGCAGTAGTCAGTGGTTACTGTCTACTCTCTACCTGAGAGAATTTCCCTCAGGGCCTTGTGCAGCTTGCATCCAGAGTCCCAGAATCAATTAGGTTGGGAAAGACTTCTGAGATCATCAAGTCCAACCTGTGATCACACACCACCCTGTCAACTAGACCTTAGCACTAAGTGCGACATCCAGTCTTTCCTTAAGCGCTTCCAGAGACTCCACCACTTCCCTGGGCATCTCATTCCAATGCCTGACCACCCTTTCTGCTAAGAAATTCTTCCCGATGTCCAGCCCGAAACTGGACATCAGCTGGCGATCATGTCCTCTTGTCCTGTCACTTGTTGCCTGGGAGAAGAGGCTGTCCCCCACCTGGCTACAAACTCCTTTCAGGGCAGTCGCAGCCCCGCGTCCTCTTTGGCTCGCAGCCCCTGCTCCATTTCTCTCCCTGGATCTGTATGGAATGCGCACGGAGCTGCCCGTGCCTCCCGCTCCCTTGGAGCCCAGGGGAGCCGCACCGGGCCCGGCTGCGGTGCCGTGACCATGTCGGGTAAATCTTTCGTGCCCTTGCTGCGGCAGCAGGACCCTGGCTGCGGCTCCCCACGGCATCCGGCCCATGTCCCGCTGCCGCTGGCACCTCCCCGTCCCGTCCCGCCCCGGATCGCGGCGCAGCTCCCGACAACTTTTCAGGAAGTGGCGGCAGAGCCCTGCCCTGCCCAGCCCCGGCTGCCGAGCGCCCGGGGCCGGTGCGGAGCGGTGAGACCGGCGGGGCCGTGCTGGGCCGGGCACGGGGCGCGGCGTGGGGTGTCGGGGCCAGGGCACAGGGGACAGCCCGGGCCCGGCTGTGTGTGTGTGTGTGTGTGTGTGTGTGTGCGTGTGTGTGTGTGTGTGTGAGACTGAGTGTGCGTGCGTGTGTCCGTATGCGGGGCTGTGCGTCCATGTGCAGGTGTGTGTCCATGTGAAGGGCTGTATGTCCGTGTACTGGTGTGTGTTTCGGAGTGTCAGTGCCGCCACAGGTCTGTCCGTGTCTGTTCGCCCCGAGGCTGCCTCTGTGGCTTCCGGAGTTGCCCTCTGGTTCCTTCACCACTGAGTTTTACAAAGCTGTAGCAGATGGACTTTTTTCTTACACGTGTGTAAGGGGGCTGTGTACATGTGCACAATGTCTTTGTAAGGAGTGCTCACTTTTATACTAAAGCAGTAGTTTCACTTTTATCCCATTGGCACTCAGTTTCAGGTTCAGCGAGGACCCAGCACAGTTTGTGAGCTGCCTCTGGGCTCTGCTTCCTGTTCTTGTCCTGACATTTCTGTTCTTTCAGAGTGAAGCATTCCTGCTCTTGCGGGGGGTGACACCTCCCCCAGACTGTTCCTTGGGAACATCAGTGCTGCCATGTCTCACAGGCTAGCAATAAAAGCACTGCTCCCTTAGGGTGTTGCTGGGGCACTCGCTTGTTTCTGCTGACCTCAGACAGCAGCCAAGTTTGTTCTAATTCTGCATCAATCAAAAGAAACTTCTATTTACCAGCTTGATCCAGGGGAGTTTACAAAGAGCTCCTGATGTTCACACCATGAGCTAGTATAATTGCCAAACTCAGGAGGTGTTGCTCCTGCACCACTTTTCCCTGTCCCTGACATATTTTCTTTGTTGCCCTTTGTCCACTTGCTTTTATCCCATTTGACACTGGGTTTCACAACCAGGTTTGATGAGGGCCTGTCACAGCCTGTGAGCCACCTCTGGGCTCTGCTTCTGGCTCAGGTCTCCCTGGCCCAGTTTTCTTCTCCACTTGTAATGCTTCCCACTAGGACACTTTGAAATCTGCATCAGGCAGTAGGCATTTAAATTTGTATCTTTTAAAGTTAATATTGGTCTTTATTTTGATGGTGTGTAATTGCTCCATTCTCTGCTGAGAAATTCAGAGGTTTCCCCTAGGAGGAGAAGCCTCTATGATATGTGTCACACTGCATTTCTGTGCTCTCTGCCTCCAAAGCTTTCAGTAACATGCATGTAATCTTTCCTACCATCTTACTGTGATTATGAACTGTTTCCAGCCACTCTGGACTGGGGCAGGAGCCTTCATCATGCACCTGTGTTCTTTTTCAGAGCCGTCTTTCCTCCTCTCCTTGTCCCAGCTGCCTTGTGGTGCTGCCAGTGCCTGCCTGCCTGGCAAGTCAGAGCATGTCTGGACCCTGTGGATGAGATGCAGAAGATGGCAGAGCTGCTGGGGCTCAGGGATGAGTGTGGGGAGGGGACTTCAGGGGCTCCTGCCCTCGCTGGCTCCTGCCTTGCAGACAACAGACTGAACCTGGATGTTTATCCTGACGGCTGCCTCCGTTTCCTCCAGCTGTTCAAGGAGCAACAGGGAGAGGTGGTCCAGGTGGAGTTCCTCCGGCTCAGCAGCAACGATTGCCTCCTTGACACCACACTGGGCAGCCTTCCTCATCTGAAGCACCTGAAATCCCTTGTGCTTAAAGGTAAATCCCAGGACCTATCACCATTTAGTTTTCCTAGGCTCAGCTTTTTGTTAATCCTTCTATCCACATCTGCAGGACAAACTGCCCTTGGAAGTGTTTTGTTCCAGTGCTCCTTACCTCAGCTTTGGCTCAGCTTTGTTCAGAGCTGAATGCAGATTTCAACAAGATACAGCTTCTGGACTCTTATTTCCTCCCTTTGTTTCTACAGCTGCCTGGGGACTGGGTTTTTGGAGTCTAGTTGGGTTGATGCTGCAGCATTTTCTATAGCATTCTCTAGACAAAGAGCATTTTTTTGCAGTTATGCAAGAAGAGAGGGATTGAAAGATGTTGAATCTTTTGGTGAATGTTCAGCCCTTTTCATTTTTGAGAGTATAATAAGCTGTCTTTGCTGTGTTTCTATCTGAATCAATCCATGCTTAATCCTTGCTTACCGTCAGTGACTGCAGGTTTAGCAAAGTTCAAGACAGACCAAAAGAGGTTGTTCAACATTTTATCTAAAGTAGGACACAGGGTGTACATGCAATTTGGCAAAGCATAATAAGTTTTAGGGCTATAAATATTAGATCATTCTTGACTGTCTCATCTATTTATTGTGGGAGGATCTCAATACAATTTGTATAATTTCTATATCAGCCTGAATAATTTGCTCTTTGTGAGGTAGAATTTTAAAAATAAATGAGAAAGAAGGGAGTTTGGGAGCAGAATTCAGGGTTCCAGCTGAAAACTGAAAAGTCTGAAGTTTGTTTCTATATCTGTCACAAATTTCTCATGTGAATAATTTGATTTGTCTTTTCCTTCTTTAGTAAGGTGGCAATAACAGCAGTACCTTTTATCAGTCTTGTTTTATGAGATGTACACGCACTCGGAACATCCTGGACTGCAATAAAGTAGTTCACCAAGATCTTACGTAAAAAGTGCAAGGTGCACTGTTAGTTTGGTTGTTCTCATTTTGTACCATTATGCAGCATAAAAAACTATTTGGTGCCCTCTGCTGTATATGGGTATAAATAGAAAACAGTGGAGAGTGAGTATGAAACAATCAACAAGTGGAAAAATTTGAAGGTTTCGTTTTGTTTGCTCAAGTTGTTTTCCAGGCGTGCAGCCCTTCTCCAATTTGAGTATCACAAGCTGGGATATGGAACTTTCATTCTTCCCTCTCTGTCCTGTCTGCCCTACCAAATACTGAATTGTCTACTTTTCCCCCCACATTTTCACTGCTTTCCTCACACCTGCCTACAAAATACTGAATTACCTACTTTTTCCTCTCACATTTTCACTGCTCTTTTCTCATGTGTGCCCTCCAGTCTTGCAAGGGCAGATTTCAGTTCTCAGGGCTGTTTGCTTCTCAGTAGCATGGATAAAGCCTTGAGGGCAAGGACTATTTCCTTCGTTCTGAGCTTTGACTCCAGATGTGTTTAGCAGAGCTGCATTGGTTCACTGTGGCATCTCCTGATTTTCTCTTCACTGTTATACCACTTTCACTGATCGGGAAACTGAGGCATGGAACAGAAAACTCACTTCTCTAGGTACTTTGTGATTAGTGCTGCTCATTGTGGTCAGTAACTCCCAGTTTTGTGGATCTCTGTGTCAAGTCTCACATGAGGCTGGTGAGGTCTCCTGGTGGCATTCTGACCTCTTCCTCTGCTTCCTTCCACCCAGGTGGCCATGCTAGGGATGAGTTTGGTTCCTGTCAGCATGGGTCCCTGACAAGCTTGCCACCAGATTTTGGGAACCTCAGCTGTCTCACTCACCTGGATCTCAGCTTCAACAGACTCTCCACCTTGCCCAGCTGCATTCTCCACCTCCCCAGCCTCAGTGTGCTCCTGGTGAGCCACAACAGCCTGGTGACACTTCCTGAGGACTTTGGCCGTCTGAGCAAACTGACTTTCTTCTCTGCAATGAAAAATCAGCTCAAAGACTTACCTCAGAGCATTGGGGAGCTGTCAATGCTGCAGGACCTGGATGTCTCAGAAAATGCTTTGGAATTGCTCCCTGAAGAAGTTGGGAATCTGCACAACTGCACAGAGCTGGATCTCTCTGGGAATCGCTTATTGAGCATCCCTGACTCCCTAGGTATGTATTTTATTGAGGAAGAGAAGGACATGGGCCTGCCAAGCATTTGGTGCAACCTCTGAGACCCTTGGTCTCTACCCTCAGAGTTGTTAGTATAAACCATGTTATACAGGAGCCAAATGGAAGGGGTGTCTAGAAGGATCGTGCTTGGTTCAGTCAGTGCCTTTGAGCATTAACAGCTCTCTAGACCACACTTTGTGTTTCTGTGAATCAGCGACTGAGGATATGGCCTGGCTGGTTTTGGGTAGCACCTGGGACTGGTAGCAGAAGAGCTGAGGTTTGATGGGATACAAATCTGGGCTTGAAATCACACTGCCACTGTGGACCAGTCCATAGAACCGGGCTCTGACTTCAGCCGCCCAGCTTCCTGGGTCCTGTATTACTTTGTGACCGAGGTTGCTTTTGATGCTGTTACAGCAGTGTTACTTGTAGCTGAAAAGCAGAGGTTGTTTCTGATGCTGTTACAGAAGTGTTACTTGTAGCTGAAAAGCAGAGGACAGAGGAGATTGCATTGCCTCCCAGCTAGTTCCTAGCACTCCTTTATTTTGTGAGCTAAAGGGATGCTAAGCTTTTGTGCTTTTCCCTCATTATGTGTGTGTTTACATGGGCTAAGGAGAGAGGAAGGGCTGGAGCTGATGTGCAATGCAATTAACAGCACGGATGGGGGGCCACTTCTTGTTCTAACCTGCAGCCAATTTGAAGTCTCTGCGTCGGCTGCATCTCCACAGCAATCTCCTGGTGACAGTCCCTGCCTCACTTGCCAGCCTGCCCAACTTGTCCAGACTTGATCTGCAGAACAACTGCCTCCGTGCTATCCCTGCTGAGATCCAGACCTTGCCATTCGTTCACATCCGAGGCAATCCCTTGGGAGAAACTGAGCCATCCCCGCAGGCTGGTAATTGCAAGGCTTCTGCTGCTGTGTGTTCTGCCCAGCTGTTCCCTCACTCAGCCCAGCATGGTGTAGATGGGTTTGGATTAGAGAAGGCAAGCAGGGGGGAATCAGATCAGCATTTGTTTCTCTGGAATAATTATTAAGTTGTATGATACAGAGAGTACTAGTTATGTTTTTGTGAGGCCTATCCCAGTCTGAAGGGCTCACTGGTCCCTGTAATTGGGTTTTACAGTGGAAGTGAAAATGGGACTCCGGGGAAACAAATCAGGAGAGGTCCCTAAAGGGGTCCGGCCTTTTTAGCAGAGGCCACCACCAGTTCGTGGACTTGCTGCATGGCCTAAGGCTGTGGTGACTCATGCTAGAACCTCAGAGAGCAGCCATGCTCCTGTGCACTTACCTCCCACTTTTCTGAGGTTCACAGGCTGCAGAGGAGCAGCTCTTTGTCCAAGAGGAAGGTGATGAAATGAGCAGGAATCTGAGCAGGGTTTCTCAGTGGTGCTCACGTTCACAAGAGCAAGCGCAGAGGGTCCTGGGAGCTGCAGGGGTAAACTGAAATATTTTCTAATTCCCTCTGCTTCTGAATTTCCCTGGGGGAGAGTCAGCATTTTCAGTATATCTTGGAACCTCAAGGCCTCATGCCATCCTCTTGCTGCAGTGTTTTCTGGAGCCCATTGCAGTGTGACCAGGATTCCATTAGTGACTTCTGTCAGATTAGGATTAAGCCAAAACTGTTCAGCCTTTCTTGTGTACCTTGGTTTAAGTAACCTCTGTCTCCTTCCCCTACCCAAATCTTACTGACACAGATAAATCCGGTACCAGAAGGCTAAAAAGACTCTTCCTTGCATCAGGAGAGGGCAGGTAAGCCTCTGTTACTAAGAATTTCTACTAGTGTGGTGTAAAAAGGCCCCAGACAAGGTGCATGGTGGGTATTGCAGGAATGTATAGGAACCTATAGCCTCAGTACGCCAGTCAAACACAAGTATGAGATTCTTCTGTTGATTTTTGGAGGGCTGAAGTCACTGCATAATGTATTAACTTCATGCATTTCTTCTGGAAGCTTTACTGTGACCTCTGAAGGCTGCAGAGTGGTCCTGGCCTGTGGCATCCATTTCTACTTTCCGCCGGGGGCTGCCTCTGATCCCCTGCACATCCACTTCCGATCCCTCCCACCGGATCCTCAGTGGGTAAAGCTGAGACACCACGATGTCCTGCTGAGCAGAGTCCTGGAGCTGCAGCCTCATGGGGTCCAATTCCAGCAGGTGAGGATACACCCAGGTCACCTCCTGAAGAATCTGCTTTGCAGTAGCTCAGTAGAGTCTTCTGAGAGCGCCTTTTGGGGCCTGTGAGACAGTTATACCTATCCCTGGTGTATCCACTAGCTGCAGGACCGCCTCTCAAGGAGGCCCTTCTGCAGAGAATTAGGAAGGACACAGCCAGCTTCTCTGATGCTGTGCTGGCCTGGCATCTTTGCCTTCACCACTGCTCCTGATTGAGCTGAGCTATAGCCTTTCTCACTCACAACCCCCCTGCTCTACCGGAGGTTAAGTCCAGCATTTGGCCTTAGCCTGAAAGGAGAATGGTTTGCATCCTTCTCTAAAAGTCTGATTGTGTGGTTTTCATTCAAGCTGGGGAGTGTCATACCACTTACCAGCCCCGTCATGGCTGACAGCAGCTCACTGCAAAAGTTGCTTTGCCCTTTCTGCTCAGAAGCTGCTGAACTTTTCCTGCCATCAGAGTCCATAGCAGACGTGACACTTCCTGTCACCTCCCCAGAGACTGCAGGGCAGAGCAGGTTCTTTGATTCCCTGAAAAGAGGCCATGCTCTGCCCTCCCTCTTCTTGTGTGCAGAAGTCACAGAGCAGAGCTGGGCTTGGTTTTATCCTTTCAATTGGTGTCTCATGGGAATGCTTTTTGCCAGGAGGTGCAGATCTGGATGCCGTATACTTCACCTCAAACCCCTCACCAGCATGAGGTGGTAGTTCGCACCTTCAGTGGGCAGAGCTGGAGTGATCTGAAAACAAGAGTGAAGTGGAAGAGAAAATCAAAGGTGAGCAGATTGAAATGACCAGTGACACACTTTATTCTTGTTCCCCTCTTTGGTTGTGCCCAGCCAAGAGTGAACCTATTTGAAACATCTCATGAGCTGTGTTTTGACTGGCTGCTATAAAATGTAGTGGATTTCAGCTCCAGGTTTCCTCTCTCATGGAGGGGTGTCTCCTGAAGCTGATGAGTCACAGCCTGCCATGCTTCATCCCTGATCTAGTACTTTCTTCTGCTTGGCTGGTACTCATTTTCCTGCCTTTATTGCATTAAGTTACATGCCTCTATATTTTCTTCTTTGTCCTCTGTTACAGAAGTGTGTGGCCCACTGTTGTGTCCTTCACTTCTCTTGGTTCCTTGTTGTGTCGCGACTTGTGCAAAATGAATGCAGAGTGCCAGCAGAGGGGACATTGCTCTTTTCCAGTGTGGATCCAAATATCAAAGTGATCTTTCCTCCTGGAGTCACCAAAGAGCCTCGTAGTGTCAAGCTGCAGGTATGCATGCTTTTTGGTGGGCTCTGGTGCAGCTGTTTTCTCGTGTTCAGTACAGGACCAAACAGAGATGTCTGCCCTAGGGTAATTCATGTCTAGCCATGGTTGCTTCATGGGCTGCCCCATCTCAGATCACCTTCTCTCTTGACTCCTCTGCCTGCAACATGGGCTGTGCTCTGTGCTGCCCTGTGTGGGAAAGGGATTTCCAGAAGATCAGTGGATAGCTGCTGTGAAGGGAACACAAGAAGGTTTTGCTGCTTTTTCCCTTGCAAAACTGACCCTAGCAAAACAGCTCAGTGAGAATTAGAGGTGGTGGGGGAATCTAATATGGATCTAATTGTAAAATCACCCCACTAAAATGAGTTATTCCATAAAGCTGCTAGATGCATTTGTAATACTTTAAGTCTATTCCAGCCTGACAGGTTGCCAGACTTCAGCCAAAGTTCACTGTGCTTTATTTCTCAATGAACCCTGCAGCTAGAGCAGCATTTTCCTGCTGGGTGCTGGAGGAACTGAGTGAGCAGTGTGGGAATTTGGTGCCTGACTGCTCTGCTCACTTTGCTATCTGCCACATCCAGGTGCTGCCAGTCTCTGCAGAAGACATACAGGAAATCACAGCCAATGCAGGGTGCAGAGCCAGTCCCCTGCTCTACCTCTCCCAGGACTCCACAGTGGATTTTCTCAAGCCAGTGAGAATTCAGCTGCCTCTTCCACCTGGGATCACAGGTCAGCTTATTCCCAAAATTGACAAAAGGAAATACCGTATTTGGAAAACCACAAATGGCAAGAGAGAATTTTGCCTCTCCTGTTGTTAATAAAGCTTGATGCTTTTCATGCAGGAAACAGCAGGTGTGTCTGCTGACCATGTGGTGGTGCAGAGTGGTGGGAGCTGAAGGTAGTTCAGGTCCATCGGATCAGGGCTGGGGTTCACAGACTACACAAGCTGGAAAAATGATCTTAGCAAAAGGATTTCTTTGCCAAGCCACATGTGTATTTAAATTGCTGGTTTTACTGTTGGATTGGAAAGGCACTCCTGCCCACTGAGGAGATGCATTGTAAAAGGGCTTTGATTCATGACTTGGAATAGCTTGAAGCAGGAAATTAGCATGCTGCCTCCAAGGGTCTGCCTTCTCATTTCCTTGCATATGAATCAGCTCCTGAGCCACTGCATTAAAAAATGTATGATTGTATGCTAAGCCACATCCCACACTGAAAGCTGCTAAAACCAGCCTCAGCCGTGCCAGAGATTCCTCTGTTTGCTGAGTTTCCTTAATCCTATTTTCTTTGACCTCTCCTGGTTTTCTGGTGAAGAAATACATGACCTTCTTATAACACTACCTGATATTTGTATGCCTGAAGTGCATCAGGATTGAAAAAATCTGTGAGATGTACATTAGAAAGAGATAGAACTTAATTAATAACCTTAGATTTTAGAGATGAGTATCATCTAATGAATCTGTTGGTAAGAATGACCACACTATCATTTTAACTCTGCATATTTTGCCAGAATATCCCAAAAGCAATGGGGTAGCCTGGTCCTTTTATTGCTGGTCTTCTTTGACTAAAGTTCAGTCCTGGAGGCCAAAGAGAAGGCCATGAACCCTTATTTGGTGGCTTCAAAAAGTAAATCACCCAAACCTGTGGCTGGTTTTGTAAAGCCATTAATAAAGACTTCTGCTGCATATAGCATCTCTTGATCATTGGTGTCTTTAGGGCTAAATTTGGATCAGTCAAGGCTGCATATTCTCCATGGTGACCTGGAGGGCCAAACCTGGAATGACATTACCAGTGAGGTGATGCTGGAATTCACCCATCTTTATGCAGTGTTTGAAGTCACTCACTTCTCCTGGTAAGTATGGGATTTGTCCTGAGAAAAAGATGGGAGGTTCCTCTGCCTTGCTTTTCCCACACTCTGACCAAAGCCCATGACATTAAATCTATCTGTTCCCTTTTCCTTTTGCAATTCAGGCCCAGCGTAGCACTTTGTCTCTACCTGTCATTCTTTCCAGTCAGGTGGGTGTGACACTGGCACCTTTCTCTGGGCAGGGTCTCTCCTTTTTTAAAATTCCTTGTCTCCAGGTACTGGCTGTGGTACACCACCAAGACCTACATTGGAGGCATTGCCAAGAAGGTCTATGAGCGGCTGCGCCTGTACCAGGTGAACTTCATTGCACTGCAGAGGAAGAAGGATCCCGAGCAAGTCCTGCTACAGTGTGTCCCCAAGCACAAGGTCTGATCTGGGTTGCACTGCCTTGCTCCTGAGCTTCCCAGACTTCCCTTTGTAGGATGTAAAGGCAGCAGTGCACCAAATGGTCCTGTTCACCACCCCAGAGTCATGGCTGGGGTGTGCTGTCACCAGATCGTTGGTGGTGTGATAGGGACTCACAGGGAGCTGGGGGAAGAAAAAAACCTCATTCTGTGCAGTGATAGATGCCATGTACTGATTTCCTTTCCTGCAAACCCTGAGGACTGGGCTGCTAAAACCAGCTGAACTACAGTTACTGGCCATGTATATGCTATTATCATCCAGCAAATATGAGGCAAAACATGTTGGCTTGAATTTAAGTCAAAGTTTGTACATCACTTGTCTGACATGGGCTAAGGGTGTGGGCAGCAGCACTGCCTTGTTTTCAGCTGGTGTGGTTAGAAATGGTGCTTTTCCTTATCTTCCTTGATGTTTTCAGTTCAAGCACTGGAATAGAACATATGAGCACTCCTTAATCTGCTTCAGTGCAAATCAGATTAGTTTGTGCTATGAGTGTGAGCTAATCTGGCTGACTTTGTAAAGAAGGAGATGGGAAGTGCTCACACATTCTCTTCTGCTGCCTCTTCCTAGGAGTATCAGCCCTCAGCAGTGTTGTTTCAGATTAGTGTGAGTATGAGTGTGCAGCTGTGGAGAACATGTCCCTTGGCAGGCAGTGCAGCTTGGTGAGGTGAGGGTTATTTTATCAGACTGCCACTACTGGGCTGCATATCCTGCTCTGCATAATTCTCTGCTCTGGTTGCTCCTTCTCGTGCCTGTGCTCCTGTATTAAAGTGATCTGTGGATACAAATATCTGCAAGGATTTTTTATATTGGGTTCTGGGCTAAAACTGTCTCTAGATGAGATAGCAATGACACTCAGAGTGAGATTATTGTCTGGGTGTGTCTGTAATCCTGCTGGGAATGGTCATGGAGTGAGAGAGGTTTACTGTTAACCAATAGAAAGAAGAATCTAACCTGACTCTTGCACTGTGATCACATGCTACAAAGTCAAAATGAGCTTTCTGGTGTCCTCGGCTGTGTGCTATTGTAGCATGTGTCTTTTTGCAGAGAAAATGTATTTGAATAGTGGGTGGTATATGGGAGCAAGTAAATCCCTCCTCGTCTTTGAAGTTAAAAAGACTTGTTAAAAAGATAGAGACACTGCTGAAAATGTTTTTTAATGGGTATTTGTTCATTTGTTTACATCCTTTTCATGTAAAATAGTTTTCCATGTTGAAGGTGAGTGGAACTTCATGGGTATAGAAACATGGGTCAGGGGACAGATGTGCTTCAGACCAAACACTGTTGTCCTTGTCAGGTTGACCCAGTGCTGAAGAAGCTGCAGGACCGCTATCGAGGACCTGAGCCATCCGACATGGTGGAGATGTTTGAGGGGGAGCAATTTTTTGCAGCTTTTGAGCGAGGCATCAGCATTGATATGGGTATGGCAGTACTGGGCTTGTTCTGCTCCTATCTACCTACCTCTTGTCCTGCTCTGGCCCTAGACATGTTTCTGCTATGTGTTGTACTCCTCCATGGCATTCTTTTCTGTCTCCAGCTTGCCCACTACTCACAGCAGCCAACCCCTGGACATTGAACTTGTCACATTCTCTGGTCACACAACTTTTCTGTCTACTTTTTCTTGTGAAAGTGCTGTTTGCAGACTTTAATTTCTTCTCATGCTCTTGTAAACCTGCAGAAGGCAATAGCCAGGTGGGTTTATTTTTATGACTGATCTGCTTCTGCACACTTTTCTCCACAACTTGAATTCTTCCTGCTTCTCTGCGCAGATCGCCCTGACTGTGTGGGTGGACGTCTCTCATTTATTTTTTACTCCCACTTGAAGAACATGAAGGAAATCTATGTGACCTCCCCTGTGGACAGAAAAGGCCAAGCTGTCAAAGGCCAGGTGAACAACCAGTTACACTGACTTCTTGTTTCCTCCTTCATTGTTGCTTTTACAGTACTCATCATAATAATCTCTGAGTGCTGGGCACGACTCTTTTCCTACCCTCTTTCTCTGGCTTTGCATTTCACTGACTAAACTCTGAATAATCAAGAAGTGTAATCTTGAAGGATCACTCATCACTAACTGACTTACATTCCTGCTATTAATTTTTGGGGTGCTGGCAGAAAGTCCAGCCTTTATGGCAGAACCTCAGTGCTCCTTCCAGTTACACGTAATTGAGAGGCCATATTTATAGGCTGAGGATAGGTGAGAATGCTGAATTCATTCTTTCCCAAGTGGAAAAGACATGGGCTGGGCCACTGTGCTTGAATCAGAGCCTCACTGCATGCTTTCTCTTTGCAAAGGTCTCTTTCTACCGAGGGGCAGTTCCAGACAGCATCCCTGAAGATGCCAGCAGGAGGAGAAAAGGTCCAGACTCCCTCTGGCTTGCTACTCTGCCCATCAAACTGCCTGTGAGTTATCTCCTATAGAAAAATTAATCTAGATGGTGCAAGAGCATGGCATTCCTGCTCAGCTAATTTTAATGAGAAGGCACACAATGAATGACCACAAGAAATAGCTGCCCAGCCATGTCATGGTGGAGATTTTATACTCCCTGTGAGGGAGCTCTTCTGAAACAAGAACCTGAGGAGCTGGGAGTGGTCTCCACCTCTCCTGCTCATCTTGCCTGTCAAGCACAGGCTTGTTGGATGGGTGGTCAGAAAGTCAGAGAGGGTGGATCCTTTGAATAAATGAGAAAGTAGTATGCAAGGAAGCTCACTGTAATTAAGGGAAGTGTCTGTTTATAAATTTCTTAGTCACACAGCTCATGCAGCAGGAAAAAAGAAAGGAATAGGATGAGGTAGTTATGCTGGATTTGAACATAGACCTTGAGTGTAGGTATTCTGATGTTAGCTTTAAAGACTAGGCTCTATGTTACACTGAGAAATGCAACTTTTGCTTATGGAATTTAAGTGACATTTGAGAAGCCTAAAACAATAAATACCTTGGTAGGCTGAATGCTTCCCTTCCGATCACGTGTGATGATCTCACATCCCTTCCTGACACATGCAACCTCAACTACAAACCTAGACTAAGTGCTCTTACTGCTGAGGCAAACTATGCTCCAGGGATGTGGCTTATTTTAAGCTGCTCAGTAAATGCAAGAAAGGAAATTTTCCAAGTGAGCTATGACTGTGAGCACTACGATTCGATATTTTCCTGGGGCAGTGAGCATTGCTGGCCACTGCCAGTGTGAGTCCTCTTTGCTTCTTACAGCCTGACCCTTCAGCCCCAAGAACTTCCTTTCTCCCCAGTAGAAGGAAGGAGATTTCACAGTGGAGACTGAATGGGCAGACACTGTCCTCTGTGTAAACAGATGGTAGAGGAAAGAATGTTCTTTCTGTCTCTTCTTTGTGACACAGCAACTGAAACCCCGCTGGGATGAGAACCCAGGTCCCCTGTATGGCTTCTCCTTCCCTCCCTTGAACCTGGGCAACGCTGAGACTGGGTACCTGACACAGGCAAACCTGCTGAGCATTGCCAGACGCGTGGGAGCCGACTGGCAGAGCATCGGCCTCAACCTGGGCCTGACCTACCAGCAGATTGAGCGCATAGGATACAATAACAGGTGAGATAGGACACAGTAATCAACAGGGATGCATTATATCTCTCTGTCCATCTGTCTGCAGTGTCATAGTATAAATCAATACTTGGCTGCTTGAAAGTTCTTCCACTGTAATTGTTTCACTGGATTAATGGTTCTTCTGAAAATAATACCTTTTATAATGGGAAACTGATTATTTTCCTTTGCCATTATAAAATAAAGCTTTTTTTTTGTTTGAAAAAAAAAAAAGAAGTGGGAAATAACAAACCTGATGAGCTTTGTAATTCAGCTGAGTTGCATTCCTGTTTTGTTCTATGATCGGATTCCTGGCCAGACTCCATCTCTTACAAAGAGAAATGATCTATGGCTTTAATTGTGAATATCATCGTTATTCAAAAAGAGCTTGTGGTACATCATGGGACATGCAGCCTGACCAAAAAGCCAAAGCAGTAGGAGAGAATTAGACTTGTTATGATCAAACTAGTGTTCCTGTAAGGAAATGATATTCAAAAGCAGGATGCCTTAATTTGATACTTTTATTAGGAAAATATTTTATAGAGAAATGTTCATGCAGGAACTGCAGCTCCCCTATGCTGGGTGGGGAAGAGGCAGGCCCACTGAGTGCTTTGTGTGTCTGGATGGCTTCTTTAAGGCTCTAGCCATGGCTGGGACTTAGGTAAGGTCTCTTGGTTTGCTGCTCTGGAGAGCATGTGGGTTATTCTGTCTTCCCTCCTTTCTTCAGAGAGGACCTCAATAAGCAGATCCTGGACATGCTTTTCTCGTGGGCTCAGCAGAACTCAGAGGATCCTGGCTGTGTGAGCAAGCTGATTACAGCCATGAAGGAGAGTGGCCGCCAGGACATCGCTGATGAGGTGGAAGCCATCATTGAGCTGGGGCGGCAGAAATACAGCGAGTCCATCCGCAGGGTGGGGCTGGAGCAGGAGAGCAGCACTGAGGACTCTGCAATAGCCATGATGTAGCACCCAGCAGGGGTTTGTATGGGACCCCTCTGTGTACCCAGAGTGATGGTGCCTGGGGGCTGCTCCCTCCTCAAGGACCAGTGTGTTCCTGGGGAGCTGGGCATTGATTCTCTTGGGTCTGTACTCACATGCCGTTTCTGCCAGTCCCAGGAAGTTTAGAGTGCATTTGTGAACCCTTTTTTCTACTTCCACTTTGTGAGCTTCAGCTTTAGCTTTCAGAAATGTGGAGAAATTTAGAGACTGAAGTGAATGTCTGTCAGCTGAGTAGTGGCTTATGTAGTGTTTGATGAATTAATACTCGTGTTGCATGTATTTATTCATAACTTATTCCTGAAACTGGAAACACTGCTGGAAACACTGGGTGTAAGCATTTGGGTTCATTTGTGCTCCAGTGCTTGATAGGAGAGTGGAGGTGCAGTCATGTTATGAAGGCCTGTGATGTGATGAAGATTGTTCAGCCATTTCTGTTAATGATGTGTTCTGCTCACATGAAAATGTGAACTGTATCCCCCATGAAAATGTTTTCTTTCTTTTTCCAAATCTCTTCCAGTTCCCTTAAGTCCAAACAAAACCTAAGCATTTGTGGGGAAGAAAGAAGAAACTGATTTCTAGAAAAATTTATCTATTTTTTGTTTTGTTTTGCTCCAAAAGCTATCATGAAACAAATAGCCTGCTGCACCTGCAAGCACCTTTTCAGATGACACCTACACACTGCTGATCTTTGACGAAGTCCCAGTTTTAATTTATTTAAAAAAAAAAAAAGTAAAAATCCATGACCTATTCTGGGAGAGATTCTGATTTAAGTGAAATTAAAATTTACCTTGCAGTTTCCAAGGGGTAGTCCTCACATTCCCCCAGTGAAATGTGACTGTGTAGCAGTGAAGGTGTGACCCCTCCTGAAGTTTGGTGAAAAGCATGGCTTAAATTTGGATTTTATAAACTGGTCTGACCAGCTGTGAAATAAGGCACTGTTGTGGGTTTGGCATGAACCATGCTGAGCTAATTTCTCAGTTTTTCAGCCTGAGTATCTTGTGTAAGGCTGGAAGCACTTACTGCTTCTCTAACTGCTCAATCATTTATTATTGAGGTGCCTTTCTCTTCCTGTTCCCCGTCTCATCATGGCCCTCAGTTAATGACCCACTAATGACAGTAGAAAATTACATGCTAGCTTTTGGGAAGACTACTGTCATTTAAGTAAATTCAAGTCTTTCAAGACAGGTTTATTCAGCCTAACTCAACATTATTTAAAGGGCTGCTCTTAGTCTGAAAAAACAGAAGTGTGTTTAAAAATGCCAGGTTGCACCACCTGAAGTCAACAGGCAGTTGGAGGTTGGATAAATCCTGGCTTTCTTCCCCTTGTGAAGAATCATTGGTGGCTTCCCTGATGCTGCTGCAGACCTGCCATCAGTATTATTGAAGGAGAGGCATAAAATTGTTCTGCTTTTTCTCTCATTTAAGGCTGTTCTAACATCTCAGGCTACAGACTGCTTACTATTCAGTCCAGAGCACTGGACAAGGACTTGAGACAAGGACAACACATTTGAGTTGTCACCTTGAGCCTAGGGACTTCCACAGATCTGATTTCTTAGGTTGTGGTGCCCCAAGTCTCATGTTATGTTCCAGTCAGTTCAAGCAGTGCTCTTTTGAATGTACATTTTCTCTTGTATTGTGTCATGTGTTATTGTTTGTAATTTTCATGGATACCAGCTAGGTATTTGTTCTTTCCTCCAGTTTTGGAGAGATGCATTTGAGCATATTGCTCTCACTGGGAATAAAATCAGCACTTAACTGTTTCACAGCCTGGTCTGCTATTCCATAAACGCCTTGAGTTAGATGGAGACTGGTGCCTTTAAACCTGCTGGCAAGAGAACACAGGTGAGCTTGGCTGTGCGGTGCAGAAGTGAGACAAGACCTCCTGTTTGGATACTGCTGGTTGCAAAGCACAGGACAGACTGCAGCTGAGCTAATGGTGTCCCTGGAGGATGGCTTTGCTGCAGTGGGGCTAAGCCAGGAAACACAAGGTTCAGGGAATGAACTGGGGCTCAGGTGGAGCAAATCTAGAGACCAATAAGGCTAATCTAGAAGGGACACTGTGTAGGGTAAGCCTGTCCATTGGTGAAGGTGAGGGAGAAGTCTACAGGAAGCACAAGGTAGCATCCACAGCCACAACAGGATGAAGCTCGGCTGCACTTAGCTTTCTGTTTGTGATTGTCAGGCCAGACCTGAGCTAGGCAATGCTGGAACAAAGGATAGGTAGGCTGGACCCTGTGGAGGGATCATCCAGTCATCAGCAGAGCTACAGGTCTTCCAGAAAGCAGCTTGGTGCCAAGAGAGAGAAAGGTTAGTGCCAAGAGTTCAGGTTACTCTCGTAATGGACTGCAGCCAGGCCAGGGGACAGCAGATACCAAAGCCCAAAGAGTTTCATCAGTAGAACAGCTCTTCAGGATTTGGGCTGATAACTTAGGGAAAGGTAAGTACTGTACCCCAGACAAGGACTGTTATCTCCCTGCTGAGTCATAGCCACTGGGCTGGGCCTCCTTGCATGGGTTCAGCTTTCTCCTTGAAGTGACACCAAAGCAAGCACCCAGCTGGGGCCACCGAGGTGCTGGCGGGGAATCAGAGCAACTGTTCAACGGCTCTTTCCTCAGCTGACTTGGCAACAAATATTTGAGCTGGATGAGAGTCAATGGAAAACATTATTTTGAGGTGTGTTATCTTTATCAATAATCTCTTTGAGGCACAGTAAGTCTTTTATAAGCCTGTAGCTGCTATGGCTGATAACAGTTGCAGGAGGTGGCTGAAACAGAAAAATAACTAAACTGGCATTTATATTTTGAATCAAAATATGGCATTCCTTTCTGACTTCTGTCATGAATTCATCACATACTGGAGTAGTATCTTTCCCTTTCCAGCTATCTGTCTTTTCCTGGTGCCTAATATGCACCTTATAGTGTCCTACAGATGATCTGGCAGATTTTATGGTTTTTACTGTGCATGATCCTGTTGTGTCCAAAATTCTCCCAGATAAGTTTTTACCAGGAAAACTGGGGAAAAAAAAAAAAAAAAAAAAAAAAAAAAAAAAAAGCCTACTTACAAAAAATTTTAAAAGTAAAACAATAAATTGTCTGAGAGTACAAACTTTTTTTCTCCTTTTTTTTTTGGCTGAAACATTTATAGCTCTTTAACTCTCATAATTAAGCCCTTTTCTACTTTGTAAACTTGCAGATCCTCAGCAAAATGACCTGGGTGTTTCCCAGATACCACTTTAAGTTTCTTCTTACCATGATAGTCCTCTAGCTACCAGGAGACAGATCCAAGTAAGATGCTTCCAGCTCCTACAGATATTAATAAAAAAAAACCCGCTGAGAAGTGAAAAAATGAAAACCCAGGCAAAGCTCAAATCAGTTTATTAATTCCATAAAAAAATACAAGGGAAAGCCTGATTATGTTCTGCAGGGGGTTAAACTGTTTACACAGTCCTGTGAGTAAAATGCTCTATAATTCCCAGTAAAAGACCTGACTGAAATACGAAATTAAGAGTGAACCCACAGGGGCTGTATTCAGCTTCTCTGTTTACTGTGGCCAGGCACCAATACTAAAACTCAGCACATCTGTAGGATTGCTCTGATAAGGGAAAGGAGATTGCTGTGCACAGAAGTGCACTGAGGACTGGATGGTTCAGCCATGAACCTACTGAGCTTGACGCCAAAACTGAAAGAGTGTTAGAAGATACCCAGTTTGTAAGATTTCCTGCTGCTTGTGACACATCTATGTCCATACTTGACAATGTCATACTGCTATTTTTTTTTTAAAGAGAAAGAAAACATGATGGCCCTTAAATTCACTGTTTCCCTCCCAAGGCAGGATCACCCCATGTTTTCAGCCTTTAAAGCAAGAGTAGCTTTCACTAGGAAAGGGAGTGAGAGTTCCAGTCACTGATGCATCAGGACCCCAGCCCAGGGCTGTGTCAAAGTGAGCCCACCATGCTCATCAGTTGGTATTGTTAAAAGGAAGAAAACAGCATTCTCTGCAGTTAAGTGTGTGTTCATTTCCTGAACTCTGCAGAAATGAACTGTGTATCCTTAAAGCACCATTTTTCTGTAAATCTGTGTCTTGAAAATCCATGAGGAGAGTTTGACCCTTGTTCCAGTTTCCAGCTTCCTCGAAAGAATTCAGTGACTGGGAAATATAGAAACTTGATAGGTAATATGACCATGCCTTTATTTTTCCTACCTCACAGTAGGTTGAACCCATCCAGAAGTTAGTTTTGGGAGGCTGGAGCTAAGATCCTTCTGCTTGGTTTGCTCATTGAACACCAGTGCAGTTCTTATCTTTTCTAGACAGGAGATGGTAGAACAGGAAAATGTGCAAGGGGCAGGAGGGATGCTCAGAGATGAGTCCTGAGAGCATTTTAAACTCTTTTCTTACAGCAAAGTATTGCATTTCCTGGGAAAGAACAAAGACTGTGAATACGTGGTTGCCATCCACTGTTTCTCAACTAGGTGGCACCAAACGAAATAGTCCAGTATCACCTGCAAATCAGCAAAAGTGGGTACTTTTTTCCCCCACTATGTGTAGTTCTACTGCTGACTCTTTGCTGTGAGATGTTTGAGGACAAAACATAAATGTTGTGTTCAAAAAGTGATTGGTGGGGAAGCAAATCCTCTAAAAAGCAAACAAATACATAAAGCTGAATGCATTCCCACATAGAAGAACCAAGAGATTTGGGGCTGCCTTTCTCAGGCAAAAGTTGAATCAGAAGCAGCAGCTGAGCATGTGGAGAAACAGAGCAGGTGGAGGAAGCTGATCAGACATCCCTACCTGCTTTCTCTAGAAAAGCAAGATGGCTGGAGATTGTTTTTCTGCTGAAGCCCTGTGGATAAGAGGAGATCACACTTGAAAGGGTCAGAGGAGGCAGCTGTTGCTTGAATCTCTCCTCAGAGCCATGTGGCTGAGCTTCACTCCTGGGCTGAGAATTCCAGTTGTGACCCAAAACAAACCAGGAAGCACAGTTCAAAGGGGAGACAGGATTTCTAATCTGGACATGTCAAGCTTGAAAACATCTGCTCTGCCCTGTTTTCACTCTGTCTCAGGCTGAGTACACAAAGATCCATGTGCTGGGTCACCTGGTGGAGCCACATCTTGGGGCAGGCCCTGCAAGGTCACCCTGCTGGGTTGCAGGAGGCCAGGGAAGATAGATTGAGCACAACCCAGAACAGCCTGGTCAGCTGGAAGGTGTTCCTGCTCATGCTGGGTGAGTTGGATCTTTAAAGTCCCTTCTAACCCAAACCATTGTATGATTCCATGAAGCTGAGCAGGTTTGATTAAGCTAACAGGACACAGAGCTTAAGGGAGGCTGTCTGCAGACATTTAGTGAGTGACTTGGGGAAACAGCAAGATAATATTCATCATCTCTTAGCTGTCATGCTGTCCTAAGTTTCCATGCTTCTACAACCCTGTCAGCCCTCTGCTTGAAGTAGCAAGAGTAAGGCTTGGAATTTCTAAAAGACCCTTCAAATAGCTTAAGAAATTATTTGAGTTTTCCATTCTTATGCATTCTTTTTCCTGATCAAATGAGGTACAGGGCAGGCCCATGTGTAGCAACAAGGTTCCAAGGCAACAGCAAGAACCTAAAGCTTTGGGTATGAACAGGAGCACACAGTGATCTGAGTAACCCCAGATATGTCCCAGCCACATTGTCTCTGCCAGGTTTCTGCCACAGGCCAGGCCTGGTATTCTGATGATTGTTAGCATCACCAGGTTTAGAAACAGCAAATCTGCACACCCTGAAGAGAGCAGGATTTTTGCAGAGGGTGGCTGCAACCTCTGTGGGGCCACCCATCTCTCCCTATCATGTGAAGAAGAGACCTGGCTGATGAGCCTAGCTGGTTAGGCTTTTAATTCTGCTTTGTTGGGCTGATGGAGAGAAGCTTTAGATTACAGTGAGAAGTAGGACAGGAAAACTGGATGAGGGAGGTAGTAACAGGATAGCTCAGGGAGGACATGAGCTTAGGTATGACTCTTCACCTTGCTGCTTCTTCAGCCACATCCTCAGAAGATTTTATTTTCTCTGGAAGCAGCAATGGCACAGGACAAATGTTTTTGGGTTTTTTCCCGCCAGGTTGGAGAAGAATGGAAATCCTTGTGATTCTTAGCATCTCCCCAAGACCAGAGTTGAGAACAAGCATGGCTTGTGGTATTGATTGTAGCTGCTCCCTCTCAACATAGCAAGTTTCTACTCCTTGTGCCTGCACAGTCTTCATGTGTTGCAGGAGCATCAGGTCGTGTGACAGTCCTGGTGAGGCTTTCATCCTGATTCATTGAGAGGAGCAAGAACACATGGTGTCTCCCCCTCAAAAGTCCCTCACAAGAGACAATTTCTTTGCAGTCTGGGCAGAGTAAAGAAAATCCTGCTGCTTAAACAGGCTATTTTGTGACAACTGCAGTGCACGAATGATGGCTGGAAGGCAGAGGCAGTCACAAATGGATCCATCAGCTTTTTTGGGGTCCTAAAATAACATGGCCCTGGAGGAGCTGGCTGCAGCTCTTGGTGAGGCAGCAAGTCTGGGAACTGTGTCTCTCCCTGAGGTGCAGCTGTTTCATGTGTAGCAGGGTGACAGTGTCCTCAGCATCCACCTCATCCTCCATCCTGGCAGCACAGAGCCATCTCAACTTTCTGCCCCCAAGAAACAGCCAATGCAGATTCTACACAATTGTCAGCTGCTGAGAGGGGAGACAAACAAACAAGCTGTGGAGAGTAAGGAATATTGAAAAATTCTGGAGCAAACTGATTCTGTGGCACTCATCTGCACTCTTGGGCCATACACCCCAGGGAAAGGAGTGACCAGTTCCCCAGAAATATGATGCTACCTCTGCATAGGGACAGATGCATATAGTGGGATGCTGTGGGTCATTTTCTCCCTGGGTTGAGGGGAATGCCCTGCTGAAAGGTTCCCAAGGCAATAGGTGGCTGCAGCTGCAGGCTCCCTGCCAGCAGCTGTGCCCAGAGTGGGATCTGAAGGCCGATCTCACAGCCAAGACAGCGCCATTCATCGGCACTCAATAAACAAAAGTGCCTCACTGTTTTATCCTGGAGATAAGCATGGAGGGCATGAGATTGCTTTCCCTTGTGCTGTCTGTGCTGAGCGTGGGAGCCTGGGTTGGCTGCCAAGGGAGCAGAGGCACTGCTGCTGTGGCACACATTGGGGACAGGCAGGGAATGGGGCTGCGGATGTCAGACAGCCCCAAGGCTGGAGCCTCACAGGCACTGGGCACTGTGAGATGCTGGTGCTCACTGGAGGCAGCCAGCCCTGCAGGATGTGTTGCATGAGCTGGGCCATTGTTTAAGCCAGCTCATGACATATTAGTCATTAGAATTCCAGGTCAACCCAGCTGCTTTAAAAGTCACTTTAAAAAGGAAGAAAATTATTATTTTATTTATTTATTTAATGTTTTTTTTTTTACACACACTTGTGTGCTTTGAGCATCCAGGACTTTATTCCCACTTATTGTTCAGCATTTGAATCAAATAGGTACTAAGAAGATGTCTGCAGCTTCTTTTCAAGGAATAATGGGCAGGGAGGACAGACAGACCACATACACTGCGTTCAGCAGTGTGGTTTTTCAGCTTTGAGCTCTTGGGGACAACAGAGCTGGGTTTGGGATTAAGCTGCCCCCTTCTCGCACTCTCCAGCTGCATCCACATCCTCTCTCACTTCTGTAATGTCAAGTATCTGCACAGAAAATGAAACCAGATCTGCTGGGTCAGAGGTATCTGGGTGCTTCCTGCCATCCAAGCTGATGGCCAGCTGTGAATCTGCTCATTTTACTCATTCTATTTGACTATGCCTCTCCTAACATCTCTGTGCTGTTACCTTTGGCAACACATCCCATGGTCTCAGTGGAGAACAAGATCAGGCTTGGTTGGGATTGATTTTTCCAGAAAATAATGTTGACTGGTGGTAATTACATTACTGCCTCTTCAATATTTATCAGTTAAATTGTCTGCCAGTGCTCTGAGAATCATGTCCAGAATGCCCACCAGGCCAAGGGAGCAGTGACCAAGCTTGCCCAATTTTGCTTTTTTAAGCATTGGTTTAATAACCACACTCATCAGGCACTTGGGAATTCACTGGCAGTCCACAATTTATTAACAGAAAAAAATACAAATGGGGAAGGAAACTGCAAAGCGAGACCTCGTGAAAAGCTCTTGCTCTGCAGCTGACTGAACTTGACCCATGTCCTTACAGGGCTGAAGCAGCCCACAGCCCTTCTGGGAGGCAGGCTGAAAGCAGTGCAGGATTTTGAGCCTCACACAGGACAAGCCTTGCAACAAGCCTAGCACAGACCTGGTACAATGCTCTCATGAGCACCATGATGACAACAACGTTGCCTTGTACAGGAGATCCTGCGCTGTGCTCTTCACCTTGTATCAGACACAGACAGTGCTACTTTTGAAGCTCCATTTTGTACCAAACAGTTTTCAATCTCTTTTGTGTCTGTCAGGAAAAAAAAAATTTCAGGTCTGAGAGCAGAGGAAACCTTGACAACCTGGCACTCACTGAATGCGAACTTTCTTCCTCTGCTTCTTTTTTTTATCCCGTCTCTTAAATGCTGCCGGAAGAAACAGGTCCTTTGTGCCATGCAGGTTACAAAGAGCAGTTGTTCTAATGCAGCAGAACCAAAAATAAAAATGTGTGCTTGCAGTCCTCCTGAGAGGCAGCACAAAGATGGGCAGTGTTAACCTCTTCTTTGCCAGGGGATGGTAATGTCCTGCTAGCACATCTACACTGTGATAAACTGTAGCATCTATACTTCAAGCCACACTGAGTTCAGTTCAGCTTTTGAGAGGCTACAGCACAGTAAAACCCACTGTTGCCTTTACAAAACAGGGCAGAGTGGGGATATGCCACAACCAAGGAGAGGAGTGGGAAGCAGTTTTGCAGCTGGGGAGTGAGAAGATCACAGTTCCCCCACACTGTTTTGCTGTTCCCCAAACTGGGAATTCCCACAGCAGTGCCTACCACAGCAGCATGCCTGCAATCCAGGCCTTGCTGCCTGTTTTTCCAAGGACATGATGGAGATAAGACTGTGGGATTGGATAGACTATTCTGGCATCTCCCTGCTCACTGCACTTGCATTTTTCTCTTGTGCTGGATGCTCATCGAATATACGCCCATAAAATGGCCACAGTGCACAGGTCTCCTTCCTTTGCCAGGCACCACCCTTCTGGAGGGAGTTTCCACCTCCTCATCTTCTCATGTTTTGCTCAGCCCAGGTTGAAAAGCCCATGAGAAAAACTGATCCCCTTTTCACCTGTAGCCAACTCATTAGCAGTGGCATCTGATGCTTTACTGGCCTCTGGTTTACATCTTCTCACCTTGGGTTCCAGGTCCCTGACTGTGATAACAAGCTCCTCTTGTTTTCAGGTGTCTGAACAACTGTGATGTTTCTGGACTGTTAGCACCTGACTCCATATAATTGTCACTCTCCTGTGTGCACAATGTCCTCATTAGCCCTACACACTCTTGGGAGCATCCTCATAAGCACTCTTTTCTAGTCACCTCTGATTCATTGCACAGGATAACTGTGCACTGATGCTCTGCTGGTTTCCAGGGGCCCTTGGTACAAACTGGTAATCCCACACTCACCTAGGGCCTGGCGTGTGTGAGCAATGAGGGAGGCTCTTAGAGATGTATTCCCCTGGAGACCTTGCCCTCTTACCTGGGCAGTATCACACCTGTGGATGTTACAGAATCACAGAATGGTTTGGGTTGGAAGAGACCTTAAAAATTATCTCATTCTAACCTCCTCTAGTGGACACCTTCCTGTAGACCAGGCTGCTCAGAGCCCCATCCAGCCTGGTCCTGAGTACTGCTGGGGATGCTTCTCTGGGCAACCTGTCCCAGTGCCTCTACACAAAGAACTTGGTCATCCTAAGAGGCACAGAGATGTCTGGCTGCTGCTTTTCTCCTCACCTTCATGCTTAATTTCCAAGGCCTGATGAAACAGCCTCTGTGGATGTTTTGTCTCAGCAAGGACTTATGTACCATGCTACTGAGAACTCCAGGTCCACAGCGGAGCCTGCTAACCCCAAAAATCAGTGCCCGCCAGTGGTATGGTGGCTTTCCTGAGGGGTTGCAGGCAGCACAGCATGGTGACCCAATGGGTACAGTGGGCCTGGTATCCTGGAGGGAATTACAGAATCACAGAATATGCTGAGTTGGAAGGGCCCCCAAGGATTACGGAATCCAGCTCCTTGCCCTGCACAGGACACCCTCTGCCTCAGAGCATTGTCCAAACACTTCTTGTGCTCTGTGAGGCTTGGTGCTGTGACCCTTCCCCGGGGAGCCTGTTCCAGTGCCCAGGCACCCTTTGGGTGAAGAACCTTCTCCTTATGCCCAACCTAAAGCTGCCCTGTCAGCCTCAGGCCGTTCCCTCGGGTACAGCCTCAGACACATTATTCGTGCCCCGCTGTGGCTCGGCCCGTGCCCTGCCGTGTGCGGGCCCGGGGTGCTCGGGGCCCGGCGGGGCTCTCGGGGGAGCGGCGGCGGCGATCCCGGCGCCCCGGCCCCGTTGCCATGGGGACGCGGCGGCCGCCCCGGCGGGGAGGGCCGGGCGCGGCGGTTCCTGCGCCGAGCGCGGCCGGAGGGGGCAGAGCTGAGCCGGGCCGGGCCGCGCCGCGCCAGGAGCTCCGCACCCCGCGCCGCACCGTCCCCGGCCCCGGCGGGAGCCGCCGCCGCCGCCGCCGCCGCCCGGTAAGTGTGGGCACGGCCCCTCTCCGGCCGCCCGGAGGCGCCGCTGGGGGTGCCGACACCCCTCCTGCCGCCGGGATGCAGCTCTCGTACCCCGGCCTGGCTCCTGCTGCTCCGGCCCCGCCGCCGCTCCCCCGGCCCCTCATCCCGGGGGTGCGCCGCCGCCTTTGCTGCGCCCCCGGGCCCTGCAGGGCCGTCCCCTCCCCCCGGAGGGCTGCGGGCTCCCCATGTACCCCGACCCGGGGCTGCGGGCTCCCGTACCCGCCGCCTCTTCCCTCCTCACCCTGGGGGTTTTATCTCTCCCCAGCCCCTCCCCTGCTCCCCGGGCCGGTCCCTGTGCCTGCGTGGGGCCGAGCCGATGCCCGCTTGCCGCGGTGCGGGGCTGTGCTCGCCGGCGCGGGGGCTGCAGCCGCGGCGCGCCTTCCCCTGCCCTGCCCGCGCCGGGGAAAGCGCTGGCGACACGTGTGCGGCTCCGCCGAGCCCTTCAGTGCCCCGCAGCTGCAGCTTTTTATCTCGAAAGCGATTTCAGAGTTTCTCCGGGCTTCTGATTGCTGGGGCGATTCCTAGGATTCCCTGACCGCCCTGCCTGCAGCGCAGGTCCTCCATCTAAGCCCCTCTGAGCTCCTTCCAGACTCTCCTAAGCCAGATCCTTGCCTCTTTGAGGTAGGTCAAGGTTATTGTGCTCTTCATACAGTGGATGGGGAAAGTGGAAATGTGGATAGACTGGGATTTCCTCAAGGTCACCCTGGGAATTGGACCCTAAGCATCCTCTCTCTTGCTGTACCCTGTGCAGCTGCTGGGTGACGGTGAAGTTGTGGAAATCGGATTTTCCAGTGCCCCAGCCTCTTTCCTGAAAGGCTTCTCAGCTTTTAGTTTATACACCTTGCCAGGTGTCAGGGCAGGATCCCAGCTATGTTTATTTTGCCTAATGTCTTTTAGCTATTAGATGTTTACAGTTAAATAGTGGGTGTTTTTACCATAGTATGTTAATCTCTGCCAGTCTCGCTGTTATTAGGATCTGACTTCGTGTTGCTGCTGTTGGGATGGTATCTGCAGTGATTTTGATCACTGCAAGTAACTGTGGCTTTGCTTCTCAAGAACTCACTTCTTGGCAATGCCAAGCAAAAGGCAGCTGAACTAGAGTGGTACTGATAAGGATGTATCATGAAGGACTTGGGTGGTGATTGTCTTCTTGTCTTCTATTTTGCTTTGCTGGCTGTTATAAACAAAGGAGTAGGCAAGATTTAATAGGAGGAGTTCCTCTAACCTCTTCCTCAGAAAATAAACACCAGGATTTAATGAGGGTTTACCCCTTTGAATGTCTTGCCTGTAGGATTTTTAACTGCGTGCTACTACTTGTAGTGGTTGATACAGGTGCAGTTTTTCTCCTGGTGCTGTGCCCTTGGGCTCATCTGTTCACCGAGTGCCTGTCGTAGTAAGGAGGGTTATGTTTTGAGGATAGTGGTGATCTCTGGCACAGATGGATGGCTGAGATGGAAAAGGGATCAAATCTGTGTTGTAAACTGAAGCCCTGCTCTGCTCTGAAAGAAGGTCTGCAGTCCTGTTTGATGCCCAGCAATCTTGTTAATGTCTTACTGGGATGCCAGAGCACATTGAGCATCTTCCTGCTGCTGTTTTGGGAAGGGGTTGTGTGCTGTATTAAGTTACTAAAAGGTAGAAATCACTGACAGCCTGTCAAGGCCATTTGCTCCCCTTTTCCTGCCAAGATTTAAATTTAGTGGGTAAGATGGGGAAAATAGCTACCTGGCTGGCCAAGGTGACAGCAGCATGTCCGTGTGGAAGCAGCTCCCTGCTTGCTTGTGCGTCATGTTTTGTCTTGTAGGTCTCTGGCAGGGCAGAGGTGTGATGGAGAGAAGGGATGGTGGCACAGTGACTGCTGGTTGGTGTGCCTTGAAACCTGGGAGCCACAGGATTTGGAGCTGTGCTCTGATAAGGGAAATTTGGGGAAAGTCTTGCTTAGAAGCTGTAAGCATTTCATGTATCTCTACAGCTGTTCTTGCATAACTGTTGTCATCCTGAGAATTGTGAAATAGTAGGAGGGAAAATTTCCTGAGTAGGGCAGCTTTGTTTCCAGGTGAATAAATGTTGTGCTGTGTTTAGCTAGAATAAAATCTGTGTCTAGAGTCAACATCCCTAACCAGGGGCCTAATTCTGCAGATTCCCTTGAGAACAGCTTTTCCTTGAAGGTTAAAGCCAGATCTAGGGAACATCATTGTTGCAGGGTGTGTGATGACCATGCAATGCTGTGAAAATAGTTAAATATCTTTGGCACTTCCTGAGGAATACACCCAGTGTTGATAGCTGGGTGTGCATCTGTAGTGTGAACTACAGGTTGTGCCCTGGATGGAGGAAATGTCAGGAACCCCAGGAAAGGGGCTGTGACCTGGTGCTGACCCTTTGGACAGCAAAGGGCACAGAGATACAGCACGAGCTGATGACTCAGCAAGAAGACCCCAGGTTGTCTGGGTGCACAAACTGTAAAAGTATAAAAGCCCAGGAATGCTTTTGTTAGGGATCCTTCCCCAGAGGCATCAGGTCAAGCTGTTTTAGTGCACCACGATTAAATTACTTAGAGGATCCAGATATCTGAGACTGCTGTGGGAAGCCCAGGGCTGAGCCAGTAAGGAAACCCTGTCTGAGTGTGAGTGTGGGGTGTGCAGGGAGCCAAGAGGGGCACCCAGGGGTCACTGGAGTCACCCGCTGTGAAGGGACTTGGGTCCCTGCAGTGATAGTCTTGCAATGGGGGGGAGTGTGACTGCCAGAGTGGCTCCTGGGTGGTCAGGCAGGAAAGTTTCCTTAACACACTCTGGATTTTATCTGAAAAATCTGCAGCCAGGAGGCTGTAAGATGGGTGACTGATGAGTTGTTCCTTCTTCCTCAGCAAGAAGTACCTGGGTGTGGAGTAAGTATATCTGGTCTCCATCTCCAATCCTCCAAAGGGTCAGGCCTTGGGTTTGTTTTACAGATGCTGGCAAGCCTCTGGACTTAGCCCACTGCAGAAATAAAATCTCCTGGAGGGTAATTGCTCAGTTCACAGTAGCTACTGGAAGGTGGGATGTCCTTGTGAAATCCGAGGGATGAAAGGCTTGTGCACTGGGAAGGAAAGTTCAGCAGCATTGACCATAACTGCAGAGGGACTCATGTCCCCTGGTGCTGACTAGCAGCAGGTCTGCCTTGTTCCACATGATGCTTGCTTTTGTCACTTAATCCCTGGTCACATTTGCAGGCAGGGAATTGCAAATCTTTTGCACTGCCAACTTTACAGTGCCAGCAAGATGTCTTGCACAGGGTGTATCTCTTAATGGGCTGGGTTTGTCTGCCTAAAATCATATTGTGCTGTCAGAATGACATAAAACAGCTTTGAACTAGGCCCCAAGGGGAAAGGAAAAGGGTTGGAAAAATGCAAAATATTTTTGTTCCGTTGTTAGGAAAGCCTGGGCTGGGGAGATGATGTGTAACCAAACCAGGTTTAGAGTGGCTGGGACAAATGATCCTGAGTGCTGCAGTTCATGTGTGTCACGATAGGATGCTAATTCACTGTGGAGGGAGTTTCTACAGTTTTCCCCTTTTCTAGGCTGTTTCAGAACAGAGAGGTAATTCTTCCTAAGCCTGCATTTCCCTTTCCTTTTTCACAGTGTTTTTTCCCCTCTTGTTTTGTTGCAGGGTTTTGTTGTTGTTGTTTTGGGGGTTTTTTGTTTGCTTGGTTGGGTTTTTTTCTTTGTTTCTGTTTTTCCCTAGAATGAAATTTCTACCCTGCTGATGGTCTGTCAGTGGTGTCCTGGTGGCCCATCAGTAGTGTCCCAGAGCTGAGCACCTTCACCCTTTACTGGAGTAAGTTGATACAGCTCTGGCAGACAGTGGAGCAAATTCAATTTGCACCAGCTGAGTTTCAACATCATGTGGGAGCCCTTGAGCAGGAGGAAGAGTCTGGTCCCACAGCCTGTTTAGCTTGTCACTTACAAGTTTGTCAATGGCCTGATAGGCTTCCAGTTGGATATGTCTTTCTCCCAGCTGCCTCTGCTCTCCTGTAAAAATCTGCAATACTGTGTAGGACAAACGTCTGTACTGCTCCTTCTACAGCAACAGTGCAGGATGGGGAAGAATCTGCCTGTTCACAGCATTCTGCCTTCTGCTACTGCAGGTACATAAGGACTGGTAATTATTCCTTTTAAATTATGCATTCTCCTAAATCCTTAAGTATGTTTTCAGGAAATGCAAAAAAAAAAAAAAAAGCTTTAATGCCCATGTTTGCATATTCAGGCTCTCTTAGAGGTGACCAAACCTCTACTCTACTACAGGTTGGGAGGGATGGAATTGTCAATTACTTATCATGGCAAATGAGCAGGACATGCTGCCTTTCATAACCAGTGTAGGAAGTTTTTGTTACTCTTGAACATGTTGAACACCATTCCAGTGGTCCATGGTGCTTTCCTCACAAATGGCTGCATGGACTCCAGCCTTGCTGGAGATGGTTGACTTGTCTGTCTACAGTGAGACAGCAGGGATGTGACTGCGAGTGCCTATTCTCTGCCAGAGGTCTGACAGGCTCCTCTTGCACATGGTTTAATGAAGCCATCCTCCTTCAGCAAGGCTGAATCCTCTGGCTGTACCTGCTTGGTTTGGGGACTGTCACTTGGCCATATCTAGCTAACAGTGGCAGCTTGTTAGAGCTAACACTGTGTTGCTCCAGCTAATCCTAACAGCAGATAAATATTTTATTCTTGTCCTCTTCTGTTTGCCTTCCAGCACACAGATAGCAGGAAGGAGGAGGTGGATTGAGCTGTCCAATACCAAACTGGGATGTTGCTTTAACCTTGCAGTATTGATTGCCTGGTAGTTCGAGTTTGTGTGAAGATAAAGTAACAGGAGGTACAAAAGCTTTAGGAAACAAGGCAAAATCCCAGACAAACCTAATGAAAAGACCCTGTCACTCTGGGTGGTTTGGATTTCTGTCTGGCAGTTTCCTCTTACATCTGCAAATATAAAAGCTTTGAACATTTTCTGTTTTAGGTGGGCTATGTACATGGAGGTTATATGCTTGGGGAAGGGAGAGGCACCTGGGCAGCAATGCTTGTTTTGTATCAGAAGGAATATGATAGTTTGCTGTTTATTTAATTTATGGGGTCTCTGTTGATCTTAATTTAGTACAGCCTGTGGTAAGCTGCTCACAGGAATGAAGTCTTATTTTATTTTGTTAAACTTCTTTGTAACCAACACTTGTTCTCATTTTTATAATCCCATTGTGGGTGGGTGGCTGCATCTTGTCAAACCTTCCTGTGCCCTGTGCCTTCATTTGCCACTGATGCTGGTGTATGGCAAATCAGGAGAGCCGTCTGGATATTTTTTTTTCCTGTGTCTGAGGCATTTATCCAGAAGCCAGAAGGAGAGAGATTTGTTTTGACCCAGCTAAGTTTCCCCAAATAGTATGAGATGACTAAGTCACATCAAAGACTGTGCCTGCCCCACCTGGAGTTTTGACTGTGTGTTTTGGGCTCCTGCTTTCAGTTTAAAAGCTAACCCAGCTATGAGGAGCTTTGTGGACAGGGTAGGGAGAGGCAAGGAGAAAGAAATCTTCCCCTCTTATATAGGACAGTGATGCTTCTGCATTGAGTGAGTAACTGGCTTGGAGGAGGTGTTTGGGAGGAGAGCTATGTGCTTTTCTTTTTTAATTAGAGCACAAGGATAGGGGACTTTTAGCAAATGATTTTAGTAGAAGAGAGATTCTGTGCAAGGGAGCAATTGATTTGGATCAAGCCAGAAAGAAGTCCAGTAGCCATGATCCTTCATTTCTGAATTCAACTGCAGCTTTTTGCTTTGACAGGGGTTTGTGCTGTGTGGTGTGAGAGCGCTGAGCTGGACAGTGCTGGCTTTTGTGTGGGTAAGTGCCTGGAATAAAGCTGTGGCTTCATTGTGTGGTGTGCTTAGTCTGGGCCAGCCCATCTTCACTGCTACTGCATCTTTGTCCTTGTCACTGTGGTATTTGACACCTTACTGTCCTTAATGGGTGTGCTGCCTGCATGCTTTGACAAAGAAAAGGGAGGTTCCCTGTTGCCTGATGAGTCTGAAGGGATGGAAACATGTTCTTCAAGGCCATGTGCCTACTGGGAGCATGTTTGGTGCCTTATTCAGTGCTGTTCTCTTTGCTCTGTGATAGGTAGGGATTTATAAAAAAAAGAAATGTTATTTTAGGGACAGGCTGTGTGAAGGACTTACTGTGAATTCGGGTGCTGCTTTCTTCTTCTCTAAATTCTACAGATTTAGAGCATGACCTGGGGTAAGCAATAAGATGTCTCTGATCCTGTCCCTTACAATCCAATGGGTACAGCAGCACTCCAGGGGTTTGCCACTTACACACAATGGCTGTGGCAGCTGAAAGCATGATCTGATCTAATAAATGGTTTCTTCTTCTAGGTGTTTCATCTCCCTTTTTCAATTTGTGTTGGCTTTCTCAAAGGTAGTGGTACCAGCTTCCTTTTCCATGCCCTGAGCAAGACAAGCTCTTCTCTGTAAGGCAACAGGAACACTTGTTGTTTATGAAGGCTATTTTGTAAGTGTAGTAGTTTTTTTAAAGGACAAAATTCATTGTGTTGGCCCGACCCCCTTCTCCTGAACTATCCCATTTGCTTTATTAGCAGCTAAATATGTGCATGACCTGAGCAGCTGTGGTCTTTTTGATGCCCTTTTTTATTTTTTGCAGGAACTTACAATGTAGATTCATTTACTGGTGTCTCACACTGGTTCTTCAAAACTAATGGAGAGCTTGAAGGAAATAGCTTGGGTACTGAAGTGATAAGCACTGCAGAAATGCCAGACACTATATAAACAACTAAACTCAGCCCCCGGCCCTTCCCGAAAGAGAGATGATTTGCAGAAATACTTCAGCAGATGGTCTGAATTTGGCTTTGGGAAGGGGGGAAGAAATGCCAGGTCTGTGCTGAGCTGTGTGGGCGCGTGCGCCGTGCAGCGCGTTCCCTGGCAGCACGCTCCGGGAGGCTGAGCAGGCTGCGCCACAGCCTCCTGCGCTCAGCAGGCATCTGCACACCGCTGACTCCGTCTCCGTGGCTCTGCAGGGCCCTGTGCAGAGCAGGCTCCCATTTTCCCTGTGGTGAGTTCAGCTGTGCCCGCTCCTCTGGCTGCTCTGGCGGAGCTGAGCCATGGGCAGTTTGCAGACACACAGAGCCAGCTTGTGGCAGAGAGGCTGCAGAGCTGCTGTGCAGCTTGTGGAATCTTGCTTGGCACACAGCTGAGCTGAAGACCCTGTAGGGTCATCTGACACTGGGTTGTCCCTAGTGCTGGTGCAGCGGCCTACATCAGTGCAAACTGAAGTGGTGTGGAGCTGGAAGCAAATGGATCTGCTGTGGTAAAGGGCATGTGCTGTTTGGACACACCTGTGCATACATGTGAGCTGGCAAACTTGCTGGCAGCTTAAAAGGGCATGGGAAGGAGTTTGCATGTCATGGTTGGGAGCCCTGATGAACTCTGGCAGAGCTGGCTGCTGTGGCCAGTCTGCCCTCTTCCTCTCCCTGAGGATATTAACTGCTCTTGCAGGGGAGGGAGAGCTCGTTTCTCCCAGAGTGCTGCATCATGTCTTGAGTGGGCTCTGCTCTGGGGCAGGCAGGTTCCCATGTCAGTGGTCACAGCTGATTCCAGCTGTGTTGTGGATTGGGCCCAGAAGTCCTTGTCCAAGGCCCTCTGGAGCAGAGCAGCGTGTCTAGCTCCTGCATTGCCAAACTGTTGCTGGTATTCCAAGGCAATGTGCCTGTTCCACTGCTCAGTGGCATGACAATTCCTTGTGTCTACTGCTGCCTGCTGTTGCTGCCATGCACTCACTCTTTGTGAGACAGAGCTGGTAATTAGAGCAGAGTTGTGAGGTGCTCTTCAGGAGTGTTTTTCATTTGGAAACTTTTTGAAAACAGGTCTTATTCTTAAGCAATGCAAGATGAATTGCTTCCGTGAGGATGTGTTGGGTAAATTCTTGTGGATACATCTATTGGGTAGCAGCATTGCACTACGCGTATGGAGTAGCCAGGTGAGACATCTGATGTTCAGAGAATAACTTTCCAAGTTTGATTACTTCACTTTTTACTCTTTTTCTGTTCTTGTGTTACTCATGTCCCTGCACTCTGTTTAGGTAAGCAGGACTGGATGTGTTTTCATTTGCCTGTAGCCTCCAAAATACATTGTCTTCTTGCTGGGAATGCCTTGCCTGCCTTGCAGCCTGCTGATTCACACTCTGGGTGAGCAGGGAGCTGGTGAATGGTTTATGCCACAAATTCCTGAGCCATCCGGTGGTGGTTGCAGTCCCCTTGACAGTTCCTCTCTTTGTCACAGAGTGTGTATGAGTTTCCCTGGAGGAGCTGCTAACCTCTTCAGAAGCAGCATGACCCATGTGTGGTTGCTGATGTGCATTTAGCAAGGAACCATTTTGCTGTGATCTGAACAGTTTTGATGTGAGCAAAACAGCTGAGATGGGAGGCAAGAAGGGCTCTTGGCAATGCAGGAGTGGAGCAGTTGTGTTCACATACCCCCACAGCAAAGGGACTGGCAACAGCAGTGTCCTGTGGCTGAAAGGCAAGGAATATTGACTAACTTGACATTTAAGTGGCATTTCAGTGCACAGGGAGCATTAGTGAAGTTCTGCCTTTGGCACGGAGAAATAATGAGATAAACTTTGTTCTTCAGAGAGGTCTCTACCTGCTGTTGCAAAGTGTTTGGAAGGCTGGGAAATGTCTTTTTGTTATCCTGTCAATCCTCCATGGTCTCTTGTACAAAAGGCACCTGAAATACAGCCTTGGCTCTATTGGGTAGCTGAGCTTGCAGCCTGTACACCAGTGTGGGCATGCTTACATGGTGCCTCCTGCTCAATGCTTCTCTGTCACCTTGCCTTAGGTGGAGCCTACCTCCTGGCTCCAAAGGGTGATGCAGAAAGGATCCACCCTTTCACACCCTGAGGTCTTGTTTCATTAACCTGCAGTATTTTAGTGTTGGTTCCCATGCTGGTGGCTGATGCTCTCGGTGCACTGTGTCTTTGCTACAGGGACAGGATGTGGGGTTTGTGGGATGCTCTGCAGCTCCAGCTAGGCCCAACAGTCCCTCTTTGGGACTCTTGAGTGACACCTATCAGTTGACATACAGACCCACAGGGCTCTGGGTTACTTGGCCTTTAAAATAATTTTGTTAAGGGTTCAGAAATTCTCATCTCCCAGGCTTCCCTGGAGGGATTCTTGTTCTGTTTTATTGTTGTGTATTGGTTTACTTTATCAGTGCACTCAGCAGGCTGCTGCAGGCCATTGCCAAGAGGAACAGCCCTGCTTCCACTCCTGCCTCTCTGCTTATGTCAACACAAGCATTTGTGTGTTCACAGCTACACATGACCTGGGAATAGGCCTGGTCCAAAATGAGTTCTTTGAATTGCTGGGGAAAGGAGGAGCAGTAGTCTGAAGTTAGGCTGGACAAGTGGCTAAGTAACCACAGTCTTTGCTGGGAAAGTAAATCATGTGGCATTTTCCAGGGGCTAAAAATCCCTGGTACTGTTCCCTTCATGAAAATCTTTCGACCTTCTCTGCCAACACACTGTCAAGACTGCATCGATCCTGTACCAGTACCTCTTTGTGCAGAAAAAAAGGGTTGTGCTGCCCTTCCACAGCACTGGCTCTCGCCTGGTGCCTGGTTGTAGATTCTGTCTGATGCAGAGAGACCTTTGATGCATCATGCCTTTATAACACTTAAAATTCACCTAGCCTAGCAGCCAGAGGAAGGTGGTGGCTTTTCACATCTGGTAGGCATGGCCCTGTGTACCACCAGATACATGCAGTATAGGAAGAAGTGGGAAGAGAGGAAGAAAAAAACTAACACCTTTGCTTTGCTCCAGCACAGTCCCCTGGTGCTTACAGGAAAAGCACATCCTCCAGAAAGTATTTGGTGAGCATGTGTCCTTGGAGGTGCCAAGAAATATGACCAACTTCCTTTTCTCTTCCTTTCCTTCCCTTGCATGCCAGGAAGTGGTAACAGTTCCTAGCAGACTCCTCAGTGTGAACTCAGCTGATGCTGAGCCTTCCTCTCTAGGGGTGACAGAGGTTAGGGATTTGCTTACCCTTGGGCTGGAGAGATGGGATGCTCCTCTCTGAGCATATCTGAACCTTGCTGGGATTGTGTCTCTTTCCTTCTGTCCTGTTGCTTCTCCCTACTGCAGCCTGTTCTGTTTGTGAAGGCTCTGTTGCCATTTTGACATGGTCCAGCCACTTCTGCCTGCCTCCATTGCCATATAGGTTTAGGGAGTGTGTTGGGATTGCCTAACTTGGTTAAGGTCCCTCTGCACACTGTGCATGCTGCCTGTCTGGCTGAGCTGTCTTTGGGGATGGGGAGGAGATGGGACTGTACGAGGAGCATCACATGGCTGGATATGGGTGACTTGCAGCCCTTGGTGCTGCTCCAGGGCTTGAGGCTGCAGGTGCCATGTGGTACTGTGGGAAGGGGGCTGCCAGCAGGGTCCCAGGCTCACAGTCCCAAAGCAGCAGGATATCATCCCAAAGGCTTGCAGTGTGCTCTGTGCCACAGAGATAGGAAGAGATAAACTGGCCCTTCAGAGAGAGGACCCTGTGCCTGTCATTGCACCAAGGGCTGGGTGAATGAGCAGGGATTTTGCACATGAACCAGGCAGTAGCTGGGCTGAGTGAGCCGTAGAGTGCCAGCAACAGCGCTCCTGTGCTTCTCCAAAAGCTGTGTCAAGGCAAGTACTTTCCGCTCTCTCACAGCTATTATGAAACAGCCGGGCTTTGCTGCACCCTTCTCTCCCTTTGCCCTCAGGGCATGCTGGGCTTGTTTGAATTAATGTAATTAGCACATGCCTTATTAGCTCACTAAGGCACAAAGAACTTATGTATATTTGTAGCCAGGTTAAGCAGCCCTATTAATTTAATAACCGTGTCCTCCTCAATGCATGGCAACAGTTAATCACTGGTGCTGACTCAGGACCAGCGAGTGTGGAGGAAATTTGGGCGAGGTATGTATGTGTGCGGTTCTCTTTTATTGTGTTGTAGTTTTGTTAATGAGCAGAGCTGTGAAGGGAATTAGCAGCAGGCGCAGTAGATGGAAGGGAACTTTCAGTGCAGGTTTACTAAACAACCAGCCCTGGATATTTCCTATGCTCTCCGCTGTCGGTAGAAAAGGATTTGTAGAATGAATCAGCGAAATATGACACAGACTAGGAGGCGGAAATTTACAGAAATAAACTTTAGCAACCCACGCTTGAACTCTGCTCCAATCAGGTTATATGCTAGGTACTGCTAGTAATTTTGCTTCATTGTCTACCCTATTTCCCCTTGGTGATTTTGAGGCAGAGGAAGTGGCTAGTGTATTCTGGTGCTGCTCGTATTTGAGACTGCAAAAGAGCAAGGTTCTTGTAAAAGGACAAAAATAGTTGGAAGCAATTTCATTTGCTGCAGCACTGTGGTCCTTGGTTCCTTTCACTGTTCTGGGACTTGCCATGCTGCCAGGATGTTTTCCACCAGGTGTTTGTGGGGTTTGTTTTGGTTTTGTTGTTTGGTTCTTTTTTTTTTTTGCTTCCTTTTTCCACAGAAGCTGCAGGTTATGGTTTGTGCTCCATCACACTGGAGTGATGCAGTCTGTGAGTCCAGGATGGTGACGTGTAGATCTATTCCAGTAGTTCTGCATGTGGGATAGTAAAGTCCCACACTGATTCTAAAACTAGTGAGTTAAGCATTTTGGGGGCTTTTTTCAGCCAAGACCACTATGCATGCACAGGAGACTTCCTGCATTTCTTCTCTTCTCTCCCCTTCTTCAGTAATCACAGGTTGTGCTCTTTGTGGTGAGCATAAGCTCGAAGGAGGAGCAGGAAGAATGCTACTGGAAAGCTGTTGATGTGCTTGCAGTGTTTTGGTCAGGTTTTCTACAAGTAACAGGGTGAGATGCAGGTGTCCTGCCTGCTCCTACTCCCTCTTCTTATTTTACCTGTTTGCTGTTTCTACCTAGTAAGCTTGGGCTTGCAAGGCCTGGACTGTTCTTTGCCATCATGAGCCTGTGCAGGAGCATCATTGAGAAGATGAAGTTGTTACAATCAAAGGGACAAGGAAACCCCCATGAAAAGGGACCAAGGTGTATATGTACTTGTAATAATGTGTCCTCTTGCTTTATCTGGCAAGGGACCAAGTCCCAGGCTCCAGCAGAGATGGCGAGTTCTTCTGGCTTGCATCTCTGCTGAGAACCTGGACCTCCTGGGAGACATAGAAGGAAAACAAATCTGAGATCTCCATGGAGTGACCAGGGATGTACACAAGTATTGCTGCAGCAGGTTGAAGTAGATAAATTTAATTTCTACTTTCTTAGAGTCTGTTCTCAGGAGAGCTCAATGTTTTAATGAAAGCTCTGTGAATGGTGCATGAGGTTAGGAGATGCAATGGGTGAGGATCTGCAGGGGTGTCCATATGCAGTTCCTCAAAGGCGTATTGCAGGGGGGAGAAAAAACTAAAGAAAGTCTGGGGGAAGATGAATACCTGCTGGAGTACCTCAGATGCTGCCCAGAGATGATGATTTCCCTCCCCTCCTCCTCTTTCCTTTGTTTCAGGAGCAGGAAGGGACACTGCTTAGCTCATCCTGGCTCAAAGCTGTGGAATGCTTGGTATACACCAAGACAGGAGGTTTTTTCCATGACAGCTTTTTTAGCCAATGTTGTGGCTTTGTCTGGGATAGACGTATTCTTCTTCCTAGTAGCTGGTACAGTGCTGTGTTTTGAATTTAGTATGAGAACAATGTTGATAAGACACTGATATCTTAGTTGCTGCTAAGTACTGTTCACTCTAAATCAAGGACTTTGCAGTTTCCCACGCTCTGCCAGTGAGGAGGTGCACAAGAAGCTGTGAGGGAGCGTGGCAGCAGGAAAGCTATCATGGAAACGTGGTGGGATGACTGCCATGACTGGAGTGCTGCAGTGGATATGCTCTTCAGAAGAGAACAGTCAAGGAGGGAGAGGCATTGACTGTCTATTAGGGGATGTTTTGGCTGCTGAGAACTCAAGGGTTGTGATGATAAGGTTGAGTGCCTGTGGGTGAGAATCAGGGGGAGTCTAACAAGGCAGACCACCCAACCAGGATGAAGAGCCAGCTGAATTAGTCTATAAGCAACTGCTTCATGATCGCCAGTTCTTGTTCTTGTGGGAGCCTTGTTGGATGTCTGCTGGAAGCTTGACACAGCAGAGAGAAGACAGTCTAGGAGATTCCTGGACTGTGTGGAAGATTACTTCTGACACAGCTGGTCAGAGAGCCAAGCAGGGCTGCTGCCCCCAGACCTGACTATGAAGGAAATTTTAAAGATGCAGGATGTCCCTATGTGCCAAAAGATGAACCAGTGGGAAAGAAGACTGGCCTGGTAGAACAGGGAGCTTTTGCAGGAACCAAGGAGGACAAAAAAAGGATTTGCAACATTTGAAAGAAGAGGCAGGTGACTCAGGAAGAGTAAAAGGACATTGCTAGGTCATGTAGAGAGAAAACTAGAAAGGTGAAAGCTCAGCTAGAGCTCAATCTGGCCAGTGCTGTGAAAGGTAATAAAAAGTGTTTTCATAAATATGCTAACAACAAAAAAGAAGGCCAGAAGGAATCCCCATCCTTTATTGGATGCAGAGGAAACAGCAATGAAGGCCAAGGAAAAGACTGAGTTGCTAATGCCTTCTTTGTCTCAGTCTTTACCAATAAAACTAAATATCCTTAGGGCAGCCAGCCCCCTGAGCTGGTAGACAGGGATGGAGAGAGCAGAAAAGATCCCCTGCCATCCAGGAGGAAGTAGTCAGTGGCAGATGGGAGAACAGCTCACCAAGCCAGTCTCCATGCTAGCCCCAGGGCAGGGCTGCCAGGAGTCCACTGCGGGCACAGCAGTGACCTGAGCTGTCAGTGACCTTCCCCTGTGCAGCCTCCGGTTTGGCCGCAATGAGCCAGCACCATCCCAGACTACACACTTTAAGGCATCCAGCAGGAACAGCTCTGTGGTGGGTTGAGCGTTGCTCTGGTGAGGTACTGCTGCAATTTGGCTTGAAAAGATGCTTATTCCTCCCAGCAGGGTCACTGGCACCCCTTTCTTTCAGCAGAGAAAGCTGAGAGCCAAGATCCCTGGTTTCATTGCTGGTGGGGAATGAATGGTCCCTTTCAGGCCCCAGGACTTCAGCTCAGTGCTCTACCTCATTCCTACTGGATGAGATAGAATCCAGCCCTTAACTTCCTTTTGGGCTTCTTGGTTGGTTTTTTTTAATTACCACTTTGTACATGGTGATTATTTTAAAATGGGAGGGGGGAACTCTCTTTTACTCAGCCTCTTAGCAGAACACCCAAGAGAAGGATTGGCACCATTTATTTTCTCCACGTATGTCCTTCCAGTTCGAAGGGTTGGTCTCTCTGTCACTGTCAGCTGGCTCTGGCTTTTTGTTGACCACCACAGATTATTGAAAAGACGTGCTTTATGTAAGTTCTTAATTGTTCTCCTTGTTCTCTCTCCCATCTGTCAGACTCCCAAAAGCTCAGCAAAGTTGTCCTCTATCCAGCTAATGCTGCATGTCTCTGAAAATGTAGTTTCATGAAACCTGGTACTGAGAACAGATCAAGAGGAAGGTGGATTTAAAAATATTTAAAATTGCATCAGTTTAACATGTGACTACATGATTTCTCAGGTGGCACTTGGAAAGGAACATTACTTGCAATAAGCACCCGCTTACATTTGTCCACTAACATCCAAGGTGCACTTTCTTGTACACCAGCATGATCATATGCAGGCCATTTTGCTGTCTCTCTGTTAGCTTGTGCTTCTACTGCTGGCTCTGCAGCTGCAGAATAACCTAGCCCATTATAATCTTAATTTGAATAACCATTTTATGTAGAAGTTTATATTTATATATATGTGTGTGTGTGTGTGTATAGTTCATTGTGTTTGCATATGGATTACCTGTTCTGTAGCTACTTCTTTCTGATTCTTTTGAATTGGTGGAGAGACTTGCAGGTTTCTACACACTGAGGATTGGAATCCATCACTATTTTCAAGCAAGTGCTGGGCCTGAATTTTTGCAATCACCATGCCCTAGCCTTGTATGACCACATCACTGCAGATTTTAAGATAAGATGCATGGAAAGGGTTTTCAGCCCTCTGGCACCTACTCCAAGACAGTTTGCATTGAGCATGAGTAGTTGTCCTAAATTTAGAGGCTTGTTACTTGTGTTGTAAGTGTTCATAGGAGTGACAGGGCATCAGGGCAGCATGCTTGATGTGGCATTTGTGCAGAGCAGAAGAGCCAGGTCTTTTGAGACTTGACCCAATTGCCTTTTTGAGCACTTTGAGAGGAGGCAGGTTGAGGTGGGAAGAGCGCCAGCAGCTCCCATGGGTTTCCTTTGCTCCTTTCAGTCTTCCCAGGGGTGCTGTGAGCACTTTTAGACCTGTTGTCTGTCTCCTGTGAGGGAAGATACTGCCTTAAGAGTTTTTTAATGTGTTGTCCTTCAGTGGAGCAGGACTCTATGTGTTCTCAATAAGATGACTGTAAGCTCATTTGTCCTGCTGAAACCTTCTCTTGATTCCTTCAGCTAACATCTCCAATGTCTTTGATATCAATACTTCCCATGTGAGCCCTGGGTGAGTCACTTTTCCTAAGGGCTGTCCTTACTCATCCTATCTTGCAGCTCGGTTGCAAAACCTCCAGGACAGGGACTTTCCTTGACTGAAGGTCAGAGCAGCCCCTAAAATGAGAGATCCCAGGTAGGCACTGGGGGCCTTCTGGTGTGCTGCAGTACTGATACCCGTGCCCAGCTTCAAGATGATCTTTAGCTGGCTGTCTCTTGATCCAGGGCAGTTACTCAAGACATGCAAAGTTGAAGGGTATATCTGGTGTGTGTTCCAGACCAGCACAGGCCTGTTCCCCAAGTCTTTCTGTCTTGGCAGATGGCTTGGCATGTCTTTGTTAAAGGGGTCATGCTGATGCAAGAAGAGGCCTCCATGGGACTCCTTTTGTTAAGCAATAGGACAAATGGCTTCTGCTAATCTAAGTAAATTGCTGGGTTTTTTTGGCCTGGAGAAGCTCTTCAGGTCAGGAAGGCACTTCTTTTTCTTCTCACAATGCCTTTTGGAGGCCTTGCTCCAAGCCTTAGCTCTCAAGAGGAAACAGCAGGTTCTTTTTGTATTCTTGTCTTACTGTGAAAGATTTCTCAGCAAAGGAGGGAAAGTTGCATGATGCTGTACTGGGAGTGAGGGGGGCCTTCCTATTCTTCCAGCAGGATGGAGAGCCCAAAGGGGAAGGAGTAGGAAAACTGGGTGTGTTCCTCCTACTCTTACTGCCTGGAGGCAGGAAGTTCCCCACCTGGTTCCCTGCTGTTTGTCCCCTTGCTTTCAGTGATACCTGCTGCTCCATGCACTTTAATCCTTGCTTTGGAGTCAGCAGCTGTGCTGGCTTTTCCTGGTGTGGCTGAGACCAGGCAGACAGAGGGGCAATTGCCAGGAGCAGTCAAGGCTCTGCCTGATGTCTTTGGTAACTCCTTTGCTTTGCAAGGAGGTGACCCTGGTGGCTGAGGTCAGTAGGCAAATCTTGCTACTGTTGTGTGAATCTCCTGTAGTCTCAAGTAAATCCTGGTGGAGAGGATAGTTGCAACAGTGTGTGTGCAGTATCAGAATATAGGATATTGCTGTAGTCCCACGAGTTTGCAGGATTGTCCCCTGAGACACTTCCCTGTTGTGAATCTTCTTGTGTTGCAACATTATGGGTGACTGCACTGGTTTGGATGTGGTAAGTAAGTATGTCTGCTAAGATGTTGGTTTGTTTTTGTTCGAGGCTTGTTTTTTTCATAAGCTGGAATGTTGTCATAGACACAGAGTGTTTCTCAGGCTGCCAGCTGTGGTTTGAAATCCTTCTGTAGGTGAAGGGCAAGTCAGTGATGGAGCTGGAATGCGAGCTCAGGAGTCCTCATTGCTAACTGAGAGTTTTGTTCCTCTTTTTCCCCCCTGTGGGCATTCAGGTAAATCTATACTGCCACCACCTGCAGCTGCAATGCCAAACACCTCTACGACATGCCCTCAGCCAGGGAGCTCACCTGTTCCTTTGTGGCATACAGGAGATATTTTGAGGCATTCTCTCATCATGAGGTGTCTCAGCATGAAGTTAAGGCTGCCCAGTGTGCAGGGATAGTGGAGTTGAATATGGAGGCAAAGTTTGCCTGGCTGTTCTCACTGTGATAAGAGGGTGTGGAGGGGGACACGACGATCCTGACCAGCCTGAGGGAAGCTGCACGAGACAGAGCTCAGTTGTGGAGGATGGGAAAGGACTGCTGGAGCTGAGAGTCCTTGAAGGGGCTGTCAGGGAGGAGTGCCCTGTATGCTGAGGCTCTGTGTCCCGTGCCTTGCCAGCTGAGTGGGTGCCTTGGCTCTGAGCCTGTCCCCAGAGGGTGTGAGCGGCCAATGGTGCAGGCGGCAGGCATGGCACCTCCCCGCTGGTACTTTGGCCTTTCATCTCCTAGGCAGGGGGAAGGCTGCCTTTGGCTTGTACTTCCACAGCCCAGTGTGCTGCAGGTACAGCTGGCTGCTGACCACAAGGCAGGTGAGTGTGCGTGTGCAGCCACGGGGCTTCTGTCTTCTTCATTCTGGCAGAGTGGTGTGAAGGGGCCGTGCTGTCCCCTCTGCAGCTGGGGAGGTGACACTGTGATGGTGGGGAGCATTCACCTGCATGTTTGAGAGTTGCCTTGTTTTCTTGAGGGCTAGTGCCTTGCCAGGTTCTGCAAGGAAGTTCATGGCAGTCCCTGCTTTCAGGGGCCTAAAGGCAAGCAGGGAGCAGATTAAACTGCCACCTATTTTCTTCTCCAATCGCTCTGTCCCAAAATGTCCTGAGCAGGCAAGAGCAGGCAAATTGACAGCTTCTCCCCAGGTGACATTACCTGGTGCCAGCTCCCTTGTACACTTTGTGACTGTCATGTATTTAGAAAGCAGCTTCTCTCAGGAAATATTTGCAGTTTTATTTTGCACTTCTTAAACCTTATTGTGATGACAGCTTTGCTCCAGTCATTAACAAAATTTGGCAGTGCCCACACCTTCAGATGCATTTGTGCTGTGAAGGAAAGTGTGCTGATCCCAGGGAGTTTCTCCTCTCCCAGCAGGTACTCACTGCTGATTGCTTCCCCATGACATCCCTGATGGTTATGTGGCTATGTCCTTTGACACAGTGGATGCTGGTTCAGCTTTGCTTCCTCTGCTCACCTTCTGAGCCCTGCTTCTTGATACCAGCTTCTCTCACTGGGGCTTTGAGTTTGTTTGCTCTCAAGACAAATAGAAATATGTGGGAGTCCTGACTTCCCCTCCTCTTGTTTATTCTAAAGTCAAGGTTGTAGTTTGGATATTGGCTTTCAGTGACAGCTCCAGCATGTGCTGGCCTCCAGGTCTATCTCATTCCTGTCTGACTGCCCAACACAAATATTTGTGCTGGCATGAAATCAGGGATGGGAACACATTTGGGTGTAGGGAAAAGACAGATTTGTTTTCTTCGGCCACAGCACTAGCTGACATTTGCTAAAGGTTTTCTGTCAAACCGGCAGCCTGTGTGTGCTCAGATAAATCAGTATGTGCAGCAGTCTGAGCCTGAGAGGATGTGCTGAGCTGCACTGGGGCTGCTGGGGAGGAGATCTGGAAATGGGAGTGCTGGCAGAAGTGAGGAGCTGGCCTCTGGGAGGGGTGGGGTGCTGCTGGCAGGACTGGGGGAGCTGGTGGACTGGGAGCCCACAGCTGGCTTGGAGGATGCCAGTGTGGCTCTGGCAGCCTGGTAGGTGCACAGCAGGAGGAGGAGGGTGCTGTACTCGGCTCAGACTGGAGGTAGAGGTGGCAACCCACATCTCCAGGGCAGTGTGGTGGCACTAAATGCAATGAGCAAGGTCAGAGACATGTTGGTAAGTTTAACCTGTTTCTTCTCCTGTGATGTCCTGGCTTGTGGAGATCTTGGGTGCCTGTATCTCCAATCCAAGCTTGCTGGTGTGATGCATTAATGAGACCTGGTGAGGTCTCTGTGCTCCCCTCCATGCCTCACGCTGGACTGTGATGCTCTAGTAAGCACTTTCCCTTCAGGTGATAAGGCAAAAACCAAAGGTTGAAAGTTCATGCCCCATGGGATGAGGAGAGCAGATACAAAGGTTGGCCTTCCTGGAGAAAGCCTCATTGTCTGATTTGTGTGGGAGATGTGTGGCAAGGCAGGGGAGAAAAATAGCCCTACTTCTCCAGTGGCTTAGGCTGTGAGGACCAGATACATGCGGAGCTATCCAGGATTGCATTGTGGTACTTCTAGTGTGGTTGTTCTGTCACTGTCTGGAGCTGACCTTTGGGAGGTGAGAAAAGGGAAAGGCAGGACTGGGGAGGCTCCTGGTCTATTTATGTGTCAGCAGGAGCTTCGGGCCATTCGCACCACTTCGGTGTGCGTGTGGCTCTGAAACTAATTTGCCTGATCATTTTAATAAATGTAAAAGGGATGTCCTGGTGTGCAAGTAATGGGGCATTAATCCATGCCTAGCTGTGTAAAAGCACTCTAGGAAGGAAATATTCCCATGCTGTTCTCACTCGCTTAATTATGGGATGTTCAATTTCAGATCCCCTTCCATGAAGGCTGCTCAGGCTCTGTGGCTTTCAGGTGGCTCTCTGATGACTCTTGTTTCACCTACTACCAGTTTCCTCCCAGTGCCTCAGCTCCTTTTACTGTGCAGGTTCCCACTTCCCGCAGTGGCATTGTCCTGAAGTTTAACCATACGAAGACTTTCTGAGGCAGCATCACCTTTTTGGTGCTGGCTTGTCCCTGTGCAGGTCCTGATGGTAGATTTGCTAGGAAGATGCAAAACCTGCTCCCTGACACTTCTCCCACAGGAAGCCTTGGAGCTACACCCTGCCTGGCTGCAGATGCTTGCCTGCTTTTATGTGCAGTTTTTGGCTTCTGAGAGCACTTGTTCCTGGGAAGATGTACTTAGGTCTTTATTTAATCTCTTTCCTTTCTAAGTTAAATGTATAGTGTTGTTTGTTCTGGATTTGTTTTATAAATGTCCTATAAAATTCCCATCATTCTCTTCCCAGTCTGTTTTTCCCCCTCTTAGACTGCAGAACGGTAGAAGCTATTTTCCTACCCTGGGAGCACCTGGGGTCTGGCTCAGCTCAGAAACTCCTTGACCAGGCCCCTGGAGGCTCCATCATTCACCTTCTTTTAAGGAACTCAGGGAGTTCTGTAGATCACAGCAAAGTGGTCAGATTGAGCTTGGGGTGACTTAGGGTTTGTTTTGCAAATGATCATTGGTTGGAGCTCTGTTTAAACAAACAGAGCTCAAATAAGCTTTCCACTTCATTGCATTAAAATCCCTTAATTCATTAAAATCCCCTGGCCACAGACATTCAGGCCTCTGCTGTGCCAGGTGCTGTTTAAACAGTTATCAAGTGCTGGTGTCTGCTGTAAAATGATCGCATTGTTCGCTTCCCATCGCTCGTCCGCGAGTTGAGTGGCTTTTGTTAGGGGTGATGATACTAGTCCTGGTATTTGCTGGTACAGCCAGCACCAAGGAAACCTGTACCTTTGCCCAGTTTTAAACCCAGGAGGGTTGTTTTCACCCTGTCTTGCTGTGCAGCTGCAGCAGGAGCATCTGTTCCCTGGTGGGAAGCAGCAGTAGTTTTCCAGCTGGATCAGACAGCTGCAGAGGACTCTGTAGTTACTGGGCAGGTGGGGAGCTGAAGGCAAAAGTCAAAAGGAAAAAAGACAAGAGAGAACTAAACTCAGCTGTCCCAAGTCCCTCTTGGTGCAGAGGGACTCCATTGCCCTACTTGTGCCAGCAGGTAAGAAACAGCCCTGTGATGTATTTGTGTGTCCATTTTGGTCTCTCACTCTTTTGGCTACCTGGCTGTGGTGAATATTGGCAGCCTTGCTATCTTTTCTTGCTGTTGGCCTATTGTGGTGAATCCCTGTCCTCTTGAATGCCCCTCTGCATGGAAGGGTGCAGCAGAGGCAACAAGGGGGGCATTTTGCCAGAGCTTGGAGCAGGCTATCAGGACCACTTGGTGCATGTATTTTATCAGGCCTGTTTCAATAAACACAAGTTTATTGAGGGTATAGACATTATCAAGTGAGTTTTCATGATTCACAGCTTGTTTATGGCAGTGTTATAGGCTTTCAGGTACTGGTCTTCCTGGATTTTTATATTTTTATCTTATTCAAGCTAATTTGATAGAAAATTAAATTAACCTAAACTAAGCTGCTCTTGTGGACATGCATATGAAAGCACATGTAATGAAGGGTGTAAGTGATTTTCACTTGTAAAGTATAGACTTAGCTGATCTGGAGCTTTTTAAGGTCTGCAGCCGCAGATCAGTTGAGATGAGGTAAGCTGTCTGAAGAGGGCTCACAGAAGGTATAACAGCATAGTGCAGTGGGTGAGGTTGGTGTGCAGTGTTTGAGGAGGAGTGCCTTTCCTTAGGGAGCTCCATGTGCTGATCTCTCACGGCTCTAGTTGAATGTGGGGCTGCAGAAAAGGCAGTTTCAGTCTCCTGTTGTCCAAGTGTGGGACTGTACAAATGGTTTCATGCTGTCCTGACCTTGACACTTGCTGTAACTGGAGGGGGAACTGAACTCCTTCCCATACCCATTTGCACCATCACTAGCTCTTCACACTTTCAGGGACCTTTTGTTCTCAGGAATGCACTGGGAGCCAGAGGCATCTCCAGAGCAGAAGTGTTGCCCATAAACCACTGTGTTGGATGTGAGATTCTGTGTGGCTTTGGAAATCTGCTGTAAAGGAGCAAATTTCATTTCAGAGGCTAAGGGCAAAGGTACCTTCTTTGCTGTGGCTCAGCATCCAGGTTTCATCCAGCAGGTGAAAGGGAAGAGGAAAGAAGCTGGCTGAATACTGGCTGAGACACCTGCAGAAAACATAGGGCATCTGATTCCCAGGCTGGAGGTCAGGAGATGAAGACATCTTCAGAAAGCTGAAAGTTGTGGCCACTTCTGAAATTTTCTCTGGTGTTCAGATTTCTTTGTGTGGTGTTTTTTTAACAGCTCTCATTAAACAGTAACAATGAAGAGTCTTAGAGAGAACTGGTTCCTGCAGTCTGACACTGAGCTGAGAGGAATAGTCCAAAGGGCAAAGTGGCATCAGTAGCTTGGGGAGGGAGAGGCATTGCTGAAAAGACAGTTTTGGCACAAGACTGAACATGGACTGTCAAACTGTTTAAGCTTGGAAATAGGGGAAGGATAGTAACCTCTGAAAGAGCAGTTTTTTGAAGGCTGTCCTTTGGACACAGCATGTGTGTGAAGGGAAGTGCTGAAAGTCTTGTGATGACACTTTACTATCTTGGGCTTGCTGGGTGGACCTGCAGTGGCTTGGGGATGCACATGCTATGGTGTGAATTGCTCTCTGAAGTTTAAGAGAAGTGACAGACACGGCTGTCCTGGCTGCTGGGCAGAGCTTTTGCCCTGTCTGGCTGCTGTCCTTGCTCGCATGCTGCTAGAACCTGATGACCCTGGCAACTCTTCCTTCCATATGCCCTTGTATATTTATATTTACACACATACATTTATAAGACTCCCTCTGGAGCTCAGTCTCCTCTTTGAGGAGATCAGGTGCTCCCTTAAGTCACTTGTCCCCCAGCTGTCCTAACTGCACAGCCTGCCTGCCAAGTAGCCCCTGAGCTTTAAGAAGTGTGTGTCTCAACTTTGTTTTCTTGGTGTCTTTCTGTCCTTTCCCAGGAAGAAACTGAAGTGAGAAAGAAGCGACTGGAAAAGAACGAGTTGAAGGAACAGATTCATTTCTTAACAAGATCAATTTTGAATTAAATGGCTGATAAACAGATCAGGTAACTTTTAAATTTTTGTTTTTAAATTGTGCTTTAAGTTTTTATTTTAAAATCTTTTAGACTTTTTCATTTTGAATCCAGGAGATTGGAGGAAATCACCTGATCGTCTCTTCTGGCTTTAAACAGTTTTGATTCTTTCTCTGTTCCTTTCTCACCTGCTTTTTTTGAACCTTCTCTTATTTTCTGTCTCTGCCATGTTGTCACATCTCTGCTTTCTTCAGTTATTTTTTCTCATTGCCTTTTCTTTCTACCCTGCATGAGTCCATTCCTTTTTGTTTCTTCTTTCAAAGGTCATCCTGACCTGCTGACTTCAGCTGCTGGCATCAAGGGAGCAAAGCCAGGTCCTTGCCCGGGATGCAGTACTTGTAATGACAAAGTCCATACTGCCTTGTGCCCTTACTCTACAGTCAAGGCTTGAGTGATAGCAGGAACATGAAGTACCAACAATGATTAATGACAGTGTGCATGGTGGAAGCTTAAGAGTATTGGTTCTGGTAAAGGCTGGATTTGAGTCTTCTCTGGAAATGAGCTGGGATTCATTTCCTGGAAGGACACAGTTCTACCTATTCCTTCCTAAGAGCTGTGTCAGGTGGATCTGCACAGTCCTCCATGTGGGTTTAACTTTTTGCTGCTTTTGAAGTTGCCACAGCTAAGTGACTCCTGCATGCTGTGGGACTCCTGTGGGATTTTTCATGTTGCTTTTCTAACATCTACTTTTCCAGGTTACCAGCTCAGGACAGGTGGGGTGAGTGGGTAAAGGAAACATGATGACAGAGGGACAGGACTTGGCAGTGTCTCAATGCTGCAGGCAAGAGAGCTGCCCCTTCTTGGCTTTTGTCATGATTAGGATATCTTCCTGTACGCCTGTCTTCTGCAAATGTAAACAGTCCTGAACTGTGCTGATAAAAATACAGCATTGTGGAGTGTTTGTGTGCCTAGATTTGGCCATCATCCACTACCCAATTTGGAAAGCACTTGAAACTCTTCCAACACATCCATGAAGGGCATGCTGAGATTCACCTCCGTGGAGCCTGGCAGGTCTATGTTCCTGATAATCTCAGCAGAGCAAAATGATCAGACGTCTGTAACTGTTTGAAGCTTGGTATTTTGAAGAAAGAAGAGACACATCCTACAAGAAGAGGCATGTCCTACAAGATGTGGCCTGGCTCCTCCAGTGTGCTCTTGGCAGTGTGAGCAGGAGCTTGCTGGCAACAAGGACTACTTAAAAGAACTGAGGAGGAACACTAGAAGAGGAGAACTGGGATGCATTTGTATTCCTTCTTGTATTAAACTGAGCAAATGGCTTAATTTGCATGCTAGCCTGCATTGTCCCCATTTCACTAAGCCCTGCACACGTAGGTAGTGAGAGGCAGTAGCTGTGCAGAAGCTAAATAGGACAGAGAGACCAGGCATGGAGGATTCTTATCCCTTGAGTGAGCAGAAAGCACTGACATGTGAAGTGGGATGACTCAGCCACAGGGGAAAAAGTTTTTGATTCAAGTGCAACGGTCTTTGTCTCATGTTCCTCTCTGTGCCTCAAATCCCTCACCTCTCCTGCTCTGGTCATCTCTCCAGTCGATGGGACCACATGTCTGCAGTGGTCACTGGCAGCCAAGCCAAGGAGATTTATTTCTGTCACTCCTTAGTAGAACAAAATTGATAGCAAAAGACTAAAATCAACAGCAGTGCTTTGCTGCAAGGTGAGATTCATTGCATTTCTGCAACAGTACCTGTGGAACTTAATCTTGATGTCTTGCTGATATTGCTCCATAGTCCATCTGTACTGGTTTTCCCCTGTAGTTTTCAAGGGGAAATCTGGATGCTTAGATTCGGGTGTGATGGGAGTATTGAGCAAGGCTTTCTCCCCCACAGGCAGAGGAAGAGGCTGTCTGCAGCCTTAAATTTTTGGCTTGCCCAGGCACGTCAGACCATTCCCATTTACTGCTGGGGTCTGGGCTGAAATTGGGAAATCTCTTGCACTTACAGTAGCAGCAGGCAGGACTTTTGTGTCTGTGTATCAGTCCCACCTGATATAAACCCTGTGATGATTTCACTGTTGGAACAGGTTGAGAAAGGCAAGTGTTGGCCAGTCCCAGGTGTTTCAGGGACACTTAGAGAAGTGATGACAATGCTGAGGCTGGAAGAGGGCACTGGTTGTGTCTCACAGTCTGTGACCTGCCAACAGTGACTTCAGAGCTGAATTTTGGGAGGCTGAGGTGATCCTGTCTTCAAACACCTTCCTTCTCTGTGGTGTTGCCATCTTGGCACACTTTTATTTGGTCTCTAACTTCCTCCTTCAGTGTGACTGTGGGTTAAATAAGAAGAGCACGGTGAAGTGAAGCTTACTGTTTGAAATTTTCCCATGTCCTGAGAACAAGTTGAGTGTAGAAATTTGCAGGCAAATCTATTCCATTCTCAGACTGTGGCACAAAGATCCCCGAGGCAACAGTCGAGGTGATGAGGTCTAAAAGCCTGGCTCTGCACTGAGCTTGTGCACTGATTTGGGCCTGTGCTGATTTAATCTCAGTCTAGTCTAGCACTGTCTAGTTCGGAGCTGTACGCTGAGCTCAGATCTGTCTGCCTGTCCTTGGCACCTCTCCTTCCAGCTGTGCCAGCCCTGGAGCTGTGTATGTGTTGTATTGGCAGGTGTTGAGGAGGAAGGAGCTTTAGGTGCAGGACAGCAGAGGTGTCAAGGTGTGTCAGTATGTCAGTCCTGAGGTGTCAAGACCATGCTTAGGACTTATGGACAAAGTCTTTTATATTTTTTCCATCCCTCATTTGTCTGCTTCCCTCAGGGACCCTTCAAGTTGAAACCTTGAGTTTCGATATCCTGCCTTTCCCTCAAGCATGGCTGGTTGCTTATTGATCCTTTCTGCATTTTCCCTTTGATGCAGAGTGCCCTGGAGGGCTGTTGGGGGGAAGGTTTGCAGAGCTTCACCCCACCATGCCTCAGCCAGCCTCAGCACTGCTGTTTCCAGAGGATAATGTAGTCTGTCCCCCCATCCAGAGCATCAAGTCACCATCATGGAAGGCAGTGTGCTGATTCCCTCAGTGGGAGGATAGGCCTTGCACACTCACCCAGCTGCAGTCTAGGACTGCTGTCAGCCACCAGGGTAATATCTGACACATCCTGTGTTCAGGGAGCCGTATCCTGTGCTTTACTGGAGGGAGCTGACTCAAACAGGCTTTCTTTGTCTCTGTCTGCAGTGGTTTATTGAGCATGTAAGTGCAGGACATTTTTCTTAATTGAATTTGCTGGGAACCCATGTTTAGCTGATGTGGCTTACATTCAGTGCCACTTGTAAGAACTCTCTGGGAGCACAGAGGGGAGTGGAAAAAGCCCCGTGCTTCAGATGCACATGCAGCGAGCCAGGTTTTGATTTCCCCCAGAGGTATGAGCTCACGTCTCTGCATCTGCGGCCGTGTGGGCTGCCAGCCTGGTGGTTTCCCAGGCTCCTGCTTTGTGTGTGTTCCCCTGGCCCTGGGCAGTGGCTCTGGAAGCAGTTTCCCGTGGCTGTGGCCATCTGCTCCGTGGCTGCCAGCTGGGTGCTTCTGCTGGGCCCATTCCCACATGATGGTAGCAGCTGATGTGTCACGAACCTCTCATTAGCTGCGGGTCCAATTGTGGTGCAGGAAAGTATTTGTCAGTAAACCTGCTGAAGGCTGCCCACATGGTAGATGGTCCAGCACTCAGTCTTTTCTCCTCTAGGGACAACAGAAATCCCCAGGTCTTGGGCAACAGGACTTTTTTACTGCTCCTGTAATGTAGTGTGTGTAGTTGGGGTGTAGTAATGTGTGTAGTAATGTGTGGGTTAGGTGTTTGGCTCTACTCCCCTCATCAGTGTTTTGTCCTGGTGATGGTATGTGCTGCTTTCTCTGCTTCCTCATATACACAGTAGGAACCAAGCTTTGCTTTGTGGAAGAGCTTCCTTTGTGCTGGGGAGGACAGCCTTGTCTCACAGTGTGATGGATTATCTCTGGTCACGCAAAAGAGCTCAGCTCTTTCCTCTTTCCCTTCCCTGGTATTACCCAGTGCTAAGACACTAAGACATCTGTTTCTCTCTATCTCATGCCCTTACAGTTTACCTGCCAAGCTGATCAATGGAGGGATAGCTGGACTGATCGGGGTCACCTGTGTATTTCCTATTGACCTGGCAAAAACTCGCCTGCAGAACCAGCAGAATGGTCAACGCATGTACAGCAGCCTGTGAGTACTGCCCACACGGGCACCATCCCTCAGGGCTTTCCACGGGGAGTCCTTCCACTTTGTTACCTCTTTCAAGTGAGCTCAGCATCTCTAGGAACTGGGCTGTCCTCAGGAAAGCCAGGGGACAGTCTGGAGCCAAGCTGTGCTGGAGCAGATAAAGCAAATAGAGCAGCTCTTGAGGCTGCTGAGCTGAGCAGAGGAGTCCTCTGCAGTGGGTACATCTGTTTGCATCCCTTGCTTGGGAGCAACCTGTTCACTGCTGCCTGAGCTCAGAACCAAAACACAAGGAATCCTAATCAGCTGATCCTGAACACAGGGAGTCTGCTGAGCTTGTCAGTGCCTGAGGGAATTTCTGCCTCAGTTCTGTTTCCATTGCTCTGATATTGGAGATCCTTCCTTTGCTGTGTCAGTTTTAAAAAGAGGAAGCAGTTGCTCCTTCCCAGCCTAGATCATTGCATGTGGACCTTTTAAAGGATCACAGGCTGACACATGCTGTAGTTAGACTGGCTGCCCTGTGTCCAAAAAACCCCAGATACTGCACCTGTAAGAAAAGAAGGCCTGAGTGTATCCAGCCTTCCAATTCACTTGGAGTTCGTGTTGAGTGCTTAGGGCTGCATATTTGCTGTGGGAATGTGTACCACACTCAGCACATGATGCTTTATCCTGGGAACCAGAGACAGGCCTTAGTTTTCCAAAAGAATTGGTGGTATTGAGGGGAAGAAGGGACTGGGACTGATGAGGTATGTCCTGTCCTCCTACCACTTTGTTTCAAACTAGTGTAACCTGATCCCTGCTCCTCCACACCATCTTTTCCTCTTACCTGCTCAGGAGAATTTGAGGCAGAGGGGGAAATGGAAGGAAATGCTCTCTGTGCTGATGGCTTTAATCTGTGTGCCTCCTTGCTCTAGCTGATGACATGAGCTTAGGCTGTAAGCTCTGGTGCTTCCCTTGACAGTTCCTGTGCTCTTTGCTCCCTGCACTGTCAGTGTGCCCTGGCCTGTTGGCAGGATGTGGCCTGTGGCCACCCACCTTGCTTTGCATCTCCTTTTGTTTTGTCCTGCTCCTGCTGTAGATGGCTTAATCTCCCTGAGGATCACTTATCCTCCTAACCTGACATGTGACAGCAGCAAGGATTTGGGCAGGTTGAAGAACTTGTAGGCACCCCTTGGGGCTGCCTGCCAGGATGTCTCATGCCTGGAAGGGAGCTCAGTAGGAGAGAGGCTTTTAACCTCCTGCAGTGAAGTGTAAGTCAGCTCTGTAGCCAGGAATTGCTGTGAGATGAGGAGCTGTTAAGGAATATGTAAGATTTACCCTGTATATTTGAACTGGCTGCTTCTAAGAATGGCAAGGGCTGAGCTTTTGTAAGAAAGTTTCCCCTGCTACAGGGGCTTATTTTTCTGGAAATGCTATATGCCCATCAAAACTAGATTTCCTCATTACACCAATTACTTGGTGTCTGCTGAACACCCAGGAAGGCAGCAAGTTCCTTAAAAATGTTGGATCTCTTACTTTAGGATAGCCTTACCTGTGCTTGGCTCAAGAGATTTTGGCATCAGGGGAAGCTTTCACTTGAAAAGACAAAGGTACTGGAGGACTTCTGACAGCTGGAGGTAGCTTGGCTTTTGGTCTGTGTAGCCCCAGGTATATTATATATAATTTTAATTGGCTGTTGGCTCCCTTTTTCCAGGGAGAGAAGGAAGCTGGATGTGGCCTTGGCTGCATCTTATTTTGTTGCAGCTTGAGGGGCTTTAAGTGACATGCAAGCTCTATCCTGTTGCAGCAGGGCTGTGTGAATATGGTGGGAGCAGCTCTTCTCACTCCTCTCACTGCTGTGGCTTGTTCAAAGCAGCATCACTGGCTCAGGGAAAATGTATTCCCTCCAGCACTGCAGTGTGAGGGATAGGAGAAAGGTGCACCAAGATTTCTGAAACTTTGAGATGTGTTGGAGGGGCTGCTTGGAGAAGGAGATGAGTATGTGCAAGTTGCAAGGGCTGGGCTGGAATGATGAAATGCCAAAGGATTCAGGGAGTCCCAGCAGAGGGGAAACTCATTGCCATCACTGGCAGTAATGCAGGATGGGCTGTTCACAAATAACTTTAAAACAGCCTTGACCTAGGCAGGGCCATAAAGCCCTCAAGGAAGCTCTGTATTTCCTTCTCCTCCACCTCAGCACTACTGCAGAGCTGGGAAGAAGTTTACTCCTTGTGTTGCCAAATCTCTTAAGAATGTATTTGTGTTTGCATCAGCCACACTTCTCTTATTACTGCTTTAAAGAGCCTTTTATTCCTTAAATCATGTACACATACATGCATGTGCACCTCTCCCTCTGTGGCTACAGCAAGTACCTGTCTCTTCCCAAAGGCTATAAAGGCAGCATCCCAGCTTCATGCAGCTATGGTCCAGAGAGGGAGACTCTGCCAGGGAGTCTGTGCAGCCTTCCTGAACTGTGACTTTGGATTTGTTAGGTGTGTGTGCCTGTGCCTTCAAAAGCCTTTGAGCCATTCCAGTGCTCTGCAGGGTTTTCCCATTTGTAGTAAATGTGTTTGCAATGAGGAAGGTGACAGTTTCCCCTTGGAGCACAGTACCCTGCCGTGCTCTCCTCAGGGCAAGAGCCTGAGTGCTTGCTGCCTGCTGTGGGACTTGATGTGTTAAAAGTGCGTGCTTTAATCTGCGTGGGAGGCCACAGATGACTGAGTGTTCAGGTCATCTAGTGCTTGTGTGCCTTGTGTCAAATTTCACTGAGTAAGTCAAACAAGTTAGCATGGGGGGCGGTTTTGCCCCCCTTATTTCCCTTCCAGACCTGGATTTAAAAATGCATACACAAGGATCTGCTTGTTAGAGCATCTCATGTGCATTTGCCACATTGGACCCTGCATAAACAGCCCTTGCATGACACTTTTCCCTGTTATGTTTCTGGAAAGCAGACAGAGTGTGCAGGGTGAGCCTGGGGTTTCAAAGCTCCTGTGAGTTAGGGGTTGAAATTGGACTCAGACCTCAACAACGGCACATTCAGAGGCTGACACATTCCCATCTCAGCTGAGGGTTTTGCTGAGAGAATGTAAATGGAAAATCACTCCAAGAAATTTGCTTTGTTTTTCTCTGCACTCACCCACCTTTGAAGTCCTGTGGTTCATCTCCCTCTGTTCTGTTTGCAGGTCTGACTGCCTCATTAAAACAATTCGGTCGGAAGGCTACTTTGGCATGTACAGAGGTAAGTACAGCTGACTCAGGCACAGCACAGCTTTTGCGTTGGAGGCACTGGTGCATAAGTAGGAGGAAAAGTTCTGTTCTCTGGCATATAAAGCAATAACCTGGCAATATCCTAGGAGGTTGAACAGTGCAGCTGTTTCTAAAAAAAAACTCCTCCATGCAGGTGTCTATTCAGATATCTGCCACTGAGGACTTGAGTTCTCCTCATGACTGTTTTGGTGTTAAACCTTACCACTTAGTGAAGTTCATCTTTACTGCAGTTTAAGTGAAGCTGCTGAATTTTGTTTCAGGACTGTATGTTATGTTTCCCACCTTGGGCATGGGCAGAGGGGCAGTAGCAAATCAGCTCTTAAAGTTCTGTGGTTAATGACTGAATTTATGTCAAATCCCTCCATCAGCAGGGTCAGGCCTGCTGTCTCAGGCATGCCCAAGTGCCTTGTTCAAGCATTAAGATAAGGTGCAATTAAAAAAAAAAAAATTGAAAATAACCTGCCCTCCAAAAAAACTCCCTTGGGATGTTAAGAAAATCAGAGGTTGGCTCAGGGTGAAGCTTCAGCTGTTCAGTTGTTGTGTGCTGACCTGCTAGAAATCCCTTGGCTCAGGCTGTCTGTTACAGCAGTGAGTTCTTCAGCTGACATTGTACCTTTTCTAGTTTAAACACAAAATCCCTGTAAGTTTTTTAAAATTTTGAGGAGAGGAGGCCAGCAGGCCACATTCTGGCATTACTTGTAGCAGAGGAAAATGTGGAATACCTCCTTGACTTGCAGCACAGTCCAACTGATTTCATTGACACTGAGGTCTGGTTCATTTTGTGTCCTGATAGTCACTTGCTTGCATATGCAGTTTTTATCTGGGCTGCTCAAACAGCATTCTTGGTGGCACTCAGTCACTGATAAAGCCTGATTAAAGTTATGCTACTATGATTGAGTCCTTGCTCTTTGTTTTCAAATGGAAGTCCAGAGATGCTGGCGCCTTGCTCTTGGCATGTGCAGTGTCTCTTGCTGCTTCTTCCCTGCTCCTAAGGAAACACAGGCATTGTGGCTGGCCAGCCTGGGAGCAGCACTGGATGTTCAAGCAGCGTCTCTTGCCCAACTTCCTGGTGGGCGTTTCAGGGGAGTGTGGTGGATGGCAGGGATGGATTGGCTGCTTTGCATCAGCTTTCCTGGGAGCAGGCACCAAGACAAATAACCTCGAGGAACCCTGGCAAGCTCCATCTTTGATGCTAGCAGTGACGTGTTCCCCTTTGATTTTTTCTAGAAGCTGGCTGCTTCTGTGTTCCTGGCCAGGAATTCGAGTTTGTGTTAACTTTGGCTGTAAATGTGCCATGGCAGGCTGCTTGGTGGGAGGCAGAGGGAAGAAGCTCTTGGGGGAAACTTACAGGAGAGACTGTTGGAACACAGTAGGAGTTTTTGTGAGAATCAGGACTTTTGGAATAGACAGCTTAGTCCTTTAAGGCATAGAGTGGTAGAGAGGATGTGGATCTCCAGGCTGCTTGTCAGCCCCAAGCAGAAGGGTGCTGAGGGTTTTGCATACTTCTTTCTTTTCCCAACTTTTCCCAAGTCTGGTCAGCCTGGTACATGTCCCTAACTCTGTTCAGGGTGCTGATAGTTGCTTGAAATTACTTCTGACTATTCAATAGGAAGCTGGGTTGGTGAGGCCTTTTTTTAATAACTCCAGCTCCTTACAGAAAATTATAGATACTCCAGCATGGCCAGGGTGCAAATCCTGGTCTCTGTGCCTCAGTTTTGTGAGCTGACATGAACAGCCCTTCCCTCCCTCTCTGGGTCATCCAAGGTCCATGAAGATTGTGTGAGTACTTTTCTGGAAAGAAGGTAAAGAAATGTCTGAGCCTTGCAGAGAAAGGTGGAAATCAGGTGGTGGGATTGGTTCCTGCTCCCTCCAGCTGTCCTAGTTCCCCAGCAGAGTTTGCTGAATGACTCACAAGATCTTATTTGCAGGCTTTAAGCTGAAATTGGGAGGATTATATGTTAATGTGCTAAAGTAACAGCTGCTGCTCCCCATGGAGGAGTCACAAGCACGTCAGTTGTCCCTGCAGATCCTTTGGTCTCTGTCAGAGGACAGGAAGGGTCTGTTTGGGCACAGCCATTCCTGCTGTGTGACTTCAGGGCTCCTTAATGTGTAAATCAAATCTCCTCAGTGCAGACAGGATAGTGACTTGTGCTTGTAGGATGCTTTTCTGCAAATCACCTCTTAAGGTGTTTGTGTGGGCAAACATTATTTGCTTTGTATGAGTAGCCTATAGCAAAGTGTGTGATTTATAAGGCAATCCCAACATTTCTCTCAAATTCTTCACCAAAAGTTACAGGGATTTGTTTGGAGCAGGAAGAAGAGGAGTTCCCTTGTGTTTTTTCTCATAACATTGTATAACAGCAGTGCCTCGAAGCTGGATGGTGCTGTCTCGCCCTGTCTGAGCTCAAGGAATTGATGGTGTGCAGCCTTAAAACATGATGCCAAGTGGATGAATCCATGGAGCCTGTGGACTCCTCATTCCCATGGGCATCAGTAATAGGGGACCTTGTAGAGATGCTCTCTCAGCTTCCTACTGCAGTCCAGCCAAAAGCCACATAAAGATCCCAGCACATGTTCTGAGCAATCCCAGTGCTGTTTGCAGACCAAGTGTTTAGCCAAGCTGGCAGGAGCCAAAGGCGCAGATCAGGCTGAGGAAGTGCCCTTTGCTGTTGGTGACATTTGGAGGGTAGCACTTCAGCTGCAGTAGTGTGGCAGCCCTCCCTGGCCTCTGCTAATAATGCCTCCCATTGCCACACTGGGGATGACTCAATCCCCCTGTTATGTGAGTTACTGGTGATGTATAAGGGCTTCTGTGAGAAATGGGTTTTCATAAAAAAACCAGGGCTTGGTGAGAAGAGGGTGCCTACAAGTTTAGTTGGCAAACAACTGGTTTTGACCCTGGTTGATTTTTGTTCTTTGTAGTGCTTACTTCTTTTTGAAATGCTTTGTTTTTTAATGATTGTGTTTTATTTTTCCATTCTGTTTGTCTGTCTTTGTTTGTGGTACATGTAGCATTGCCTGTAGGCCAAGGTTGCCTTTAGTTAGAGAAGTACTCATTGGTGTGGGCAGAATTGAGGAGACTTTACCAAAAGAAGAAGATGCTGTGAAAAGCATACAGCCAGCAGCTGGAGTATCTAATTTCTCCTCCTCCAGTAAATTGAAGCTGTTATGGATTATTCAGGGCAGGGATTATCCATTCTCTGCTAAGCAGCTTTACTGAAAATATCAAAGATGTAGGAGAAAACCCAGGTTCATTAACTTTTTTTACCCTCTGCTTTATTTGCAATTGAAGAGAAACTTCCATGAAAGCCTCTTGGTTCCTGAAGGTCAGCATGTGGAAGTGTACTTCTTTTGTACTTTTCTTGCTTGATAGTTTGGAGTTTGTTTGTTTTCTTTCTGTGAACCCTTTTCAGGGGAGTTAAGAGTTTATGCTATTTTGTTTCTCTTCTTTTTTTTCCAAGGAAAGGGTTATTCATGCTGCATGTCGGTGAACAGGTGTTTCACTTCACAGCCATTGGGAGTGTCATTGAAGTTGTCTTCAACTTGGCATTTGAGGAAACACTTTTTGGGTAGCCACTTCCACTTACAATTAGGCTGTGTAGATTTGCCTTGTAGATCCTGATGTGATTGGCATTAGAAGGTGGATGTGGAGTGTGAAGGTAATTTCTGTGTGGCTTCTCTTTGTGTGCAAGAGCCATGGCAGAGTGGACATGATATGTAAGAAGAATATCAAACTGAAGCAGCACAGTCACTGGTGCCCTTAAAAGTTTGCAAAGAACCAGAGGTGTGAGAGACCTGCCCTACTCCCTGCTAGTTGATTTGTTTACTGTAAAAGATGATTTGTTGGATAGTGTGGCCAGTGTGGAATGAATGCACTGCTTTGGCTTGTTATGAGGCAGCATTGCTCTGTATTTTCTGCAAAATCTGAACATGGGAGTTGAAAGGTGGAAAAAAGTGTTGGACTGCCCAGCCCTGAGCAGCTGTTTCTTCTTGCTGCAATTTTCTGAATGGTGGAGGTGTATCTTCTGAGTAGAGAATGTAAGGCCAAGGATTCCTGTGTCCCACTTCCTGTTGTAGTAGTCCCAGAAGTCCCACTGTGACTTTGCTTCCTAATCTGAGGAAGGTCCCCCTAATATATGTCCTCCAATTTTTGAAGAGAGGAGAGTCCATTCCGAGGAGTAAAGGACTGAGCTGACTTTCTCTGCGTGTGTTTACCCCTCCTGTCAACTTGGGTTCAAAGGTTTTGAAAATAAACCCCACCATGTCTTTGGAGCCTAGTGGGGGTACAGGTTTCTCTGGCTGGTTCTCTTTGGAATATGAATCTTTGGGATAAATTGTTTAAATCTCAAAGACAAACACAAATGCCTGTGTTTGTGTTTGTTCTTACAAAGATGATCTAGGCCATTAACAAGTCTGAGGTGTAGCTCCTTTGGAGGGCTTGGAGCTCAATACATTTCAGTGCAGGTAGGCAGAGCTTGAGGCTATCCACTGGAGGATTTTTTGAGCCTAGGTTTTAAATGGAGGAGAATGTTCTGGAGTGTTAATCTAATGGTGCAAACCTCACTCTGCTGGGAAGGGACTGGCCCTTCCCTCACCCCATTTCCCCCAGGCAGTTCAAAAGCTGCTCCCAGCCACTGTGCTGCACTAATGTTACACTAATACCAGTGTTCATGACCCACAGCAGCCAGCCAGGTCATTCAGGCCTTTCATTGTGACAGGCACAATACAGGGATTTTCTATTTGTTGCTCCTGACAAAGGGGCACTCCAGCGGGTGGGGGATGCAGGGAGCCAAGGCTTGTTTACTCCCCAAGTCCCCCAGCAAGCCTTGCCATGGAGCTGAGAGGGGAATTTCTTTGTGGTGGGCAAAAAGCCACTTCAGCGGTGGCTGTTCTGGGGGTGACACCCAGTGGTGATTCACAGGGGAAGCCACTTTGCTCTAAGGACTGTTCTAGAGCTGGTTCTGTGCAGATGAGCCAGGTGACTTCAGCCAGCCTCCAGGTCTTTCAATGGCTCTGTCTTTTCTGAGCTGTTTGGTAATCAAGCTGCTCTGGTGTTTTTTGAGGAGGAAGCAGGGAAGGGATGCCAATGGATGCCAAGGCAGGGCATGGATATCTCAGCATCACAAAATATTTGCAAAGGATTTGGGACTGGTTGTTAAACTATCTTGTACTCCTTTTCTGAAAGTTTGATCTGCATTCTTCTGAATTCGTAGGAATGCATCCTTGGATGAGTTACAAGGATGCATGTATACATGGTGGGAGGTAGTAGTAAAGCTGAGGAAATTACAAAACACATGGCAAATGAAGTAGAAACACATCTGGGGATGTTTTCACAAACCCAAGGTGTTGGGAGGCAGAAACACTGTTAATTTTCAGTGGTGTTTTGTATTTCTAAATCCCTTTGGTGCACTGCAAGCTCTCCTTCATCTGTCTTTGGTTTTGTGCAGAAGTTAGAACACATTCCTGAAAGATCCCGTTAACATTTCCTTTATTCTCATTACCCAATGGCCTTTTTCTCTTTTCCTTGCCCAGGGGCTGCAGTGAACCTGACTCTAGTGACACCAGAAAAGGCTATCAAACTGGCAGCCAATGACTTCTTCCGGCATCACCTCTCCAAAGATGGGTGAGTAGGGAATTGACCTTTTGCAGTCACTTGAAGGACACTGACTCCTGGAACATGTCTGGTGAGACATCAGAAAAAGGTGGAATGGAAGAGTGCAGTGACTGAAATATGAGTTGACCTTGAACAGCTCAGCTGGTGATTACGTTCAGGCTAAGGATGCAATGTCTAAAATGGGAAGCGTGAAGCACTCCACTGGATGACTGCTCTTTATTCAAGCTTCTAAAAATAGTCCCAGACTTAAGCCAAGGTTAGCAGATCCAGAATGTGTAGTCTAAGTATTCGAGAGGAACCCAATGTCACTGATCATTGCTTAAACAGCTGCTGGGAGGACTCTTGTCTTCAGCATTTTTTTGGATCCTCTTATGCTCCTTCTGGCTCGAAAAGGTATCAAGTGAAATTCTGTAGACCTCAAACTTAGCACCCCTCTTCTCCTTTTGTACCTTTAAAATAGTTTTAGAGAGGTGGTAAATCTGAATTGACTAAGGACACTTGGAGCAGCTGACCTTCAAATAAATGCTGAAGGAATAAAATTACTCGTTCAGCTTGCAAGTGGAGTTTGTTTCGTGTCAAATAAATGTGAGTGAAAGGCGTAAGCTGGAGCAGTTGAGAGGAGCTGGATCCTGAATATTTAATGCTGCTTTCACCAAGATGTTTTCCAAATTGCATGGGAAATAACCGTGTCTCCCATCAGAGAGAGGCCTTTTCCCAGAGGCAGACAAGGGCATTGTCTCCAGTCCTCAGTGACAGTAGCTAGAATGACAGCCTGCTTGGGATATGATCCCAACAATTCTCATCAGTTATGGGGTGGGGCCTCAGTGAAAATACAAAGCTCCGGCACAATTACTGGGCTTAACAACTTCCCAAAACATATCAGAGTCTCAACAACTTCAGTGGAGATTGTGGACTGACACAGACTGAGAATCCATTTTTTTCTTGTGCCTTTTCTTTTTTTTTTCCTTTTGTTTTGGAGTCCTTTGAAGTAGCAGCTAACATATGTCTGCGTGACTCATCGGCTCACAGTTCTTCGTGATTTTGTGACTCAGGTCTTTGAATAGCCTGTATTCTGTGCTCTGCTCAGACAGTGGGAGGTAATGATGTCCTCTACCAAGCAGTGTGTCTCATCCCTGCAGCAGACAGCCTGGCACACCTTGGTGTGCTGCAGTAAACAGCAGCACAGCTCTTTGGCACCACCTACAAAGTGGGGGCTTAGTAGCTTGTACAGCCCAAGAGGGTGCCAACCTGCCACACCTTGTACTGCCCCTAAGGGAGTGGTTCCATGGAAGAACTCAGTCTAGCATTGCAACATATTTGGCATTCTAGGAGAGCAATCACTGCTATGATGTTTCAGCCATTAAAATGGGACATGCCTGTCTGTTGTACTGCACCATGAGAGGTAAAGGCTTCCTCAGAGGACAAGTGTGTGTGTCTGCCTCAGTGCTGAGTCCAGCTTTGAATAGGTCTTTGGGCAAGTGGGATGCAGCTGTTTCCATGAGCAGCTGAGGTTTTCACTCAGACCTCTTCCAGTTTGACTTTTGGGTCACAGGGTGGTGCACACATGACATAGATGATGTGCTGCACTTAATTCAGAAGAGAGGAGCTAGAGAATTTTTCCAAGAGCAAGACACCCTGTTCTCCTAAATCTTACATACTGATGGGTCTGGCACTACAGTGACCTGGATGTCACCCAGGTAGTGGGAGTTCTTGCAGGTTTGGTGTGGCTGGTATAGGCTATGAATGTGGCAGTTTTCTCCCTTGGGCTGCCTCTGTCCTGTCCTCCCCAGCTGCCTTAGTAAGATGTGGCAGGATTAACAGTGCTGGAATTTAAAGGCTTCTCCTACCCAGTACCCAGCCCAGGGTGCTTACCTGCTAGCACATCACAAGGCTGGGTCACCTATTTCACAATTCCAGCCAAAGCCTAGTTGTGAATAGCAAAATAGCTTGGGGTTAGAAAGATGAAGCCTGGAGCTGCCTGACACATGGATGTGGTTTCTTTTCTTGATATGTAATTGCATCAGTCAAGGTGTTACACTGGGCAAAGCACAGTGAGGGGGTTAGGATCAGTGTAAGGCTGGATCAGCAAGATCTTGGTTCAGCTTCACCAAAGTCCTTTTTGCACAAGCCAGTCTGTCTGCTGTGTATATTCATAGGTGCTGTGCCCTTAGGTCAGTATTCCAAAGGATGTTCTGACTCAAAGCTGCAGAAGGCTGCTAGACCTGCTTACATTGAATGCCTTTGTGCTAAGCATCTAGCACTTGTCTTGCTTGAAATATGTTGCATGAGTTGGTAATCCTTTTCTGATAAAATGTGCATGTTCTGCCAGTATTTGCTGATGAAAATATGTGGTATTAAAATAGACCTCAGCAGACCAGAGAGAGTGTGGCAAATCCAGCATGACTCAAAGCAAACTCCAGTTAAACAACAGCTTTCAGTGTGCATTAATGTATATATTTTTATCCTTTGAAAAAACTTAGTGTTGAAATTGCTTTTAAACTAGGATGAAAAAGTGGCATAAAGCCTATTTTTGAAAGGCCAGACTGAAAACAGCACCTGTGGTGTAGGAAGCTCCTGACTGCAAATTGCTGGAAGAGTATTTTAGGGATGTTATCTCTACAGGTTTGTCCTAGACTCCCTTTTCCCTGACTCTGCTCTTGGACACTGCTGGAGGTAGAGCAGTGGGGCAGCATCCTCCCAAGGGATGTCATGTCCTTGATGGTGCAGCTCTCTCCCTGAGTGTGCAGCTGTGTGCTCCTGCAGCTCTCTCTACCCTGAGACTAGCTCCTGCCTGTACCATGCTTTTTCCCTCCTTTTGGTGCAGGCAGCATGTGTGCTTACAGGCTGAGGGTGTAATTTCTGGCTGTCCTGGTCATTTAGAAATGAGGGAGGCCTGAGTGAGTTGTGTGAGTGCTGAAAAATGCTTGCTCTGCTATGGAGGAGAGGAATGAGACCAAGATACTGAAAAACCTGAAGGGCACCCCATGACTATGAAAAAGGCAATAAGGGTCAAGTGATTTTCTGTGGTGATTTTGACCTAAGAGCCTCAGCAGTTCCCAGGAGAAGAAGGTGACCCACAGAGTCTCCAGGCAGTCTTTGTTCCTGTGTCATTCTGTGGGGAAAAGTTTTCACTAGGCTGGGGAAGGCAGAAGGTGGAGAGAGGGAAAGCTTCCAGTCTTCAGGCTGCTGGAAACAGATGGGATTTTTTTTTAACTCTGGCTTTTTGAAGCTGCATGTGTTGAGAGACTCAGTCTCATGGCTGCTGTCTGGCTTCTTTGTCCAGAACAGAGGATGTAAGAAGTTACCAGGGCTAAGTGAAGAACTTGGGTATGAAGTTGAGAAGGCAGTTTAGATTGATAGTACACCAGCATGTAAAGTACATCATTGATTATTGGGTGCTCAGTGTATGAGGCCTCTTTGATTTATTTAATTATTCCCAGCTTTTTATATCCTTTTTTAATCTGGGCGTTAAACACTTAATAAAATAATTTCCTTTGAAATGTCCTGCAAGATTTCATGTTTATCTCCAAAGTGTGGAGTCCCAAATAGCTGTTTTGTTGGGCGTGTTTGCCAGGTTTTGTTCATTTTTCAGGTTCTTGGTTAAATATTCTGCCTTGGCTGCAGTAAAAGGTGTCTCATGCCTTCTTACATAAGCAATTTTTTGGTCATAAAAATTTTCCAGTGTCCCTGGATGAATTTCCTGCTGCTCTTCTTCAAGGTGTTATTCCCTTACTTATCCTGTCCTACTTAATCCTGACCTTTATTTTGTTTGTTGTTTTGAAGCAAAGGCTGGCAATCTGCTGTCTTAGCAGCTCGGATTCCTAGGAAGACCAGCATGACTGACTTAACTCTGCCTTTGCTGATGCTAGCAAATTTTCTTTTATTCTGCCTCCTCCTGTCTTATATATTTGCAAAGGGAAGAGAAATAGCCAACTGGTAATCCTGGGACAAGCAAGGTACTTTTCCTTTAGTCTTATGCAGATGTGGAGACTGGAGTTTGTTTGGAGATTGCCTTCCCAGCTGATATACCTCCCCAGGGCTCTTTCCTTCATCTGCTTTTCTTTCAGGCTCTCGTAAAAATACTTGGATCATCTATTCTGTGGCATGAGTTTAAGTATCAATTGCATGGCCTGGTTGTCCTTGAGCTGCAGAACACTCTTAGTTGGGCTGTAAAGTGAGGCTTTCAATTTAGGAAGAGGGAGTGCTGCTGCTAGTCCTGGTGCTGAGCTGCTGTATCACCCAGCTGCACACACTGTGCTTGGTCTTTCTTTGGTGCTTGTGTTTCCAGACAGCCTCTCCTGCAGATACTCAGACACTTCTTTAATGTAGGTAGTCCTCATCTAACTCACTGAGTCTTGGAAGTGGGGAAATCTCTCCCTTCCCCTTGAGAAAGAGACAGGAGCTGATAATGTCACTGTGCCAATTCAGAAACAGCTTGGGGAGAGCTCTTTTATTTAGCACACAGGCAGTTGCAGTGGGTTGAAGCTGTTGACATCTAAGGTCAGCCAAAAAGTAAATGCACTTCCAACTGTTAATCTGGAGGGCAATGTGCTGTCTAATCACAGAGTGCACCCATGGAAGGAGCATTGTCCTTGTCATCATTCCAGGCACAGGTCTTGAGATGAAATGTGAGTCATGTTCAACATGCTCAGTCATGTTACCCTGTCCATTGTTCACTTCCACAAATGTTCAGATTGGAACAAAACACTTGGAATTTCCTGCCAGGGCAAACCTGATGCAGATACAGAGTCAGCCTCCTCTTGACTTAGTGTGAACACTCAACACAGAGCTCCTGCACATACCTGGAATAATGATTTCCAGATCAATATTTAATCTGGCAATATTACTTTGAGATGTATCTGTTCCACATCGGTACTTTATTTGGCTTGTCTGAGGCATTTTTGAGCTGGCACTAGAAGTGAGAGGGATCTTGTAGTGGGAACTGTATTGCTTTTCCATTTCCAGCATCATAGCTCCAGCTTTTCTGAAGTGCAATTGCAGTAGCTTGTTGTTCCCCTTTGGAAAATCAGGGGTTGGATTAAAGGCACATGTTTGTGTGCACAATCCCCCATGACTGTGGCAGAGAGGGTGCTCTTCCTATGTGCTGGTTTTCTAATCCATGTTAAAGACCCCCTATTTAAATTGTTTGAGAGGAACTGGCTCTGTCTGCTTTGAAACTCCTGGGGAGCTTTCTACAACCTCTTGGGCAGACAGACAGAGGCAGAGGTTACTTTAGAGTGAGGAAGGTTACGTCCAAGCTGGGACAGTAGCCTCTTGGGTAGGAAGTAGAAATGGATTGCTTTGTATGGATGTTTCTTTAGCTCAAGGATTTCCTTTCTGTTTATATCATCCTTCTTCCAGAATGGCTGGTTCTGGTCCCTGCCCAAACACAGTAAATTCCCACATGGCCAAGATTTTTCAGAAACTTGAAAAATTCCTACACTGCTCCCATGTGGCATCAATATACCAATGTTGTCAGAGATCCTAACTTTGAACTGATTGCTCCAAAAAGCCTTCCATAAACCTCTAGTTTCTGCTTTTTAACTTTATTTTTCAGCTCTAGTTTGAAACTCTAAATTAAATCAAGCATGAATCTCCTCCCCTTCCAATTTGACATTTTTGATTTGTCACAAATCAATAGTATATCAGTAAAAAATGTGGAACAACTGATTTCTGCCAATGCAGAATTTGAGGCTATTTGGTATATGTTATATTTAACACTCTTGCTGTGATAAAAGAGTTGCTGCATTTGTAGAACCAGATCTTTGCTTGTGTTGCAGCTTTTGAAGTTAGTTGAGATGTGCCAGTTTTTAAATCACTGAGGATAAGGCCAGTGGTGCCTTAAATATTTAAACCCCTTTGTTGTCTAGAGATGAACAGTTTTCAAACTTTCCTTTTATGTCCAGACTGGTAAGGATTTGCAAAGGCAGTTTGACCCCTGTATGGCAGCTTTTAAACCTCCTGTCAAAAGCTTTACTTATCTTAAGCTACCTTTTTTTTTCTTGACTCTCCCCAGTTCCCAGGATGTGCAAACCAAAAGCTGAAAGCCCATGTTCTAGGTGCTTTTGATGTACCTGTTTGACATCTCTAAAATACACCCACATGCATAAATCCTTCCTTGGGTCCTACTGGCATAGCTCCATAGAGTTCAGTCAAATCAAGGCTGACTTTAGTTGGCTGGGATAATGGTCCAAGATGAATATGTAGGCCAAATCTTCCTGATCCTTTGAACTGGTTATCAAAGCAGTCGCCCTGGATGAAAGCCAGAAGATATGTACTCCAGGGATGCTCCAGGGCTCTTGCTAAAGTGGGAGGTGCTCTGCTGTGCCAAAGAGAGATTCTGGCAGCCAGCTCCTTTGGGTGGTTTGCTTCCTTCCACAGCCAGGCTGGGGACTGTGCAGCCTTGCTGCTGACTGTATTGAGCCACTCAGAGACTGCTGCTGTGCTTCAGGCCACCCAAAAGGCACGTTGGCCACCTCCAAGTGGCATTGGCAGTGAGAACCTCTGGATTTACACATCCTAGTACCCCCATACCTCCAGGAAGTCCTGCTGTGCACACTTAAGCACCCGTGTGGCTAACTCCGTGGGAGGGATTGTTCTTCGCAGCTCTTCATCTGTGGGGAAATTTGGAAAGGGAAGACTGAAATTTTCCTTCTTTCAGCCTTATAGGAGAGCTCTATATTTAGTCACTGGTAATCTCTGTTGTGGCTCTGTGCCTCTAATCCCCTGCTCTCATATCCTCCCTGGAGAAGATGAGAGGTGGAGAAATCAGCCCAGCTTACGTGGTGGGCCAGCAGGATTACAGTGCATGTGCCCTCCCTTTCCTGTAGGCTTGGCATTGAAACTGCTGTGCTGGCCCACTGCCCCACAGCTGTGCTGTGTGCCTGTGAAACCCCTGGCAGGGGAGGGTGCCTGTGCTGTGCAGTGGAATGGGGAATATCGCTGTGGGACTGCTTCTGCCACAGCGTGGGGATGTGCTGTGAGCAGGTTAAGATGAGGTATTGCTGCAGAGGCAGGGCTGGGGGAGGTAAAAATAGTACTTGCATTTAGAACAGAAAAAAGAGGAGGCTGTTTCGCTCTGGCTGTGTGAGTTATACACACTTCTTTTTTAAACCCTTTTAGAAAAGAGCAGGTCAGACATACTTTTTAATCAAGTCAGTGTTTTCTGGTGCCAAGGTTTGAGGTTTTTTTACGGGGCAGAAACATATTACTTTCTGAAAATTGAAGCTTTATGAGGTTTTGCATCCTGAGTTCATCTTTTTAGTCTTAGCTGGGCTTTTTCATAGCTTTGGAATGGAGGCATCAATGGAATGCTGCATTTTGCTGGGTGAGAATATGTTGCTGATAGTCCCTGCTCTGTAGTGCAGAGAATGCACAAATTTTCATTGCTGAAGGTCCATCCCATCCCTTGTCTCTTAGGGTGGACCAGTTTAGTGCAAAGGCTATTTGTTCTGGTTTGGAAGACCTGGTAAGGTGAAGCAGCTCCTAACCACAGAGGAGCTGCCTCCCTGATTTATATTCACTGTTTATTTACTTTGCTTTTCTCAAATAAGTCCAAAGCAGCAAGTGGAATATTTTCTCTCCTTGCTCCATGTCCTGTGATCTGTGTTTGTTGACAATTTTTAAAGGACTAGACTGGCAGGAGGAAAGCTGCTTATCCCTCTTAATGCTCAGGTCCTCTGGTGCCCTCTGAAGTGATACCCTTTCTGAAAGCTGTGCCCTGACCAGGGGCACCAGCAGGCTGGAAGAGAGCTGCAGTGCTCTGGCTGTGGGTGGAAGGGGCTGTGTGCTCCTGCCTGGGGCTGTTCTGACAGGGCTTGTGGCTTTTCTGAATGTTCTGTTTCTGGGGACAAAATGAATCTGTTCTGCAGGTCAGGTGGTGCTGGCAGAGATGCCATACCTGGGCTGTGCTGAACTGTCAGGCCTAGCAGGTTCTGCTACCCCTTGGCTGCCTTTTCTATAACCTCCAGGGTCAGAGATGTGCCCCAAGCCTTGTACCCAGCTGCCCAAATGTTATCCAGGCCACCCCCTCTGATGGACTCTTTCTCTCTTTTCTTTGGGCAGGAAAAAGCTGACACTTCTGAGGGAGATGCTGGCGGGCTGTGGCGCGGGTACCTGCCAGGTGATTGTCACCACTCCCATGGAGATGCTCAAAATCCAGCTGCAGGATGCGGGACGCATTGGTACGTGGACTTTTCTTCCCTGTGCCCTGAGCAGGGAAAGGGGAAGGAGCTGGGACTGGGCTTTCAAGGCAGAGCTGAGAGGATGAGTGGAGAATCCCCTTTTCCCTCCCCCTGCTCTGCCATGTCAGAGATACCACAGTGGTAGCAGAAGTTTCTCCTCCTCCTCCAGCTTGCTTTCCCCCACACTTTACTCAGCTGGCTTTGCAGAGGCCCTTGCAGTTACAAAAGCTGGTGGGGTTTTTGCTCAAAGCAATAGGCTTGGCAAGCAAAACAGCAAATGCTGTTAGTGGATGGAAAGACAGGAGAGATGACTGGATGGTCAGCTTGTGAGTGATTCAAACTTAGTAGATCCTGTGCACCCAAGAAGGGTTTAGCATCCTCCAGTGCCTTTCCTGTGCTGCTTCCTCCATCTTCATGTTTTCTGATGTCTATATTTTTTCCTTTCTACCCTCCTGTACCACCTCCCTAAACAGCTTCCCAAGGGGATGTTTTATTTCCAAATGACTTGTCTCCCCTTGTACTCTTTTTTTCTCCCTGACAAAAACAGCAGTTGTTTTGGTTGAAACAGTAAATAAAATTCTCCCAGTGCACTGGATTTGAACGAGGTTTGGGATCAGGCTCTTGGGACTGTGGGCGTGAGCTGGCAGGCAGAGGCAGGAGGGAGTGTGAGCCCTTTGGCTGAGACACTGTGGAGTGTTTCTGGTGAGAACAGAGACCAGAGTCTGACACGGAGACTCTGGGGGAAAGAGTTTCCTTAGTTTCTTCCAGAGGTCAATCTGGGCTATGGCCTCACTTCCCAGGAGCCCTGCATGACACTGTTAGATACCGTGTTTATGGCCCTTCCTGGAAAATGGGCCAATTTGTCCTTTAATCTCTCATTTGATGTGGTGTTCCTGAATAATCACGGATTTACTTTTTCTTTTCTCTCTTCACTGGTTTTACTGCAGACCTTATCCTCTTTGTGCGTATTATTTTAAAATGTTGGAAGGATTTAAGCTGTGGTTTGAGGGTTCAGGAGAGGTTTTGGATGCTGTGAACAGCCTGTTCTCTGTGTGCCAGGGATTACTTATAGATTGAAGTGCTCTCCATCTTCTGGCCAAAGGGCTGAAGTGCATCAGTTGGAAAAGTGGGAGAAACCAGGATGTGTTTATAAACGTGACTGAGAAACTCCCCAGGTTAATGATTGCTTTCAGGGGAGGAAGGCAAAGAACAGAACCTGGGAAGTGTCTCGTTTATGAACATCTTGTTTGTGATACTGGCAGTTCAGGGGCACACCTGCCTGCTCACAGCAGCTCCTGGCGTGTGACAGGATGCTCCTGCTTGGGCAAACCAGCTGGTGGGAGAGCACAGCCACCAGCGTGGCAGTGTGGCAGCACTGGGACAGTGAGGGACATGGGCAGAGTTGGGAAGGCTTGCAGTGCCCTTGCAGGCCATTTTGTTATGCTGTGCTGCCTGGAGGTGTGGCTGTCCTGCCTGCCTGTGGCAGGGGCAGTCGAGGCTGCTGTGGGCCCCTGCAGACCAGCACTGGCTCTCTCCACAGCGGCACAGAAGAAGCTCATGGCGGCGCAGGCCCAGCTCTCCTCCTCGCCCGCGGGAGCGGCCGAGCCAGCGGTGGAGACGCGTCCCACGGCCACCCAGATCACCAGGGAGCTGCTGCGGAGCAAAGGCATCGCTGGACTCTACAAGGGCCTGGGAGCCACGCTGCTGAGGTAGGATGGCCTTCAGCACAGGGCACTGCTTCCCAGGCTTGGAGCTAGGGCAGCTCCCCTCCCAGGATTGGGCCTGCAAAGGATGTGTGGGCTTCAGCTTGGTTTGGTTCTGTTTCCACGCACAGATTTTGCACATTAGGGAAGGGAAGGTCAGGGCAGTGAGGGAGGGTATCTTTTTGTTCTTGGGAGATTTGATTCTTTGGCTTTCTGTGTAAGGTTTTTGTCTGCCCCATGGTCTGTGTTTTCACACTGTACAGAAGTCCTAGTGAACTGGCAGAGTAAAACTGTCAGCCCGAGACCCCAGAGTGTGCAGTGGGAGCACATTGGTGCCTGCTCTGGCACTCTTTGCCTGGGCTTTCGCAATGTGACTCTCCTTTGGCTTTAGCAAAGGTAGAGCTGAAGCAGCACCCAGGGGGATGGACGGCAGGATGGAACCTCTCGTAATTAACAAAAGTGGTCAAAACAATTGACCTCTGAATGTGCTGATGTCTTTTGTTTGAGTGTTGAAAAAGGGGAGCCCATCCTGCAGGGCTGCATGCCTCCCATGGGCCTGTTGTCCTCTGTGCAGTCAGTTTTGCCCCCCCTGAGTTTCAGCTCCTGTGTGCATTGCAATCACAGAGCCAGGATATCTGCATTGCACTCATGGCTGTGGTGCCAATGTGCAATGCTTGCAGTTTGCTTAGTTTGTTGGGGTCCTGTGCTGACTTGGCTCATCCTTGTTCTTTCTTCCTTTTGTTCCTGCCCCCCTGCAGGGATGTCCCATTCTCCATTGTTTACTTCCCCCTGTTTGCAAACCTGAACAAGCTGGGCCAGAAGGACCCCAATGTCAAGGCTCCGTTCTACGTGTCCTTCCTCTCGGGATGTGTGGCCGGCAGTACGGCCGCAGTGGCTGTCAATCCTTGTGATGGTGAGTCCTGAGTAGCCTGTGGTGGTGGCCTGGTGCCAAGTGACAGGAGTCAGAGGCCCAGGCTGGGCCAGGTGAGGAGGAGGGTGACTGTGCCAGCCCTTTGGCAGCATCAGCAGACAGAAAGCGACAGCTCTGCTGCCTCCAGTCATGATGGTGTGAGTTCAGCTGAGCTACAGTTTGGCCACAGTTTACACAGAGGTTTGCAGTACTTGCTAGGTATGTCAGGAACAAGGTGTCATTCATTTCAGTTATTCTTGACAGGAAAGGACACATTTCCATGTGGAGTCATTATATGCAGACCACTTATAACTATATGGTCTGGGACAAACAGGGGGAGCCTCAGATCTGTGGCCTGCTGTTTTACAACATCTGCTGTAAACGCCACATTGGTTTCTCTCCTGTGAAAAACACCAGAAGGTAACTGCTCTCTCCCCAGCACTGCACATGCTCCAAGAAGAAATGTAAGAGCAGAATTGTGTATTTTAGATACCTCTTCCTGAAGGAGTTGAGCTCTTGAAAATAAGTTCCCACTTTGCAGAGAGATACCTGGATTTGGAAGGTCTAAAGCTTAAGTCAGCATTTGAAACCTTGATGACAGTGAGGGAGGGAGGGGTTGGGTTTTGGGTGACTTTATGTTTCTTTTATCCATTTGGAAAGGAATGGGTTCGTTTTCCCTGGTAAATGTATGAAAATGGTCTGTATTCTTGGTAATTTTGTTCTGACCATTTCAAAGGCATTACTCTTAGGGTGGCTCTTGCCTGCTATGTCCCCAGTGCTCACCAGTGTCTCCCTTCTCTTTCCCTCCCAGTGATCAAAACGCGGCTGCAGTCCTTGCAGAGAGGAGTGAATGAGGACACCTACTCGGGGATCCTGGACTGCACTAAGTAAGAATTCTCATGACAGAGGCACCACATCAGATGTTTGGCAGTGGCTGCTGCCTGCTGCCAGGCAGGCAGTGCAGCTTCGATACCAACTAGCAGCTATGCTTCATGTTCCCTCTGTCCCTGTGCTTTTATAAATGAATCTGTCTAGCTGGAGATAGGTATATAGATATATGAGCAGAGGTATATATATGGTTTTATAAAAGAGAACTTATTCCCATATTGAGCACAAAAAATATAGCATTTATATTTAAATACTTCTGTCCAAACCCCAGTAGTCATACCACTGAGATTTTATTTCTGCAGAGGGAGGCAATGCTGTGGTAGTCTCTCCCAAGGCCCCTGCTGTTGGAAAATCCTACAGTATTGAGTCTGAGAGCTCTCCTGGGACTGCTCTGCACAATGTCTGCAGGAGCACTGGCAGAGTGAGCTGTCTCCAGCTGCATTATCCTCTGATCCTCTGCTAAACTATGGTCTGGCTGCTTGACAACACGAAGGGACTTTTTCTGCTTTTGTATTTCTGTGGTAGCCAGAATCTGGTCCATCTGGCTCTGTCCTGTGCTGAGGGTGGAGCTTTTGAGCAGGGGGACCTCTTGATGCAAGCATGGGGCTGTCTTAGCTGTACTTGCAGACAGAGGCAGCCACTCCTGCTTCTAGCCAGATGTTGGGATGGGACAAGTTTCTGCATGGCCCCTTGCAGAGCACTTGGGCAGTGATGGGTGATTTGCTGTGGAGGCTGTGCCAGGCAACAGAGCTTGCCTGGGTTTAGTCTCTGGAGGGAGGCAGAAAGGCAGGGCATGGCCAGGGGCTCTCCTGGAGGGGTGGGATGGACACTTAGCTGTCTGTGCCATTTCTCCCCAGGAAGATCTGGCAGAGGGAAGGGCCCACGGCCTTCTTCAAAGGGGCCTACTGCCGAGCCCTGGTCATCGCTCCTCTCTTCGGCATCGCACAAGTCGTCTACTTCGTGGGCATCGCGGAGTTCCTGCTGGACCTGCTCCCCAAGCACCGGGCCTAGCCCCGGGCTGGCTGTGTGTGCCCTCCTGCCCTCCGCAGCGCTGGATCCATCCCCTGCCCGCCATCCCTGTCGGTCGTGTCCGAGCTACAGCACAAAGGGTTCGCGCGGGGACGCGGAGGGACGCGGTGCCCAGACGGGCCCACGCGGGCAGGGAGAGTCCCTCTGCCTCTGCCGCCGTCTGGAGCCTGCCCCCTCTCGCTCCTTCCACGGACAGTACTTCATTATTCCTCTCTCTGTCTCTTTTTAATTTCCTGGTTTTTGGTTTTTAATTGTCATTCTTAAGGACACTGGTAAGCACAGACTGGGCTTGCAGACCCAGAAGTCTCCTCTCAGTCTTGGGGAGGAGGAGAGATGGGAAAGAAATAACTTTCAACCCTCATCCACCTCAGTTTCCCTTTCCACCTGGAGCTGCCAGCCACCTGAGGAGGAGCTGGAAGGGCAGCTGTGTCCCCTAGCACCTCCTTGGCTCTGCTGACCTCGGGTCAAGAGTGAATGCTGCACAAAGGGGGCTAATCTCATTGCTGCTGGAGGCAGGGGTGGGATGCTGGATCTGGCAAGTTCCTTGGCCTGGAAACCTTCAGTCCTCCCTTCTCCCTTTTTAAAAACTAGCTGGACTTAAATGAATTCTGATTGTTCCTATTGATTTTGTAATTATTTTTGTTTTAAAGCAAAGGGATATCCCTCCTAACTAGGTGTCACAGGCACATCGGGTGAGGTGCAGAAATAAGGTGTCTGCTCTGTAGGGAACATGTCTGTGGGATCACATGAATGTCCAAAGGTGCTTCCCTGCTTCAGGCACGGAAGTGAGAGGAACTTGGGATCAAGCTATTTTTGGTTTGGGTTTTTTTTGTTGTAGTTTTATTTGGTTTCTTGGGCGTTTATTTTTTGGTTTTGCTTTTTGTTTTTTGGTTGTTTTGTTTTGTTTTGTGGGAGTTTTTTTTAGTTCTGTTTTGGTTTGTTTTTTTTTTGTTTTTTTGTTTTTTTTTTTTTGGGTTTTGGTTTATTTTTTTTTTTTATTCAGGGTTGTGGGGAGGGAAAACCAAACAACAAGAAGCCACTTACATTCCTTCAGCCGGCCCACCCCTAGAGTGATAAAGCTGTGGCTGCAGGTGTAGATCAGCTGATCTGATTTTTTCCCAGCCTGACCCCAAGTGTGTGGAAGGAGGCACTGGCTCCAGTACTGGCACTGCCCAACCTCATGGAGCTGCAGCAGAAATGCTGCACCTGTGGGCTCACCCTGCCAGTTGAGGGCACAAGGTCTTGTTGTGTTCAGATGTTTGCCTTGGGTGTGACTGGAGCCAGCAGGTATGGAAGAGGCAGAGGGCCACATTCTCAGAGCAAGGAGCTGTTTGTGTGTCCATCACTCAGGGGGTGAGTCCTGTGCATCACAAGAACATCCTGTTTGCTCCTGGGGTGGGGATCGGTGGTGGGTGGCAGGGGGCAAACACACACCTACAACCCTGCTCTGCCAAAGGGACACTGCCCCAGCTAATATCACTTGTCAGAGGAATTCCTCATTCAGTGCTCTCTTGGGCTGTGTAATTAATTCTAGTTTAAATGATCTTAAGTGTGAGATCTACCCAACCCAGTGTGATCTTCTCCGTTATTTATTCCATTTGGTGCGACCCACCCAACTTTGGTGTTGAAATTAAACTGGTTGAATTCACTTTTCATTCCTTCTTTTTGCTTTATTCTCCAGGCGCCTGCTTGGTGTTTGTGTTTTGAATGTGTATTTAAATTAATTTTAAAAATATCCTTGTTTTTAATGTTTAAAAGAAAACCACCTCTGTTTAACCACTCTTGGATTAGGTTTTTGTGAAACTTGTATGTTGAGGGCCTTCTTCCTTGATGCATCCTTTTTCTCTTTGAAAAAGTTGTTTTGTGGCTGATTTGTTACTTGTCACTTCTCATATGTGAATAATTTTCTTTTTTTTTTCTTCTTCTCCGTGTATCTGGGAATGAATCTGTGCAAAGGCAATGATAGATGTCTGTTCTGTGTGTAGTGCTGTGATGCTGCTCTTGCTCTTGGATTTCCCTTGGGTGGATTAAAAGAGAAAGGTTTATTTTATTTCTTTCTTTAAGGTGCCCCATTCCTTGCTGTTTTTTGATTTACAGGGAGGGTCCCCAAAAGAGACCTTGCTGATAAAACTTGTGGGGTTTCAGCTTGCCCTTCTTCCTGCAAAGATTGTCTCCTGAAAGTGGGTGACTTGTGGCTGCAGGGGTGTGTGTTAGGTGCAGGTTTGTGTGGTGGGGTTAAGTTTGAAGGAAAACTTGGTGCAGTGAAGGGCTGAGGTTCAGGGAAAGCTCTCCTCATCCTTTGGGATGCTTTTAAAAACTTCTTTGTAAAACTGACTGTTCCTCCTGAAATCTCCAGCTCTTCTTCCTCTGTGCAGGAGCTGGTGACCTAAATGAGGCTGATTTCTAGCTTCCTGGACATGTCTCTGAGCCAGCAGGACCTGGGGAGGTGGCAGGGGTAACAGCTGTGGCTCTGCAGGACAGGTATCTCCCTCTCCAGACAGGCAAGACAAAAAAAAAAAAAAAAAAAAAGTTTAAAATGGGGGAATTCCCATCAGTTTAATTAATCACCTATTAACTGAAACCACTCTGCATTGCTAGAAGCATTGAGGAATGAAAGTAAATAAACACACCTCTGCTCCCCTCCTGCAGGTGCTGCTTGTTCCTGGGGCAGGAGCCAGCAGCCAGCACCACTCCTTGTTGTTCCCACCTGTTCTTCTGACAGAGGGTCCTCCACCCACCCTGGGTCCTGGCAACAAAGAGGGGAATTCCTGGGACACAAAAGGAAGCCATCCTAGAAAGCTAAATATCCTGGATAACAAGGGGGAAATTTGCTGTAAGACAATGCAGGAATTTCTGTGTGAAGACTAGGGGCAAGTCCTTGAAAGCAAAGGGGAAAATATTCAGGGAATTTCCAGAAAGCAATGGGGGAATTTCTTACAAGGCTATAAGGGGGGGATAGCCTAGAAATAAAAGGAGGGAAATTCCGTGAAAGCAAGGAGGAAATTGCCTCAAAAACCTGGGAAATTCCTGAAAAGCAGAAGTGACATTGTTTAAGAAAGTAACAGTGAAATTCCCCAGAATGCAAAGGGGGAATTGCCTGGAGAGGATGAACGGTATTTCTTGGGGAATAATTTCTTGCTTTCCAGTGTCAGGAAATTCCACGAACACCAGAAGTTTATACCCAGAAATGAGACAGAGGAATCCTTCAGCTTTATTCAGATAGAGGTACAGACTCCACCAGGACACACACCTGTAGGGTTTTCTCAAGCTTCACCATTTTCAGTCCTTCAGATGTGGCTGAGCCCACACGATCTGGAAGTTTGGGTCTTTGCTCACCTTGCTGCACAGATTCACTCTTGGGTCTCTCATGAGGCTCTGCCACATTCTCTCCACACTGTGTGGAGCTCAGCTCCTCCTTAGGGAAGGCCTCACTCTCCTTCACCTCCTGAGGCACTTCCAGGCAGACCCTTTGCTCCTGTGCAGTGCTTGGGGATGCTTTTTGCCCCATCCCCATCCACCTCCCCTTCACACATCTCTTCTGCTTCCATCTCCTCAGCACAGGTTTCCCATTTTTGACTTTTGGCATGAGATCCCCTTTAAGGAGCTCTGCTGCCTCTGGGGTTGGAAGAGCCTGGTCAGTGACAGTCAGGTCCTTCCCAGCTTTCCAAAGCTTGTAAAGCTCTGGCTGCTGCTGCTTCCTCCCAAACACATCCATGGAGATCTTCACTGTGTCCTTCTGCCATGAGAACAGACTGCTTCCCACACTCCATCCACTGAAGAGGAGCAGAATTGGTAGATCCAGCACAGTTAAAGGCATGGTTAAAGCAGCATGAGAGATACAAGGAAAGGTTATCATGGACTCTCCAGCCTCCTGTGTCACCTTATCAAATGGAATTCAGTATTTCTTCAGAACTAATGGAGAGATGAGAGTCATCTTGTGACAGAGAAGTGCTTCACAGCTTTGGCCACTTCCTGGGAAAAAACCTTTTCAAGTCTTTCCAGCTGCTTCCCACACTGGAGGGACTTCCCTCTGGAGGGATGGAATACCATGACTTGGGTTCCCCAAAATGCAAGTAATTCCACATGACCTCAAATATCCCCTACTAGGGACTCAGTAACTTCAAGTATCCCAAAATTACTTCAAATAGACCCCTCTCAGTGACTCCATGACCTCAAGTACCCCAAATGACTTTATGTAACCCCTGTGACCTCAAGAACCCCTGAGGTTCTGCACCCTGAGCCCTCAGGGGGAGCAGCCTGCAGCACCCACAGCAGCACATCATAACCAGAGGCAGGGGCAGGGATGTGAAGCAGACTCTCCCCCAGCTTCCTTCCTTCCCTGGTCCCTCCATTCATCTTCTCCAGGAGTTGGCTCCTCAGCAGCAGGATCTGAGCAAGCCAGAGAACCAACCTGGGAATGGAAGCCCTTCAGTTGTGCCACACAGTCAGTAGAGTCTTAAGCTTTATTTTTCTATTGGCCAGCAACTTAAACTGGGTTAAAAAACCCAAAAGCAATGAATATTGTTACATAGAGAAAAATTATAAAACAGCTCAGTGGACACAAGCCAACTTACTGTTCATGTCTCATTATCCCTGTCCTCTCCCAGCCCTGTACAATGTGTTTGAAGGGAATGGGCAAAGGCAGCTGTGAAGATCACACACAGTGGTAATTCACATACACCCAGATTCACCAATAGTGGTTGGATAAAATGCACCTGTTCATCTTTCCTACCTATCAAAAGAAAATTTGAACAACTGTTCTCCCTTTGGCACAAAATTCAAATCAGACAGAGAAGTTCCCATGTCCACTGGGAAACACTTCTCAGTTCAGCAAGGGCTCTGGGTGTGAGCACCTGGTACAAGAGCAGATCCTGAACACCCCTAATAATCCATTTCTAATGTTCTTTGTTACAAATGGCACTTTGATTCCTTCACAATCGCTGTCCTGGTGGCCACCCCTTCCCTTTGGTCCTGGGGCTCCCTACACTTTTTCCCAATGGGGGTGGTAAAAGCTGTGTCATTATCATTGCCTGTACCTCCACCTTTTCTTCATCCCTTTTTTCATATCTTTTAATATACCTGACATGCCTTTCTAAATAATTCCTGGAAGGGCCCACTCAGCCTCCTCTCCAGCCCCTGTTTCTGCTGCCTTTGGGCTCTTACCCCCCACAGCTGCCAAATCCTTTGCAAAATCACTCTCCTCCCAGTGACTCAAACAAAATCCCTTCTTGTATCATTCCAGGCTTTGGTGACCCTGTCTCTTACACTGCATACCAGTCAGTCCCTGTACCTTTCACTGCACCAAAGCTGCATCCGTATCCTTAACTACCTCTAGGAGAATGTGCAAACCGTCTCAGCTTCTCCCAGAGGACCCTCTGGAGGTATTTTGGGATCCCTGTAGTCGAAGCCCTTTTTGACTTTCCTTTGTTGCCCGCCCTGAGCATCCTGCCATGTTTTATCTCCCAAAGTTGTACTCACCGGTGAGATTTGCCGAGATCCTCCTCAGCTTTCCCTCACTGCCCCTTCTGGGCATCCATGTCCACTGGTCCTTCCCTGTGGAGCCTTCACGGCCGCCCCTGTTCCCCTCTCCTGTCCCTGGACAGTCTCGGGTGCCCCATCAATCTCCTGTGCTGGCCAGCGCCGAGGGGAGCTGCTCCCCAAAACCGGGGCAGGCGCCTCCAGCTCCTCCTGCCCGACCCAGACGCGGGAAGGAGCCTGGACGAGTCACCAATTGTTGGGAAAATTCCACAAACACCAGAAGTTTATGCCCAAAAAGGAGACAGAGGAATTCTTCAGCTTTATTTGAATAGAGGTACAGACTCCACCAGGACACACACCTGTGGGGTTTTCTCCCTCCAGGTTTCAGAGGGCGCAGCCTCCTTTTATCCTGAACTCCCAGCCACATGTTGCCCTCTTCCTTTTCCCAGTGCTGAGGCACTGGGAAGGCACAGCCCTCCCCAACCTGCTACCACAAATTCCCCCCTTGAACCTGCTGTGTTACCCCAAAGCTCAGAACCTCAGGCTATGCAGTCCCTTGTCTGTGTCAGGAGCCAGGCTCTGCAACAAACCTGCTGCCCAAAGCCAGCAGAGTCACTGGGACCCATTTCAAACACATCAACACCCACACGTTCACCCAGCAAATTGTTTGTAAAGACATCAGCTTTCCTCTCACCGGGGAGCTAAAGTCGTGGGAAAATTTCCCAGGAAAGCAGTGGAGATCCTCTAAGCAGAAGGAAAAATCGTAGACAGCCATGGAGGACTCTAAAAAGCAACAAAGACATTTCCCAGGAAACGAGGAGGAAATAGCCTGCAAAGTGACTGGGAAATTTCCTAGAGAACAACGGGGGAATTTTTAGGAAGGAAGTGGGAAATTTCCTGGGAAACAAAAGGCAGCGTTCAAAAAACCCATGTAGAGTGCCTAGCAGGCAGAAGGCGAGTTCCTGGAAAAGAAAAATTTCCTCAAAAACAAGCGGCACATTGTGAAAAAAGCTGCAGTCCCGTGTTTCAGCCCCAGTGACCCCTCCACCCTTGGCTGGTCCTCGGGTAAGGAAGTGGAGATGCCTCTCAGGGAGCCGTGGTTGGTCTCTGCTCCGGGCAGAGCCGGGCGGGCGCTGGGGCCCCCCTGGAGCCGCCGCTGCCGGGGACCGGCGCTGGTTCCCCTCCGCCTCGGTGCCGAGCGCTGCCCGCCGCACTTTGGCCCTTGGTTTGTCATTTCGCCATGGCAGCACGGCTTAGCCCGCAAGCCAAGGCAGCCGGGAGCAGAAGGATTAAAGCAAACATCTGTACACAACGCGGGGGTTTCCAGCCCCGGGAAGCCCGGCCGCCCCCCTGCGCTCCGGGAGCCCCAGGCTCAGCTTCAGGTGCGGTGTATTTATTCGGGGCTTGAGCGGGGCCGGAGCATCCCGCGGGCGCTCCGGGAGCGGCGGCGCCGCCCCGAGAGAGCTGGGCAGTTTCACTTTCGGAAGGCACACGTGATTTCCAGGAAAACGGGAGGGCGGATAAAGAATCGGGCAGGAGGCGGCCGCCCCCCGCGCCGAGGTCACCGCCCGGCTCGGCACGGACCGGACCGGACCGGCTCGGCTCGGCTCTGCGCACCCGGCACCATGGCAGCGCCGGAGAAGGAGGGGTAAGCGGAGCCCAGCGCCCCTGGTCCCCCCCGGTCGCAGTTTCGGGGTGGCCCCGGTGCCCGCGGTGACGGTCCCGCCCCGCAGGGAAGCCCAGAAGCTGCGGTTCGGACCGTGGCTGCTGAACGCCATCGACAGCGGGAGCTACCGCGGGCTGCGCTGGCTCGACTCTGCCCGCACCCTCTTCCGCGTCCCCTGGAAGCACAACGCCAGGAAGGACATCACCATCAGTGACCTGGAGGTCTTCAAGGTGGGTGGGACGAGTGTCACCAGCAGCGACATGGAGATCCTCAGGGGTCGCCTGCAGCAGCCTCGGGGTCTTCAAGGTGTGTGGGATGGGATGGTGACCAGCAGCAAGCTGAGTTCTTCAAGGTGGGTGGGATGTGGGAGCTAGGAAGGTGGGAGAACAGCAGTCATCCCTGGAAGCCTCTACGCTCATGGAGCCAGGGACCCCCTGCTCACCTCCCTGCACCCCCAGGCTTGGGCGAAGGTCAGTGGGCGCTATGAGGAAGGCTCCGAGGACCCGGCCAAGTGGAAGACCAACTTCCGCTGTGCCCTGAGCAGCACCCACATGTTCAGGCTGGAACATGACCATTCCAAGCGTGGTGATGACCCCCACAAGGTCTTCTCCGTTGTCTCAGGTGAGCCTCGCCCCATGGAGGAGTTGTGTTGGGTGGGGTGGGCAATCTCTGGACCTCCCATTCCAGGTACTCTCCTTTCAGCCACCCTCCAGGACAGCAAGGAGGGAGATTCCAGCATCCTGAACCCTGTGGTGGCCCAGCAGGAGGGAGATTCCAGCATCCCGAACCCTGTGGTGGCCCAGCAGTTGGCACAAGAGCAGCTGCAGGTAGCTGGGCACAGGAGACCAGGGGGGTTCCCTGCTGCCACTCCACAAGCATTGCTCCCAAGCTGCAGCCCTGCACCTGGCCAAAATATGGGCTGGGGGAGGCTGGGTGCCCTGGGAACCACAGCAGTAAGATCCCACTCTCCTTCCCTTTCCAGCTGGAGCTCCATCCCCAACACATGGCATCGGCAATCACTGTCCCAGGTAAGCACTAGTCCCACAATTTTTTTCTGGGGGAGGACACCCACTGTACTCAGCTGGGCCTGATTTTGTGGCTGTGAGACATCCTACCCACTGTGCTCCTCCTTAGAAAGCACGGACCCCACGCAGCTCTCGATCCTGGAGGAGCTGCTGCAGCAGTGTGACATCTCTCCCCGCGACTTTGGCTCGCAGGCTGCGTCCTGGGTGCCTGCAGGTGAGACCAGCTCTGCTCCCGTGCTGCAGAGTTGGTGACTGCCTGGGTGAGTGACCCCAGCACCTGCCCACAGGTGGGTACCCTGCAGGGGACACTCCCCACCAGGACACCCTGCTCCAGCCTCACCAGGACGCCCTGCTCCAGCCTTACCCAGACACCAGCCAAAACAGCTGCTTCCCTGCCACGACATTTCCACAGTGGGTGGCCACGGTGGAGCAGCCCACCTTCCAGCCAGTGGGCCTCATGCCACCAGAGCAGACAGGTGGGTGCCTTGGGGCAGGATGTGGCCCTGGCTGTGTGAATGCCATAATGGGGTGGGAAGAGGCCAGGTGGTGCCATGGGCACCCCATGCCTGCTGTGTCTGGAACGGGGGTGCCAATGCCACCATCTGCCCTGCAGGGGCAGTGCCATGGCCGTGTCACCTGGCAGAGGGCTCGGTGCCCGTGCAGTACGCGGCCGAGGCCACGCTGTTCGTGCCTGCCACCAGCTCTGTGCCACAGCCACGGCTGCTGCGGGCTGACTCAGGTGAGGTCACTCATCATTAATGGCTATGAGCTGCTGCTCCAGTCGTTAACAGCAAACGCGCCTGGGGGTGCTTTGGGGAGGGGGAACATTCCGGCTGCTGATCACTCCCTGGTGCAGATGGCATCCTGGATGTCACCATCTACTACCGGGGGAAGGAGTTCCACCGGGAGGTGGTCGGGGGCAGCCACTGCCTGCTGACCTACCAGCCCCCCGGCCTGGCGGAGGCGCCGTGCCCCTGGCACGTGGTGCACTTCCCCAGCCCCGCCAGCGTGGCCGACGGCAAGCAGCGCCGCATCACCGAGGAGCTGCTGGGCGTGGCGGGGCTGCAGCTGGAGATCCGCGCCTCCAAGGTCTTTGCCACCCGCCGGAAGAAGTGCAAGGTGTTCTGGGCCTTGTCCCAGCAGCTGGAAGGGGGCGAGGAGCCCCCGCCCAACCTGCTCTGCCGGGACCAGGAAACGCCCATCTTTGACTTCAAGGAGTTTTGCACGGGTGCGTAGGGGTGTCCCGTAGTTCCCCACGTGCTGTGTCCTGCCCAGCCTGGTTTGGGGCTCATGGGAGTCAGGCCCAGGATGCTACAAGCATCCAAACCCTCCCAGCCCCTCTGTTCACCCGGGCTCACCCCAAAACTGAGCCCTGCTTTGCCTCACAGAGCTGAGGGACTTCCACAACGGCCAGAGGCGGCGATCCCCTGATTTCACCATCTACCTCTGCTTTGGGCAGGCCTTCTCCAAGGCCAAGCCTAAGGAATCCAAGCTCATCCTGGTCAAGGTGCAGTAGCCAAAACCCACTGCTGCCCAGGGAAGGGGAGAGACTGTGGAGCCAGGGGAGCTGGGATGTTGTGTGTTTGAGGAGGGGGATCCTCGGGGTCGAGCTGGGTGGGAGATGGAGGGTCTGGGTGCCTGAAGAGGGACCCCTGGGGACTGAGGCCAGTGCTATTCTGGGTGCCCAGGGATGGGGACTCCTAGGTGATGGAGTTTCCTCAGGGACTGGGCAGTGGGAGCCTCAGGGGTCAGGGAGGTGAGTGCTTGGGTACACAAGGAGGGAAACCCTCAGTGTGCAGTAGAGATGGGGATTTGGGAGCCCTCAGGATCTGGGGCAGATGGACATCTGGATACCCAAGGAGGGGGTACCTTGGTGGCTAAGAGAGGTGGGGGAATTGAGTGACAGGGGAGGGGGACCCTTGGAGGCATGAGGGGTGCATGACCAGGGAGGGAACCCTTGGGGATCAGGGAAAACATGGGGTGAGGGTGGGCCAGAGAACACTCAGGGACTGGGTGGGATGGTGTGGAAGGCAGCTGCCCAAGGACAGGGACCCTCAGGGGCTGGGGGAGACAAAGGGTGTCCCAGACATCTCCCTGCACTGCAGGAGGACAGGGCCTTGCAGGTGTTGCAGCCCTATCAGGCAGCTGCCCCTAACCCCAATGTTTTGCTGCTGCAGCTGGTGCCCAAGGCCTGTGAGTTATACTACGAGCAGTGTCTGCAGGCAGGAGCCTCCTCCTTGGACAGCCACACCATCAGCCTGCAGCTCTCCAACTCCTTAGACCTCATGGAGCTCATTGAGCAGTACAACATGCAGCTGGGCTGAGCCCACCTGCCCCGCTCCCCACAGCCCTGGCCAGGCAGCAGGACCCAGCAGGACCACTGCATCCCAGCCTCTGCAAACCAGCACCCCCCAGCCCAAGGACAGCTTCACCAAGGACCAGTTCTGGAGCTCACACATTGCTTTTCCCCTCTGTCAGCTTCTAGTGTGTGTTTTTGTGGAATGTGGTAATCTACTGATTTCTTTTTTGAATTTTTACAAGTTGAAATATATATGTATAGAAATGTAGTTCTCTCTTGCTGCTGTTGTCTGAATATCTGCCTCTGCTATCAATCTGAAATCTTCACCACCCCCTTCTACCCCCAAAACCACAGTGGTGTGTCCAGCCTTGTCTCAGCAAAGTCCCTGTTGGCAGGAGTGAGCTGGTATCAGAGAGCTTTATCAACATCTTCTTCCCCTTAAGTGTGAGTAGGTGAGATGACTTCCCAGTGTGAAGGGATGCATTTATTAATGCCTTTATTTCCATGCATTAAGGGTGCAAACATGACTTGCAAGCAGAATGTATTGACAGCTTGGCTTGGGCTAAACAAAAGTAATTCTTCGTTGAGCACTGGCCCAGGGTTACTCACTGGAGATGTTCTGGAAAAATAAGGCAGTAACTACAACATGGAACACCCAGACCACCAGCTCACAGGTGCAGAGGGGGTATCTCAGGGAGGAGTGTGGAAACCAGAGGACTGCCTGAAGATGGGCTGTGCCCTCCCCAGGCTGAAAACAACTGCCCCCCCTCACTTCAGGAGCCTGACCATCACTGTTGGTCCCTGGGAAGGGGAGGTAGCAGTGTCCTTACCTGCCTAGTGACCTGGATGCTGCTGGGCCCAAAGGTGGTGGTTCCATAACTTGTCACATAATAGTGAGCAGAGGGCTGTGCTGGGGGCTCCTCCAGTGGCTTGGGTACTGTGTGAATGGGACACCCTTAGCACCTCAGCTCCATGAAACCCTCAGCCCCCTTTCCCCTGAGCACAGTTGCAGCACAAACTCGGGACACTGGGCTCACCTTTGGGCAGGAGCAGCTCTGCACCAAAACGGTGCCCACATGTCCCACAGGTTTTAACGTCTTCCTTTGTCCTGTGGAGGAAAAAGCCCAGGAAAGAAGGAGCAGGAGCTGCCCTCAGCATTTCCCATGGAATGTGATGCCAAGGCAATGGAAGAGGCTTGCTCTCCCCCCCTGACCTGGGGTGCAGCTGTTGATGGGACAGCCACCCACCTCCCAGGTGCCTGAGCACCTTCAGCTCTTCATGCAACAGGGACACGTGGGCACATGTCCAGAGAGAACATGATGTGCCTGAGCCCGAGTCCCAGCTTCCTCACCTCTCCCTCCATGCTCCAGTTCCCCACAGCAGAAGTGCTGGCACCACAAGGACACGAGCTGCTGTGGTGGGGAGAAGGGCACTGGTAGTGCCTGGCGAGTTCCTGACTAATTTCACATGGCTTTTAGAAGCTGGCCAGCTGCACCAGCGCTGAGTAGTGACCACCCAGGTCCCTGCCTTGCTCAGGGGCACAGTGTGTACGTACGTGGCCCCCGTGCTGTCCATGTCTGGCCAGAGGAGCTCTGCGGGACAGCCGGGCGTTCGGCAGGGAGACTTCACACACACGTGCAGCCCCGGCCACTCCTCTGCCAGCTTCTGGATGGTGAGCACCACTGCCACCAGGAAGTCCCAGGCAAACTGGAACCCTTCCAAGCAAAAGGAGAATGTCTGGCTTTCTCACAGCCCCCAGCCACGGCAGCCCAGGAGACTCTGTTGTGACCCGCACATCACTTCCAGCCCACAGCCTCAGCTGTCAGACCAGCTCCATTCCTCCAGTTAACCAAACCTCTATAAGGAATTTAAAGTATGTTGGAAGAGCTCCCCAACTTGGGTGGCTCTTTTGCTTATCATTTGAGGACACAGCCTTACACGCTACTCTGCTGGGGCCTTCTGGGGAAGGACAATCCATTTGCTTCATGACAAGAATGAAAACTTGACTTTCCACTTTCATGTGATACCTCTAGAGGAGTCCTGAACAGAGTTGCATGGAGAAAGGGGAAGCCTTAAAGTGGGCTGCTGGTGGACCCAGGCCAGACTAGGGCATGTGGCAGAGGCTTCTTGGGACTCTTCCCATAGGGCTGGAGGTGGCAGGGGCAGAGTTAAGGAGAGACTCGAAATATGAACCAGGGATCTTACCTGTCCTTTCTGATGGCTTTCTGCAGCGGAGCTCCAGGTAGCTGTAGGCCCTCTGGTTATTCTCTTTGATCAGCAGAGGTTTGCCATTGCATACAAGCAGGCAGGTCACCTTGGCCACCCAGTGCGTGGAATAGAAGGAGCAAGCTTTCACCAGGAGCCTGCAAGGAGATTGCCCATGGCTTTTACCACTTTTCTCCTAGCTTATCCCTAATGCTGGGAGAAAGCTGGCACCAGATGGACTTGAAAATATGAACAGAGCTTCAGAAAGAGCAGACACCAAATGAGGACCTTCTCCTACTGAAAGCTCAAGCAGCAGGTGCAGCCTCTTAAACCAAGAGATCCTTCCAGAGTTGGTCATATTGTCCTGGTTTTGTCTGGGATGGAGTTAATTTTCTTCATAGTTGCTGGTCCAGTGCTGTGCTTTGGATTTAGGATGAGAATGATGTGGATTATATACTGATATTTTAGTTGCTGCTGAGCAGTGCTTACATGGAGTCAAGGATTTTTCAGGTTCTCATGCTGCTCTGCCAGTGAGGGGGTTGGGAGTGCACAAGGAGCTGGGAGGGGACAGCCAGGACAGCTGACCCCAAATGACCAAAGGGTTATCCCATAACCAGTGGCATCACACTCTGCATATAAACCTAGGGAAGAGCTGGCTGGGGGACCATTGCTTGGGAACAGGCTGGGCATCAGTTGGTCAGTGCTGAGCAATTGTTTTTTATTTGCATCACCTGTCCTTGGGTTTTATTTCTCTCTTTGCTGTTTTCATTTTCCTTACAATATTATTATTGCTATTATTGTTATATATATATATATATATATAGTTATAATTATATTGTTATAATTTATTTTAAAATTGTCTTTGTCTCAACACATGGGTTTTCTCACTTTCCTGATTCTCTCCCCAGTCCGGCTGGGGAGAGTGAGCGAGTGGCTCTGTGGTGTTTGGTTGTTGGTTGGGGTTTAACCACACCACCATCAGATAAAACTCTAGACACAAGTCAGAAAGCCAGGAGAAGTTCCAAAAACTGGTAGGGTTCCAACACTCATAGAAACTAGAACATTCTTGGGTAAGACTGTGAGACCTCTGCCTGCCTGGATGGGCACAGATTAGCCAAACACCCCCTAGATGAAAGGTGAGCCAGAAGGAGCATGGTCTTTGCTCACATCCAGGCAGGGAACATCACAAGGAGTTCACCCAGGGCCCACACATGTGTGGTGCAGCTGAGAAGCCACCCTAGTATCCTGACCTGGATATCCCATCCTATCCTGGCCTCAGCAGGTACAGTCTCAACAGGCAAGGGCTTGCTGAGAGTCACCCTGGCACTGCACGGAGCAACCTCAGTCCCACAACATCACTGATGGCCAGAAAGCAGTGCTTACCTCTGGAAGAAGCCCTCAGGTATTTCAGGTGAGAAGTAGGCACGGATGTGGAGGTCCTCAGGGTGGTCTCCTCCCCACACCTCAGACACTTCCTCTGTCTGGTTCAGGTAGGTTGGGAACAAGTACCAGGACTCGCCTTGGCTCTGTGTTGTCTCCCAAGGCTTCCCAGGCACAAACTCCCTGGCCTGTGGGTTGAGTGCTTCCGTGTGCTTCACCTCCAGGCAGAGCTCAAAGTGCTCCAGGAGGCTGAAGAGCTTCCCTCTCCCTCTGTGAGGCCTGTGTCCCATGATTTCTTCAAAGACATCCCGCATCCCTTCCGAGCAGAGCTGGTGCTTCACCAAGGCACGCACAGCCTGGTGGCACAGCATGGCCTTTGCCTTGAAGGTGCACACCCAGTTGGCCCTGTCCCTGATGGTGGCATGTTCCCCAATCAGGGTCTCTGCAGGGATGCTCTCCAGCTGCTGCACCAGGTGGTGCCGCACCAGCAGCTGCACGGGGAGACAGGGAGACATGAGGTGCCAGTGAAAGGAGCCCAGCAAAGCTGCAGAGATGGCCCTGATCCCCACACTCACCTTGAACATGGTTATTAGGAATGTGGGCTGGAGGAACACAGTGCTCTCCAAGGGCTTGATCTCCTCGTACCACACAATGAGCCCGACGCGGTGCAGGTACCGCAGGATGTCCTGGAGGAGATCCCTGCCCAGGCTGGCCAGGTGCTCACGCTGGGACAGCTTGCTGACCAAGTACTGGAGGTCCATCATTCCTAGAGGGATATGCAGGAGCTCAGCATGCATCTATCAGACACAGCATCCCAAGGCAGATGCCTCAGAGAGTCAACAAACACCAGCAGCATCCCACGGCACCTATGCCATCCCTGGGGAAGCAGCTGGGATCAGAGTGATGCTCAGTGACTGTGACCAAAAATGTTCTGTCTCTCCTCAGCTCTCCAACTGCCACTCTGAAGCTCCCACAGCCTTGCCTCAGCAGTGCCAACAACCTGCCAGGACTTTCTGAAAAACAAGGCTAACTCTGGGGGTTTTTTGTTATTGTTTGAGGAAGCAGGTTTTTTTCAGCCAGAAAACCTCAGATTGCCAGTTAAACCTCAGACTGTCATTCAGCAGTGCAGAGAGACAGGCAACAAAATCTGGCTTACCTCCTCAAAAGAAAAAAATTTGCTCCTCGCTCTCTAATCCTACAGTAGCCAGAGATGTCACAGGGAACTGGTGGTGCTTTAGGTATATAAGCAAGGGGCTGGAGCTGCCTGCTAGTCCTGCTAAGTCACAGGACAAATGGAAAAATGGTCTAGGGGAGGGTAGGGGCCATTAAATAAAGTCAGCAGGATACAGATTTGAAAACCACTTAATTGCATTAAAGCTGTGGAGCTCCTTCCTGCAAGATGTGTTTAATTTCTTATACAGGGAAAAGGGGAGAAAGAAAAACATCACTGGAAAGCAAGAAACCAGACAAGGTGGCACTGCAAGGTCTTCAGCAGTGACCCCACTGTCACACAAACCAAGCACTGGAGAGCCCATGCACAGTTCAGAAAGCTCTGGAGACAGCCTGGGACAGAAGCTCCTCTCAGGAAGGCGTGGCAGGGTGACAGCACTCACCATGGCCTGCCATCTCCTCACTCTGTGCCATATCCACGATGGCAGCTTCCACCTGCCTGTAGATGGGCGGCAGCACCCGGACAACCTCGGGGAAGAGCTCCTCCTTCTTCACATGCTTCAAAATGATGGCCTCCAGCTTCTTGATGTCACAGTGATCCGTGCAGTTGACAGTAACTAAGTTTAAGATCTGGAAAAGAGGAAGCACATACCTGACAAGAGCACATCCAGAGGAGTTTTCTAGCCTGTAGGTAAAGGAAGGACCTAATGCCCATGAGGTCACCCAGGGTGAGGCACACTGGCTCAGCTTCAGAGGGCACCTCCTTCACACCTCTGCTCTGCAGCAGTTCCTGAAAATCACCTGGTGATGGTAATGACCCCTCACACTCCTCCTCAGGCACTTGCTATGAGCCACAGGAGGAGATGCCCATCACCGATGACCCTGCAGGTCACAGCCAGGGGTTACCACATCCACTCCAGCCTGGGGAGAGGCTGCAGTAGTGGCCTGATGCATTTGCACCAGGTCACCTTAGCCAGTAGCACATTGTGCTGCCAGAGAGAGCAGGTCTCAGCCAGCCAGAACCCAGGATAACCTCAGCCCTACAGTTAAAGTGCAGCTCTCCATCTCTGTCAGCTTCTCCCACTGGTCCATGTAAATCTTGGGCTCCTCGCTGCCCTCCAGGTTGTCGATGAAGTGAGTGAGGTTGCTCTTCCTCTCTGCCAGCATGGCTGTGATCCTGCCCATGATGTCATGTGTCTTCTCTGCTACCTCCTGCTCCTGGCAGCAGTCCACATGGGTTCCCACAGGAAGCACCACCGAGTTTGGGACTCGCATGGACAGGTTTTTGATCCAGAAACCAACGAGCTCCTTGAAAGTTTTGTCGTTGGTTTGGTACCTGGGGAGGGAGAAGAAGAAAATCCCAAATTCACATTCACTGACATGGGCTGTATCCAAGCTCATCCTTCAGTTCCTCATCCTTAAGCTGTGGGGTGTAGCAGAGTCAAACCCAGCTGTGGATAAGAGCCTCCCTCTGCAGCACCAAACCTAAGCCTGATGCTCCCTCCTTGTTCAGGGAACACCACAGGATACAGAAGGGATCAAAGGGATTTGCTTCTTACAGAAAGCATGTCCATTTAGAAGGGGTTCAGATGTCAGGTAAGAAGTTGATGCTTATTCAACCCCTCCAAACAGAGGACTTTGGCAAGGTGATGACAGAGCTGGTGGATTAAAAGGCTGATCTCCAAAAAGGGGGAGAGGGAGAGCCATCTGTGCCAATGGTGAGAAGACCAAGCCTCAAGGTCCAATGGAAATGGTGTGAATTTGTGCAGTGCAAAGCTTCACCAGCTCCTTTTCAGTTTCCCCACTCTACCTGGGATCCAAACCAGCTGAGCACTTACATGTGAAGATTGATGACGAGGATGACGAGCGCCTGTGGGGTGATGAACACGTGGTGAGTCATGTAGTATTCCAGCTGGCCAGCAAAATCCCAGAAGAGAAACGTGAAGTCCTCGATCTGGAACTCACTGATCTCTATCCCAACTGTTCGCTCTTCCTTGGGCACCAGTTTGGATTGCCCTTGCTTCAGGCTCCTGCAGATGGTGGATTTCCCTGCCAGTGATGCCCCCAGGAACATGGTCTTGACCCTCTTGTCCTCCTGCCCCAAACCATGCTGCAGCTGGTTGAAGTAATTGCGGACCTGCTGAATGCCACCAGCACACACCTCACTGGGCGGCTCCCGGAGGGGGTTCCCACCAGCCTTCACCATTCTCAGGGACTGTCCCTGGAAGAGCTCCCTGGGCAGCTGGCGAAGGGCATTGTTCTGCACATGGAACTCCTGCAGGCGTGCCAGCTGCAGCACCGGCTGAGGGAAGGCCCGGAACAGGTTGTTGGAGATGTTGAGGTACTGCAGGCTGCCTTGACAAGCTGCCAGGTCCCCGGGGAGGGCACAGAGACGGTTGCTGTTCAGCCGCAGGTGTTTAAGCCTGGGGAGACGGGAGAAAACTCCCTCCGGGATGGTCCGGATTTGGTTCTGATTCAGCTCAAGCCTCTCCAAACAGACCAGGCTCTGGATTTCATTGGGAAAGTCCACAAACTCATTCTTGGACAGTATCAGCTTCTTGAGGTTGCAAAGCTTAGATATGCCAGTAATGGTCCTGAGCTTGTTCCTGTCGAGGTCAAGGCTCTCCAGCATGGAATTGCTCAGGACTGCGGGAGGGAGCACACGCAGCCTCTGCGTAGAGAGATTCACTTCATGCAATCTGTCCTCCTGCTCCTGACCTGGACACATGGGACAGGGAAGGTGGTTAAGAGACTTTGACTCTTTGGAATTGCAGACCATTTTCTCTTTTCTTATTAATGACTTTGGGTAATTTTGGTCAGCAAGGAAAAGCAGAGAAGCTTGTTGAACAGTGTGACCACAATCACTGCTTGAACAGCTCCTGTGTCCTCTCAAGAGAGGAACTGAAGCCGAGGATCTTGGCTGGGACTGAAGATGTAGGAACAGTTCCCACCAGATGTTGACCTGCAGCCCAAGTATCACATGAACAATTTGCTGTCATGCATTGAGCCCCGGAAGAGCTCCAACCACAGATGCATCTACCCCAAAACTGGGAGTTTTCCAACCCCAGCAGCAGGCTGCGGGGGCAGATCTGATGTCAGGACAGCTGCTCCCCAAATAACTCGCCCAGCCCACTTGCAGCTCTTGACCACAGCTAGGGGGATGCACTGAGGCCAGGGCCAGCGAGTTCAGACACTTCCTTTTTCACATGCTCCCCCCTCCAGCTGCGGCTGTGATTCCCTGCAGGGATGCTCCCAGCCCTGGGAGGCTGGGGAAATAACGCAAGGACGGTGGGGTTCCCCAAAGGACAGGGCACACAGGCAGGGACTCAGTGATGGCTGAGAACATCCCCAAATAAAGGGTGTTTAGAGAAGAGAGATTTGCAGGAGAGGAGAGTGCCAGCAGGATGGGAATCACACGATACCAGAGCAAAACATGGTTAATTTGCTTTCCTCTCCCTCGTTTCACTTCCTCCTGTGACGCCAAGCATGGCATCCCCTTATGCAATGCACCCAGCTCAGGACTGACTCATCATCGTTTCTCAGCATCACCACTGAAATGTGGGACAAGCTCCAAGCCCAGCAGAAAGCAAGCCTTCACCCTCTCCCAAACAGCCAGTCTCTCCCTCAGGGACAAGCCAAAGAAGTCCCAGCAGCACTGAGCCAGAGCAGCGAAGAGCCAGGGCAGCTACTCACAGGCTCTGTGCTGGGCCATGGCCCCGCAGCGCGGCACCAGCTGGATCCTCCGGGCACTGCCTCCCCTCTCGCTTCCTCCTCTTGTGTCACTCCCACTCCCGACCTCTGCCAGGGAACCCCACCCTCTTTTTCTCCATCCAACCTCAGAGCAGCTCTCAAGAGCCCGAGCACCTCTGGCCAGATGTTCCAAAAGCAGAACTGGAGGTCACCCATGAGACAAACATGGGGAAGAGTATGTTCCAAGTCAAATTCCTAGTGCAGCATCCCTCCGTGCCTGTGCTGGATGAGCTTTTGGCATCACCACTCTTGCACAGGAATGAAAGACACTAAAAAGAGGTTATACTGTTACCAAATCTCCATGTATTAAATAAGATTTCTTCCCTTTAACGGGCGGCAGCATCTGATCCAAGAGGGTCAACCAGAAAGGTAAAAAAAAAAAGAAAAAAGCAGTATACAATAGTATACACAGTATACTAGAAAAACTGCTTTCTAGATAATGGCAGAAGAGGCACTTTTAAGTATGTTTCTCATTGTCTTTCCCAGAAGGCAGTTTACAATTCGATAATCTAATTTTAATGGCAGACAGAATGAAAGCAGCAGCATTCTTGCTCATGTAACTTCAGCAGAAAGCACATGCAGAAGGTGCAGTTTCCAGTCTCAGTGCTCCTCAGGCAATGGCAGGTGCAGAGGTAACAAATTTAACAGGCTCTGCAGTGCAGGCACTCCTAATACACCCTGCAACAGGCTATCTTTACTGCCAGTTCAAGGGTAGCATTAAACAATTTAAAGTACTGAAATAGCCTGAGGAATGAAACAGACTGACACTGTCCTCCTGGTAAAGAGTGTAGCTGCTTCTATTATTTGGTCAAGCCTTGTTTTTCACACCACCTACCCTTTTACACTCATACAGATTACAGCAGAATTGCTTCTCTGAGATACTCAGAGGTGTCCAACTTCCAGCCTAAGTGTATGCACTAGATCACATTCTCTCATTCTTGTGCCAACAGTGCCATTCAAGTTTCTGAATTTTTATTTTGTCAAGAAATCTATCGGCAATGTTTGTATTTACAACTCCCACACCCATGTTACAGGTATATATTCTAGCTACAAGTTTAGCTTGAAACTATACCTTCTCTGCCAGCTGTTCTTCTGCAGTCAGTACTGTCTTTTCCATAAGTCTTCAAAGCAACTCCGAAGTTATCACTTCCTTATTGTCCATCCAGGCTGCACTTCCAAAGAGGAAGCATACACAACCAAGGAAGATTAACTCAAAAATGCTCAGGGTTCATCCATAAACACTCCCCTAGCACAATGAGTGACAGGAATGAAGCATTGTGCCTGTCCATACACTAGTGGTGTAGACTTGTTTTGTTTAAATAGCAAAAAAATAAACTCCCCAAATCCCGTAAAGGGAAAGCCAGTTTCGAACTTGTAACTTACTGGCTTTCTCTTCAATTTCTCTGTGAAACATCTCCCTAGCAGGATTCGATAGGGAATGATTCAAGTCAGGTTCAAGGGTGCTGAATATAATTTAAGGGCCTGTATTTTGGACAGTCACTTAAAAGACCTGTTGCTCTGCAGTACCTGCAGGCAAGGAGTTTTGCTAAAGCAATCAAGATGAAGTCAGAATGTGTGCTGGCCTCCTCTGATTCTTGCTAGAAAGACCAGTTCTTCTGCAGAGGAGGAGGGACAATTATTAATCCAACTCCAATCCTCTTCCACAAACACAGTACTCCTTATGCAAGAGCTAAGCACGCAGGTTTACACAGAACAGCCAGGCCAAGAGGCAGATGCAAGACAAACAAATGACACCTGCTATAGGACAAAAACCTTTCAAAATAACTTTATAAACTCTGTCACATTTCTGCTTTGTACATCAGTTCAACCTTATCCTTTGAACTTGTTACAGAAAATTGACAATGCTTGCTTTTTGTTTCACTTTTTCCTGAAAGGCAGACACAAAACCAGCCATCAGTGCATTATTTACACAAGTGCAACACAATCTCCCTCCCCAAAATTAAATTTTTTCACTAACAAAGTACTTCCAACAGAATGTAAATAAACACCACAGCTTGAGCAGTGTTTCTGAAGTCAGTTTATAAAGGTCAGCTCATTTCTGCAATCCCCAAATGCCAGAGCGAGTAAAGCTTCGCTCACCATCCAACAGGCTAAAAATACAACATTTCAAGTATTAAATCAGATATTTCTAAAGACAATCTGTATTTTGATAAATAAACACATGGGAAACAGTATACAGCTCTCAATATACTGTATGAAAAGTGGTGTCCAGTTTCAAACTTTAGCAAGACAAGTGCACAGCCCAAAAATGTGATCAAAGTAACCCTGAAAACTGCAGCAATCCAGGAGTTCCAAACATTAATCTCTTCAGTGTTTTCCCTTGAATTACTCTGCTGGTCTGAGGCATTTGATTGTTATGTAGTTCTACAGCTGTAGGTAATCCAAAAAAATCCCAAATTCATTCCCATATGGAAACAATTCAAGAGAAGGTTCCACAGATAAAGTCTGTCATCATCTTGTTTCTCTGCACTCTGCTTACAATGAGGTGCAACTGCAGGTCTGTAATTCCCACAGTGTCCACAGCCAGGACAAGTTCAGTCCAAGTCACGCTGGCTGAGGCTTGCTCTCAGTTTTCCACTTCATGTGTGTCTTCACCATCAGTTTTCTTATGTTTCCTCATGTGTTTGTATTTTTCCACATATGCCTTCACCAGGTTAGCCACCTTCATAGGGTTGATCTCCCCACTTTTGCTGTGGCAGATCTGCAGGGGATCAGAAAGGGCACTTGGTCAGTAACAGGCAAGTGGCAGAGAGACCCTAAGCTGTCCAGGGGATCCAATTCCTGCACAGACCCCCAAAGATCATAGCAGGGTACATAAAGCAGAAAACAAATACAAGAGTAGTATTTTCCTTCAAGCATTTCAGGAATGGCCAAGAGCTTATCTACAGAGCACCAACTGAATGCAGAAGCATCTCAAAGCAAAATTACTCATTTTTACTACAGGCTTTCCCACCCATCCATCCAATTTTACACAACACGTGGTAACCAAGGAAGTATTGATATAATATTTTTGGGATGTTTTTGAGGAAGCAATGCTCAGATTAAAAGAATCTGGCAGTTTTGAGAACCCATTTTGAGATGGGAAAAAAGAACAGACCCTACACAAGTTACTTTATCTCTCTTCAGAGAGAAGTGCACAGTGACTTCAGTAACAATGGGCACTGCTCAGCTCTCCTGCAAACACTTATGGTTCAAATGGGTCACGTGAAGATGTGAAATTGCAGCCATTACCTTGGGAATTTTTATTTATCATGCAATTTCTCAGTGATGGCAAGAATAGAGAGCAGGGAGAAAATACTGTTCTCTGAGGTATCAATTAACTGCCTTGACCACAGGAGCATTACTTCCCCTCGTGAGACATTTACTTGCTGATTGTGTCTTTCGTAGCCATGATTTACTCAGCACTAAGATTTGAGACAAAAGTCAGTATCAGCAAAATTGCAACGCCCTCTTCCAAGGTCCAGGGACACCACAGATGCTTAAGGACTTAATGCACAAAGTATTTTCTCACTTTATCAGAAACAGAATTCTGGCTGAAGGTCCTAGTGAGGAGGATTTGACCTTTCTCACCCGGGGCAGATACCATGTAACATTTCAGCACAGGCAACTGAAGCTTTGCAATGTTCTCGTCTGCTGAAAACATGACCTCATTAAAGGAACAGACTGACAGCTCTCCTCAATGGCAGCAATCAGTCTTGCTTAAAGCAACTACTGCTTCACCACAGAACTGCAGAGTATGAGTCAGGGTTCAAAGATCTGCTAGCCCAGTTATGGCATGTATTTGCTGAAATAGTGCAATCTAAAGCACTGTCCCTAATGTAATGATCTGCCCAGCTCCTCCTCTCCACCTCCTTTCTGGGACCTCACCTTTTGCACTGCTTTCCGAAGGATGCTCTTGTACTCCTCCTTTGTAATCTCCCTCTTCTGGTAAAAAGGTTTGATGGCAAGTTTCACTTCTTCCACAGCCCTTTCCTGCATGTGAAGCTTCTTCATGTACTGCACAGGAAAGAGAACTTCATTACTTTGTGCTGTCTTGGGAATGGTTTCTGAACCTGTTTTTCTTAGAAACGCTAAACCAACAAAAATTCCCATTTCACAATTTCAACAACCTAAGTAATCACCTAGAAGTGATTTCCTTTACTGTCAACTACTGTCTTGAAACAAGTATCAGTTTGCACTATGAGGAGCCCTTGCTTTATGTAACATTTATTCCCTGTCTTAAAAAATGTGCTTTAAGCAAGTGACTACAATGTGGACTTCCTGATTTTAGTCTCCTCCTTCCCTTCCAACAGCTCTGAAGTAAATACACATCCAGCAAAAGGCACCAGATTCTAAAAGCAGCAAACCACAACTGTGAATATAAAGCTTCAGACAGCTCTAAAGACAATCTGAAAGCTACAGAGTTGCCTATGAAGTAATGATTACAGGTGCCACCAAAACAAGTTCATAAAAACTGCTGCTCATAAATGGAGGCTCAGTGGGAAATGCATCTTACTGTTTGGTTTTATGGCATGAAGCAAAATAATGGACTAAGTTGTTTTCATTCTTGTGTTAACATCCACTGTGCCTAGACCGGATGATCTGTGCAGCAAACCCAAAACTCAGCAGCAAGGGACTTGCACTGAAAGATCTCCAAAGTGTTTTACTATCTCTGCATTTTCAGTACTGATAAGCAAAAGATAAAATCCTACCTCTCTACAAGATTGTTGTGAGAATTAACATTCATTTCAAAGCTGGAAGGGAAATGAGAAAACCAGGTATTTAGAGAAACTTGGACATAGTGGTTTCTGGAAAGTCCCTTCCAAATACTCATGCAAGAAAGTTTCAGAACTTTAAGAATGTACTTCAGATGTTTTAATCCCTCTCTGTCCTATTGTGATGAACCAATAGAAAGCAGATCCCTGAAATGGAATAAATCCCAAATGAATTCAAAGAGAGGACTGCCTGCTGCTCCTGGGTTAGCAGAGTCAATCACTAAAACCAGCAGGGTTGGGAAAATACAGTACAGAAAGTTTAAAATAACCCCAAATTAAAAAGTTCATATAAACAGCTCACTAATTTTCTGCATTCACTCACTTCCTCGTTTTTTGTTTTATCCACTGCAGGTTTGGGTGTTTTGATCTTCTCCTCCGCACTTCCAACAGAAGCAGCTTGGATCCCTGGCTCAGATGCCGTGGCCAGGCTGCCAGGCTCTGGGGTGAGGCTCTGTCCTGCCACGCAGCCAAGGGCTGGAAGACTTCCCTGCATGATGAACTGGACTGTGGGCTGGCTCACCGGGGCGTAGGGGGGCAGGCTGGAGGGCAGGGCTGGCGCCAGGGGCATGTTCTGACAGTACACCTGGGAAACAGACACCACTCTGTAAACTCCTATGCTGACAAGACACAACATCAGAGCAGGATTTTCAGAGCACCTTTTATCCACCAGGAGCTACCACCAGCCCAATGCCCTTTTAACTGGTGGACAGCACAGACTGATGGCTCAGACCAAGGTTATCAAGCCAACATTTACAGCCTGATCACAGTCAGGAAGGAGCTCCCAGCTTCTCAGGCAGCACCATCTTTCTGCAAGCTACTGCTGAAAGCAGAAGCTGCATGTACAGAGCAGAATTAAAAAATAATACATTTCTTCAATTGTAAGGAGCACCTGAGAGATTAAATGATTGGAGGACTGCTGAGGTGTATGGGCTACATGAAATGTACCACACGCAGAGGAAGGCAAACTGCCATGAGAGGAGGGTGTTGCACAACGAGGGCACAGATGAGATGGGATGCCTTCCAGGACACTTGGGTGCTGGAATAGGAACCAACCTGAGAGGAACCTAGATCAGGAAACATAGGCTCAGGAATCATATAATTGGTTGGAGGAGGCTCATTTAACTGCACCTGATTTAACGTTTGGTTCAAGTCCTCTGCTTTCCAGGTCCCTTCTTTTGCTCGCTGAAGTTTGTAAAATGGCATCCCTAGGTATGCCAAGAGAAAGAAAAGAAAACATCTTAAGAACAAAATAATCTGTCAAAGATTCAAACCCAATTCTATTTTAAAAACTAAAATAAAAAGCATCTAACAAAAAAAATAGCTATAAAAGGATTTTTTTAGCAGTCATTCATATTTTAAAGTTTCTGATAATAGAGAACTTCTCATTCCCTTGAGCAATTGCTTTCTACCAGATTTATCTGGTGAGAGTAACCAACAAAAAAAAAATAGAGGCAACTCTGTCAACATACATAGCACAGGTTCCCAAGCCGAACTATTTCTGGCAGCTTTGGTTTAGCAGCATTCAGAGGAGTGAGTTAAGAGACTTGTCATGCTCCTTGGTTTTGAGAAACACTTATAAATTCTGAAGGCAAAGCAACCATTCTAGTTAAGTGCAGAAAGGGTGGGACATGGGCTGCCAGTTCAGAGATGGGGTTGTTGCACGCGCTTCACGAGCAAACAAGCTGCCACTGGCTAAGCTGTGCTGACAGCACGTCCTCTCTAATTCATTAACACAACTCACCTCGTGATTTCAACCAGTGCAAAATGCCAGCTCTCAGGATTGCAAACCACAGCATCATCCCAGCTCTGACGACAGAGCTCTTACACTACAACCAGGTTTGGCCAGGCACCAAAATCCTAAACCTTATACAGCCTGTGTCAACTGCTGTTTGTTTTCCAAAAAGACTTACTTGGAGCTTTTCCAGCAGACAACGTGCTGCTTTCCTCCTCTTGAAGATTCCAGGTAACTCTTTTCACTGGTGCTTTTGATTTCAAGGCAGGACCCTGAGGTACCACTTCCAGTTCAGGCTTAGTGAAATTACTTGTATTTTCATTTGAGACAAGGCACTCCTCCTTAACCTCCCTCACACAATCTGCAAGTTTGCTTTTGGATGAGCTTTGAATTGGTGCAGCCTCAGCTGGAACATGCAAGATAACTTCCTTTTTCGGGGGTTGTTCCATCAGAGATGGACATAATGCAGTATTTTCTATTTTAACCGTAATCTCTAGGTTTGTATTGCTACAGCCACCGAGCACTGCTGCATCAGTACTATTCATTAAGTCTGTTTCAGCAAAAGAATCCACATCGCCAACTGGGACACAAATGTTTGTGATCTCTGGTGCAGGGAATGTGGTTTCACTGCTCACTTCCTGACAAATGGGCTCTACCTTTATAGTTTCTTGGACCTCTCTCAGCTGAACTGGGGTCTCAGTCTGTATCTCCTCAAGTTTGACATTTGGTTGGATGGTTATGGAAAGCCCTTCCAGTACTAGCTCCTCTTTTGGCTCCTGTTTTAGAGAATGGGGTTGTTCCAAACACCTGGCCACATTTTCTGCTGGAGGCTTTTGATCCTTTTCTGGTGCAGGAGGAAGCAAGGTCTCTTTTGATCTGTGTTTCCTTTCTTTGGAACGTGATCGGGATCGCTGTCTTTTTTCCTTTGATTTGCTGCTTTTGTGCTCCCGAGATCGAGACGCAGACCGAGAGCGAGATCTCCACTTTCTCCTCTCCCGCGATCTGGATCTCTTTCTGTCCCTTGACTTCAAACTACTTTCTTTATCATACCTGTCGTAGCTTTTGTCCCTCCTGTGCTTCCTCCTTTTAGTCCTCTCAGTGCTGTTCGACCGGGAGCGATCCCTCCGCCTGGATCTTGAGCGAGACCTTCTTTTCTTTTTCCTATTTTCATAAAAATCAGAAGGACTTCCAGGACTACCTGAATGTGACCTGGATTTCCTTCTGTCCCTAGACCAAGAAGTTTTTGCCTTTTTATCCTTGGTTTTATCCTTGGTTTTCTTTTTTTTAGATCGCTCATGACTGCTAGAACGGTCAGTAGAAGACCGCCTGCTCTTGGATTTTAACGCGTGTGATTTGCTGTGCTCTTCCCCACCTGACCAAGAGGTAGATCTGGAGCTTCGGTCCCTTGAGTGTGCTCTGTCTCTTGACCCTGAACGTGATCTCTTATGCTCTTTGACAAGTGCCTTTTTCCTTTTCACCTTCTTCTTGCTTCGGGAGCTGGAGTTTGAACAGGATCTGGAACGTGATCGCCTCTCTGCTTGTTCTACCTGTTGGACTTTCTGCTGCCCATCACTCTTTGAGGGACTATCTGGTTCTATTTTCACATTAATACTAGGTCTAATCAATTCCTCAGCATTAAAGAACACATTAGGTCCTTCTCTGCCTTCCTCCTTTAAACACTTTGTATTAGAAACTTCCTTAACAGCAGATGAAGTGCAAGGACTGCTTAGGACGTCATCCTCATCCACATTGTCTCGCTCCTCTGTATCAGAGATCTGTTCTACAATCCTGCTTGCTACTGCCCCATCATCACGAGACTCTGTGTTACTAGATGGCACGTCAGAATCAGTCCCAGATCCAAATACATTTCCTGCCCTGTAAGGGGTGAAACGACGGACAGTTTGAAATGTTTGAACTTTTGGATTTTCAATGGAAATAGTCCTGGTGATATTAGTTAGTGGGATCCCTGAGCCAAGTCTTTCAGGACTGCTGTTTGCTGAACTCGAGTCCGACCCCGTTGGCTCAAAGGGATCATAGATTTCACTTTTGACCTGCTTTTTCTTTACTGAGAAAAGAGGTGAAGGATTCTCCTTCTGCTGCACTTCATCATCCACAGGGCGGAAGGTGTTACAAAATCCTGGGTTAGACAGCCTGCTGGGTTGTCCTGTGTTCCCGGGAATATTGATTTTAAAACTCTCAAAAGAGCCTGGGCCTTTGCCCCTCGAAGTGCCCAGCAGCGAAGAACTGCTAGAGCCGCTGGGATGGGTGGAGAAAGACGCCCCACTCGGACGCTGCTGCTGCGGTTCCTTGGAATTTGACTTCTGACTTTCCACCCTGCTACCCTTTCCTGGCTGACTAGTGCTGTCTTTGCCAGTCAGCTGGGTGATACAGGAGCTGGGGATATCACAGCTTTGGCTTCCTGCAGGTTCTGGCTCCACCTGCTTGTTGCTGGTTTCTTTTTTAATCTTTGGTATCCTGGGAAGCTCAAAGATGTCAATTCTCTGGGAAGGTGGTTTTACTGGCTGCCTCAGAGTTACAGCTTTTGAGCCAGAATTCAAGTTACAGCTCAGGGGCTTTGAAGACGAAACAGTGGGTACAAAGTTTTTAGATTTTCCATTAAATCTGGGCATTTCATCTAACTTTGAGCCATGCCTGCTCAAAGTTGCTGCACTCTGAGTCTGGACAGACCTAGGTGTCACTGAATACTCTGATTTTACAGTTGCCTTTTCAGGTGCAGTCTGTGCAGGGCTGGCTGCAGACTCGCTCCTGCTCAGTGAGGGTGGAGACGAGGAGAACAAGGGTCTGGAGCGAGCACTCAGCCCCGAGGAAACAGAAGGTCCAGCCATGGAGCAGCCTGCTGTGGTCCCTGAGAGAGCTGTACTTGGGTGGGGGTCATGCCCTGAACCATCCTCCACTCTCGAGTCACTCGCTGATTTTCTGTGAAATGGAGCTACGGCACACAAACAGACAATTCAGCTTTTCAGGACATATCTCAACATTTTCTGCCAATGTCAACAGAAGTACTGAGCTAATTATTTCAAGTTCCACTGTGATTTGTAGACATGCCACACAGTAATAAGGAAGTCCAACAGTTCATTTAGTCAGATACTTGCAGTTTAGTGCCAGACAACCACATCTTTGAGGCAAACACTAACATTTAGGAAATAAATGATTCTGTTCTGTAGGTATCACCTGATTAGTGCTTATTATCCTGTAGTTGCTGATTGACAGAAATGACTGTAACAGAGGACGTCAGAGGTACTTATTTTAAGAATAAAGCTCTGAGTTTCAATTTGAACAGATTCTTTTCAAGTAATGCCATCCAAGGGAAGACACAGCTGGAGATGATAGCACATATTTAGAGCTCTACTTCTACAAAGAAATTTCTTGCTAAGGTCCTTCACCTTGCTCTTCAAACTGAAGTACAGACCACAGCATGGCAGCAATGCGTGACACATGCCAGAAAAACTGAGTACTGAGATAACTCTGGTCTATCCAGTCCTACATTTTGTAACAAAGCAAAGCATGAAACCACTGTGCAGTTCTTCTGAAAAAAGAAAACTGTGTATTAAAACTAAAATCCTCCAGCAACATCTCAGGTCTGCATTTAAACATAGACAAGCAACACTATTTCAGAATATCCATCTCATAAAAACAGATTACTGTTGGCAGCTACTTAATCTACCCTACATATTCCAGTGATCAGTAAGAGTAAGCTTACAGCTGTGCAGCCTGTAGGATCAGGGCAGATGTGGATGAAACAAGGAGGCAAAGAGCACTATGAGGTGTCAAGTTTTTACCTTCCTTCTTCACTGTTAGTGAACCATCTCTGTTGATGACCACATCTGAACTGCTCATCATGAGAAGGCTCTGTCCAGACAGGATACTGCCCAACAGATCAGGCACAGGAGCAGCTTCTGGTTCTTGATCAGGACTCAAGGCAGGCACACTGCTTCTGTATGTTCAGAGGGGTTACATTTCCTTTACTCTTACAGCACTTGTTCTATACACACACATTACATTAAAAAGAAATCAAAGTCAAGGGCATAAACAGAGATTAGCCAGGGAAGTTCACTTGTAGTTTTGGCTTCACTAGAGTCATTCAGTCCCCATCTTTCTCTGACAAACAGAAGGTGAAGCTTTTACTGACTTCCCACAGGAATAACACAAGATAAGGAAGTAATCATATCTGAGACTTTTGGCTAGCAAATGCTGGTGCTCAGTGTGTTGTATATCAAGATTAACTTTCCAGTGCATTTAAAATGCATTTTTGGAGGATAAACCACTGATTACCACTTCAGAGATATTTCTATCCTAGCTGCTCTCTTGCCCCCACTAAATCACAAACACAAATGTATTCCTCAGGCTTACACTTCTGTTTAAAAAAAACTGACAGAACTTAAACCAGTGTTTAAGCACAAGATGCCGCTGGCAGGGGCAGCTAAGAGCATGGCATAGAGAAAATACACTGAAGAACAACTGCAATTCTCCCACACATGGGACAGCACAGACACTTTCCTTTATGCTCTGCTCAATCTTACCAAGATGGTTTAAGTTCTCAGTTCTTGAAATATGGACTGATAAGGTGTTTCTGGTGTTGGGTGTTTTAGTTTTTCTTTCTTCGCTTTTGTGTTGATGGGATCTGGGGGGTTCTTTTATTTGAGTTCGCTAAAAAAAAAAAAAACCTTCCAAATGGACCCAGCTCTTTGAGGGAGCTAGATTTCATTTCTGTATGACAACAAAGCAAACTTTATTCACATAATGTACATCAAACACCTGTAATAACATACAACAGAAAGACAAAATGGGAACACTAAAGGAATCAGCTGCTAAGGCCAGACCAAGAAAATCAGTGTAGCCCAGGACAATGGAGCTTTTAGAAGAGCTGAGTATCAGCTAAACAGTTCTATCTTCTAATCAATATGCTACTCAAATAACTCTGAGCACATGGAAAGCTTCCTGAAAGGCTCCCTTCAGGATTGAAATGGGAAAGATAGACAAATTAATCCAAGTAATCATAGACTACCTTTATCCTGGCAAACCAAGCTTCACCATAAGTCAGATGCACTAGAGGACAGCTATGCAAACCTTTCACACCTTTAACCACTTAAGCTGAGCTCCCTTCATTTCTCTTCAGCTCTCTCAGCCTGGCAGTTTTCTCTGACTCTGTTGCTATCTGCCTCAGTGACTTTCCTCATCCCTTTTCCTTTCATCATGCTCCCAATTCCCTGTGTCCTACCTCTCAGTCCTGAAAATTCCAATGGGGGGGCAAGCCAGTGCTCCCTGACCTTGGCAGGCTTGCAACACACAGACAGCAAAGCAACTGTCAAACTGCAGGACCAAAAAAGCTTTTCCTCCATTTTCTGAGCTCCAACAAGCAGCAGCAGAACTCAGTGAGGTGGGTACAGCCCTCTTGAAAAAGCAAGAGGTTTTTTAAAGGTTTGTGAGTCTGGGACTTAAAATATACTAATGGGGTTACTAAACAGTCAAAAATCAGAAAATAAGAAGAGTTAGATTAGGTTGGAAATACCAATTTTAAATTTCAATGGAAATATTAAAGGTATGATGAAAGAGTGTATCTGTTCAAGATAAAAAAATTCTTGCACAAATTGATGTGGTTATTTATCTACACTTGTGCAGGTATGCATGTACACACACATGCACTTTTTAGAAGACAGGGTATGAAAAGGGTTAAACAAGGATGATCACCAGGTTTACTCTGTTTTCAGGGTCATTAGACAACTAAGAATAATAAAATAACAATGGACTTTTACCTGGGAAGTCCCACAGAAATGGGTCTAGCTACAGGACGGTGAGATCTCAGTGCTGACTGGGAGAGAACTCTCCTTTTGGCACTCACTGGTGAATCTGGATTTGCTGGAACCTCTTCATTACTGTGATAAAACACACACACATGAACCCTGAAATTGTCTGAAATGTTTTTCACATCACAGAGATGATACTGCTATGACAGATATGCTTAGAGAGCACCACATGTTTTATTATGATATATTAAAAAATACTTGTACAATATACTTATTTTCTATTCTGCCTAAATAGAACAGCTTGATTCAAACAGCAGAGACTCACATGCGTATTTTCAGATCTAAAATATTAAATGGACAATTTTCTTTTACAAAAGGATCAAAAAGAAGTATTCAATTGTGGACATTGCTGAAGGCTCAGGGAAAATTCTAACTCAGATTTTTCCCAGGCTAGAGGCTTTCTCATCTCCAGCTCAGATCTTTCCAGGCTGGAGACTTTCTCAAAGATAAACAAGAAAAGGAAGAATAAATAACATAGATGAACACCTGTTGCTGATCACGGAATAGTGCATGAGAGACATGATGAGAGGTGTTTCTTTCTCTTGACCAATGATCTATGTCCTGCTTCTATTCTATGATCCTGTCTATAAATAAGAGATGAATTTGTAATAAAGTGCTTCTTCTTGCTGCCTCAGGAAGAAGTTTTGTGTGTGTGTTGCTATATTATTCGCCATTCCTAATCTGATAGTGACATTCAGTGGAAAACTAAATTTCACCAATAATAATTTCAGATGTCCTCTCCCCAAAAAGTCAAAGCTTATGAATAACATGAAGTATGGCATAGTAAGATTTCTCCTGAATTTGAAGGGTCTGGAAAAGTGAAGGTAAGGAGAAACATGGAAGATTCCAGAGGTCCATTTAATTTTGTGTTTACTGTATGCCAACTATGTCAGCTGTCTTCATCTAAAATAAATAAACAAAAAGCAAAGGACCAGACTCCTTCAGATTCTAACCTTTCAAGAGACACACAGATCTTACTGAAAGTTTTCATGAGGCTGATTATTTCAGAAAAACACTTTAGAGAAGGCTGATTCCTTACAAGTTTACCAACTCAGCCCAGAAGGAAAGAGAGAACGTGCTATTGTGTTGTGTACCCAAAGCTGCCTTCAGATGTGAGGTTCACACTCTGCATGGAGCTGCATGTAAAAACAACCCAACACCTGTTAAATTACCAGGTCCCTGATCACAATCCAGAGATCTCTCACCTTTCATAAGGATCCAACTCATATGGATCTCCAAACACAGAGAGAGAAGCTGCACCAATATCTGCTCTCATCAGCCCAAGTGAGGGCTCTGTTGGTTTGTACATGGAAGGAAGTGAGGCCCCACGCACAGGTTTACTGAGACCAAGGGTTCTTGCAATACGGGAGCGAGTTGTAACCTCATTTTTCCCCTGCACAAAGAAAGAGATTGGGTTATTTATATATTAGGTAAATTTGTGTTTTAAGCCCCAAATTCTCAACTTAGGCTGTGTACAGTCATCAGGCTACTACCATCAGCAGCACAAGTGGTGTGCGTTTATTGTCTATGCTTGTTTCAAAGTATTTATGAAACTTTTAACTATGACCTATATGTCACTTCAAGCAGAGACTGCGTGTATCAGATATAAATGACCAGATAAATTAAACTTCTAAAAATTTTAATAAGGTAAATTCAAAATTGTTGTTTCCTTATGCTGGCATTCTGGCTGTAAGATGTAGACTCTAGTTATTGTAGCTGACAAAAAGAATCAAGTCGATGCAGAGTGTTCTGCAGAGTAATTTACAAGAGAACACAACCCACAGCTGAAAGGCATTTTGAGAGCTGTTACAACTCATAAGCTGGGTTTGCAACAACATAGCCACAAACACCCACAGCCTATTAAAAAGAATAGGTGCTGGCAATTTTAACTGAGCTTGAGCATCAGTACCAAGTAAACACTACAGCTGAATGGCAAGGCAGGGCACAAAGCCTGAAGGACATGCCTTACAGTTTGATCCCTACAGTCCAGGTAACAGGATTTGCTAGCAAAGCCAGCAAGCCTGTCTGGAAGTTGCAATTCACTTCCACACACAGCATCTTTCTGGAGCACACTGGACACATCCTGAACAGACTCCTGCCAGAAAGAAAGGTGCCTGCTATCATTGTAAGGTGGCATTTCTTCCAAGTGAATCCCATGTTACAGTGCTTTCACAGAGGGCTGAAAATGGCAGATACTGACTGGCAGAAAATCACTCACATGTGATCTTACTCTTGTCTTTTTCCCCCTCCTCTTCTTTGTCAGGCGCTTCCGTCTCTTCAGCTGTGCCCCTGAACTCTTCTTCCCAGCTGCAGATTTTGTCTGAGTTCTTTTCTTGCCTCCTATTTTCTTTCGCCTTCCTGATGGGACAAGAACCAACGATCTGGCTAAGTGCTGGCACTGTATTGTATACTGTACTCCCCCCTTTTCATCCCCCCAGACACATAAAGCAGCTCAGAGAGACATACAGTGTGCCACCAACAGCACAGCAGAAAAAGCAACACCACTAGGATTCATCTAAAAACAACCTTCATGACACTTCTGGGCAGAGGTGGTATAAGGAAAGAAGAAAAAGCACATGGGATACCCTGTAGCTGCACAGGTGTGGCAGCACACACAGCTGATATATTTTGTAGGATTCAGGCTCCCCTAAGGTGCCTGATGTCCTTACCAGTTTTCCTCTTCTGCCTGGTAGGAGCACGTGGTGCCAGAGGACGCTGGTAGATGGCTGTGTTCAGGCCTGCCACAACTGCCTCAATGGTTTCATCCAGAAGAGAGGACATGAGGTACCCTGGCACGTGCTGTGGGGAGGATTAGAAGTTACATGATACAGGTACCTAAAGCTCAGCAACATTTACTGATAAAAGCATTTCATAAAAAATGGATTTGAGATTCAAATGAGAAAACCCCTCGCATCACCAAGCTGCCAGTTAAGCAATTATGTCACTTTCTAAATCTACTGACAGGCATATTAAGGACCTTGCTCTTCAGCCTCCTTCGGAGTTCCATGCTCCCAGCTTCTCACTGTGCTTGGAGGACAACAGCTTACACTCCCTCAACCAGTACAATTATGCTTCAGTCAACTCAAGGTATGAGCCAAAGTAAGATGCACTTCTATTCAGAGACAAAGGCAATAAATAACAGTGCCTTTCTATGTATAGTTTGTAATCATCCCTGCACATTGAGAAGTAGAGCTAGGAACAGCTTCTTGAATGGGAAGTGCTGGGTTCCCAGGATTACACTACCATGGAATAGTAAAGTCCCCAGCCCTCTCATCCACAGGAGATGACTCCACTCTGTTTCTAAAACAACAAGTAGGTAAAGAAGGAAAAAAAAAACAACTGTTACCTTGCAGAGTCTTTCACTTCAAACAGCACCTTCTCTTTATTTTTTTTTCAACATATAGCCCTGACTATTCAGTTGTAATTGCTTAACAAAATACATCAAATAATTAATCAATTTTTTCTATTTTATTGATTCTTCTAAAGTTAAAACTGAAACATCTGGGTTTGGAGACAATGGGGTTTCGCAATCAAATAAGATCTTCTCCGTGATGGAGGACATAATGAATTTAACAACTGCTAAAACATTCTGGAAAGTCCTTCAATCAAGGGAAAATGTGATAAAAACTTAAGGTGAGCTGGATTTTGTTTATGGCAGCTATCTCAAACTATACTTAATACAGCAAGAGAGGGACCCAGCGTATTTGGGATAATCTCCTGCATAGATTCTCTAGTACTGTTAATGTGTTTGAACTCATTTGGCCATGTTATTGAGAACACTAACATCTGGTTTTTGACTCTTTCAACAAGAGACTGATTTTCACAAATAGAGGAATACAAAATTTTTCTGTTCAATTGGGTTGAAGGTAGTCAAAATGTTCTACTGCTATGGGCAAGGAGGTAGGATGACAAAGGAAAATAAACAATTGTCAAATAAAAATGCTAAATAAACAGAAGTGGTGCACAAACTTTGTATTATTAGCCACTAGGAATAAAAACATAATGTTGCTCACACCAGGGGTGATAAAAATGTAGGTTAAGAGAGGAAGTTGCTGCAGCATTTCAAAATAGAGCATCTCGGTCATGTGCTGTACTCCATTTGCACATGTTGTACATCTCAGAGTAGAAGAGCCCACAACCATTGTGCTATGGACAGTGAACACAGACAGTTGAGCTACTGCAACGGGGTCCTATTTCAGTGAGCTGCCCCAGAACCCCTGTGGGTACCCGAATTTGCTGCGCCGTTGTTATGCGGTTCCTGTTCACCGTGGCCCGGACGCGCTCGCTCTGCCGCGTCCTGGCGATGGCTCGCGTCCGCACGTGAGGCCGGAGCCTGCTGGTGGTGGGGACAACATCAGCCATGAGGGCAGCCACCTCCTCCTCACTGACATGATCTGCATCTTGAACGACAACAGGCTCAGGTTACTCGTCTTTCTACAGGAGAAATCACTTAAAGAATTTCAGACAAAAAAAAAATAAAAAAAAATCAGCATTGCCTTTCTTAAACAATCACCTCAGCAGGCAGCCATTGCCCTCTGGAATGGAAATGACACAGACACCACTGCTCCGCACTGTTACACAGCGTAACACTTTTCTAGGTAACAGAAATTGCAGCTATCTTGGCGGTCTGAGGTCAGGACACTCATAAATTCTTTCCAATGTAACACTACCGTGCTGGGATTGCCATGGAAAGGTTAAAGAATGCTTACAAGAAGCAGCTCCACAGGTTGTAACTGCAGATGAAAATCTTCATAAACAAGATCCTCCCACCAGTCAAGAGTTCAAGTCTAATCTTAAGGTTCAAGAGAGAATGCTTATCAAAACAATTATTTGAAACAGATAAAACCAGGAGGTTAAACATGTCTTCAAAACACCACATGATTCACATTATCTAACTTGGGAGAAAAATATTTACTTTGACTGGTTACCACAAAACCCTTACCTGCAGCACCACTGGCACCCATGGGGGCACAGGCAGGACAGAACCATTCATCTACAGGGACTTCACTCAGAGGAGGATTAAGGCATTCCATGTGATACCTGGAGGGAAAAAAGAAGAAAAACAATATGCTCCTTACCAAGGGAAGACATATTTTACCTCTAACCACATGCTACATAAGGCAGACTCATTTTCTTGAACCTGAAATGCAGGTTAAGAGATGTTTAGGCACGCACTTTTACCAAGATCCAGAGAAACGATGGATGCTACCTGATAGTGATATAAGTGGTGTTCAGTTCTAGATGGTATTTTCATCACTTTAGACTAAAAAAAAATACAGAAAAACTAAGCATTTTTTCCTCACTGTGTGGTGAATCAGTTGCCACTTTGAATCTGAGCTGCAAAAAATGTGCAGAGTCAAAACTGATGGTGGCAAGAGAAGGACAGAGGTGCTGGGGAGACAGGCAATCAGGAAACAACATCAGCTTCCTGAGAGTCAACACAGTATTAAAGTACTCATAAGCACTTGAAGCAGACTATTCTACATTTTTCTGGAGTTCATCTCAGCCATGGAGAGCTAGTAAAAACTGCAAGTTCTTTTTTAAGGAAGTGCTAACTCTAGAAATTTAGGAAAATAAGACAACAATCAACTGTATCAAACTAGAAATAACAATGTATTTTAAAAATTAGAGTAACTATTAGGAGATCACAAAGTAAAATGTGAAGCAGCACCCTGAGTTGAGACAGACTTATGGAAAATCAAAAAGAACTTAAAGATGAGACTTCAGGTAAGATCTATGAAACACTGTTTTGGCTTATTATTTGAAACTCAGTGTTCTGCTAATACTCTTAACAATTTTTAGTGCTCCTGATTTTGTCTTTTTCCCATAAGGTTAATCAGTGTATCAGTGTGTATGGACAGTGTGTATGCACAGAACACTAAGGAAAAACTAGACTTACCAGATGCCTAGTTAGCTGGCTAGAAGTAATTTTTGAAAGGTTATTTTACATACTCATTGCTAGCATGTCTCTTTGTTCAGTGGGTAACTTTTCACATCTTCAAACTGACAATGCTGGAAGACTGATTAAGTAGCCCAAGGGCTTTAAATTCTAGCAGAAAACTAGGGCCAAAGTTGTGTTCAAGTACATTCATGACTCTACTTAAACGTTCATTTTATTAATCGAGGAGGAGGCAGAGACAGAAGTAAGAAAGAGTAAGAGACTCATTTAAGAGTTGAGGCTGTAAAGAAAATCCTCAACATTTCATAAAACTGTGAATCTTAAGCATTTCTCCTGCACAGCACTAATGCCCAGTCACTTTGGACAAGTCATGCATCCTCTCCTCAAGGAGACATAAAGGATGTAAGGTTCTACCCTTCATACACCCAGATGTTGCATGGATGAGCACAAACACCATCCCTTGAAGGCATGGTCGTCTGTTTTGGTGGCTTGCAGCCTTGATATGTGCAGGACTCTCCACATATACATTGCTAAATGACCAGAGACGGATCCATCACATCACGGGGATGGGTGTCTGCACTATAACACATGGATACACGGCTGAGCCTGAAGGGAGCAGCAAGGGGCAGCCTGCAAACCAGACAGTGCCTGTGGACCAAACTCTGGCCATGTGCAATCATGCAGGTGCTCCATTCACCTCAGCCCCTTACCCTGCATCACAGCCGTCGCAGAGCAGCAGGCGATCCTCGCGGTCACTTCTGCCACACACCTCACAGAAGGTTGGATCATCCTCTCCATCAGTACCCTGAGTTTTTGTGTTCTCAACAGGAATCTAAATGAAACAGGAATTCACAGATCATGCAGAACACGGCACTTTTTAAAATCCAGCATCACACTTATGGTAGTACCTGCAGCAAAATCTAAAAGTGAAGGAGCCAAAATGGCTGTTACACACCAGAACCTTCACTTAGTTCATTCAGCACACCTAGGGCACAATCAAATGCCTGACAACATCTACTTAACTTGGCTACTGTAAGGCACCAATGACTATAGAAAACAGCATTTTAAGAATAGCCAAAACAAAAATCCACAAATAAGATCAAAAGTAGTCAAACAAACAAAAAGATGCCAAAAACAAGATTAAAGAAGAGAGTAAAGTTTGCTGCCTCCCATATTACTTCAATGTTAACTCCCGCTTCTGTTAAAATGCAAGCCATCAGTTTATGGAAACCCTTAAATGTCCTCTGGAGACCAACATCCTTCTGATATCAATTAAGAGCAATGACAACTCCTCAGTGTTCTTTTGTGAGCAACTACCAGCACACTCAACCAAAGCTTTTCAGGGCTCTCCTACTGCCTGTGCCTCTCTCCCTTACAAACCCAACTGCTACACAGCATTCCTAGGAAGAGATCATAGATAATCTAGAATATTCCTATTCATCCTATAACAGCACTTGAAGAACGCAGGGCACTTTCCACATGTGGACAGGCTTATCTGTGCAAAACAGTTTTCAGTCAAATGTCCATTATACAAAATAGGCAGTTAGGAAAAATACCCTCTTGCTGCCACAACAAATGATACCACAGTATTGCAGGAAGTAAGGTTAAGGAGGAAGAAAATTTGACACTCCTTAAAAGGCAAATTCAAAATAGAAAAAATAAAGAAAGAAATAATTCATTCAGATAGCAAGTATTACATGAACACCCTAAAAGTGTAAATTTTTGAATAACAATTTTGTGCCAAAGGCCTGGTTGTTTGCTACAGTAAAAGGCTTACCTTTTTTAAGATTTTACCACCAAAATGTGCCCGAATGTTAATGTAATTAAAGAGGATTCGATCCACTGGACAGGAGTTTGCATTCTAGGAAAAAAAAATTCCCAACACAGTTAATAAGTGCATTACTTTAATCAATTTTTAAAAAGAAAACTTAAATAATTAATGTAATAAGCATTAAATTAATGTAGTAGTCATTTTAACAGCTATTGATCTTGACATTTAAAGTCCTTAAAAACTGACTTATCTGGTTTACAAACAACATGTTCTATCAGAGAAAACAAGCATTTTTAGAGAAGCATTTATTTTACTGAGGCAATTTAATTATTATGCAATTGCCAAAGCAACATCAAAGTTCTTCCAAACACTGCCTTGAAATAGAGCTCATGTTTTAAGGCACTTACTTTCCTTTCGACAAATGAGCAACCAGAAATGGTTTACAAATATATTCAGTAAGAGTGATTTATTTGCTTTTTAAAAATTTTAATTGCTACTACTGCATGCACTGCAAGTTTTGTTGTAATTCTCACCCTGGATTATGACTATGGAAGCTACACAGGTGGCAAAGAATTCTGACTGAAAACTGAATTCAGAGCAACCTGCTGATTGTCAGTATTCTTTTACATCTTTTCTATGCTTGGATGTTCAGGGGTGCAACAGATCCAAATCCAATGGTCACAATACAGAATTCAAGAAAAGATAAAGACAGATATACAGAGAAATATGTATGTATCCAAGCATAGAGAAAAAATAGTATCTCAGCTTGAAAAAACAAAAGAATTGTAGATGGCTACAAACACACTTGCTCATGACCTTAGAGCTTGCAGAGAACAGAACAAATCAGGATGGGAACCAGAAAAACAGATCCAAACTTCAAACATGAATCCTGACAAACAGAACAGTAACCCAAGCCTGTTTAAAAAAGCTTAAGAAAGCAAATACCAATATTACAGTGTTTTGTTCTCATTACAGCCCAACAGCAGGATCACAGGAAATGGAGCAGAGCACACCAGAAGGCCACAGGACATCACAGATGAAACAACTCACCTTAGACCACTCCACGATGCAGTCCAAGCAGAAGTAATGGGAGCAGCTCTCAGGAGTCCCAACAGCCTGATCCCTAAATGTGTTGAGGCAAATGGGGCAGTTTTCACCATCCTCATCAGAGGAGATGCTCACTCCATTCAAATGTGGCTCTGATTTCAAAGAATCAGTCATTCCTTCCATAGTGGCCTCACTTTCTTCCTCCTCTTCCTCCTCTTCATCATCATCTTCACAATCTTAGGAAAAGAAAGATAAAAAACAGCTTGTATGTGCTGCAGGGCTTCAGCAATGAGGGCAAACAGGGTGGGCAGGACAGGGTTCCAGTTCCCAGAAAGTTCCAAGTAAGTTTATTTTATGAGGCTGCAAGTGTCAAGCACAGCCTCCCCAGTTTAAGGCAATAATTTTTGCTGTTTTCTTGCTTCCTAAATCCCTTCACTAAAAAGCAATGGATTACTCTGGTGAAAAGTAAAGCCTGATAATGTGAATAGTCTTGCAAGAGATTAAAAGTACAGACACCAGAAAAGCAAAAGATTATCTAAACAAGACAGTTAAGATATGTCAAGCTACCACTGAACAATTAAGTTAAAAAATAAAGTTATAATAATGTTACCATGTACCAAACTTTTGGTTTTTTAGGAGACTTTCCAGAGGAAAAGCAGCAGCAACACACTCTACTGCAGAACAGCAAATGAAAGATTTCACCAGTAAAATATGATTTTGTGAGCCAAGGGATCTAAGTGCCTTAGAGACCGCTTAAAGAAGCCTGGCTTTGAGTAAAATTAAACACTCAGCACACATTGTTGAGAGGTATTTTTATTTTTAGTACAAAATATAAAGACGTGTTAGTCTTTCCCTAAAACCTGTGAATTAAGCTGATATTTTCAAGAAGCAACAAAATATACCTAAAACCCCACTCACTTTGAGGGGGCTCTGGGGGTGATTGCTGTTGGGCTACTAATTTTTCTTTAGGAGAATGGAGCTCTTGTCTTTTCTACTGAATTCTCCTGTCTGGACATAACAGAGAATACTCTGAATGATGGATTAATAAAGCTTTTTGGCACATGGCTGTGTTCAAATGAGTCTAACTAGTAACTTGGAAAACTGTGATCTTGCCTTCACAACAAGCTTTAAGATCTGATATTTTCATCTATCCTGATATTAATTTAAGTGTAGCAGTTTAAGAAGTACATGTATCTCCAGAGAATGTTTTCAGTAAAATTAACAAATTCAAATAACATCCACACTCCTTTTTCAAAGAAAAATTAGTCAAGTGTTCTTCCATCCTCCCTAGGTATTACAGCAATAATTTATTTCCAGAATTCCCACCATAACATTCACTTTAGAGCTGCATGCCAAAGCAAACTAACAAACATGCTTTTCACAAGTGAAAAAATATCATGAGCCATTGCTGCAATTTTGACTTTTTTTCCTCCTCATGCTGGGGCAGAGTTCACTCCTGCTTTGGTTAGCAGATAGTCTTCAAACATGCAAATGCTTTACAGGCTTAGAAATTGAGGACTATTACTTGTTTGCTTATTACTGTCAAATTTTGGCATCGGCCTGACACAGCAGCATCTGTGGATTTACACTTCACTGTTAGCTTCTGGAAGAACAGCTTTCATCTCGCTCTTCCTCAGTTATTAAAAAATGCCTGTTAAGGCACATGAACAGACCTTACCTTCTAATTCTTCATCTTCACTTTCCTCCTTGCCCTCCTCACCTCCCTCTTCCTCAGTGTCATTATCTTCCTCTTCACTACCAGTATCATCTTCTGAATCCCAGCTATTTCCACCATTGCTTTCTTAAAAATAGAAGAGAAGAGTAGAGGAAATATTTATTTGAGACAGACAGGCAGAATACGTACCAGAGCCCCTGATCAGGCCATTATGGATGAAGTGAACTCCCAGATTTCCACAGTGGTATCAAAGCTGCCTATCTGGAGAAACTCCAGGGAAGCATGCCAGTCTGATACACACAAACAATGAAGTGAAGCAAAACCAGAAGACTGACAGGGAGAAGGTGATCAATGGTCACAAACACATCTTTACCAGCCTTTTGAGGGTAAATCAGTAGGTTTGCAAGCTCAGAGCAGAAAGGTGCACGTGCACAGAGGCAGCACTCACCTGTTTCACTGAGGAGCGCCAGACGCTGCCTTTTGCCCTTTCCCAGAGCAGCATTCATGTTGATCAGCTCATCCTGGCTGTCCTCATCCATGGCAGGACATGGGAGTGGCACAGGCAGGGAGGCAGCACAGCAGCACCTACAGCAGCAGGGCAGGCACCAGGCGGGCACGGAGCATCCAGCACATCTGCAGAGACCTGAGGGGACAAGGGACATTGCTCTCCTACACCACTGACAGTGTTCCCACTCTCAGCTCAGAGGTGGCTGCAGGGAAGCAGCTATTGCTCTGTGAGCTTTCATAGCCCTGCTGAGCTGGATGAAACCAGCTCTTGTGAAAATCAGTGCAGGTGAGAGATGCAGCTTTATCCTGGGCTCCTGGATGACAGCAAAAGGTAAAACCAGAACTCCCCATTGAAAATAGCAATAGAAAACCTACAAACACTAAAACCATCCCATGGACCAGCAATTCACTGCAAAACTGAAAGGACCAGAGGCCCTTCGAACAAAGCCCAACAGGATGACAACATGTATTTTAAATCAAAAAACTTCATCTTGCCTGATGAAAAAGAAGAATAAAGATTATTCTAAAAGATTAGTTTAGGTCCTTTATACAATAAAAAAAGGCCTTTGCACAGCTCTGACATGAAATAGAAATGCTGGAGACCCCACTATCATTATTTCATGGAAAAGATAAGACCTGATTTAATGCATATTAATGCAATCACATTAATTGCTGTGCATCAGCAGAGATTGGCAGTAAAACTGACAGATACTGGGAGATGTTGCATGATCCAAATTCATAATGACAATTAAATCAAAGCTTTCAACATATAATGCTACAAATCATTAAGGCAGACAGACCCCTGGCAAGCTTCTATAAGCAAGTCATGAAAATATATAATTAACAGACACTTAAAGCTAGGTGTCATACCTCAATATGAAAAAAAGGATTCTTTTATGAGAGTGGTAACGAAGTTTCAGTCAGGTGCTCTTCTCCCACTCTCCCTGCTCCCCATTACGTATCTTGCATATTAAGGGATTTTTTGGAACAAAACACTAAGTTTTATTCAAGTGCTCTTGATCTGTACATTTTATTGCACACTCCCTCTTTAAGCTACACAGCACAGCTCTGCACCAGAGAGCCTTAAAAATGAAGGTTCTACTAAACTAAACCAAACTACAAATGGAGTTTTCAGTGCTCAGGGGAAAAAAACCAAAACAACAAAACGATAAATTAAACAGAAAGAAGACTGAGCTTCAACACAACCAAGTTCTTGTAAAGATTTCTCCTTTAGGAGATCCTTTAGGCAAGGATCTTGCCTAAACAGAAGTTTACATTTTTAACTAAATTTGTGGCTGTTAACAGGAGTGTTTAAAAAACTGTTTAAAAACAATTGATGCTGGCTGAAAATACAAAGACTCATCAAAAGCCAGTCACTCCATGATGCAACTAAAAAAATACAAAGAAATACCCAAAATTTTTCAAGTTTCAGCAGTGCGTATGTATGAATTATTCAAACTGAAACTCAATTATGTAATATCCTCCCAGAAGCTCAGTTAGCTACAGCAATGCAAAATTAGTGGTGATGTGACAGGCAGGACACACAAAGGGAAGGATGGCAGCAGCAGTCCCCCAGCAGGGCAGTGGCAGGCACGTGTTCCACTCGTGTATTTGGATGCTGTGCAGAACCTGGGCTGCTTCTCCTTGGGCACCTTGTGAGAACAGAGCAGGCTCCTGCTGACCTGCCACTGCCACACCCAGCCAGCCATGGCACTCCTGAGCCACTGAGGATGATGCAGGCCAACCAAAGCCATGGCAAGTAAAAACCATAGATAAGCCTGCATTTCACTATGGCCATTATCTTCATTCCCTGCTCTCCAGTCTTCCTTAAAGCAAAGCAATGAGCACACACACGGCAGAAAAGATCATTGTTTCAAAAAGTGATTCCTACAAGCCACAGCTCTGAGCAGCATACACTTAGCTACATTTCCAACCAGCATGCATTTCTTCACTGTAGTGGAATAAAACCACTACCCGTGTTATTTTTGCCTTGCTACCCCATGGAAAGCTATCCTTTAGGCACAGAGGCGAACAAATCAGCACTTGTGACTTGACAATCTAAACTGACATATTTATGCTGCAAATGCAAGCTTGTACTTTGCTCAGAGGCAAAACTCCGAGTTAAAGAAAATCTGGTATTGCAGCAAACAATCAAGTCTTCAAATCCCGTCAGTAGAAAAAGTCTGTTTTGTGGATAGCTGGAAACTGACAAGGAGAAACCAAGCGATGAAGAGATGAAGTGAATTTGAGGTTTCCAAGTACATCACAAATATTACTTTACAAACAACCTTTTCTAAACTGGGCAGCTGCTCTTAAGAAATAAAGTATACACCTAATATGAGAGCCTCTTTCTATTTTTAAAGAGCAATAAGCAGCATTTTTAAGTTATTGGGGTTTTTTTTTGGGAGACTTTTCAAACAAATAGTCACTGTGAAACACAAACACATTCATGATACACTTCAGAGAGTTCACTCACCTGTACAAAAGCCCTGTTTTCTCCAGTACTTACCACATCAAATTTTCCTAACCCCCCAGAGCCAGAACTAGCAAATACAAAATGGATGGAAAGCAATTTTACTATTATATTAACCAAGAAGTTTGGTTAAGGAGGGAATGGCAGTCATTCCTCCAAGGAAAACCTTAACTCTGCACCTCTGTAACACAAAAGGCCAGACTGCTAAAAAGCAACCAGTTATCCCTGAAGGCCTTTTGACTCAGAAAATTACAACTGCTTTTAGTTTTGGGGGTCTGAAGGATATGCCCTCATGGCTGTCCCCAACCTCTCACTGCTTGGTCACTTGGAAAATCCCATGGTGTGCAGTACTCTCCATACAGCCCTTCGGCTGCAAGCAGCTCTCACATGTACCAATCCTCCCTTCTGCATCCCACTTTCTGAGTCTGTTCAGAGGAATTTAGGATGGAACACAGATGCAGGGTAATCCGGCCAGAGATCCCTTGTCCTGTACTCAATACCACTGATGCTTATAGCACGCCCCACTTCAGCTCCTTGGGCAGGTGCTTCATCCACTCGCACAGCATATCTGCCCAGTGTCTGGATAACAGCTTCCACACAAGGCTGGCTGAAGGCAGGCACCCTCCTCCTCCTTAACATCCCCTTGTTTTCAAATTCTCATTCAGAATACCCTAAACAAACATTAAACCTCAGAAGCAACGACTGCATGGCAGGTGTTTGATCACTTTACTAGCACCAGTGCCTTAGGTTTCCTTCCCCAAGACACAGCCTCAGTATGGCCAAACCAGGTTTGCTTGCAGTGCTGTGTCCCTATGGCAGCACAGACTCTGCTGCAGAACAAGCTGTAAGCCCAGGCTTTGCTATTAAGACAGATTACATTTTCACACAGAGATGCCTTAAGTCATTTTAACAGTACAAGCAAAGAGCAATTACAAATACTTTCTTCAAGCTGTATGAGCAACAGGGCTTTCTGTTGGCTTCAACAAAAGAGAAGATTAAGTGTTTCCTCCAGAACAAGTGTTTATCAAACAAGCACTTCAGCAAACATTCAGCTTTTTGAACTGAAGTCCTTATGCATTACCACAAATCAGTATTTTAATGTACTGTGAGTATGTTCCAGCAAGAAGGCAAGCACAGGTTTCCAGCCATGAGGGAAGCACAGTCTGCAAAGGATGCCGGAGCTCCATCTCACCTTTGGGACACAAATCCCACAGAGCTGCTACACCAGTGAGCCCCTGTCCCAGCCACAGGCACTTTCCCTCCTAGCACCAGCCCATCTCCTCCTCCACCAACTTCCACATGTCTCTACATTATTTAGAAACAGAAGAGCTACTACAGAAGGCATTTACTTTCATCTGCTTGGGTAGTGCTCAGGATGATTCACAGGCGAAGAAAAGTTTCTCACAGAATTTTCTCACAGGGTGGTTTTGAATGCTGATCTAATTTCATGGGCTGCAAGACCACTTACAACCAGATTGAAGCCTATTAAATTTTCAAACATATGGGCTTTCAGTTCTCATTTGCACATCTGCTTCGTTGGGGGGAGGGGTTTGGGTTGTGGTTTTTTCTTGGTTTTGTTTTTTTTTTTCCCCCAATCAACTTCAATTCGGTTCTCTCCAGAAAAGCAATGTCACACATCAGAAATCATGTAACTTTTTTTCCAATTTCATATGTTACATTTGACAAAAAGAAAATAAGAGTTGGCAAAATCATTGTTGTACCCAGCTGGAAAAAATCTGGTTATGGTGTGACTACTATCTGCCATCACCACATTCCAAAGGTAAATTAAGATAACTTGGGAGGGAAATAATTCAGATTAACAAGACACTCCTACAGCCCAGATCGTGCACTGCCAATCCAGCATGCATAGGCAGCTTTAAAAAAAGTACCTGAAATCTAAATTTTGATCCCTGTTTAAATTACAAAAAAAAAAAACCAAAAAAAACCCTCTTAAATACCACTATCAGAACTGCCTATGCAATAATTTAAGTGGAAGCACCTAAGAACCTAATAGATAAACCACAGAAAATTCATCCTGGGGTAGGTAAGGAAGTGCTTATCTCCCAGTCATCCTAGCCCTGCCCTAAATTTAGCCACCCTGAATTCCAGAATGAAAACTGTCCACCAAAGCGTCCCCAGGAGTTGACATTAGACTCTTTGGGGAGTTGGTAATGCAAACAAAGCAACGCACTGGCTTTGCAAAAGCACTTTGAAAACAGAGCATCTTACCCCCAGGAGCAGCCAAGCATTTTGTACCTCTGTATTCAAAGCAGCAGCCAAGCTCAATGGAATTCCCAGCCTCCAAGTCCTTGCAGCCACTGGCTCTGCTTCCAGCTGCAAATTAACTACTCTCCAACTCTGCACATCCTCCTCTTTCTTAACAGGCTTCTTTTCTTGGGAAGAGTCTCCCTTACTGGCAAGTTCCCTTTCAGCATCAGTCTTTCACACCAGTCCCATTTCTAGCTACAGCTTCCCCTGCTGTTCATGGGCATGACTGTGGAAAAAGAAAAAACCACAACAAAAGGCAACAAACCCAAACAAACAAGAAAACCCAAACAAAAAGCTCACAAACTTTTATATTCTGTGCACAGCCCTACAGAGAAGGCCCACCGACCTACAGGAAAGGAAATAACACAACAGACACCCCTGAAACATACCAGCAACACACTAGTGGCAACAACCTGCGGGAAAAACATTAAATGAAACTCCAAAAATCCCACCCACCCCACTGTCACCAAGCGGGGCGGCACCACTGACACAACTCAGAACTTCTCCTAAGCACAGCTATGTCAAGGCTAAGTTCTTAAGCCTAAACGTGGCGTTGTGATAAGCTAACAAACGATTAAAAAAAATGAAAAAGCTCGCACGCAGCTCCTCATTTTTCCTTGTCAGCCGAGCTGTCTGAAATAGCCGGTAACTTCTCCAACACCCGTGTGCACCACACACAGCGGGAATGGGTGGGAAGAGGGAGGGGGGAAAGGGGAGAGGCGCGGACACAACACGTCGCAAGATTTTGGGGTTTTGTTGAGTACCCTCGCTGTATTTACACACGCACTCAGTACATTTATTTCGGTCTTTGCCGCAGCAGAGGCAGCGGGAGGGCTCCAAGCCGAGGTGCTGCAGAGCCCGCTCGGCCCTCCCGCATCCCCGGGACGCTCCCACAGGAACCCCGGGAGCACGGCAACCCCGACCCGGGGCTGTCCCCCGCGGAGGTGTCGGACAACAACCCCACAAACACGCTGTCGTCGCTGTTTATAGGAACAACACTAAAGGAGAGACCGGGGCAGTTCCCCGCCGGGGCGGGGGGGGCTGCCGCTCCGCCTACTCCCACAGCCCGGCCCCCGGCCGCGCAGGCCCCGGCCGCCCCCCGGCCGCCCCGGGCACTCACCGAGGAGCAGCCCCGGCGCTCACATCCCGTGGGGAGCAGCCCGGCACCCGCTCTCGCCCAGGACCCGCGGCCGCCGCTGCCCCGGAAGCGCTGCGCAAACACTGGCGGGTCACGGCGCGGCGGCGGGCGGAACCACCGCTGTGGCGGCGGGGGGGGCGGGCCGAACCACTCGGGTGACGGGGGGAAAAGCGGCCGCCGGGATGAACCATTGCGGAGGGGGCGCGCGGACTGTACCACTGCGGGAGGACGGGGCCGCGGCGCTCGGTACCCGTGGGCAGCGCCGGTCCCGCTCCGGCCGCTCCATGGAAACAGTGGGTGGCCGGCATCCCTCCGCCGGTGTCTCCAGGCTTTGTGGGTGGAAAGCGGGGCGCAAAGGCCACCGTGCTGCGAGGCCGGGGATGCTCCGTCCCGCTCCGTCGGGCGCTGCCTCCCGGCGCTGGGAGCATCCTGGCGCGGCCGTGAGGACACGGATCAGTGCTAAAGCCTCTCGCAGACCGCCGTGGTTTTTTTTCCCCTCTAAGTACTCGCGTCTGGGCCCGACCCAAATGTTCCCGCGGCGCTGGGTGAGCGCACGCACGTAGAGGAGGCAGAGCTGGTTTCGCGCTGTTCCATCAGCCGTGGGGCTCTGCCCGGGCTGTCCTCGGCTGTCCGCCGGCAAGGGGAGCGCAGCCCAGGCTCTGCTTGCAGGCGGACGTGACCCAGAGCTAACGTGCGTGTCCTCGCAGACACTCGGGGCATTGTCAGCAATCAGACGGAGGCCGGGGAGAAAACAAGGTCCTTTTCCAGAGAACACAGAGCGGAGCAGAACCTGCGCCAGCCGTGCTGCTGCCTTGCCCGCTCGAGGCCCGAAAGAGGGGTGAAGCGGGAGGGAACGGGGCGAAAGCCCTGGTGATGCCCCAGCCGGTGAGCACGCACTGCCTCGTGTTGGAAAAGGCAAGATCTGCGTGCAGAGAGGCAACTTCTTGTTTGCACGTTTGTCCGTGCGGGGTTTGCCAGTCTCCAGGGATAAGACTGGAGGCATGTTCCCCGTTTGGATTCCTCCCGAGTCCATGGGCGCGGCACAGCGGCACTGGCGCGGCACCGAGGCGGGCACGGAGCGCAGCCCGGAGCTCTCCCGCCATCCGCGAATGCGCTTCCCTGTCACTGCACACAGCGTGGCTCTGGCACCGCCGCGGGGACTGGGAGCCAGCTGCGAACAAAGGGAAGAGCTGCAGGGCTGGGATAAGCTGGAGCTCTCCCCGGGACAGCACCGGCCGTGTCAGCAGGACATTTCATCCCAGAGATTAAGAGCTGAGCCACGAACTCGTTTGGAGCTGGAGGGGAGCGGGGGCTGAGGGCAAACCCTCCACCGCTGTAGCGAAGCCCCGGGCCCCGGGCCTTGCCAGGGCAATGGTAACCCTCCATCCTGCGAGCCGGGCGGTCTCGCCCTTCCTTTACACACTCGGACAGTGGCACCTCCGGAGCGAGGGCCCGGGGCGCCTTCGCTCGGACTACAGGCGAGCATCCTGTGGCCGCCGTGCGCTCGGCTGGCTCCGGCCGGCCCTGCTCCATGAACACAGCCGTCAGGGAGGTCCGAGCAGCATCCAGAGCTTGGCTGTGCCGTCAGCCAGCTGTGCAAGCACCACTTCAAAACACACTCCTTCCCTGTGTGCCTACAGTCAGGAGGAGGATTGAAGGATTTTTTTTTTTTTTAAACCTGGAATGTACAGTACTGCCTGGAAGAAGAGGGACTTAGTGGAGCACAGGAGCCAACAGCACGTGTGTCCTGTACCCTGTAGAGCAGCTGGCAGAAGCAGCAGTGCTGGCTGGGAGGTGTCAGGGCAGTACTCAGCCATGTTACTCCCCACAAAAATACCTATTTTTAAAAAAAGAAAGAGTATTTTCCATGGCTGTGCCTTCTTTTGTGTTGACTCACGCCTGGAGGGTGGAGGGGTCGGTGTGCTCTATCCAATCCAGGCACCAGCCCTGTGCTGGGGAAGATATAAAATACGTGACTTTTCCCCTACGGCTGCTGGGTGAAAACAAAAACCCCCCACATAGCATGCACACAAAATGACAACAGAGACAGCCTGTCATTGTGCGGGCTGTCACGCAGAAGAGGGGCTGTCCCCCCATCCCCCCTCCACACCGGCAATGGGAGAGTAGAGCCACGGATGACTGTTAAAGTGCTCCAGCAAAACACGTAAGGAAATCCTTTCGATGAGGAATTGCCACCAGCCACCAGGGAGCCCGCGCTGGGTTTTGCTTCCAAATCTTGCTCCAGACTGCAAAACACCGGTCGGAGCCGGGACAGCTGATGCCGAGGAAGTTTGCAGGAGGGATGCAGAGCTCGTGCCTTTTGCCGGACAGCATGCATTATCAGTTCACCAGGGACGAGGCGTGTGGCTGCTGCTTGGCCAGTGGCCACATCCGCACCCGAAGTGTTTTTTCTTGCCCAACAGCAGTAAGAATGGACCGGGGGGTCACAGCAAACGTGCCCGCTCCCCCAGACGCGCTGTGGTTTCCGATCTGTTCGAGGAGGGCCCGTGTGTGACTTCGGGCAGATGGGAGCCAGCCTGCAGACTCGACGCCTGGCTCTCTGAGTCTCCAAACAAGGCTTTTCCCACTACGGGACAGCGCTGCGCCCATCCATAAAGCTCTGTCTCTGGTGCTTGGCAAGTCCTCCCTGAGGTGCGCTAAAATTTTCAGCATTCCAGCCGTTTGCTTGGCTGCGGCTTGTAGGGTGATGGGCGGGAGCGAGCTCGCCCCAGGAGAAGGTGAGCGCTGTTACACTGAGGATGTACAGAAAGCCTCCAACTGCACGTCCCTTTTTTGTGGGGAAGTTGCTGGAAGCAGATTGGGGGCCCGAGGGACCACCTCCACCCCCTGGCACTGCGAGGGGCACTCGGGCTCGCCACACGCCCAACCCAGCGGAGAACAACGGAGGGGGGAAAACGTAGAAAAGATGAATGTGACACCGTAACATTTGATGTAGCGAAGGGAGAGGGGCAGCGGCGGGGGCGGCCGGGGACACCCCGACTCTCCCCCCGCCCCCTCGCCCCGTCCCTCCCGCACCGCCTACGTGCGCCCCGACACTGCCCTGATGGCACGGCCCCGGCGGGCCGTACCATGGGCCGGGCTGCGGCGGGGGCGGAGAGGGGACGGAGGGGAAAGGGGGAGACGAGCGGCGGGGCCATGGGGGTCCGGCGGGGAAGGGGCTCCCCGCGCGCAGCGGCGGCGGGGCAGGGGGGCGCCGCCGGCAGCCACCGGCCCCAGCGGAGCGGCGAGGGCGGGGAGGGCGGGGGTCGGCGGGGCGGGGTGAGCGGGAGGCGGGCGGCGGCTCAACAGGTACAAATGGTTCCTCCCCGCAGCAGCAGCGACGTGCAGAAGCGAACGCGCCGCGCCCGCCGCTGTCACCGCCGGGGGGGCGGGGGGGCGCCTGCCCGCTCGGCCCCGCCCCCCAGCGGCCGTCGGCGGGCGGTGGCGGCGCCGCCATTGGCCGGAGCGGCGCAGGGGCGGGGCCGGCGGGCGGGCGCGCGGCGTTGCTATTGGCCGGAGCGGCGCGGGGGGCGGGGCGAGGGGCCGCGGCGCGCGGCGTGGGCCGGGCCGGGGCAGAGCGAGAAGTTGGCGGCGGCGGCGGCGGCGGGAGCGCAGGTGAGCGGCGGCCGCGCCGGGGAGGGACCCCCCGTTCCGGAGCTGCGGGGCGCCGCCGGCCCCGGGGCCGCACGGGCCAGCGCGTCCCGGGGGTGGGAGCGCGGAGCTGCAGCCCCACGCGCCGCGGAGCCCGGGCACGGCGCGGCTCCCCCTCCCGCGCCCCATCCTTCGCGCTGCCCGCTGTCTCCTGTGCTGCAGGCGGGCCCCGCCGCCCCCCGTCACCCTCCAGGAGCAGGTGAGCCACTGACTAACGCACATTGTGCTCTCGGCGACTCCACTGTGCGTGTGACAGCGGCTAACCTGCTCCTCGGACATCACTGTGCGGCCGCCTCGCCTCCCGGACCCGCGCCTCGAAGGCTCGACGCCCTCCTGCCCTCTCGGCCCCGCGGTGAGGGGCTCCGGCGTGCCGAGGAGCCGGCTCCTCCTCCATCGCCACTGTCCTGCCTCCGGCGGCTCTCCATCCTCGGCTCTGCGGACCCCCGTGCGCTGCCGGGAGCGCTCCAGGATCGGCCGCACTTGCACCGGGGAGCGCCGAAAGATTCCTGCGGCGGGGCTCGGTGTGTCCGGAGATGGAGGGAACGGGCCTTGTCGGCATGTGGGCGCCGGTAGTTGGTGGTAAAGTTGTTCAGGAGGGATGGCGTGCCCTCGTCTCAGTTCTCTTGCTCTTCTCCAAAGTAAATAAGTGCTAGCGGACTCCGTACCAAGTTAGAGACGCAGCATCCCGGCCGGTGACGTCTGGAGAGCCGGTCAGTGACTAACTGAACTGCTATTGCCAAGGGTGTGTTAATAGAAGAAACTCTGCCTAGTATTGCCCTGGATGAGTCACATTTAAAGAGAGACTCTCTAGTCCGTTAAAGGAAAAGCAGAAATGAGCCTCACTTTCCTTTTTTGTTGCTATTTTTTTTTCCATCCCACCCCTCACCTTTGCTTGCTGTTTTCTTCATCTTGTGCCAGGGCTCTATTGGCACCCCGGCCCTGGCTGGGCATTTTTGCAGAGCTGCCTTTGCCTGATGTACTGTGATGTCATGTAGGGGACTCTGACTTCATGGCCCTGAGGAACAGGAAGGCGAGCCAGGCAGGGACTTTTCCAGCCACCCAGGATGGCTGTCACCAAAAACAGAGGAAGTGACAAAACCAAATGGTTTCTCCTACAAAGTTATCTCTTGTGATTTTTCGGCTGGTGAAGAAGCTGGGTAGTTGAAAAGTGTGTTTTCTGAAGAGCAGCTTAGCTTCATTCTCAGCTGAAGTTCCTAATAACCAGCTAGGATTCACTGTAGCTGCTGAGGTTCCCTGAAAGGGCTCAGGTACTCCTCCTACTCCTGGGGCTGCTCTCATGTAGCCCTGGCTGTTGTAACGGGTTGATCCGAAGGAATTGCGAGTGCTGTGGTCAATAAGTAGTTAATTGCACGAAAGGCAGAGCAAGGTCCTTTGTTGGTAAAGTGTCTCTCTGAGAAATTTTGCCTGTCCCTATCTCTCATCCATGCTCCTGTCATTTCTGCCTCTGGGTCCCAGAGGAACATCTGTTCTTCACAAGGAAGCTCAGCTCCTCCTGTGCTCTGTGTTTCCTTAGCGCTCAAACACCCTGGGAAGATGGGAAAACCAACTGAATTTACCCAAGAATCTTTCATGTTTGTTCAGAAGCTGAATGGGCCTTTTTTTTTTAATGGGGGGCAGATTTGGGAGGCAGGCAAGTTCACAGCAATCTCAGCCCCAGATTGCTTTTTTTCTTCCCTAGCTGCACCTACAGCATCTTCCCACTGCTGATCGCAAGCAGGCAGGAGCAGTGTAGCCACTGAGATAAATGGAGGGAAGGGAAACCTACTGCAAAATCCATCCTTGTACAAGTGTGTCTGAAGGCCACAGTCCCCTGCCACCCCATTTTCTAGGTGACCATGCATGTAACAAACCTGTGTCTGAAAATGAAGGTGCTTTGTTTCTCTTTGAATAAAAAGCCCTGCGTTTGGGACTGTGCTGGCTGATGAATTAACCCCAGGAGATGCTGCTGGCAGAAGCAGCTCTGCAGGTCGCCTGGCAAGACCTGTCCCATTTCCCATGAGCAGCACTATGGTATGAACACTTCCTGCTACCAATGGAACCATCCTCTTCAGCTCCAGTAAGCAAAAGGAAGGGGTTGAAGTGAAGTTTGTTTGGTTTTTTTGGTTTGCCCTTTTTGTGTGTCTCTCCAGTAAGTGGGGGGAACATCCAGCTCAATTCCTGTTTTTAGCATTCTTCTGGCATGGTTCAAAACTAACCTGCTGTGCTGTCACTTCAAGTCTTCAATAAATGTGCAAAACCAGTGTTTGAGTGCTGATTACTGTAATCCAGGGCATCAGACCAGGTGAAGAGGAAAGCTGTGCCTTCTCAGTGATGTATCTGATTGCACTGCATGCCTGGTTCTTCCCATCTCTTGCTTTGCCTCTGTGGCCAGTGAAGGTGGCTTGAAAAGGAGAACAGAAGGGTGCAACCTTGTTGTCCCTCAAGCAGAAAACCCAACATCAGCCCTTCTGTCCTGGCCTGGCTGCAGGGTACTCCTGAGCAATGAGAGAATACACCAGGGCTGCAGTGCCCCTTGATTTCATGTTTTTCAGTAGCTAGTGAACAGATTTGTACTAAGCTTGGTTAGAAGAGTAGTCATGTGCTTTCACTCAGAGCTGTGAGATTTTTGGTGAGAGGCAGGAGAGTGCCTTACAGGAGGGGAAGATGCTGAATATCAGGCCTGTTGAGCTGAAGGGACTCTTTTGTGCTCCTCAAAGATTTTGTTCTTGTTTCAGCTCCTCCTGGAGGGAAGGGAACAGGCCTTACCCTTCAAGCACCGTGTTAAGAAGCGCCTGTTGTGTTCTGTCTGTAACACGTCCCAGTGTCAGGTGAGCCTCACTGAAGGAGCAAGCTGCCCTATGAGGAATAGAAGGAGTACATGAATTGTTTAAGAGGAAGTCAGTTAGTTAAATGCAAGCAGAGACTTATATAATACATCCTAAAAAAAAAAAAAAAAAATTCTGCTGGCAGGAGGTTCCGTTGGGAGAGAAACTTGCTCATCCATAAACAAGAAAATTTCCCAGCCTCCTCTAGTGCTTTATGACTTTTTTATTTTTTTTTTCCAGGGCAAGGTAGAATGCAGTCAGTCTCCACTCTGAGATGGAGAAAGAAAAATCATCATAGGAAGCAGACAATGCTCCCTGCATGGACACACACACCAGTTCAAACAGCTCTTCTTCATCTGCAATGAACTATGCTGGTAGAAGCTATGCAGCCAAGAGCAAGCAGCAGAGCATCTGTACACCACTTGGGGAGCAAAACCAACAGGCATTTTCTCCTCCAGACATTCACACCTTTTCTTATGTAACTGGTGCTGAAGTGTGTGCTTTAAAAGCTGCTTGCCAAATCCAGGGGCTGGGAGGCAGCACAAATGCTTCTAGCACTCTAGATTAAATTGAGGGGGAAAAAAAAAATCCAAACCCAAACACCCAGGAACTCCCAGGAACTGTACAAATACATCACTGCAACTTGGGGATGGTTCAAGTGTCTGCAGCAGTGTTGCCCTGAAGAAATTGCACTGGCCTGGGGCATGGGACTGATGAGGATGGTGAGGAGCTGACCGTCCAGGATAGAGGGGTGAGGAGCTGGGGGCCATTTTTCTTACGCAATACTAAAAAAAAAAACAAAACAAAAACAACAAAACTAAAAAAAAAATCAGGTAGTGCAGCCAGGAAAAGGGCGCCAGGAAGGCTGGAGATGGCTGAAATACTCTTCTGAATGGTGCCTTGTGCTGACAGAACCTGCAGATTTATTAAAAAAACCCCAACAAACAACAAAAAAGCGTGGCCGCTTAGCAGTGAAAAACAGGTATATCCTTCACTTTGTGATTTTTGGGTGGCACTGGAGCTAGCCAGGAGAAGCATCTGAGGAGAGAGAAGCTCTGAAGTCCATTCCCACCCACTCCAGGGAAGGAAGAAGCTGCCCACAGCGCCTGAGGGACATGGGGACACGAGCAGGCAGGCGGGCACAGCATCCTGGAGCCACCCTGCACGCTTGGATCCCTGCCTTGCCCGCCAGCCAGTTGTTCCCTCTCCAGTACGCGCCGTACGCAGGGCTCTGGGCTTGTTTTTTAAGGGAGAAAACAATAATTTATTTGCTTTGTTTTAATCTCATAACAATGGGTAATGGTAATTTCTTCCTACCACTCTGTAGTGGCCTAGAAAAGGACAGCATCATCTCCACTGTAGCAAGAAGGCTTGTCCCAGGGCATAAAATTTTAATTAGGAACAATCACGCAGCCTTGAAATGGGAATTGCGAGCAGCAAAAAAAAAGTCAAACCATCAATAAAATATTCAATGGCAGAAATGTATTATTGACACAGGCTTTAGAGCAGATGAAAGGGGGAGGCGGGGCAGCGGGTGCCGAGCCTCGCTGCGTTAAATAACAGGCGGGGACCCGGCCGGGCGCGCCCCCCGAGCCCGCAGGAATATAGGTCACCCTGGGCCGGGGGGCTCCCGAGGTAACACACCAGCTTGGTTACAGCCCCCCTCGTGCACCCAGCGGGGCAGAGGTGTTCAAAGTCATTTATTACCTGGCCAAACACCGCTGGCCCCGGCAGCAGCTGGGTGATGGCTTGTGAGACGCAAAATGAAGAAAATCTGCAAAGAGCCACAGTCCTGAGCTGAAAACAGTCCCTGGTCACAGCACTCTGCCTAACCCCATGCCTGGTTATCAGACCTCTGCGGGGGACACAGTGGAGCTACTCTGTCTCCCACCATGCAACAGTTCCAAATCCCGAATGCCAGCCAAGGGGCATCAGCTGAAGGGCCAAATCTGCTGTGATGTATTTTAAATCCTTATTTTCCACACCCTCCCACACCTGCCTCCAGGAAAGACTGGTGCTGGTTTGGCCTATGTGATTATGACTGAACCTGCAAAACCAAAAAATAATATATAGTTGTAACATAGGGGGAAAATAATCCCCCCCAGACATCCAAATTAATTTTCTGTCCCCATTTGGAAGTACCGTGATGACCCTTTTCTCTTTATTCCTGTTTATTTTGCAGAAGGCAAGGCTACAAATGTATCCCCAAAAATGAAAGAACAAGTTTTAAACCTGCAGAAGTGAGTTTTTTGGGATATGCAGAGGATATCCCATAACACACTTAAATCCAGCCATGTCCAAGGCAAGCAGGTTTTCTAAATCTGCTTTCCCTCCCCCAGGCAGCACTGAAATGCTCTTTACTATGTTCATCACCCACTTTTTAGCGAGGCAGAATCTTTAAAAGTAAGAGTCCAAAAAAAAAAAAAAAAACAAACAACCACACAAAGGCCAAAAACCAAACAAGCAGGGGATAAACTAAATGCAGCTGTGTAGAACAAACACGTTTTTAACTAATTTTCCTTGAGACACATGATTTAAGGAGGAGGTAAGGAGGAGTTTGAAAAACAACCCGCCCAAAAAACCCCAAAAGCCCCAATTCAAAAAAGGCAACTTTGAAACTGCATCTCCCTACTGTGGCAGCTCTCCAGTCATAACCTAAGACACAGCAGTACCAGTGGATCTCCCAACAAAGCAAACTTGAATCCTTTAATATTACTTGATCAGCCTGCTGAGCTGTGGTAGCACCTTGAAAATCAGCTTTGAGAGGGGAAGGTGTCCCAAGGGACCAGAGCCCAGCAGAAGCTCAGGGGAGATGGTGATGGAGAGCAAGAGCTGACATTCCTGGCTGCTGTTATCCAGGTGCAGACAAAGGGGCTTGGAGGGAAACGGGAAATTTCCCTTTACCTGCTCCTATCTGCAGCCGAGCACCACCCCCTTTGCCTCCTGTCCTAAAATGCTCTGAGCTGCTGCTGTGCATTATTAAAATGTTGCCATGTTTCATCCCAGAGATGGCCACATCTCACCGGAGACAAGCTGCATCCCCTCATCTCCTGGTTGTAAAGCACTTCACTATTTAAAAAAAAAAAAAAAAAAAAAAAAAAAAGAGTGCTTTGCTCAAATCCTTTCCCAAAGATTCAAAGATTTATTGAAAAGGGGATCTGCGGCGCACAGGGTTTACATTCGCACGGGGGAAGCAGTTTTGCACTGAACGCTGTGCCCAAGTCACATTTTTCGCATACAACACGTTGAAAACAGGCTCAGGGATCTCCCAGACAAACTCATCCCCTCCCCAAACTGCTTTGGTTTTGCAGTTAAAATACGAGGCGACCCACCAGGACAGATGAACAGAATGGTAACTACTGGCCATCAAATTAAAGAAAAATAATAAAAATTTAAAAATATCAGGGAAATGTCACCAAGAGTATTTTGGTCCTGTTGCCCACTCACACCACCACTAGGGAAGGGCTCATTCTGCAATTTTTTACTTTAAAAAAAAGTTGAAAGATTAAATGAATTTAAGTAAAACAAGCTCCTGCTGTGTGCTTCCTTGAAGCATGGTCTGTGGCACCATGGAAAGTGGGTTTCTCCTACAGGTTTCTTATACATAAAAAAGAGGGGCCAGAAATTTAAAGCTGCTTTTGGGTCTCCCCTGCCATCAGTGAAGAGGCTGTTTGTTCTGGCCCCACTTGATGTGATGAGTTGCTGTAAAATCTGTTAACTTGCTCCATCAGGTGAGCCTCCATGCAGGTCTCCACTGCAGCTTCACTCCCCTAGTCAAAGGAACAAGGACTTCTCCAAATGCACGATGGTCTTTGGAGGAGGCTATGCAGAATGGGTGCACCGCTGTTTTCTGTTCAATATAGAAACTGCTTTAAAAAAAAATAGAAGGGAGTCGCTTTCATCCTCAGGGGACGAGGGTTGCTTTGTGTTGTCAGTCTCTAGTTTTACTTTACAGTCTGTAAAAATATTCTGTCTGGCCATACACATCCATTCACAATATAAAGCAGTAAAAAAAAATATAAAATATATATATATATATAATATGGTTTATTTATACAGTTACACTTTGAAGGCAATTGATCCTCCACTGCCTGGGCCCTTCTACCTCCAGATGCTTTGCCTGGTTGATACAACTGCAAGAGAAGAGAAAAAAAATCACCTGAGCAATTCCACCATGGTGGGTGAGCACTTGCAAAAAGGGGAGTGGAAAACAGGATGTATGTGAGCACAAAGCCTGGACCAGGAGATGGAAAGGCAGTTGCTGCAGTGTCCTGAAGGATGGGAGTGGATGTATTGGGCTGTGAGAAGAATGGCAGTAGGGCTTTGCTGAGGCAAATGTGGCATGGGTGGGAGCAGGATGCCCGGATGGAGGCAGCATCACCACAGCAGGTAGGTGTCTCTACCACAGCTCTCTTTTGCTGCACCCAAAAAACAGGCACAAGGTGACAAAAGAGTCATAGGAGGTAAAAGGGGTTTTGGGATAAACTGGCCACTAAGATGGAGCAAAACCAGCTCCTGTAAAAGACAGGAGACAAGTTCTCCCTATGCTAACTGAGCCAGGTCTTAACCCTGAGGGATACAGAGAGGCAGGAGAGGAAATGGGAACCATCCTCCACAGCTCCTGGCAGGGCAGCGAGCGTGTGAGCCCCTGGCAGCAGAGCAGAGGCTGCCGGAGTGTGAGCTTTGCGCTTCCTAATGGCATCTATAAATAGCTCTGGCCTCCCACCACCAGCACACGCTTGCTCTCTGCAGCCCATTTTGGGCAGCAAAAGCCTCTCCCCTCTTCCCACCCATCCTCAGTAGACCAGCTCACGTTCTCAGGGCCCTGCTGGGACATACACACCCTCGGGGTTTAGGCTGGACACCAGGGGCTCCGGCAGGGTCCTGGGATGGCCGAGGAGCTGCTTGCTGCTGACCTGGGCAGGCAAGTCAGTAACAGTGGTGGGAGAAAAACCTGCAGGGTGGGGAAAAACACCCAGCTGAAGCAGGGCTCGAGCCTCCCATGCTCGCTGGGCACAGCCGCTGCAGTGCCGCAGGGCAGGAACATCACCCACTCCGGATGCTCCGGAGGAGAAAGGACCAGGTCCCTTTCCCGGAGACCCCCTCGCCACCTCCTCATGCCTGTGAGGATGCAGGCAAGGCCCTGGGCACCACCCTTCCCTCACCAAGCACAGAAAGGCTGTTTGTGGCCAGAGCATGTCCCCACCAGCCCACAGCCCCCGGGACTGGTGCTGGCCTTCAGCCACCTGCCTTTTGCTGCAGCCGCTGTGGTGACATGAGCAAGGCTGCACAGGAAAGCTCCCTGCAGCCACCTCGGCCCCAAAAGCAGCAATGCAGGAACCAACTCCTGTGCATGTCTACAAGCAGCCCCCAGGCTTCAACAGGGAGGAGGAAGGAGCCCCGGGAATGACAAACCACTGAAAGCCCCTGGAGTGGCGGGTGACTGCCATGCCAGCACACAAACCCCCACCTGCCTAAGCTCAGGGCCCAGGGGAGAGCTGTGGGGCTGACCCCGGAGGAGGCAGGCAGCGGGCAGGGAGCAGCCCCCTGGCCGAGCCAGCAGCAGCGTGCTGACCTCCGTTTCTCCGGTAGGCTGGCAGCTCGCACGGGCTCAGCTCCGGCTGGGCGTCCTCCTCGGGCCTGGCCTGCAGGACGGTCACCGTGGCCCCCGTCTGCTGGATAAACTGCTGCAGATTACACTGCCTCAGCTCCTTATTTAACTCCTCCAGCTCTTGGGTCTGAGCCTGCAAAACACACACCGAGGGGGGACACGGTGAGCCACATGCTTCCCCCATGCCCCAAGCCAGCTGGCAATCATCATCCCCTGGGGCTGCTCCCCACTGGGGCTCACCCTGCCAGGGCCAGCAGAGGGGATCTCAGGGCTACTGTGGCTCAGCTGCCCCTCTCTGAGGGCCTGCAGCAAGGAGGTGCCCAGGCAATGGGGACGAGGAAGGTGCTAGTTTGGGAAGAGCCCTGCTTTGCTGCATCTCCACAAGAGGGTGCGAGCAGCCATCAAACGGCGGCGCTGGGAGATGCCAAATGCAAATGAGCTGCTCAATGAAAGATGCTGAAAGCATGGACAGTCTGGGGAAGGCCTGGCTGGATAAAAGCTTCCTCATTCTGCTCCACCAAAGGAAATATGGTGGGTGGAAGGCAGGAGTCACGCAGCCCCTTGACCCCTGATGCTGGGAGGCTGCAACAGGCAAGCAGTGGAGCATCACAGCTCAACCCCAGAGCTGCCATCCCCACACTGCACAGCCCCCCCACCATGAGCAGTGGGGTATCACAGCTCATCCCCAGAGCTGCCATCTCCACACTGCATAGAGCCTCACCATGAGCTCAAGCCCTGCACGGTCAAAAGACCTCGTGTACAGGCACCATAGGGACCTGTGCTATCCCCCTTTGTGACTCCTTCATCCAAGACAACATCGACCCTTGTGCCAATGCCACCAACCCCACATGTGAACCACTTGCTCCAGCACCATAGTCTGTGCTGGAGCAGGGTGATGCTGTGCTCCCATTGCACCAGTCAGGAAGAACATTAGCCCAGATGTAGCTTGCACACAGAGCAATAGGTGTGGGACCCTGTGCCAGTGGGGCAAGAGTGGTGGTGTCCCTCAGTCAGTGATCAGTGCTGCTGAGAGCTGTGCACCCAGCCCCAAGTTCACTGGGCAGCTGGAGTAACCAAGCCCAGTCAACCCATTGGTCCAATGTGTCTGGAAAGCTGCTCCCAGCCCCCGCTGAAGGTCTTACTTATGCATGGGATGGCTCAACCCAGTCCTATCTACCTGCAGGTTCTTTTCAGCTTCCTCCAGGGCCTTCTCCACACTGGCCAGGTTGCTCTCCAGTTGGGTGCCTTGCTTGACCTTGGCCTCCAGGTCCCTTTTCATTTTGGTGGCCATGTCCTCCAGCTCTATGGGGCTGGGCATAGAGATCTCCTTCCCCCTCTTGGCCCTCTCGGCCATCTCCCACTGGATCTCCTCCTGCAGGGCTTCAGTCCGGACACTGAGCTCATAGATCCTCTGGGTGTACTCCTCCAGGCTGGCCCGCAGGCTCCTGACCCGCTCCTGCCGCTCCCGCTCGCACTCCTTTTCCAGCCGGAGCTCACTCTGCCAAAACTCCTCCTCCCCCAGCTCCGTCTCGTTCCTCCGCACCAGTTGCTCCAGATACAGGATCTCGTTCTCCTGGCCGGCGAGCCGGCTGCGCTCCCAGAGCCGCAGGTCCATTTCCAGGGTGTCCCCGTGGGCCTCCAAGGAGTGCAGCTGCTCCTGCTGCTGCAGCACTCTCCTAAAAAGCTCCTCCTTGGAGGGCTGGATAACACCACCGCCCTCCAAGTCCAGCCCGTCCCGAGTCTGGTGCCTCCATCGGCTCACGGTGAACAGGTCGCCGGAGCCTGTAGGACCCAGGTTGAAGGTCATGGATTTTCTGGGCTCCCTGGAGCGGGGCCCGTCCATGGCGGCGAGCCTGGGCTTGATGGGCAGGCTGGCCCGGATGAACGTCCTCTCGGGAGCCTGGGGCGCGCCCTCGGAGGAGGGCCGCTCGGCCATGCTGGGGCCCGTGCGCCGCAGGACGAACTGCACGTCGTTGGCATACTGCCCGCACTTGGCCAGCGACTCCAGGGGACACTCCAGCGGCAGCAGCTGCCGCTCCTTCTCCCGCAGCTTCTGCACCAGCACGTAGCGGCCCGTCTGACCTGCCGGGAGGAGAGCGCGTCACACGGGAAAGCAGAGCCAGCAGGGCTGTGCTGGGGCTGCTGCATCCCCACCTCCGCCCACCCGCGGGCTCCTCTTCCCAGGAACAGCCTGCAGATGGGGCATCCCCCCAGCAGGTGGAGATGGCTCACCAATGGCCCGTGCTAGGGCGATGACCACTTCTTGGCACGTGGTTTGCTCGGACACTCCGCACACGACCCTCTGGATGCCATCCACCCAGACCTTCAGCTCCATCCCCACGGCTGCCGGGGCTCAGGTGCTCTGGGTCATTGCAGGACAGGCTGCCTGTGGGGAGAAAAGAAACCAGGTTTCCATCCCAAGCCACTAACAAGGAGTACAAGAGACTTTAAAAGCAGTGTCATTAAATCACCATCCCATGGGGTGAATCCCAGACCAAGAAGTTGTTTGCTGCTGGCCTCTGCACAGATTGCATGTTTGCTGATGTTATTAAACACTGATATTCATCTGCAAAAAAATATTTTTTTTCTCCTCATGTCTGGACAGTGGGTCTAAATCTTCCTGTGGTGGGAAATCATGGGGTTTGTGTGCCTGTGTGGTGCCCAAAAGATGCCCAGGTTATTTTTTTGAGAGCACAGACTTTTAATGGGTTTGCTGGACCTTCACTGCAATTTCTCTGAACATTTGACATTTGGGATTTTCTAAACAACATTGGAAAAGGCAGATGAACCGCTGGCTGCCCACTTTTCAATGATATAGAGGGAAGGTGCAGATTATGCACATTTTAATCTTTTCATATTTACATCCATCTCAATTTATCAGAGAGGGATTAAGAAATTAAAATAAAGCCTCTTTCTGAACAAAAGCATGACCAAAGGTAGGGTTTGGGAGCGATAGCCAGGCATAAACACCCATGACAAAGCCCAGATTCTGACTAACACCAGGGTCCAGCTCAACTCCCATCCAGTGGGTACTATTACCTTAAAACAACACCTGTTAGCCTAGGCACACCCAACTCCTGTCTCTTCCAGCAGCTCAGCAACTGCAACTATCATAAATTTAAAAAAATTAAGCACAAGCTATAAAGAACTCAAATATTTGATTTTACAGTGTTTTCAAACACTGTCCAAAGATGTATCTATTTTCCCTGCTTTAACACTGGCTTCAACAGTGCCAGTCATGTCTGAAAGCCCTGGATGGAGTAACATATAAGAAATTTTTGGGCCCTCTATCCAGCGGGTCACAAAGTGCTTTCCCAGCCCCACCTGGCTGGTGGCAGCCTCTCCCTCTGCTCCAGCTATCCCAAGTCAGCAGCCAGGCTGTGAGAAAGATTGACCTTAGGTTACACTTCACTTCTTCATTATTTTTTGTTGCCTACTTGAGTAATCAAAGGGAGGGCTTGAAGGGTCCTGTCTCTGGTGACGAGGAATTTTAATCACGGTGTGAGAAAGGCAAGGAGGAACCAGGGAAGACACGGCTGGGTGAGGACACTGCGCAGGTGCTGGGTCCTGCTGGTGCCACCTCCAAAACACAGCCTCACAAATACCTCAGCGCTGAGCTCATGTTTGCCTTGGCCGAGTGACCGGGGAAAACCGTGGGGCTGAAGGACACCTCAGCTTCAGCCCACCTCCCTCTAAGCCCCAAACCACCAAAACTTGCGAGACACAAATTCCAAGCTGCGTTTTGGCACCGCTCCCCAATCCTGTGTATTCAAGGCTGCCACTGTCCCCCGGCATGGAGCAAAGTCCAAGTGCCACTGCGGCACCACCCAAATCACCTGAAACCATTGCTGTTCACCACCCCCAAACCTCCCCCTCAGCAGCGCCCTAACACCAAAACTGGAGTGCCACACATCCCACAGAGCACTCCCTATCCCCCCCTCTCCCCTGGCAGTGACCAAGCTAGTCTTAAATCCAGCTTCTTGTGCCACCACCCAGTAAGGGGGCCAGGAGCTTAAGAATAAACAAGAAAAATAACCCAGCTTGTCACACCAAACAGTCTCACCTTGCTGGCAAAATCCAGTGGCTGCTGAGTGCTGTGGGCAGTGGGAGCAGGAGGGCTGCTGGCACACGGGTCCCGGGCACCTGTCTGGGTTCAAACCAGGCTCCAGCCTCTGGCCCCGCCTCTGCCAGCCTCCCAGGCAATCATTTACCAGCAGCCCAGCACGCTGCCAAAAAGCTGGGAGAGAGGCACACAGCTTTGCTCCTCATGTCAGAGAAACCCCCCCAAAAAGCAGCCAGGGCATAATGGCCACCACGTTCTCCAGCACCCAAAAATCCAATGATTCTTTGGCTACCTTAAAACCTTGCAAGCACAGGGGGTCCTATAATCTCTGGGGTTTTTTCTCCACTTGCTGCCAGATTCAGGATGTTATCTATCCCCTTGGACAAGGCTGGGGCTGCTCCCTTCTCTGCCTGCCCTCCCTCTGCCTTCTGGGGAGGATCAGCTTCCACTCAAAACCAGCCTGGCTGCCCCTCTTCCCCCAAATCCCTGGCTTCACAAGGGAGCTGACAGAATGAAGGCTCATCCTTATCTCAGGGGACCTGCAATGCTCTCCAAACCCCTCAGGTCCTGCTTGGGAGGGACATCACAGGCTGCACTCAGCATCTCATCCCCAATACTCCACCATGACAGCACCTGCCTAGTTAAAAAGAACCACCACCATGAAACCCCATTAGGCAATAAACCTAAAAACATTCACCTTGCCCCAAGCATCACCTTTGCTGTAAGCCACTCAGTACTTTACCATCACTCAAAACCACACCAGTCTCATTGCTTCACTTGCAATTAGACCCCTCCTAATGAGTTTCTCTGCTGACCCCTGCATTAATAGTGGGTGCCTTCGTTACACCACCAGGTAGAAGAAATAATGAGCTTTTCTTTGGGCAAGAATTACTTTGCTTGGGGAAGGGCAGCTTCTCAGCAGAAGGCAGGTTTCCAGCTGCCTTTATTTGTATTTGCCCCAGGAGGTTGCTTTGATCATGAACCAGAAGTGCAGGCAGCTGCCAGGCCCTGCCCCAAAACAGCACCAGGGAAGGCAGCAGGTGGCTGTGGGTACCACGACACATGATGGCTGCTCCCAAAGGCCACTCATTTTTCTCTTACCCCTCCCCACTATGGATTTCTAAATAATTTTCATTGGAAGCAGATTAACAAAATGACTAATTTTCTGTTCCCTTTCCCCATGTGATGGGTCCTAAAATTGAGGGTAGGGATGATTCATACCATTACTTCAACAGATTTCCTGACTGGAAGTCAGAATTTCAAATGCTGACACTAAAAAAAAATTTTTAAAAAATTAAAAATCTTAGATCTTGCAGTTTTATTTTGATTTCTGGCACTGCTGTCTCCCAGCCTCCCTGAAATTGTCTGGCTAAAGGAAGTGGAGATGAAGGAGTATTTCTGCACGTGCAGGAGGATGCACATCTTGCTCCTGCAAACTGCCATCCTGATGGCTGCTGGGATTTACAAGGACCTGAAATAATATAAAATTGGCCAGTCACCTTCCTCACAGAAGTAAGGACCACTCCTGATTTGCAGGGTCACCTGCAGTGTCTCCTACAGGGTCGCTCAGAATCTGAGACAGCAACTTCCAGCCAAGGACTGCAAGCACTTTGAAAGAGTCTTTCTACTATATTTTGCCACACAGAGGAATAATAATAGTAATAAAAAAATCTGGTTTTCTCCCATTTTGCAACCAACAGCAAGGCCTGCTGCAACTCAAATACCAAAGCACCCCAAACATCTCTACCACAGCTCCTAGAAAGGACCATCTGGGGCCAGCACGAAGGTTTGGAGATGGGCAACCCGCCAGCACAAAGGTTTCGCCCATTTTTGCAGGTTCACTCACCTCCCTCCCTATGTCCACCCCCTGGCAGGGAGCTGGGTACAGGGCCAGGTGGCAGGAGAGCAGTGCCACAGGGAAGGCTTCCAAGAAAGCCTAATTAAAAGTGAAAGGAATCCAGGAGACCAGCCTTTCGTGTCAGGGTTTGGGCTCAGAGTAGGGTCATAAAGACTCACAGTTAATCAACTGCATTAGTACTTGAGAGTAGGCTGTGATGAGCCAGCCATCCATGAAGCACCAAGGTGTCCATAGGGACCAGCAGCTTTGCATCCCTTTGGATGCAGTCCAGGAAAATGCTGGGGTGCTCTCAGTTGTTTTATTTCTACTTTGAACCTGACCCTCTGGCTCCTCTCCCACCCAGTGCCAGGGGGATGGATGCTCATCCCAGCCAGACACACCAATAAAAAACCCCAACCCAATACATGAGTAAGCAGCAAGTGGGGAGGGAGGGGTGGCCCTGTGCTGCTATCTTCCATGCTGGGGCTGGCTCTGACTCACTGCCCTGGATCAACTGCTGACACATCCAGCAGCTATTTCATACTTCCTCAAGTCTCTCCCTGCTCCAGCACCAGCTCCTGCACCAAAGGGAAGAGATGGTACTTGCCCACCTGCTGAAACCTCTGGTGGGGCAGAAGCCTCCTTATTACTCTGGTGACCAACAGAGGAGATCTATAAATACTGAGGCTGCCTGACAGCACTTGCAGTAGGCTGGAGGGGATGGGACACAGTCCAGGTTTCCCTCCGGACCACAAACTGTGCCCTCCTGCCTTGGGACCCTTTTTTGGAGTGACACCACCTGCCCTTGGCTGAGCTGTCACTGGGACTGGGCAGTTCTGCTGGGAATTCCATGCCATGTCCATCCCAGGACAAAGGCAATGCCGTGATCAGGGCTGGCTGCTGGCCAGTCCAACACTGAGCACTGATCAGCTGTGGCAAGGTTTGATGCTGTGGCACATCCCAGGCTGGCAGCTCCCTTGCTGGGCAGAGATGACCATTCACATCTCTGAACAAGCTGTTTGTGCAGCAGTCTGCCAATCACCCATGGTCACTGCCACCACACCTGGGAGCACCAGGCAAAGCCCCAGCATGACCTTTCCACCATTCCAGCTTGTCCTGAGGATCCTGAAGGAACACATCCCCTGGCCTGGCAAGGCAGGCAAGAAGTCACCTGCCAAGGACAGCAGTGTCCTGTCCTACAGTGCAGGGGCCATCAGGGTGGGACACTCGCACAGAGCTCCAAACTGGAGCAGCAAATGGGTGACTTCATCCCAGCACAAAGAGTTGACAGGGGTTAAACAAGCTCAAGAGGTGACAAACGAGTCCTACCAGAGTGGTCACAGCCCAGAGAGGCAGCTCTTCACCCTTCCACCGTCACAGGGAGGGTGTGCAAGTACTTCTCAGCCCCAGGCCTAAGGAAGGCACCAGCTCTTACTCAAGGCAGCCACAAGTACCCAAGGAGCAAGGAAGCAGCATGTGGGGCTCTAATTCACACCCAAGCAGCTTACTTAGGAGTGGTCATAATAGCACCATATCCTCAGTTCACCCATCATCCCCCATCCAGCTCCCTACTCGGACATGTTATGCCTGACAGAAAGCCCTAAAAATTGGCAAAGTACCAAAACCAGTAATTTAACCTGAAGGTGCACTTTAACCAGAGATGTGTGGATCTCACACACCCCGCCAAGGTGCTTGCCTTTCAACAGCAAGCAGCTTCTTCTGGGGCATCCTACAGTGCATAATGCACACTTGGCATCAGCAGAAGTTACATCCATATTTCAAGGGCTTTCTGCACTAAAGGAGATCAAAGGAAAACTATGTCCTGTGGCATTTGCATACTTTAGAGCTAAAGCATGAATTGAGCCAGAAATCACAGACCACCACCAAAATCCTCTGGCAATCCAAGGGGGTAAATGTACCACACAAAGATCTTGCAACCTTGCAGGAACTGCCCAAAGAGACATATTTCTGGAGAGCCATAAGCACCACACCAGCAACCCGCCTTAAGAGAAAAACAGAGGCTTAGGGATTTTCTGCTCCACTTCCTCCCAAAAACTACAGACCCATGCAAACATGCCTGGGGAGGCTGGCCAATGTTGAGCAGGGCAGGAAGAATCAGGGACAAATCCTGCCCAGGGCTGAGATGCAGAATGGGGACAGTCCTCAAGGTGATGGCCTTTGGCAGGGATTTAGGGGAGGGAGGCTCACATCATGACTGGTGTCAGAGACACTCACTCACTCCATGCCACCCTCACCTGCCAGGATTTCTGGTTTTTAACCCAAGCTTTTGGGTTACAGCATCAGACCCACACAGAAACAGAAGAAACAGAAACAGCATTGTGAAGAAGCTGGGAAACATTTTCTCCCTCTTAGACAAGATTAAGATTTGTGGCCATGGCAGGTCAGCACCGAGAGTCATAGGAAAACATCAAGAATCACAGCCAGTGACATTTTAGGGATTATTGCTAGTCAGTCCACCCCACAGATGAGCCACCAACCAAAAGCTCATTATAAATTAAAAGCAGCAGAAACACCCTCCTGCCCCTGCTGCACACACTCAGATTACAGTGTTTCAGCCTGGAAGCGGAAGGATCATCTTTCACATCTCCACGCATCGTGTTTCACCTTGCAGCACTAATGGCTACTGTCCATGGGGGAGAGCTGGCAGGGCTGGCTAGCAAAGTCTGCCCTAAACACCAAGGTTTGCAAGGGAACCATTACCATCACCCCCAGCCCCACTTGTGAAGAGTGACTTCATGAAAGCAGCTGGAAGTAAATCCATAGATTCTTCCCAATGGGGAGAAGCAAAACTAGCAAGAGTGTGTAGATTAGAGGAGAAAGAGGAAAGGCTTTTGCATTGCCATGCTCCTTTCTTCTTGTGCAATTGAGTGCACGCTGATGCCACATCCAGGATAGATCTAGCTTTGCCCCAGTACAGGGGCAAGACTAGGTCTAGGCATCTTGAGGCTCTAGGCTGATCTAGATCAGGTTCATCATCTTTAGGGGATGACTCACAATCCTGCTCCTAAGACAAGCTCTGAGGGGTATTTGCCAACACATCCACACAAACATAACCATGGCACTCATATGCCAGCAGGTCCAGAATCCCTGCTGTGTTAATCTTCCACAGCAGTCATCAGTGAAAGCACGATGCAATTTGTGAGCATTTCCCTGTTATTACACACTGTCCATTCCCCATGTCAGAACACAGCTTGTGTCTCTCACCATGCAGAACACAGGAGGAATCTTGAGAGGCAAGAGCCTGCTCAAGCCTTGGAAATACTCCTCCCCAGCCAAAGAAGAGAACTTCCATTCCCCCGCACCTTCAAGGGTGAGACCAAAACAGGGAAAACCCAGGAAATGAGGTCTCTCCCTCCAGAAGAGCCAGATAGGACCCTTAAAGTGCAGCTTCCATGAGATACCTGCCCAGTCAAGCCCAGAGGATGAGATGAGCCTTGACCACCTATAATGCAAGAAGAGACACACACACTCCCTGTCTCCTGTCAAATTAATCAAGATTTTCATCCCCATAGGATTACAGGAAAATTCAGGTTCTGCAGCTGCAAGTAGGACCAGGTCATAAAAAACACCAAATGACCTACAAATACTGTCCCTCCAACCTGCCTTACAGCCTCCTTTAGAAGTGCTGGTGTCAGCCATCAGCAATTCTCTTTCCATTCCAATTCTCCTCCTACAGGAGAGGGTAATTAACAAACTAGCAAATGCACAACCAGGGATAAACCTTCCAGATTTTATTCTCCATTTCCAGAATAACTTGCAGTTTCCTACCCTGCTTCAGAAAGCAGCCACCTGTCAAGGACACACTGCTGAGTGTCCAGAGGAGAGGACGCACAGATGAACATGCAGGTGCATGCTGCCATGGATATTTATTTATAACTTTTTAGGATTAAAAAGGATTTTAATGACCCTTTGTAGATAGCTGAATAGGCTCCCTTTTCTCACATGCTCAGACACAAAGACAAATAAACAATGAATCCTGGCTGAAACCTTTGATAAGACCCTTGGGTATTTTAGAAGTCTGCTTTCACACTACCTGGCACATGACTAATTAGGTAGAGGTGGTATCAATCACTGCCTGAACCCACCCAGAGACAATGAGCTCTTTAAAGCAGTAAAATCATGGCATATCTCTGGAGAGGCAAGTGCATCTGGCACATCCATCCAGGGCTACAAATCACAGTTCTACAAGTGATGGAAATCACGGCTGCATGACCGTGCAACTCTAATCCCCCAGCAAAGGGCTCCATCTCCTGCTCCATACATAGATCCAGCACTTAATGACACCTGAAGGACCAAAATGGGATAGGAACTTGTGCTGGGGACTCGGCCAGCACTCCTGCCTGCATACAGTGGGAGACTCAGTAAAAATACATTGTTTCTTCTGGAGCATTTAGGTGCTTAATCCTCACAGCTAATGCACAAATACCTACATTTGAAATTCATTGCCCAACTTCTTTGTACTCCCAGCAAGTCATTAAAAAAAGCCAAATGAATTCAAAGAGGACAATGCCAAATCCAACGTCTCAGCCTAGGCAATCCTCAAACCGCATTAAGACACTCCAAAAAACACTTGAGGAGGAGTTTTGAGAGACAGCTAGTCCTCAGCATGCAGCATCTCAAAGATTCAAGGCCACGTTTCTAGCACCTCCACTTCTGGGTCCCAATGATGCTTCTCTTCCACAGCGGAGAGCAAATGTCCTTTTCCAACATATGGTGCTGAGTTTGTAAGATTTTCAAAAGACTAGAAAGAGCAATAGAAAAGGTATTTAAGAAAAAACAAAACACAAAAACACTCAAAAAAGTACAGAAATCCTTCATACACAAACATCTATGCAGACACAGCTTTTCTTCCCCACTGATGGCGGACAAGTGGGAATACCTTGAATCATGTATGATATTGTAGAACCTTGTGCCAAGGCTGGGTTAGCCCTGGGAAAGCCTTGCAGAGCCACTCCTTTGGGATGGGAACCCGAGGACGTGACAAGCTGCCCTGAGAAAGTCCCATCCCAGAGGAATCAGAGGAAGAGGAAGGAGAGATGACCTCAGAGCAAGCCTGGGAAACACCTAACTTTCTACAGGCACAAACCACCAGCAAAGACCTGGACATACTGGTCAAGAGAACAGGGAGACCACGAGCTGCTTTCTGACAATTAAGCTGTTCCTCAGAGAAGAGTGTGTGTGTATTTGTGGGGCAGGAACCAGCCAGCAGCAATCACAAAATGCAAAGAGGTGCACCCAGCATTCTCAGTGCAGGTATGTTTGGCTCTTAGCAGAATGGAGTGCTGACACCTCCAAACATTGCCAGAGCTGGGAAAAGAAAATAAAAATTGGCAAGTGAAAACAGCAACCACAAAGCCTCCAAAACAACCAACACAACCCATCTTTATTCTTATCTAGAGACGCCTGTGTTGTTTATCCAACCTGCTGCACACCACCAGCTGCCTCAGGCAGGCATCCAGAGGGAGAGACCAGCTCCCTGCTGCACACTCACGTTTCCTGGGGAAAGCAATGTTCACAGCAGGAATCATTAAAACAGCAAGAGCCCTACAAGTGCTCTCCCTGTCAGACAGCTTCACAACACCATCTAGGTGCCAGTGATTTACCTGGGCTGGCAGGAATAACAAGGAGCAAAGGGGAGGCTGCCACTCACAGGGCTTCTCTGTCAACACAGCAAATCTCCTGTAGGATGCTCTAGGTGTCTCCTGTCCTAGGCAGCCCCTGCTGTGCTCAGGAGCACAATGGGTCTAACACCACATGGACATCCATGGGAGGCTCTGGACCCCAAAGGGCTGTTGAGAGCACTGTGACATTCCACTGTCATGCAGGAGGCACCTGAAGGGACACAGGAAGGACTGAGCATGAGGTTCCAGAGATGAAGAGCTCCAGCAGGTTCTGTGTGCTGCAGAAGGGCTAGGAAGTAGCAGCAAAGGAAGCAGCAGCAGAAGAAGACTTCATGGCTCAATTGCCCTGAAGTTTCCACCTCTGTGTTTGGTTAAAAAGTGTAATGTCAGGTTTGGTTTCAGGTTATTTCCCCCCATGCCCTCCCCCTCCTTTTCTTTTTCCTTGTTAGTTAAAGCAACAAGTTATTCTAGATGACTAGCCTGGGGCAGCTGGAAGCACCCCAACCCTCAAGAAAGTGCTGGCTCCAGCCCACAAAAAGCCAGATAATCAGCTGCTTTTAGGAGCTCCTGAACTTGGCATCTGAAAAATGGAAGGACATAAAAATGTTAGCAATCCTTCACAACAACAGGATTCTGTTAAAAACCTTCAGTGGAGCCACGCTTAAGCTTTGATTTGAATACATAGGTTTACAAGGGCATAGACAAGTTGGGACAGATGGAAGAACATCCTTTAAAAAGATGCCCTTGAAAACAATGCATACACACAAAGCTGACACTTAAAGTGTCCCTCATGCCTTTGTTTAATCTTGGGCACAGAGCAACCCATTGTCAAACAGCACCTGGATTTCTCCCCAGCTCACCACAGCACCCAACCTCACATGACTCCAGAAAACACTCTGCTCTGAATCCTTGGCACACACATCACTGCCTCCTAGCCAGGAAGGATTAACTCTTTGTCTGGAATGGGTCCCAAAGCATTCCCTCCCCAGCACATGGAGAAACAACAGACCAACAGAACATGGGTGTAGGTCAATTCTGAACCACCACTGGAGGTTTTTCCTATAGAAGATGACATAGGGAAGACAGGACAGAGAGAGATGATGAAAAACATGGAAGGGAAGGATCAGTGTGGACCATGCAGATGCACTCAAGCAATATTTCCCTGCTGCACCTGGTGACAGTGAAGGCAACCACAGGACACATCTCCACTATGGAGGTGGACAACACACACATTGCCAGATTATTGCTCGGGCCTGCCTCTTTAAGACCTGGGTAAAACTAATTTCCATGTCCCTCTCACACTCATTTGCAAGGAGTTTTTTATATTTTACAGCAACTGACATGCCCTTGCTAGGAAATAGTGCAGGATCCTGGCAGCCCTTGTGCTCAATGCTGAGTGCTGGGCATCCACAGGTGCTGCAAGCAGCTCTCCCTGGACTCACAGCTTTGTATGACATGGTGGAAGAAAGGTTTCAGGAAGATGTGAGCAGCTCCTGATTTCCATGCCATTTCTTTCAAGAGGGCATGGGGAAGAGATATGCTGAGAGGAGTCCAGGCACAGTGCTCAGGCTCTCCCCCAGCAGATAACTGGGATGTGGGAGGATTCCTGGCATTCCAACAGCACCAACAGAAGGTAAGAACATCCCCCCTTCCCCACAGCCCCTTTCTGAGAAGGCACCACCAGCACTGCCTGATAAGGAAAACAAGCAGCGTTGGGAAAACGCTTCCCACTCCTACCCACGGCAGATACAGAGTGTGCTCACGGTTTGCTCTCCTCTCCATAAGAGGGGCTGCAATTCCTGCCTCGTGAGGAGTACAGCTGTCCCTGAGGTGAGCTGACAGGTGTGTGCAGCACCGCTGCCCCGTTCCGGCAGTCGTGCTCCCACCGTCACAGCGGAGCTCCGGCAGTCGTGCTCCCACACGCTCCGGGGCCGGTGCCTGCCCGGCAAGTCCCGGCACAGCACGGTGCCGGCATCCCGGGCAGCTGGCCCCGGCTCACGGCCAGCAGCAGCCAAAGCCCCCGTCTCGCCTCTTTCCACCCTTTCTCACCCGTTTTCGCCTAATTTCTCCTGAAATCTGCCACCCCAAGGGGAGGTGCCATGGGCTGCGCCTGAGGCAGCCGCTCTAGTGAGAGGTGCACGGCTCTGACCCTTTCTTCTGTACCATACCCTTGAACCCGCGTTTGGGTTTTTAACCTGCAATTACAAAGCGCTGTTGCAGGGCAGGGAAAAAAAGCAGGAGAGGAGTTGGGTGTCCCGTCCCCCCGCCCCTCCTCCCCGCAGCAGGCCACAAGTGGAGTTACGAAACAACCTGCCAACCTACCGGCAGAGTTCACGGAAGGCATCAGAAGTATGCGGCTGGAGCCTGGCTCTTATCGAGGAATTTAACCCCTCTCCTCGGGGAGACGGAGACGTCTCTGAAGGGAGAAAGGACGGGCGGCTCTGCCGCACGGATGCGAGGGGAGGAGGCGCCTGGCACGGGCAGCCGAGACCCCCGGACAGCGATCGCCGCTCGGAGCGCCTCGGGCAGGGGGAGGCAGAGCCACCGCCGCTCCACCGACCGGGACACGGCCGGGGCCGCACTGGCAGGTGCCAGCGGGGCTCGGGCTCTCGCCAGCCCGGGCTGTCCCTGCGGGATCCGCGGCTCCTGCGGCGCCCTGCCCCAAGCCAGCTGCTCGCCGCCCCTGCCCCACTTTACAGCCCCGGTGGGCCCTGCCCGCAGGGACGACTCTCTCCGCGGACCCCGGGGCAGCAGCCCCCTGCTCGGGGCGGTACCGGCGGTACCGGCCCAGCTGCGGCACGGCAGGGCCGCGCCCGGTGCTGCAGAGCACCGGCAGCCGCTGCCCGGGAGGCCCGGCCCGGCCGCTCCCGTGCGCACTCACCTGCCGCCGGCCCGGCCACGGCAGCGCTGCTCCGGCTCCAGCGCTGACTCCAGCTCCAGCTCCAGCTCCAGCTCCAGCTCCTCTGCTGGGGGCGGCGGCCGCTCCGCTCCGCTCCCAGCGCTCCGCAGCGCGGAGCCGCGCCGGCCCCAGCCCCGCCCTCCGCGCCCCGCCCCGCCAGGTGAGCGCCGCCCCCGCCAGGTGAGCCCCGCCCCAAGCACCAAACTCCCCCGCAGCACCTCCGCTGCTAAAAAAAAAAAAAAAGAAAAAAAAAAAAGAAGTCTGAAATTCTCCTTAAAAAAAAAAAAAAAAGCTTTAAATTCTCCTTTCAAAAACTCCCCCCAGCGACCTTAAATTCTTCTCTTTTAGAAAAAGTCATAAAACCTCTAAAAAAGTAATAAATTAAAATTCTCCTTTTAAAATAAAGTCTTACATTCTCCTGTTTGTTTGTTTATAAAATAACTCATAAATTCCACCTTTTCTCCCTAAACTCTTAAACTCTCCAATAAAAATAATATTAAAAAAAAAAACTTTGAAAAAGTATTGAATTCTCCTTTTATTTAAAAAGGCTATTAACTTATCTTAAAAAAAAAAAATCTGAAAACACTATCATGTTTTTTAAAAGAAGACTTAAAAACTCCTTTCCTAAAAATAAACCAAGCAAAACCACCCTGTACTTCCCTATCTCTGGCTCCTGGCTCTGTGGGGACCATATGAGCAGCTCTTTCCTGCCTGGAAGTGCTCTGTCTGTCTGACAGCAGGTCCCTGAGTAGAACAGAGAAAACAAGCCCTTTTCAGAGAGGAAGAGCTTGGCCTGGTGCATGAGCAGGGTGCAGCCCTCCAGCCCTGTGCCCTTCAGCCAGCTGGGGGCTCAGAACGCCCTAAAACCGCAGAAGATGATGGCAGGGAAACAGGTTGAGCCGGTTTTGGAAGAAGCAGGTGTCTGCTGCCATGCTGGAGGCTTTGGAAACTTCTCACCTCCTCCCTCTGTCAGCTTTTCCCATCCTAACTCTCAAAAAACTCGCCTGAAAGCTCTCCCCACCCTGCATGCCAATGTCCTTCCTTCATGGCCCTCCAAGCAATGGGGATGGCTGTGATGGCATCAGCATCCCATCCTCGAGGTGTCTGCTGGTGAAGATGCTCCAGCAAGGCCTGTGCTGGCACAACCCCAGTGCCAGATGCACAGTTACCTTTTTATTTCTTTACCCAGAATTTCTGGTGAAATGTCCTACTACTCACAAGAAAGGATAACCCACCCATCAGACTCTGGATCCTGAGGTGTCTGCCCCCAAACAGATCTCAGGTTTGCTGCTCCACCACAAAATGTGTGCTAATTCCAAATTATGGTCAGAAAAAATCCCCATCTCATGTGGGCCTTATGATATCCTTGTCTAAGGTTTATGATATCTTTAAGTACTCCCTTCTCTACATGGAAGCTGCTGGGATTAGGAGGTGATGCAACACACAAGTCCATAGCTGTCACTCGGCAGCTTTAATTGGGTTTTTAAATGAAGTTTTCTGTTGTTCTGACATATTCCTCATAATTACGTTCTCCTAAAATCAGATAGTACATCTGGCACTCTGTAACACAGGCCATGCCCTGGGGACCTTACAGCACAGGAGGAACAAAGATCTATAAAAGAAAACAACAAAGGCTGTTCTCAGGAGATACATATCTTATTTAATAGGTTGGATACTCTTCTGAGATCCCAATCGGACACACAAGCTGAGCAGAGGTTCATTTGCCACTAGCAAGGATGGTTGCCTTTCTTTTAAGAAAAAGATTTTGAGTTTTAAATCTTTCTACCTTTAGCAGGTTGTAAAAACATTGGATGTCTCTTTTCACTTGTAAAATTATTACTGTGAAAAATAAATAAACTAACTCTGACTCACATATCTGCATGATCCCTTGCTTCCTCACCCTAGGAAGAGTTCTCCACACCTTCCATCAACTAAGATGGATAAAAGTGTCCAATATAGAATTTCACACTGGTGAGCTTTTCCAGACTGGCTCATGGACCATGTTCTCCAGCCATAGCTCTGTCTCAGCCCACCTTCAGATTTATTTTTAAAGCTCCTGTGATGTTGAGGCCATATTCAGGAACTGACCAGGAACAGTGACTGAGTTGATTTCTGGGTTTGTGACACTGGTTCCTTGCTAGATTTTCTACAGGTGTACCTTAGAGTTTTGAAAAGCCATGTCCTCACTGTACAGTGAGCAGCCAGGCTGCTTTAGGGAGGAGAACAATGCTGTCTCAGCATCCTGAACAGCTGAATCATTACCAAGCAGGTTCTTTGGTCTCTCCAGCAGCAGATGAGATAGTAATCCTATCTGAGTTTCCTCAAAGATGATGCTGTCTTAGTGCTGTGCTCAGGAGCACAAGAAGTGTCCTGGTTCTGAGGCTTCTTAAGATACAGAATATGTTTGCACAAACCCCCATCCTGAGTACAAATGTACTGTGGGTGAGCAGCAGGTCACCAGCTATAGCCTCTCTTAGCAGAGCACATCTTCCCTGGGACCCACCCAAGCCCAGCAGCATTAGACCATGCTACAGTCCATGGGCAGTGTGGGGCATGAGGGAAAAACGGGTATTTGAGGCACCAGGACCTGCAGAGCTGCTGGGTTTTGGCTTTTGGCACAAACCAAATACCCCCTGGGCTGTGGTTGGGAGGGAAAAGTGGGCAGCAGCATGGCTGTCAAACCTTCCTGCCTGCTTTCCTCTCCTTCTCCCCTTGCCATGGACTTCTTGAGGTCTGGAAATGTGCCTCCAGATCCTGCAAGCCTCAGGAAATTTGTCAGTCACTATCCTTTCCTGACACATCTAGAACATTTCATGTACCCCAGAGAAATTACCCAGTGCATCCCTTGCCTGGCTGAGCACACAGAAGGGCACATTTTCCCCAGAAGATGAGCTTCCCTCTCAAACAAAGACAATCAACCCCAAAATCCCAGCATTTCCAGGAAAGCCCTGGCCCCAGGAGAGAAAAGTGGCCAGTACCAAATGGCATGTTGACTTTTTCCTCTACCTCAAAAGCTGTAATCCAAAGCTAGAAGCGAGGACCTTTCTCTCTCTCAACAATGTATGTAAATAATACGTATAATTACTTCTATAAATACATATATATATATACACATATATATATATACACACACACACACACAGGAGAGTACTGCCTTCTGTTGCCCAACACACATTTGTAGCAGTGTTACAAAGTGCCCATTGACCTTTCAGTACTCTTAGGGTTTTTGGAAGGTTTGGAGGGGATTAAGTTTTTCCAGGTTTCTTTGTAAGATTTTGAACTGACCATATATTTGCTGGCAAGGGTTTTATTTTGTGACCATACACCGTTTTGGTGAGAGACAGAAGATGCTGCCTCAAGTGTAACAAAAGGGCTTCTCTGGAAGAATTTCTTCCTCTGTTTCTAGGACAACAAGAGACATAAGAAAAGATCCTGCAGCATCACAGCAAAGCCAAATCAGGGCTTGGCACTGCAGAGCCCTGCAGCTGACTGCCAGGGTACTACAGACTGTACCCCCTCATTTCCACCCACAGCCCTGCCTGGGCTCGGGCTTGCAAGGTCTGGTGGGGAGATGAGCCATTCTCCTTCAAGGGCAGGCCTTGTGGGCTCTGAAATGTGATGTATTTCCCATTCTCCTGTTTTATTCAAGGGAGTATTCCTTCCACCTCTGCAGCAAGCCTGGAAAAGTTGCTGGGCACTTGTCTGCTGTGGCTGCAAGGAATGGGGATGCTGACCAGCAGCAGGATTGCAGTGTCAATCATTGGTCTGATGGCTTTGGATTGCCCTGTATAGGCACACAGCCCATTCCCAAAGGCACTGACAGCCACCACAGGGTCTGCACATGCCTTTCTGCTTTCCACACTCTGGAGGTGGGAGCTGAGAAGTGAGACCTGCAAAGGGTCTCATGACAATGGTGCTCAGCACACTCACAGCACAAGATGAATGCAAAATATCTGACCCCTATAGAGTCAGAGCCAAACATTCCAGGTCTCTACATCCTCCAGAAATCTGCATTACCTGGTCTTTGCTAGAACAGTTCTTGCAAAAGATCCAAACAAGCAAAATCTACCTTCAAAGTGGAAGTGAATAACTCAAAACGAGGAGGAGGGCTCTTACATATCCCTTTTGCAATAAAAAGTAAGAAAAAATGTGATTGAGTTAGGTTGGAGCTCCTGCATTCCCATTCAGCAACCCTGGGGGAGCGCAGGCTGGATCATTGCAACTTCATTGCCATTCCCCACTTCAAACAGCAAGCTGAGCTGTGTGACACTGGGAGCAGGGGAGGAAAGAACAGCTGAAACAGCGGGGGATGGAACTGAGAGAGAGAAAATGGATGGGAGAAACAGAAAGGGGAAAAGGCAACAGTATCAGAAGAAGAAAAGAGGTCCGGGACACATTCCTCAAGGTTTCGTTTCCTGTCCAGGTGCTGGGCAGAAGACCTGCTTTTCGCCTAGGAAATAGCCTCATTAATTATGGCTGTTGAGTATGGGAATGCAGCAGCTCTTTGCCATTCTGCTGCTCGGGTAGCCTGTGACCCGAGCCGTTCAGGTTTCCCAAGCATTTAGCAGTGTGGTCATGCTAATTTAGTTCGGTTTTTCAAAGGCTTGTGGGGAAAAGTCCTCTTCTTCCCAGAGGCATTGAAAGTTTTGACCTCCTGACCCTCCCTTTTACTAGCAGGTTCAAAAGCAGCATTGCAGCTGTTAAAGTTTTTCTTCATGCCTCAATGATTCTCTGATGGGGGGCCAAGCTGGTGTTTATCTAGGCTTGACCTCTCTTCTTTGAGCCCGGAGATGTCTCTTTCGTTCAGTGCTACAGGCAGGGCAATGCTGGAAACCTCCTTGCCTTGCCATTCACTCCCTCCCTGTGTGCACAGGCACCAGTACCCATTACTAATCCATCCCCCACAGGAGCTGGGGATCCCGGCACTGATCCCATTTGTCCATCACACTGCAGATTCATTCACATTTAATCCACCATGGTTTGTCTATGAAACACGACCCTCCTCCTGCTCTGATGCTGGAACCCATTGGGTTCCAAAAGTCAACTGCTGGTTTTAGGGGAAGAAAAATGTCCCCTTCCAACAGGCTGGCCTGGCATGGACCTTTGGTGTCTCATCCTTCCCTCCACTGCCAAGACTCATTATTTGCAGGGGACATCCACCCACTAATTTACATCTTTGTCACCACATCCAGGGTGACAGGTTCCCTCTTTCTCAAGGGCTGAGATCCATCAAGGCACTTGAGCACAGGTTTAACATCAAGCATCTTGTTTCAGGATGTCGCTCACACGTCACATCCCTTAGCTGGGACATTGGAGAGAGATGACCTGATTTGTAAGTGTTGTATCCTGGATATTTACTCACAGCAGCCCGATTTTCAAGCCAGGACAGGGGCGGTGCCTTCTGCTTTACCACAGGTCTCACCAGCTCATCTCAGTGCTGAAGCATTAGGTTAGGATGCAAAGTGAGGTGAGAGAAGGCAGGAAGGGAAACATCTCTGAACTACTCGTCCCTAGAGCTGTGGGATTAACCACATTCACACCGGCAGATTAGGGTCATTAACGCAGTCATTAAAAAAAGGGAGAGTCCTACTGTGAATAATGGCAGGTGCTTCACACACTGGCAGGTGCCTGGTCCCTGTGGTGGAGGCTTGAAGGTGATGAGACGGTGATGAGTGTGAGGCACATCTTAAGGCAGGAGAAACGCTCACCCTTTTCACACCTCTCCCGCCATCTGAAAATGGTGGCAAGCATAGGAATGCATGGATGAAGGACTGAACTACCCTGGATCATGCCCCCAGTGCCCATTATGCATAGAACTCTGCAGAAAGGTGCTTCTGGTTGAAGCTGGGATAGGGGCCTGGGCTCTGGGCTCTTGCACCCCTGCTCAGTTATTATCTCTTTAGGTGAGCTCAGCTTCTCGAGCTGCAAAATTGGGATAATGTTTACTTTGCTCCCAGGGGTGTGGAGGAATAATTAATTAATGTTTATGAGATGCTTTCAGATCCCTGAACAAGAGAGGTGAGATAAGCAGCAAGGGTTCATGAGGTAGGTGGGAAGCGTTATGATGAATTATTGCGATTCAAAGGTAAATTACTGTTATTGCTGCCTAATAAGCAGACACAGCCATTAGCCTCTGACAATCTGATTTCTAACTCTGTTAGCTCCTTTTCCCCTCCTTCTTCCCAACAAAAATGTGGTTTCACCTTTGCTACTCACACCCAGTTGAAATTGACTATAATAAGCTGATAAATCATGTGAGGCTGACCCTGGTGCTTGTGGATGAGACCTGCTGCAGGACAGCGTGCACCACTTCCACGAGCTTCTCACCTCTGATAGTATCTGGGGGAGGCAGACCACTCTTCCTTTGCAATGGGGAGCATCCCCAGATGTAGTCTCCCATCCAGCTTTCAAGCAGCAAAATTGCTGTGTGAGCTCCAAAGCTTGTGGCAGGTCAGGATATGAGAGTGCCTGGATGTGATCCCACCGCTCATGGTTACCACCCCTCAGGTGAGCTGGGAAACACATCCTTGTGCAGCCTGTAGCCCAGCCTTTGCTCAGAAAGGCTTAAATCCCAGGAAGGGCCTTGTACTGGTATTGGGTAGGAGGGCATGGGGGCAGACACAGTGAGCAGGCACAGGGAGCTCAGAACTGCTCTGAGCTGAGCTGAAAACAGTCCTTAGGCACTTTGGCCATCTTTGTCTGGAAACCAAAGCAAACCTGACCTGTTTTAAAGCAGTGTGAGTAAAGTGAATCTCGGGCTGGTGTGAGCAGGTTTTTCTGGTTCTTGCTCCAGCTATTCCCCCTCCTTCCCTGCCTGGGCTCCTAGTTTCGAGCTGGGAGGGCACCTGAGCCTGGCACAGCTTCCACCCTTTAGGACACCTTTTCCTGCTCTCTACCTGTGCCATTCCTATTGGCCCCTAATTGCTTTCCCAGCACCATGCCCCAGAAGGCACGTGCCTGGCTGTGCTCTCAGAATGCCCCCATTACACAGCCAGCCCCCATCTCCAGCCTCACAGCCCTCTCTCACCACCAGCACGGGAGGCTCTCTCCCACGCCTCGCTCTGCAGGTGCCAAGTGTCACAGCAGAGTCTTGCACCAGCTCTGTGCCTTGCTGGTACCCAAGTGGGGACCTTGGGCAGAAATAAGGAGAGTCCCAAGCCTGGATTGCTTTTGGTACTGACTTGGACATCCAAGTCCACCTCTACACATAAGCAAGTAAGGTACAAGCAAGCTTTCTAGTTTCTATTTGTCCTTTTTATAATCAAACCTTTTTCTTCTAAATTATTTTTTCCCTGCCAGGAAGACCAGGGTTATGTATGACGACCGCAGTTCAGTAAGATAATTATCCCTGGGCTGGAATCCAACACTGAAGAATTAAACTCCTGCAGGATTTAAGCCTGAGTTTCAGTCCTGTTGAGCCAAAAGTCTTTGGAGAATAGGATTGGAGGCCTAAAATCATTCCAGTTCCTCTGTGCCTCCCTGGAAATCCCAGTCTGGTGGGAAAGCAGCTGTCTTTTTTAAAAGCACAATGAAGATAACAATAGTTATATCTAGTTGATCAAGTCCTAACTGGGTCCTATATGCACCTGAAACATACAAATAATACCTAAACAAAGAACAACAGAGATTTTTTTTGTTTTCGTCTTTGACAAATTTTTGCAGTCTCTATTTTAATTTTAAAGATAAATTGCTATTATCTTCAAGGGACTGATTTCTTATTAGCTATTGATTTTACATGAAGATATTATTTGTCAGGATATTTATCTGCTTTCCATGCCCATAGTACTCGAGTAGGATAGGTAATGTCAACTGGAATTTGTTTGGGGAGATAAATAGAAAATAGATTTTGTAACCTACTCTGCTAAGAATAAATAGTGCTCAATACTCTACATATAATCACTTAACCCAGGTTTTCCTAGTAACTACATAAATCATTCAAAGTTGCTTTTCCATCTGTATGTTAGTGGCATGCCTAAAACAGAAATATCATCCAACAGATGCACATTCAGCATGTGTCTTCCTTTCTATTGGAAAGTCAGTAAATTGGCTTTTGCTTCCATAATGCTGAGCTCTTGGCAATTTTTGAGCACAGCCATACTCAGCACACAGCAGGCAGCTCTAATAACAGGCGACCTAAGCAAAAAGGAGGATTTAGACTGCCCTTGTTCACCTAGATTTTCCACCTCTTAATAGTCAATATTTGCCTTCAGGCTGTGGGTTACTTAAGGAAGTCAGGCCAGCCCTGTACCAGTGAGGCTTTGCAAAGTGCTGCTCGTCTCCTGCAGCGTGTGTGAGCCAGCACAGCCCCAAACACACACAGCAGCCCCAGGGAGACATGTCACAGCACATGAGTCCCCTCCAAACTGCACTCTGGCCAGGCCTGTTTTCCTACCAAGCATCCCCCTTTTCCCCCCAGGCATGGGAAAGATGCGTGGCTGCCATTCAGAGTGGGAAACAACTGAAAAGCCAGAAACTTTAGACGGGATGAAGGCTGGACTGTGTCGCCCTCAACAAGTGGGAGTTTTAGAAAACACCACCTTTGTGAAACCAGAGAGAGAAAACAATACAGAGGCTGGCATGGGCAATGAAATATGTATGTACCTAGGACCTCATCCAGCCCTCTCCCGCCACTGTACCTCTCAGCTTCGCATTCAAGGGGCGCTGGATCTCATCCAAAAACGATGCAGGGGAACAAATGTAGCCCTGGCAACCCCACCGAGGGCAGGGAGGAACAAAGAGGACCCCCGGGCTGAATTTGTTTCTATTTTTAATCCTTATCTTTACCCATCACCCCCATGCATGGAAAGAGCCTTCTCAGCTGTATAGATTTGCATTGCTATGGGAGTTTGAAGTGATAAAACATTTGGCCTGCCTATTCAGAAGCAATTAGTGATTCAAAGCAGCCTGAGCCGTCTTAAAGGGGCCTGGTTTTCCAAGAGACAGGTGCTCTGAGCTAACTTCAGGGGAAAACAAAGTTTTTTAGGAATAAAAGAAGTCACTGGCTACTTGAAAATGCAATTCCTTCAAGACTTAGTAATGAAAAATAAATATTGCACAGAAAATTCCAGATTAGGCTGGGAGGAGGTGGGGAGAGAGGCCTGATTTACAGTGCTGGAAGAAGGAATACTTATCTTTCTATTGAACATATATAATTTATGTTATGGGTTTCCCCTCCACCACCATGACTAATGCAGGCAGAGCCATCCCAGCATCCCTGTCCCAACAGCATCAGCACCAAGACAGAATTTCTCACCCACATCTCCCACCAAGAGAGGAGGTATTTTTTTGAGCATTGCTGCCCTTAGACCTTTAAATCTACCTTGGCAAAAGGGCAGCTTACCAGCCTTTACCCTGACTGCAGTGACCAGCACATCCTGCCACTGCTGAAGGGCAACCTGAGGAAAGGAAGAAGACCTGCACATGCAGTTACAGGCTCTGGCAGGATGAGAAGCCCTGGAAAGGCAGCATGGGGATGACTAGCTCTCAAGGTCCCTGGGAAAAGCCAGGAAAACCCAAGCTAAGGGCAAGAGTGCCCATACAGAGACATCAGGGCAGGACAAGTTGGTATACAAATGTCCAATGCAGAGAAGAAAGCATCCACTAAGCCCCTGAAGGGGTTGTCCTGTGGTGTCCTCCCCACGCAACTCCTTTTCTCCCTTTATCACCAGCAGACAGAGTTTCTTGCTCCTGAGAGCAAATTGAGGCTTTTGCTTTGTGCTGTGGAGGCTCCAACTTCTCTCTATCCCCATGCTATCGAGTTATGCTGACACAACCACTGAATTGCTGGGTTCAGGAGGAAAAAGGGAGGAGGAAGAGATCTGTAACTTCCATCTGGAGGCGTCTACTCCTCCCCACTGTACTGTGTACAGCACCTGGACTCCTGCAAAACCATCCCAGTCAGCCAGAGTCGTTTCCACTACACGTGCCACATAGCCCGGGGGCTGCTGCTGGGGCTCTGCCAGGCAGAGAACAGCACAAGAAGACTGCAGGAAAGGGTAGGGCTGCGTTTGGAGAGAAAAGGAAAAAAAAAATTATTTCTTCCAGAAAGCACTAGAAAGCCAACAGGGCAGGGGGCCACAGCTGGCAGGGGATGTATTTTACACTGCTTTTTAATCTGAGAGCTGATATATCCATCACCATCTCTAACATCTGCCTGGCAAGCTGGATGGGTGGGGGCAATAATCTCCCAGGCTGTGACATGCAGACTAAGGGAGAAAGCAGTCAGCAGACACATTCAGCAGCCCTCAGGGGCTTCCAAGGCAAAGCACTGGCTGTAAGCAGGTGCTGCTCAGCCCCAGCAAGCGATGGAGGAACACCCAGGTGGTGCAGATGTGTCCCTTCTCCCATGTTACTGTGGGAATCAAATGCTCATTGGGGAAAAAAACACCCTCCACTACATGGAGCTCTGCAGGGCTTAAAGAGCATCTCAGCTGCTCAGCTCCTGGGCTGGCTTAGTGTGGTTCAACTAGGTCTCCAGCTGAGACCAAGGCTGCAACATGCACTGGCACACATATGGAGACATCTCCTGCTCTAGCAGCTTTCAGGCTGGAGAACAGTAACAAAAGGAGAGACAAAAAACACTTCTTCCTGTTTCCCAAACACGAAGCTCAAGTGCAAAATAAACAGCATGCAGATATCAGCCTGCACCTTCAGGCACTTACATGTCCTCATGCAACTGATCCTGACTGGACTGATTTTTGCCCAAGTACAAAGCATTGAAGACAGAGGCATGAATTGCAATTGCTTTCCCTGGTCCCAGGGTGCTAAACCTGCACTTTCCTGATCATGAAGAAATCACTTGGTCAAAACAAGGGGCCAGACCTGCAGAGCTATTCCAGGTGCTCTTCAGAGTGTGCTACACCTGCAAGAATAACCTAGATTTCAGGCAAGGTCATAAGCACAAGTGAAATGTAAAAAAGCAGCAGTAGGGAGGGAAGCACAGGTGTGGTGGAAGAGGCCCAAGACACCTGTCTGGGGCTAAGCTTGGAAGGTCTACCAGCCCTCATGGCATCTGCTGTGCTTCTTGTCTCCTCAACAGTAGCTGTTTGCGTGGATATCTCACTTCTCTTAGCACATACACATGCACCATCAGGTTTGAATTCCCACTGTTGCAAAGACATGCTAGAGATGTGACCCTGAAATGCTGGAAAGGCTCAGAAAGCAAAGCACATTCATGATATACTTATTCAATCTTAAACCTTGGGACTGTGCTGCTTTTTGAGTTGGCAAACTCTGTGGGACAAAGAGATTACTAAAATGCTAGAAGTTATGCCTCTGAATCAAGTGTCAGAGAGGATAAACAGGGTCTAATGGCAGCTATAGGAAGGACTTTCTTAGATCTCACAGGATCCTCAAGACCACAAAGCATCCACCTGGAAAAATGCACCAGACAGGAAAGAGGAGGTACAGCAGGACCAGTAGGTCCAGAGGTGGTCCAGAAGGACATCTCCAACCCCCTGCTGGTACCACCACCTACCCCCTCCCTCCCAAAGCACATTTCCACCCACCCTGGTTCACTCGTGTGACAAGTTTTTCCTCCCCTACCTCTGCTCAGGTGTGACTGTATCAGCTGTTTTTCAGCCAAGAGGATGCTTCACACCAAGGGATCCAGAGACAAGCCTTGTAATTAGGACACGGGTGCCACCCACCAGTTAACCCCTCTTCCTCCCTCATTTAGCCTGGGAAACACGTAGCCGGGTTTGTTTATATTGCTCTTACAACTTACCATTTGTGCACTCTGCTCTCTGTCTTCAAAGCACTTCAGCAGGTGTTTTGCAAGCTTCTTCCCAACTGTCACGTGACAAAGGATTTGGACAGGGGATGGAAGGGATCAGGGAAAAGGAAAGCTAAGTAATTTGCCTGAGAGCAAAAAGAGCTGGCAGTAGATCCAGGATCAACACTCAGCAGTTCCTGCCTCTGAATCTCATGCTCTGATCTCTGCTGTTACCTCACTACCTCCAGCTTCAAAACTCATCTTGGTACCAGAGAGCAGGTTTCAAGGGATTTGCTTGAGGTCAGACCCACTGAACTGAGTGGTCCTGTACCAACAATTGAACTACATAATTTCAAATATCTGGCAGTGGTTTGTAAACCCATGATCAGCACATGCTTCCCTGAAGAGCACCACACGTAAGAGAAGGGAAAGGATTCCTCCATTTTTCCAAGCTGTATTTTGGACTGGTTAAAGCAGGCAGTGGTGGACTGACAGCCTGCACTCCCTTCCTCATTGTGCCTGCACTACTCTTGGTGCAGAGAGTAGGACAGGACCAAGGACTGTCCAGCTCAGGAAAATCCCCAGGGGAGAAAATGTTTGATTCTTTTTCTGCCAGACCAATGCCTCTGCATGAAGCAGTTGGAGAAATGTGCTTGCCAACAAAGAAGGTAGAGCAGTGAATACTTGGATCAGGATGCAGAATGAGAACAGCTTAAACTCCCTTTCCCATTGCTAGCCATAACAGTAGAGTAGCTCCAGGCATGTCAATGGAGCCTCAGCAGTCTGGACCACCACTATCATTTCTATAAGCCTGTACCTGGAAATACTTGGTCCAATTGCCCAAACTTCTTAACATATTTATAGCCCTGCCACAGCTTTATTGTCAGCACCTCTGACTTGTTAAGCCCCTTAAATCATTGCTGGACCAAGAGCAGCCCCTCTCCTGGGAGGTTCTGGGTCCACAAACTACTTATTTTCTCCCCATCAGTGGAACAATCTTGTACTGGAGTTTGTTTTGCTGGTTTTGCTGCAATCTTTCTCTCTTGCTACAGAGGGAGAGGAAAGCCCATTAACACAGAGAGAAGAGACACAGTCTCCATCTTCATCTTTTAATCACGAGGCAAAATGAAAAGGTTCTAGCAGATAAAGAACCACCTAACCAGAGGTCCCAGACCACCAAGGAGCACCTCCCTGGGGTGAAGTGAGAGCACCATGCTCAGCCCCTTTGCTCCACCAGTCCCTTTGCCCCAACCTTAACCTGCCATTTGCTCTGCTCCTGTGTGTCAAGGCTCTGCCCCTTGCTTTGCTTCAACCCTCCCTGACCTAAAATAGACGTGAGGCATATGGCATCTACAACAAAGCCCTCCAGGACCTGCTGATGAAGACTCAGGAATCATTAGAGGACTCTAGTATCACCACTGCTTTGGGGATTACTCCTTTCAGGGCCAGGAGAGGCTGGCAATTACAGGGATCAAGTCTCCAGTCCTCTCCTTCATGGGGAGGGAGGGCAAAGCAATTTTGGCTTCTGCACTGCTGGGTATGCAGGGCAAACAAACACAAAGTGCCAAGGCTGGAGACCACAGGCGTTGGGGAGCCTGGAGCAGCACTGGAGACAACCTCAAACACTGGGGCCAGGTGAGGACTACCAAATCCACATACATGCAGGCTGAGTAATGTCCTGAGGAGCCCAAACACACATGGAAATGGCTGGGACTTGAGAAATCTTGCCCAAGGGCAACAGGGCTCTAGCGAGTGACCGCACCAACTTATGTAGATCCCACATTCATTAAAAGTAAAATTACTGTCTCCCTTTAATAACATTATTAGTGATGTCTGCTGTCCTAGGAACCAGGATTGCTTGGACCTCACATCTATGGAGGAAATCTGAGCTTGTGCTGAAGCCTTTCTGGTGAGTGAGCTTTGTCAGGGTCCCTCTGTTACCAGGCCTCTCGGGTGTCTAATTGGTTTGGTCTATGCCAGGCCTTCCCAGGTCAGTCAGTGAGTATGTCTGTCTTTCCTTCCCTCAAAACCCATTTTCACAACACTTGTAGCTGTCCTCAAGCAGACCATCTCTACTTCTCAACAGTGTTTAAATGGTATGAAGAGAAGGAAGGGGCACAGACTTGACAGTCACATGAGTTCCTACCATGACTGTGTTTTCTTTAAGAAGGCAACAGGAAAGAAAACAGACTAAGCATTATTTTCTTGGTGAAGAGAAGGGATAATATCCTGTTCATGATTCAGTGCTGTCATGTGGAGACAATGACTGTCCTTTATCCTCCTCACAGCTTTGTCTTTAAAACACTGCTCATGCCAGCACACCTCTCCACATAAGGTGCAATTACCTGGGAGTTCACTGGCTCATCACTAGCAATTACCCAACTGCCCTGTATCCCATCAACCCACTCTAATCACTACAGCCCTAAAACTGGTAGCTCCTACAGTAAATATCATCATTAAACCTCTGGGAGTTTACTATCAGCCATGGAGTGATTGCTTGCTGGGGTCACTGCAAATACGCAAACTGAACAGAAGGATTGTTATAAAATACAGTCCCACTCAAATAAAAGCAGATGCTATTAGCAAGCAACAGGCACTGTTTATTCCATAAAATACTAGGAAAGATGAGTTATTTAATGACTGACATGTTATTTAATCTGGGAGAGTCCTGCCTCACTGGCGCTAATGTTCCCAGTTCATAAACTGCCTCAGCTGAGTTGTTAGGCACATACAGAGTGAGCTGAATTTGTTCCTGTTTATGGCCTGCAAGGTGTGGGTATGTTTTCCCCTCTCTTGGGTTTCAGACTGACATTACTGTTCATGGGCTTAATAAAGCCCAAAGAATGTACTGGCCTTAACCCTTCAGAGAAACAAGTCTTATTTGAACTAACTGGAGCAGGGAGAGCTGTTGGTTCAAGTGAGAGCATCATCCAGTCCCAAGCTGTTCAATTTTAAAGCATGATGGTTGAAAAAACAATTAAAATACCCAGTTGGTTTAATTCACCTGTAGTGAATTTTCATTTTTATTTGTTTCCAGATTCATCTAGGTCAAATCTCCTCTTACAACATGGGACAGATGTTTTTTCTTCCATTTAGATACAAAAAGCATCACTGATTCTCACAGATCTAGCAACTGGGTTTTCTAGGCAGAGTCTCTACTGCTGTAAGCCCATCACTCCACAATTGCAAACTTTGAAAGCATCTCAGTATGCAGGATCATTTTTTTTTAAACTGACAACTTGTGCTACATATTCCCATTTAAACAGAGAAAAATGGTGTATGTAGCAGGCATGATCCTTTCCCTCTCTCTAATCCCCCCCAGCCCTGGGACAAGCTGACTGTGCTAATCTTACCCCTCCAAGTCATCAGTGGGAATCCAGGTCAGCAATAACACGCTGCCAGCAAAACACTCCCTGCTCATTTTGTGATGTCCCTCTGCCTTTCCCTGCCACTGGGATGCTGAGGAACTGCTCTTCTACTATGAGCATGATACTAGGAGGGATCTCCAAGTCTTGTCATGCCTTTGGGTCTATGAGAAGGAATTGTTCAGGCAGGTCTCAGCCCTGTGCTCTAATAAATAACACAAGCTGTGATCCAGAAGGTCTTGGCATCATTATCCCTCTTCATCCCCCACTTGCAGCAGCAAGACCTGAATCGTGGTGCTGCTTTTCGATGTGTGCCACTGAATCCCTGCAGGACACCAGCCCTTCCACAAACTCACCACCTGCCGCTGAGCCAGGGAGCTCCTCCGGGATGGCTGCTGCCCTGTGGAGGTGGTTCCTCCATTTGGACACCTTAGACGTGCCCTGTCATTAATGGCTGGCACATCTTTCCACAGGTTTGTCTCTGCTAGTTTTGACAGGTGCAGAGTGGACTGTGCTGAGCGCTGCCTCCCCGTGCCGGCAAACATCCCCCCCCAGCCAGCTCCTGGCATCTCTGCTCGCATCTTCCAGGAGGAGTAAAAAGCCTTTTCTTTACAGCTCGCTCCTGCAATGCCCTTTGCTTTCCTGCACACAGCTGAGCCCTGAGGCGCCCTTCCCTCCTCACCCCCAAGCTCCAGAGGGACGGACATGCAGCTGGGTTGTGCAGAGGCAAAAGCAGAGCAGCTCTCTATCAGCAGGAAAAGCTGTTTCATTTCAATGTAAAGCCATCTTATTCTAGCACATCTCAGAGCCCCGGGCGCTCTGCAGGGCTTTCATGAGTTTAATTAATCAGGCGAACCCAAAACTCGCCGGAATCACTTGCTCCATCCTCCTGGGGCAAGAGAGCTGACCGCACAACTGTGCCCTTGGCTCCCCGCTCCCTGCACAGCTCTCCCCAGACATCCCTCTCCAAACCCCACTGAAGGGTCATTTTCAAGACCTCCAAACATCGGTGATTTCCCCACCCCTGCTCCCGGCTGAGGCCAGCTGTCTCCGTGCGGGAGCACAGGTGTCTCCTGAGCGCCCTGCAGTCCCTGTGGGCAGAAACCCACAGGGGTGGAACTGCCCCGGTGCTGGGCTGGGGATGAGGATGGGGATGAGGATGGGGATGGGGCTGGGGCTGGACCGGGCCGGCCCGAGGTGCACAGGGTACCTGCGGTGGGCCGGGGGCCCTGGCGCTGCTCCTCGCCCGCGATGCCGGTCGCTCCCGGAGCCCGGTGCGGACGGGAAAGTCTGGCTCCTCTGCTTCTCGTTGCCAGGACACCTTGGCGTTCAAACGTGAGCTGGGACCAATCAGCCCCGGGGCTGGGGAGCACCAGCCGCACGTCATCCGCTGCTGGCGCTGATTTGAGCGAAAAAGCGTGACAGCGGTCACAGAGCCCGTGGGGAGCTGCCTTTGTGCGGGTGGGCTCTGCCCCCACCCTGCCGCTCGCTGGAAGCCTCTTCTGTCGGGCTGCGGAAAACAAAAGAGGCGTGGGGAAGGGAAAAGAGCACTTCTCCCCAGCTTCCAGAACTGCGTTCGCAAGCCTGGGCTCTTCTGCATGTCCTCTTTCTCCACCTCCCGACTCCAGCCCGTATCCCGGTGCTCACCTCCCCAGGGAGAGCCTGCTCCCAGGCACCTCTGTCCGGGAAGGAGCGATGGAGCTCCCCCAGCACCTGCAGTGTGTGCTCCTTGTGCCCCGGTGCCGCTCCCACCAGCCCGGTTCTGCCCCTGGACCCGCAGCTCCAGGGATGCTTTCTGCCTTGGTTACAGTCCCGATGGCATTTTTTTTTTCTCCTAGCCTGCCCCTGCAAGATGTTTTTTAGGGAGCCCAGAACTGAAGCCTTAAGCCCTTCGTGAGCACAGGGGACTCAGGTGCACAATGCAAACAGTCCATCCTTTGTTAGAGAAACTTTCCTGTCGTTCCATTCAGGGAGCACTTTGGCCATCACACTCCCACATGGTCCTTCAGGAAAGTTTCCTTAACGCCCTGGTGCTGGCTTCTCTGCTCAAACACGTGCAGCTGCTGCCAAGGTGCACCCTGAGTGAAAGATGCAGCCACCACCGTGTTTCCTGCCGTGCTGGAGATGGGAGCCGGTGCATCTTGAATCCCCACAGCCAGAGAGGGATCTTCCCAACCCAGCAGACTCCTTCCCAAGGTGAGGCAGGTACAGGTGCCTGTACCTTGGTGGTGGTGGTAGAGAGATAGATAACAGAAACCCAGGGATTCTGGCAGAGCTTCTTGCCTCAAGATCCCTAGATCCTCCATCTATGTGGATCTCCTTCCTGCTCGGGAAATAGTTGTAGGACAACATCCTCCACACCTAGACCACATGCTGAGCTTCTGGGATAAGTGTACCTGGCTTCTCCTAACCCTGCTCACTGTCATTTATTCTCCCCAGAAGACCACTGAGGTTTTGCCAGCTCACAAGAGAAGATGACCTGAAGAGACGTCTGAGCATGCTGGAAGGTGGGATCATTGGATCAGCTACACGTGGTGCTGTGCCTAACTCACTTCTCCATTATACCACATCCCAAACACCCATTTCACTCCATTTATTAGCTATGCTGCTGAGGTACTTATCCACTCCTGTGACCAGCACTTGGGCTTGTTTCCTTGCTACCCCATGCCAGCAATTAATGCATCCAGGCTGGCTCCTCACCCCACTCTACCCTGCAGGTGGATGTGGATGAGCTTTAGCAGCCTTTTCTCAGTGGACTCAGATCTTGCCAGTACGTTCCAGGCAGCCTGATTGCCTTCCTCACCTTTGGGCCCAATACAGCTCTTTGTGAAAGAGGTATGATTTAATTAAGGACATTATTTCTGCAGAAGATGGCCCGTGTAAGGCTGTAAAGGTCTTGAACTCATTAATTTTCAGACATACCTGCAGTTAATTTGTGGTGACTTTACAGAGCAGACAGGTGCACAGGGAGGTGTCCATGTGGCTCTGAGGTTGCTCTGCTCATCCTCAGGACCAGGCCTCCAGCAGTGCTGGTTAGACCATGGTTACAGTTGTCCCTTGTTTGGCTCAGATACCAGATTTCTCCATGACTCAGTGCAGGAGAAGGTGACTGCCAATCACAGAAAGTGATGGGATGGATTTCACCCCCTCATTAGCTCCATCACCCCAATTACAAAGCCTGGGGAGGGTGTCAGCTGTCAGACAGGGATGCAGCTCTGCTGCCATACAGAGCAGAAGGGTGAAACATTGACATTTCTAACAGTTTTCCCAAAGGGAACAGACAAAATGGCAGGAGATCAGGTGTGTGTGAAAGGGCATCCCAACCAGTGCTGTCAGTGCTGTTTACTGCAGGTCACAAGGGCTGAACAAGGCAGTAAGACCTGGCTGTCTGGGCACTGCCATGGTGTACCAATACCTATGAGAAAGGCAAATAGCAGCCCTGGCCAGCAGTGGGGCTTGGGGAGAAGGCTGTCAGAAATACTGAGCTGGGGCTGTTAACAGCATTTCTCCCATGGAGAAAAAGACATTTCTGCACTTCTTGCACACGATTTAGAAGGGTTTCTTTTTATCCCCAACCCATTTGGTCCTCACCTGAGACTGGAGTGAACTTCCAGCCCCCAGCTCATCATCTCTTATCTCAGGTTTTAATGCAGGGAGCTAATCTTGGACCCCAGTAACCTGGGGAGCTTTTCAGTCAATGGAAAAATGCCACTTGAGTGTGATTTCTCTCTCAGGCAACTGACTCAGCCCCTGGAGGTGCCATCTTCCTCCTCCACTTAGGCAGGAGCCAGGTAGTGCCTCATGTTAGATGGGAGAGGAGTCCTGCCTCCAGGCAGAATCAAAGGATGGGAGATACCAAAATACTCCAGAGGGCCTGGGCCTCACTTCTTGGCTAGGAGTCACCCCTGTCCAGCCCCACACATTTTGTCCAGGCATGGGCAGCACTGGTGGATTGTATAAGTGAGTTGGAGGGGCTGGAAGAGGGTCCAGCAACTATTGATTCAATTCCTCATTCAATGCATGTTTGAGTGAAGCAATTCAGAACTGTTCCATCAATCCAGAGCTGCATAATAGCATTAGCCAAAAAATGCAGGAACTTGGTCCATCTTTCCTAGCAGATACATTATTCTGAATCATTCCCTGAGGAACAACAATAACATTATCATGGCTTGATACACCAAAGCCAAAAATCCTAAAAGTCTAAAAGCCAAAGGTTTTATTATAGTTTTCCTCTGGACAAGAATACCTATGGGAATGTGCCAAAGAATCAGTTCCCCACATTCCTTGTACCTCGAATAAATAATATTATGAAAGAAGAATAAGAATAAAGCAAAATTTAGAAAATATATATCTGAGAAGCACATTCAAAAATAATAATAACTAAAAAATAACACATGCAAACCCCTTTTAGCACTTGGTGCAACCAGAGCCAAGGAAAATGACAGGGCTAAGGAGGAATTTTGTGTGGGCACTGTCAGTGTGGGAGCAGTGTGCAGGGAGGGAACTGTGATCCCCACCTTTCCACTTGTACACTGCACCCTTACACTTGACTTGAAGCTGTGTGTTTTCTCAGTCCAATAGCAGCTCCAACAAACCTATGTCCACCTCTGCCCTCCCCTGCTCTCAGGTGATCATCTCTCTTATCCCATGCTTTTGCCTTAATCTATGTATAACTTGGAGAAACTCTTCCAAACTGGTATTTCCCCTCTCTCCCCATTCCCCCTGAAGGGCTCTCTTTCCCCCTGAAGGGTTCTCCTTTCCCATCAGATTTGTTTTGCACATGGCCAGTGGGAATTGAAATGGAGGCAAACACACATATTCATGCATGTCTCCATCTCCATACCTACCTGTCTCACAGGTAAGATGCAAACCCTGCTGAGAACAACAGCTTTAACCATGGCAACACGCTCCAGCAACATAAACACAAAGGCACTGAGGTTGTGAAAAGGCTGGAAAAAAGCGTGAAAGGAGGAGAGGGACTGGGTCCATTGAGGTCTGCTAAGGGCCAGGCAGCTGATCTGGGCTGAACAGCCAGTTGGGTTAGTACCTCTTCTCCCCATTTTTCCTCCTTTTGTATTTACATCTCCTTTTGTACCTAACATCTTGCTATGTAGAAGCCTTATTCCATGACCTCTGCCCACAGTGGCTTGGCTGACCTGGAGGGGAGCTTCCTTCCTTGTGCCTTGAGTTATTATAAAGAAATGTTACCAGTGAAGATTTTGGCTTCCTGAAAAATCCCAGTGCTCCCTGAAAAATCCCAGGGTTAAGTGACCCCAGTGCCAGAAGTGGTCACAGCCTCACTGTTTCACCTCTCTTGTAGCTGCTAATAGAGTTTAAGACACAGCCAGAAACAGGACTGGCACCTGGTCTGGGTGGGAGGTGAATCTGGACAAAGCAGCAGACTTTTCCTAGCCACAGCTGAAATGTCATAATTTCTGGATGATTTTGGCTCTCTGGTGACTTCAGACCTCCTTTTAAAGGGTGATGTGTGTTGTTTTGGTTATTCTTGGTTAAAACCCAATGAGCCTTTGCAGTCTGCAGAGTGATGATGATGACACAGTGTACAGACAATTACACTGGAGGTGACACCCATGGCTTAGGAAAACTGTTCCCGTGCAAATCAGGGAGAGGAACACCTTCCAGGGTAACAGGTTAGCAAAGCTGGTGCCAAAGGGTTAAAGGGTTTTAGTGAAAGCACAGGAGAGACTAAATGGATTGGAGAGAAAAAATCCAATTAGGAGATCTAACAGGAAGAAGCCAAGCCCTGAAACAATAAAGATAATAGTTTTAGCTGCCAAAGAAAAGATTAGAGTGAGAGCAGATTTGTGGTGGGACCAGGGGGAAGGAAAAAATGTAGCAGAAAAAAAAGGACAATAAAAAAATACAAAGAGTTATTATTCCTCAAGACAGAGTGGCACGACAAATTCATGTTACAGCCTCATCTACAGCAAAGTTCATCTTGGGACACAAACTGTGCAGCTGGTTCTCACCTTTGCAATTGGCTGAATGCCTGCAAAGAAGTTTGAAGTTCCAATTTGAGTCCATCACAGTCTTACTGGCATGAAATAGACTGGGAGTCAGTTGACCGAGTAAGGTTTGGTTGCTTATTTTGCTTTTCTGTGTTATCAGGTTGCCTGGGATAAAAGCAAAGGAAAGGAGCTGGAACAGCTCCAAAAAAGTTCCCTTCATGTCTCAGACCATGCCAGGCTCTCACTTACATTCCCTTACAAATCATGGGGTCTCTGCAGGAAAACCAAGCAGATTTCATGCTGGGAGGATGGATTTGCAGTCAGGAGAGAGACAAGACACAACACCCATAAAAACACCCAGACAACACCTCTACCCTTCCAGAGGAGAAAGAGCCCTGGATCAAAAGAACCCCAACACAAACTCAGAGCTGGTTATGCATGGTATGCACTGCCAATTACTTTAGCAAACGGATCACAGGAGCTGGCACAGCCTGTGGCCAAGAAACAGCAGCATCTGGAGGGAGCAAGGGCTGTGGGGCAGGCATGCCTGCCAAGCCACTGTGCTGACCTGTGCCCCAAAAGGCACCTCTTTGAAGCCTCAAATCCAAACTGTAATAGGGCAATACAGAGAAGAGGATGAAAGAGGATCAAAGGTCTGGAGGAGCCTTCCTGCAAGCAAGGACTTGTGCACACCAGGACTGCTCAGTCTGGAAAAGACATGGCTGGAGAGGTTATGGCAGAGGGCTACAAAGTCAGGCATGGCCCAAAGAAGGCTGACAGGGATTGGCCTTGATGCCTCTTCCAAGTGCAAAAACTGGAGCTAATTTAGAGCATGTAGGTTCTTGTGTGGTGGGGGTCTGACCTGGAGGACTCCTTGCCCAAGGATGCTGCCAGCTGTGAGTATTTGCATGAGTTCAAGAGAACACCAGACCAGTGGATGGAAAAAACATAATCTGGATTAATAAATGCTGACAAATGGTGTTTATGAAGCCTGTGGGACTGTGCTCTTGACCTGTATTAGTAGCAAATGGCATGGGGCCATATGGGCCACACTCTGCCCGTGTAGACCTCACTCCTGGAGGCAGTGACAAAAGGTGAGAATCAAGGGAGTGCTGATCAACATGCCCTTGGGAGCATCTATTGCTCCCTGAAGCCTCAGGATGCTCAGCAATTCAGACCCTCGATCTGGCTTAGTGCAGGAGTTTCTGCTTCCTCATGTCTAAACAGCCCTGTGGATTGCAGCCTTGTCCCAGGATCAGAGCTGTCCTACAGTTTATCAACAGGAGAACAGAACACTGAGTGATTTCTCCCTGTACTATGAGTCCTCAGCCTACATCAAAGAAACTCAGCCACAGCCTGAACTAACTTATTTCTAAAGTGTGACTTGTTGTATATACTTAGAACAGAGGTCCTCCCACTGAAGAATCCCACTACGCCTTCAAAGAATCATCTCTCTCTCACACGGTTCAAGCTCCATCTCCAAGCTCATGTGATCCCATGATCAGCCCATGGTCATGGCCGTGTTCCTCCACCACCAAAAGCACACTGCTCACATCAGTCAGCATGAAGCCACCCACCTTCCTCCTCCCACCTGCTTGTCAGATGGGAACACATTCTTGCCAGCTCCCAGATGGGAACAGGAAACCTTTGCCAGCTCCATGCCAACCCCAGGGCAGCAGGTCTCCCTGCCAGCTTCAGGTGTGCTGAACCATATTTGCCAGCTCAGGCAACCACAGAGCTTTCAAGTTTAATCAATTGAAAGCTGCAAGGGCCTGGGGGCAGTAGATGTCTGGCTCTAGGTCAAGATGCCCATGTGCTCCTTGTCCCTCCCATACTATTTTTTCCTCAACCATCCCTATGACCTTCCTCTGAGTACTCATGATGTGGATGTGGGTTGTGATGTCAAACCAGAAACTGCAGTCTGGCTTTTATGGTCTTGTGGGATCCCCAATGCCAATAAGGGGTGCCAGGCACCAGCCAAACCCATGCTGGGTCTGTGCCTTGCCTGTTGGGAGCCACCTCATTCTGGCACATAGGACCTCACAGAGAGGTCTTTTCAGATTCTCAATAAACCAAAAAATGCCAGTGTCTCTACCTGAACTGTATTTTGCCAGCTCAAGGACCCCAACCCCAAGCAAAGCACTGCAGAAGCTGTGACAAAGCTCTGTCCCTGGATACAGCAGAAGAGAGCTGTTTGAACTGGAGCCGCTGCACTCCCTGTGCAGGATAGAAATCTTGCCTAAGCCAAATGTTAATGAGATGGCACAGGCTCTGGGCAGGCTTTGTGCTTTTTTCCTCCTGGATTAAGCAGCGGCATGTGAGGATCATGGAGCTGAATGGCTGACAGCTGAAGGTTAACATCAGGTCAACAAGCCCTTTCTTCCTGCCTTTCAGTCCTGAGACCCTGAGGTGGGAGGGTTACCTAAAGCAAACATTTTAACAAAGACAGTTGTCCTTTCTTCCCTATCTCTTTCCCTTTCTTGCAAGGATGCTGCCCTGGGTTTGAAAGTCAGATTGGAAAGCCAGGATTTGTGAGCCAGTGGCAAGCCACAGCTCTTCTCTCATCTGAAGCCCACTGGTCTCCCTTTCCCAGGATGAGCTCACTCCTACGCACCTGCAAGTGTCTGCAGGCACCTGAGCTGTGTGCAGGAAAGAAAGCTTCAGCTCCTGACTCTGCAGCTGATCTCCTGGGAGATGGCAGGCGTGTTGCTCACAGCCTGACTCAGCCACCCTTGCATTTCCTTGTATTGCAGAAACATAACTGAGGTCCTGGCTCTGGTGTCTCTTCTCCAAAGCAAAGGTCTTCACCCTCCCCTGATCATCCTCTGGTGTGTGCTGAGATAGTGACATTCCCAGAGGAGTGGTGGTTTCTATTTGATCATCTGGGTGGTACCACAACTCAAACACCACAAGTGGCTTCTTTTCCCCCCATCCTGCTGTGCAGAGGGCTGGAGGCTGCCCTGGCCTGCTCCCAAAATCACCCATTCTCATAAATGGCATTAAGGACAGCACAGCGAAACATGGTACCTTAAGGATCTTCTTGCAAGGCATAGTTTGATGACTCAGTTACTACACACTTTTGAAGCAGTGTTCCAACAGCTGCACTGGGTGGGGGGCTCCAGGGCAGCTTCTCCTGCAAAGAGAACTGACAGGTATTTTTTTCCTAAGGGAATCCAGTTGGGCAGTGAGGGAGCTTCAGAATCATGGCTGTCCAAGCTAAACCCAGTCAAGTGTGCTATAGGGGTGAGAAGAGGTTTCCCAATGCTTCCTGCTGCCTCTGCTGTGGACACATCAATCCTGAGCAGCCAGAGAGTACTGAGCAGCTTGGAGAAGAGGGGAAGAAACAGGAGGAAAAACAAGTCACAAACCACCTCAGATGATCCTGTCATCACCTTCCTGCCACTGCTTCAAGCCTTGCTAGCATTCAGATGTTACATTGATTTAAAGCTGTTGGAGCAATGAAAGTGGTACAAATTTCCCAGTCATTATTTTTTCACATAGACACAGGTAGACACACACAACTCCCTCTACCCCCCCTCCCTATATATATATATATGTATGCAGACACACACCTGTAAAATTGAAGCATGATCCTTTATATTGCCATTTCTTATTCCTGCCTGGGAAGAAGGCACTAGTACAGATTCTTAAAAGATGTGTTACCAGGAGCTGCACCCCTGGAAAGGCAAAGCACCTGCTACGTTTCTTATTGGTCTTTACACCACTAAAAGTATCATGTGCCCTCTTGGAAAATTAATCCAAAATAATTAAGACTGCAAATCTAAATTACTGGAACCACATTAAGTCTTTCTGTATACACTCTCATCTTAATTTAGGTTAATTTGTAATTCTTTGAAAAAATCCTTAATTAAATTGAAGGGACCATTATTCTATTATGTTTCAAATGACACCATCAATACAGTTCTTGGCTGATTTTAAATTGCCTGTCATAATTACACCAGAACAGAAGCACCTGAGAGTTTCTCTCTTCTTTGGGCAGCCAAGAAGCCCTCAGGGTCTGTGAGGGGACTTGAGGACAGTGATAACCCATCCAGGCATTTTCTTTAAACCTGGTGGTGTTGGCAGACACACAACCACTAGAGCAGAAAAATGGCCCTTCTGGGCTCTCTGTCCTCCAGTCTCAGCATCTTCCCACCTCCCCAGCACCTGATAACCTCGGATGGAGCTTAGGAAAGGAATCACTCACTTCCTAAGGGTGTGTGGGGAGGGGAAAAAAGCCCAGTGCAAATCATAATTCAGCAGAAGTACAGGTGACATAACATGGGATAATCATTTGGGCAAATGGAGGATAGAGACAGTTGTTTTGCTGGAATAGTCCATTGGACAAGAAGAAGAATTTCTATAGAAAAGGTGCTTTTGATCATAATCTGTGATACGGGATAATAATGCCTTGCTGGACAGTTTAAAGCAGGTCCCTTACATGGTTATCTCTGCTCTGTGCTGATAACGTTTTCAATAAAAGTAAGCAATGCTCAAAGAGAGCTACACAATCAAATGGGGAGTAAAGTGATCAGGTGTGCTAGTAAAGGAATTTGGATCATTTTACCTAGCAAAGGGAGGGCTTTCAAAACAGAAAGGGCTGTGGTGAACACCAGGGTTGTTGCCGACATTATTGAAGCAATGCTCTGCAGTGGGGGCAAGAGCACTCTGGGCTAGGAGGGGGAAAACTCTTCTGTGTAGCTGTCAGTACAGCAGAAAGCAATGCTGGTGCTGCAGTGGTGGGAACTGGCAAGGAAAAACTCTCAGGAGAGCCAGGACAGGGCTGGGCAGCATGATGTCACCTCCCCATGCCCTTTCCCCTTGCTGCCTTCCTCCCAGCCCAACAAAACCTCATGTTTCATTTGAGTCAGGGAAGAAAACAACACAGAGGATTAGCTGCCTGGTATCATGACAAGGCAGGTGAGAGCAAGCAACAGCAAGGAGCTTATAATGAACTTATCTTTGTGTTTGGAGCTCATTGTTGCCGGCTGGGTTTCAGTCACTGACCATGTGGCTTGTGTCATGGAGATGCTGCAGCCTGAAAAATTAGGGAACAAGGAACAGTGATGGTACCCAGCCCTGAATATTTCCATTTAGATCAGTATCCCTTAGCCTTGCACAGTGTTGCTAGCTGATGAAGGGATGGAGACTTTTCCTAGTGCTACCAGCGTGGAGATGAGACTATGAAATTATTCCGTTCCTGCATGCCAAAGGCACAGACGATTACAATTTTTCTTCTGACTCCTACTCATCCCGCCTTGTAGAGATCAGATTAATCATGGCACATGATCAAAGAGATTGAAATGAAGAAACTAAAAACCAAATGGCTGCAGTTACACTGCTGCAAAACTTGGGTGCAGATAAGGACTGTAATTTTGCTGTGCAATAGCCTGGCCTCAGAGAATTGAGGAGCACAGTGCTAACCCCATGTGTTTTTATCCTAACAAACACCCTGGCTGCCCTGTTTCAATGAGAACTCTGTTAGCACATTGCTAGCTTCCAGAAAAAATTACTGCCTTTCTGGAGAGTAAAAGCAAGGTGTGAGACCCGTGAAAATGAGCAGAGCTGCACAGAGACTGCCATGCGGCAGATGCACGTGGTGGTTTTGAGCACTTGTGGGCTGAAGCCCCTGCACACAAAGCCCTACGTGTTCCCAGGTCACTGTGGGGTCACTGTGCAGCAGCACCTTCACTGCACCTGAGCACCAGCATCACACCACACAAGAGCCCCTAAACACACTAGCCTTGTCCTGGGACAGAGCAGTCGGTTTAAGGAAGGATTGCCTCCCTGCGAGGGAAGCTTGGCAGTGTGGGGCACGTGTACCCCACCCACTCCTCCTCCTCCTCCTCTCCTGCTCTGGCCACCCTCGGCAGCTCCTGGGAGAGCTCCTCTGAAGCAGAGCCAGATGGAGCTGCCAGCTCTCACTCGGATGGCACAGGCTTTCCAAGCCGCCTCTTCCTGGGCTGCCTACTCCTGTGTGGGAGGTGCAAGCGAGGCACGTGGAGCTTCCCCTGGTGAGCTTTCCTCCAGCATGTCCCAGTGCCACCAGTGCCAGCACTGAAGCCTTTGTTGGTGGTCCTGCACAGCTGCCAAGCATCAGAGCCAGCTCAGATAAGCACCACATCAACTCTTCCAGAGGCCCTCTGGGTGAGGCACAATTCAAGGTATAGCATTGAAGCTGGTGACCCAAAAGCCAAGGGTTGCAATTTCTGTGGTCACCCTGATGTGTGAAAAGTGTCTGCATGCACAAAACCCCTGTCCATGGACCCTGATCTTGCCCACCATTGCTTTGAAGTGATGCCAGCAGCAGAACTCCCAGCCTAGAAACTGAAATACCTGGGAAGGTTCATCTTCTTGCACACTCCCAATTTTTATTCCCACTTACATATTTGGGAAGCCCATAGAGAAGATTATCCCCCACTGCCCCTTAGAAAGATTTGCCCTAGGTATCCTGTGGGATCTGCTGCCTGCAAGGAAGGTGACAGGTGGCAGGGGAAGATGTCACCTGCTGTAATACGTATCAGATGTGCAGATGACATGTTTGTGCAGGATGAGAAGAGCCAAGACCACTGTGGGCTGATGGCTCCAGCAAATCCCATCCTTAGGTAAAATCCTGTCCTTAATTCTCAGCATTTTAATATGTCAGCAAAGGCCAGCACACATAAGGGAGGAAGCACAGGCACCCTTGCCTGCACTGCAGATTGCCAAAAATGAATTCAGGTGCTGGCCATGCTGCAAACCCTTACCTCAGGTTGTTGTGTGGGGCTTTATCACAGTTTCCAGCCTGCTGCAAGCAGAGGTGCTGGGACTGCTGCCTTTGGATTATGGGAAGTGACCAATTTGGGACTGCACAGGAGCAAGCAGGCAGGTGTCAGATTTCCAGTGCTTGGGAAGCAGAATGCAGCCCTTTGTAGGCAGATGAGACCACCCAACACAGACCTGTGTGTCTCTCGCTGCCATCGACAGGGGTCAGGCTGTCTTCACACATTCCTGGGAATCTTCATCTATGCTGGAGAGGCACTTCCAGCTTTGGTAGCCTTGCTAAGCAGGAAAGGACTGGAATGCTCAAGGAAGCAGCATTTCCTTTGCGGGGAGCAGACAGAAACACCCAATCCCGACTTTTTTTTCATGCTGGGCTTTCAGCAATCAGATAAACTGGAGGCAAAATTCTCTTGTAAAAGGTGAAAAAACCGTTTCACACCCAAAATGGGAAGCCTGGGTGCTGCCCTGGGTCCCGGGGCTGCTGTTGGGAGTCTATCATCTCCTTGGGAGCCACCACAACTCTTGCACAGAAGGAAGGATGGCAAATGGTTTATTGTAGTGATGTGGACTTGGTCCATCATCTGGGATGGTGGCATGTGTCACACCAGGCCTAAGACCACCACCTTCTCCAGCAAGAGGGCTTAGGGGGTTCCTAAGGTCCGTTGTGACCAAGGGGGGTGGTTGCCACCTGCAGCAGACCCCATGAGTGACAACAGACACATGCTAACAGAACAAACACACAAGAAAATCCCTTTCAGCCCCTCTCACTGGCCTTCACCCAGGATGCAGGGTGCATCCCTTGGCTGGCTCAGCTTTTCCATGGTAACAGATGGATGTCGCAGTCCCATCCCCCCTCACGATGCTGGGGCGGGCGGGTGGGAGACAGATGGCAATGGAGGGGAAAAGAGTCCAGATCCTCCTGAGTGGCAAAAATTGCAGGAATCCCTGACTGCTGGAGCCAAGACGTTGACCCAGAGCAGTGGGAGGGAGGGAAGGCGGAGGCGCGTGGCTCTGCTGAGCCCGGAATAGCAGAGCAGCTGTTAAGTTATCACTTGTAATTATTACAGCATATGGGAGGGAAAGAATAGCTCTCAAAGGGAGAAAAACAAATAAGGAAAAGGCGGGCTGCTGCAGGGCTCAGCCAAGAGAAGAGTGACACTGCACTGCGGCGGGTCCCCACCAGGTGGGCAAGGGCACTGGGGGACAGCTCTTCCTCTCCACAGCCCCAGCAGGAGTTTGGGTGCAAATATTTGCTCACCCATCTCCCAGGGTGCCCAGTGCCCACTCAGGAATGCTGGGGAGAGGATGGCAGTGGCTGGGCTGTTGCAGAGGGATGGAGCCTGGCATGCTCCCCCCGCTCCCTTCTCCATGCACAATCCTACTCCTTGCTCTGTAATTTGAAGGATGCAGGGCCATGCACAGCAAGTGATAATGCTGGAGCACAAAGTGACCCTTTAAACCAAAGGGGAAAGCCTCAGGGACAAGCCCTGCGTGGGAGAGCCTGCTCCTGGAAATACATGGAGCAAGGAAGCATGCAGCAGCATGAGGGAGAGTAGAGGAATTCTAATAACAGTCTGTGAATGAGTAGTACCGACAGTCTCTCCTAAATTCTACTCCACTCACAAAACAAACATTGTATCCCCTCATAGCAGTTGTTATTCTGGGCTTTCAATATTAGAAAGAAAAATGACAATAAGACCTTAGAAATGTGGAGCCATTGGCACTTGCACCAGCTGCACCCCCAGTATGGGGACAAGGAATGTTGAGGGGATGCCACCCCTGCTCACACCCCTGGAAAAAGCTTGGGAGACTTAATGGAGAAAAATCTAACCATAACTGCTGTGTATTAAATGCAAAGATTTAAGTTCACTGATGACATTCACAGCCATTGAGCTACAGATTTTCTTGAGAGCCAGAGAGCATTTTGGGTCCATTTTGATGTTTACTTGTCCTATGCAACAGACATATAGCCACAGAGGTGAGGCAAGATGAGGAAAAGAGATTACTTGCCCTGTTTGTCCCTATGCTCTGATGGCTTTTTCCCAGGCATCTGCTACAATTGAAAATTATGTAGGACCAGGAACAAAGGGTTATGGGGTTAGAATATACTCTAGCAGAGAGGTTTTAATATTCTTTTATACTCACCTCTCTCCTAGTTTTCAGCTATATTCATTTGTCTACTACTGTCTTCTCCCTTCCACAGAGCAGGTGAATTGGCACCTGCCTGCTCACCAAGGTGAACTCTAGCTCATCCCTGGGTCTCTCATCCCAAGCCAGCCTGATCCCATTGTGAAGAGCTTGTGGCTCCAGTGAAAAGCACCAATATATACATTCAAGCAGGAGATGGGGAGCCCTGGACACACTGGGCAGGTGTGTCAGGACCAAAGCACACCACTCCCAGACTTAAGCCATGAGCTTGGAGCAGAGGTCAGCAGGACACGGATACAGATAGGTGCTGAGCACCTGCTGGTCTCATGGGAGCCTGGGAGATGCTCTTAAGCTCTGGTAGCCCACTTGGACATGCAGCACAGGCAGCTGCTGAATGGCAATGAACTGCAGACAAAGCTGTGACAGAAGCTTTGGAAACAGGAGATGGTTCAAATTCTGTGATCCAGAACAGGAGTGAATTGCATGTGGCAGCCAACAGCCCCAGCACCCGTTAAATAAACCAGCCAAACCCTGCCAGCACCCCAGGATCCTTGCCAAGACAGGCACTGTGCTTGGAGATGGAAGGACCAGCTCTGCAGCTAGCAGATATAAGCTAGCCTGGGTGAAAATCAGGGAGGCAACACCCTTCTGCACCAGACAGGAATCTGGCCTGATGCTTTATAAACCACTGGCCCTGCCAGAAGGGCTGACCCTGCCCCATGCACCCGAGTTGCTGCTCAAAGGCTTGCCTGGGTGACACCTCCATGGGCAGCAGAAAATGACTTCTGCTGCCTTCGTCATGAGGCTGAAATGCTGCCTGACTGCACATGTGTGGGGTGACCCCACCACACAACTGAACCTGGAGGTGCTCCCCATTGCACCAACACCTCAGGACAGAGGGAAACAGAAATGCTGAGATTTGCAGAGCCTGGTGTCCTCTGTCTGCAGTGACCCAGAGCATGGAAGGGCTGTGACAGGGCAGATGGGGAATGTGCCTTGGGGTAGGACACAGCTTGGGGCATCCCTGCCCACGGCATGGGGTTGGAATTAGGTGATCCTTAAAGTCCCTTCCAACACAAACCATTCTATGATCTAGAATGAAAGGATTCTCAGTCTTTGTGCCAGAGACTCACTGGGAGACTGTGCTGGTTCAAGCATCCAGGAGGAGACAAAAAGCCTGCCAAGTGCTGCAGATGGAGGAGGAGTGTGTTTGCAGTTCTTTGCTATCTCCACGCTGGCCCTGCATTGGCAGTGGCTGATCTACAGACCCCATCAGGGTCTTGGGGGCTAAGCCCTCCTTGTAGCAGGATGCTCTGCCTAGGTGGGGGTAAAACAGCTCAGACTTTACCCGATTTGCAGAAGTTATCAGGTTATCAGGTTATCAGTGGCAAATGGAGTAGGAGGGGTCAGGCTGCTTCTGGTGCTGAAGAATGCTGAGAGGAGGCTGACTCATCAAGCCCAAAGTTAAACATTCTGAGGATGTGAAGAACAATGTTTCCTGACAGAAGCTGGCACTGGCGAGGAGGTGGCAGACAAAGCTCCTGATAAAGAAACCAACAAGTGCTAGTACTGATGACTTCTCTAATGGTGCTGAGCTAAAGGCTGCAGAGCTAACACAGGTGGCCTGCAAACATATGGCTGACAGTCAATCACTTCATACTATACAAACCCAGTCCCACTTTTTCATGGCAGGGTCCTCTAACACCTCCCTTCCTCGGTCTGTGTGGAGATTCCTCTCTTGAGCAGAGACACTCCTCGAGGCTGAGCAAGAGAGATTTGCCCATGGTCATTGAAATGAGTAATATCAATCTCTACTTAATTATTTTCCCATTTTAGTATAATTGCTTCAATATTTATAAAAATGGTCCACTATACTAGTAGTTAAAACTACCTGTATTGTGTAGTAAACAATTCTGATTAAAGTTTTCTTAGTCTAATCATTATCATCATCAATCAAAATAAATCACTTATTTAATTCATATAAATATATTTGGTTAGCCATCCTTAATTCTGTAGCACATAGTTGTATAAAGGCCCAATCACACCTATGTAATTCATTAGACATTAACCATTGGCCAAGGATTTGATCCAGACTCCTCTCTGAGGAGTTTAGAAATCAAGGGGATCCCTTCTGACCCTCGTGACGCAATGGGAGGCTCTCCATGACAGACCTTGTCTGAAACTCCCATTCTGCCTGCAACACTCCTGCATCCCAAAGTAACCCTGCAGCTCTCATTCGACCTCGCATGCCCTCTGCCCTTGTCTCAGGGCAGGGTGACAGTGATGCCAGAGCCATCCCTGCCAGGGTTTGGCACCTGGCAGGGAGCACATACACACAGGTGAACACACACAATCTCCCTTTTGCGTTTCTGGCCACTTTCCCAAATGCCAGCACGACATGGCAGCCCTGTCCATCTCTTCCATTTCTTCTGTACATCACTTGCAAAGTTGCTTGATCTTAAGGTAATTGCTTTTCCCACAGCAGCAAGGGCCTCTCATTTGTTTTTACGTGCCACTAATCCAATCCACAGGTTTGTGTTTGGATTCCTGCTTCCTCTGGACTGTACATAATAAAAAAAAAATCAGGATTGGGCAATAACAATTGAAAGGGAAAAGTAATACCTCTCTTTTTCTTCTTCAAAACCACCAAAATTGACACTAGATAAAAGGGATAGGAAAAATCAGGGAAAATATAGGGTTTCAGATGTTTTTTTTCCTATTTAAAAATTAATTTTGTTAGTGATCATCCAGGGAAGAAAAGTATTTGTTGCTTTGACTCTAAAAGACCTCTAAATATTTTTAATTCCTTGCTATTGTTGTGAAGCCCCACCTGGGGAGGTGACAGGAAACATTCCTTGGAGGATCCTAGCAGGTTTTGGGGCTGAGCTTCTGAAGAGGGAAGATTTGGTGACTAATCCCAGGAAATCCCCTTCTCCTGGGCAAGGCGACCTGTCCTGATGCTGACTGTTGTTCCTGGTGTGCAGCATTTTTCATTTACCCAGACCCTGGAAGGTGCTTGCCCTGGTAAGATGTAGCAGTGGTTTGGGTGGTCTGGGCACACCATGATCTGCTCCAACCCCTCCACTCCCAAGGGGGCTGGAAGGAGATCCATCACCCCTGGCTGGTTGCTGCCTCTACCTCTGATCCAGCAGCACAAGGCTCTCCTCCAGTGGCAGGACTGCTGGTGCTCCCAGCCTGATCCAGCTGCTGGTGTGTCCATCTCCCCTGTGCTGCCCGCTAGAGTGTGGTTCCTCCTCTGCTAGCCAAGTGCCTTCCTGCTGGGACAGGCCTCCCAAAGGCTCCCACTGCTTCCTCCCACAGCAGTTTCACCTCTTCCTTCTCCCCTGAACCTGACATCTCTGTGTGTCAGACGGTACAGCCACATTTGCCCGTGCCCTCGGTCAGCATGTGCCCAGCACAGCCCTGCTCAGGGCAGCTTTGATGGGTCCAGAGCACAACCAGCATGGCAGCACATGCTCAGCACTGTCCCTACAGGCAGCATGGCCAGGGCTGATGTGTTTTGGCTGGAGAGGAGAGCAGGTGCTGTGGTACTCACCTTCAGGTCCCCATCATGGCTCTAAGTGTCCCCTGGGGTGTGGCTGATGAAAGTGGCAGGAGCCTGCAGCAGCCAAGTGGCCCAGGGATGGAGAAAGGACTGGGCTGGTGCTCCCTTTTGGGGAAGAAGGGTCTGACCCTGCCCACAAGGCAGCAGTAAGAATGTGGGCGTTGATTTTTGCCAGCTTCCACATGGGGAAAGGGCTGGGACAGAAATGGCTGTCATGGGCTGGGTGGTGGCAGATGGTGAGGCCTTGGAACCACCCCTGTGACCTGCCAGGGTCTTCCAGTGCTATCCTGACATCAGGAAGAGGGCCAAGATTCCTGCAGATGGAGCCACAGAAGAGACAATAAAAGTAAAAAATGCAAACAGTGCCTACCTTACACCACTTCTCCAGAGAGGTCCTGCCAGGGAGGCACTGGTGTGCCAGCAAGTGCTTGCAGGTGGTGGCTGAGCTGGGCAAGAGCCAGGAGCACAGCAAGGGAAGGACAGAAGAGACAAGGTGGGGATAAAGGGGAGAGAAGTGGCAGAGAGCTTTCACACAGCTGGGCTGGGAGAGAGCTGGTTTCACACTGGAAGGCCTGGCAGCAGGGACTTGCCCAATTTCACTGGGGAGCATCATCCCCAAGGAAGCTCTGCCGGCTCTGCTGGGTTACAGAGATGAGAGGTCCCTGGTCACCAAGGGAGGAGAACCTGGAACACAAGCCATGCAGGGTACTGAGCCTGTTTGCAGCTTGTAGCTATAGGCTGTGACAAAGAACACGTCTTTAAGACATGCTGGGGTTGCACACAGCATTATCATATAGATATGCCCTACAACACCCTAAAAGCACCTTAGCTTTCCAGTGCCAAAGGGGATCTGGGATGTTCTCCACTACTCTTCGTGGGCATTGCAGGTTTCCTAAGAAAATATTTCCAAATACATCAAAGTGGTGTGATATAGCAAGCCACTACCAGCATAATGCATTTGGGGCACCACACGAGGCCAGCACACTGGATGCTGGGTAGGTAAAAAGAAAATGTTGAGCCCACTGAGTGCCAAACGCCTCCTGAACACCCTGGAGCTGCTTGAGTTTGGTTTCTGAGTCTTTTGGCTTTTGAAAGTTGCACTTGTGAGATTCTCTTCTTCCCTCTAGTGTCCATTCCGAGGCATTCCTCTTGCTCTCCAAACCCAGCAAAGGCGGCGCTTGCCTGGTTGCATTTGCACTCCCTCTGCTCCTCAGGCACAGGTTTTATATCTATAAATGACACTACAACTCTCTACCCAGTAACCTGACATTTTCTTTTTCTGGTTAACACAGTGCCATGCAGGAGGATCCTGTTGCAAGGCCATTGTCTCTTGGCAGCTTAAAAAATTATCTCAATTAGTACCTTAATTTTAGCATGATCACTCTGAATTCCAGCTGGGGATGCACAGCCATGAGGTTTATGCCTTGTTGAGGGATGGGTCAGAGTGAGCCCCTGCACTTGTTGCCTGTGTAAGACCATGCTATGCCTCCTCTCAGATCACATAATTTCTCCTTGGGCTGTAGGAAACCAGGACAGAAATTAGAAATTACTGCAGTGCCCTTAAGGCTGGATGAAGGCTGTCACTGAAAGGCTGTTTTATTTCTGGTGACAGCAAGAGACCTCCAGGGTAGGATCTCCATCAGCTGGGTCACCTCCCAGCTGGCTGAACTGGTTTCCAAAAGCACAGCCATAATCCTCCTCTTTGAGGACAGACATCCCCCTCTTCTAGGGATGGGGATCTGCCCTCCCAAATGCACCTGCACTAGGCCAGCTCTCCACCAGCTCAGGGTCTGCTCTGGCACCTTGAATTCTGTCCAGGACAAGCCCTCCTTGGTCTCCTGCAGCTGTCGTGCCCTACCTGTGCCTCTCTGGAAGATTCAGAACCTCCCCAGACTGGCTCAAAGAGCCACATGCACTGAGATATGCTGCCCCCGTGCTCACACTCCTGTCTCCACCCTCCAGGGTTGATCCTTTGTCTCAGCCAGGACATTTCCAGTATGTCCTGGGGTAATTTTAGAGGAGCAAAAGGAACAAAACACAATAAAAACACAGCCAGGATTTTCTGGTGTAATGAGAAAGCCATTGCAGGGCAGGATTCATCTCACCTGGCAACAAATGGTACCAAGCAGACATCTAAGCCATCACAAATCCTATTTTATCAGTGGAAAGACTGGCACTACTGGAGCACGAGCCACCTGACTCTTCATACCCTAGAAGCACCTGAGCTCTACTGTGAGTGCAGATACCGCCCATGGCAAGGAGCCCAAGCCTGCTGGGCCCTGAACAAGCCAAGGAACTGTTTAGGAAATGATCCCCAGTTGGCTTGTCATATGTGTGTATTTGAGGAAGGACATATATGATGCTTTCCTTCCTGAACATCTCCTGTGTTTTCTCCTCCTTGACAGCCAAAGAAAACACCTTCTATTCATCCTTTAATGAAGATTAATTTGTTCCAAGTGCAAAGCAATCCCAGGCCTTCAATGAGAGTAATGGCCTTGGAAACAAGCACAACAGCCATGAGCCCTGGGGCTGTGCACACAGCTGCCATGGGGACACAGGACAGGGTGAGCATCCCCTTTGGCCTGCTCCTAAATGGGATGCTAAGGTGTTCACAATGGGCTGGGCTCTGTGGGGCTGGGAGGTGCAGAACCCAATCCAAGTCTGAGCAGGAGCCACCTTTGCTTGTCAGGGCCCATTTGTCTAAATGGGATGCTATCCCAGACACGCTTCCCTGCAGGGGCAGGGATGATTCTTAGTCACTGAAATAACTGGCAGACACACAGCTCCCTACTTCTTTCCCCCATGTGTTTTTTCAAGTTCCAGCTGAGTGGAGCCTTTCAGTATGCAGGGCACCACCAGTCACTCCAGCAGGGCTGTTCAGGGGGCACCAGCTAATTGATGCTGAGAGGCCTCCTGGATGGATCATGCTTCTGCTAATGCTGTAGCATTGTCACTTTCAGCCAAATCCCTTTGTTCTGAGCCCAGCTTCCTGCAGGGTAGCAGTTCCCAGCTAACCACCCCCTCCCTTAGCAGCATGTAGTGGTGAGACTTGGCTCCCAGCAGAAAACTCTTCCCTGCAGTGCTGATTTATTAATAGGTGAGGGGAGCAGTTCTTGTCCCTCTCTCCAGCTTACACACTAGATATCAATTTGGCAGCCAGCAGCAAATCCCATTAAGGCAGTGAGATACTTAAAGGCATCAGCAGCTCCTGGCCCATTACAAGAATGAGGGGATGGGCTCTGGTAATGTACATCTGAAACTGGTCACATCCAACTGGAAGCAAGGATCCTACTAAGACAAATATTAAGAGTCTGCAGAGGCAGGGATGGGAATAAGCTCATTCATTAAAGGACTTTGTCTATATTCAAGGGACCAATGCAAGATTTTAACAGAGGAAACAGTGACAAAAAGCCCATAGAATGAAACTACCCATTTTCCCTTTTGGGCCAAGAGAACTGAATTCACAAACAGCCCATCATGCCTTACATTTCCTAATTAGCCTATTAAAAACCTGGCTGGCTTTTCCATTTTCTAGATGTAAAAGGTGGAAGATGAACAAGCAGCGGCTAAGCCAGGGCAATAATTTTCCCTGTGGATCTGTTATAGCTGCCCAGATAGCAGTGGCTTTGTTTAATTTCCTTGTCCTGGAAACTCTTAACAGACAACAGCACGGCAGCAGGGAAACCTGGTGCACTCACTGCTGGCAGAGAAAAAAGAGTCTACCAATCCTTCTTCCCCATCAGACTGGGCTGTGATTACAAACTTGCTCTCTAAGCAAGCCTCTCTGCTGTTCCATGCATGACAGGCTGGCCACTCAGATCCCCACAGACACAAGAGCAGATGGCACCCAGCCTGTCCATCCCTATGGTACACACCTGAGGAGGTGAAGGGCCACCAGCTGCTGCAGTGGTCAGTAGGCAGACTGGACATGTGCTCCTGCCCCTGTGAACACACCACAGCAGCATGTGGCTCTCTTGGTTAGGCCACCAGTGGGGCAGGGCTGCTTAATGAGGGGTGGGGAGGCTGTTCTGAAGGTCACACACAGCCTGCAGCCCTGAGAGTTACCACTGGGGTTCCTGATGGCAAGGTACAGCAGGAAACCCTGAGTTAAATGATTTTGTTGAAGCCCTCAGGCACTGATTCCCCACACACCAGGGCAGAGCTGTTTTTTTCTGACCATTTCTCCACATCCTCTCTGCCAGCTCAAAGCTTCTTGCTCTGTGCACATAAAGAGCCAAGTGGAGTTTGCTGAGAGATGACACCACATTTTGGAGAGACTTTCCAGATCTGTACCAAGAGTTTTGTCTCTTCAGATGCTCATGTCCAGACCAGTTCACACACCCACTGACCTTTTTTTCTTCCCCTCCACCCCTTTGAAATGAAAGCTGTCAACTGAGAAGGAGGCTCTGAATATCTGGAGAAGACATCACCCCCTGGTATGACCCTGGATACAGAGAAGGGTCAGTGCTGTCAGTGTCTTCTTTCTTTTACAGGGCCAGGTTTTTTTGTGTGTGTGATGGTATAGTCAATGACACTGGCAAAATGTCAAATTTAGGAGCCTGTTTAAGGACACAGGCACTGTTGCTGGGTGAAATCCTGACTGCATCCATAGCACTGCATAAAATCATATATCACATAGTTTTAAATGAGTTTTGTTAGATTTCTGCAAGGTCACACCAAAACTGGGCAAACTTGCTCCAAGCTCCAGACTGTTTTCTAAGATAAAGTGGTGCAAGGAGCATCACAACAAAAGGAAGTTTTAGGGCTTTGTCTATTATTCTGCTTCTCTAAGTTAAGATGGCTGGCAGAAAGGAAGCATAAACCAATTCATTAACTCATCGTGTAATTACTGTTTTATAAACTGATTTAAAAAATGTAATCTAACATAGTAATTTAAATTGGAAAAAAAATGTGATGACTCTTGGTTTCAGACTGCAACATCAATAAAGTTGTAAGACACAGTCATTTGGAACAGCATCTCACAGACTGCAGTCACTAAAGGAGATGTTTTGGATCTTAGCCATGAAGCAAATGCCCTATTGAAAAAAAAAAGGTATTGTTCCCTTACTTTCCTGGTTTGCTCCATCACTTAATATTATCCAATTATAACAAACTGGAAAGTTTATTTCATCTGAAAATGCTAGAAATGGGATGGAGATGAAAGGCACATGCAGAGGTTGCTCTGACACCTGGTGACAGAAATCAGCTCTGCTAGAGAAATTCTATTCAGAGGAAGTGAGACAAATCCTTCCAAGTAGCTATGGAGCAAACAAACGTTAATATTGGGATAAGCCACTTGTTCAGCATTTGCTCCCATAGCAATGCATCCCAAGAACCTGCAATGCCTGTGAAGAGGGTGAGCTCCTGTGGGGGCATAAACTCTGAAACCATCCAGCCTTCCCAGGCTCTTCCTCAGGCAACACACCCCTCCATTAGAACCTGCTCTGGTCAACACTTCCTCTCAAGCCCTTGGTTTTGGCCCTCACATGTTTAACATCCAAGACTGCAAAAGACACACTGCTGGCTGCTAGTAGGTCACCTCCTCCAGCCCACTCCACAGACAGCAGGCTCCATGCTCTGCTTTGTTTGGTGTCCCTGCCTGACTCACAGATGGGCATGGTGTGGATGAGAGGAAGTATGACAGGATTTGTTCTGTTTTAGTGTGTATAGGTTACAAAAATAACCACATTTTTCTCTAATAATTTCGTTCGCTCATTGGTTGTTCAGTGGTTGCTCTTAAAATATTTCTGGTCCAGCTGTATTCTGAATTGAGGCAAATCACGTTATTTGTTTGAACTGCTCTGTTTAGCTTGCAGAAGAAGCTGCAAGATAGCATTGATCCTTCATGGCTGCATTGTGTACATGGCTCCAACACATGCTGGCAGCTGGGTATCTTCTAGGACTGAAGACTTCTGTTCTGAGATGTTTTTGTGGCAGTGGATGTGCCTGCCAATGGCTGCAGAATGGACTTGGCAGTCAGGGGCCAAGCAGAATTCATTGGCCTAAACCTCTGTGAGGCTTTTGTGGATGAGGAGGCAGCTGGATGCTGGTGGTTGATCTCTTTAGAAGGGCTCTCATCCATGATGGTCCTGAAGAAAAGAGGAAAACTCTGTGGTGAGACTGCACTCCAGATTTGACAATCTGCATTCTCCTCACCAGCTCTGAAAACTGAACCAAAAGCTGCCAGGCCTGGGAGAAGCCCCAGGCACAGGAGCTTCCCACACAAGGCACATGCTCTCTGCCTATGCTGACTCCAGAGTGACTACAATAATTCAAACCCAAACTGTCATGCCACAAGTCCTCAGTTGTACTTCTTCAAAGAAGCAACAACATGATGCTAAATTTACAGCAAACAGGTTCCAAAATGAACACGTTTTAGTGCATGTGACACTTCTCTAATGCCTACTTTATTTTCCAGAGCTCATTTTAACATGAATTTGTGTCAGGGAAAAAACCCAAGTGGGATGTCAGGAGCCCTTCCTGGAGTGTACTGGAGGAGAATTTTGAACAAGTGCCACAAGATCTTTGCAACAGACACAGCATTGGCTCTGAGTGGGGAATAAGAGAATGGAGCAGTAAGAACACAGCAGAACTCTGGGCTATTATTCAAGAAAATACAAAATCTACAATACTCAAGCTATAAGGAACATGGGAAAATGTTTTGCTAGCTTTTGACAGCCAAAGGTAAATGTCAGCAATAAAAGGAATCCTTTCTACAGAAGAAGCAGGAGACCCCAGAGACAACAGTGAAATCTGCTTTTCCCTGTTGTGAAGTTCCTTCCATTTTCCCCAGATGCATTCCCATGCACATGCCTGGTCCTTGATGACCCAACAGCTGCTGGTCCTGGAATGGGCCTTTGTTGGCTGGTGCTGCCCACAGACTGGTGCTGCTCTTGGGATCCAGAGGCAGCCAGCGTGCTGTGCAGGCCCAGGAGAGCAGGTTCTTTGTCCAGAGGCTGGGCTGAATTCTCTTGATGAGCCTTTGCCCGGGATTGCTGTGTACACTGCCTATCCTCCTCTTGGCTGGGTATTTTTAGGCTCCTGTGGTTCCTTGTTTTCCAAGGTCTTGCTGCAACATCCACTGCAGAGGCAGGTGAACGATTTTTTGGAGGGGTTGGAATTAGACAAGGTTTTGTGTTGGAGAACACTGCACCCTCCTGAGCCTGTGACAAACCTGAAACAGAGTGGAAAGCACAGTGATTTACTAGTTCATCTGCTAAATGACTAACCCAGGGAGGGAAAGGCTCTGGAGATGCTGTGTGATGGAGCTGGGTGGGCAGATGTGTCTTGATGTTCCTCTGACAGTTGGTTTGGGCTCACTGTCAGCCTCCCTGCCAGCACTGCTGGTGCTGTGCCAAGCATGGAACAGCTCATAGGCAGAGCTCACGGGGCACACACAAGCTCACCTGCCGTCCTGTTCTCAGGCAGGATCACACCTGCATCATTCCCCACCAGTGTTTGCACTGGCTTGTTCTAAATACTCAGGACTCCTCCCAGTGATCTGAAGTGCAAGGCATAGGAGTAATCACAGATGAGAGGATCCACTTTTTAAATCAGAGGCAGAGATCATGGAATCTCGAAAGTGCCTGACTTCTGGTGAAAATACTGCACTTCATGCAGGGCTACTTTCTGGCTGCTTGTGTTTCAGCCATGTAATTCTCTCCATCTAATATGTCCAAGCACAGAGAAGAAAAACTTGTTGCTGACTTAAAAATATAACCAGCATGCACACATGCTTAGAACCATTCTAAATATAGCAGAGATCTGATTGCTCTTGTCTATTGAAAGAACCAACCATTCTATAAATAGCAGGGATCCAATTGCTCTTGTCTGTGAAAAGAACCAACTGTACCTAAGTGCCTGGTGTACAGGGTCCAGGGCAGGAACATAATCTAAAGAATGTGCCACCAAAACTTAGGCCCAGAAAGTTCATCTCTGTGGCTCCCAATACATCCCAATGGGAATGTATTTCACTGCCTAGGTAAAGCTGATAAAAAGTTTTCATGGAACAGTATGTATCATACTACATACTTTTAAAATGTCTAAACTTCATATTTGTTTTTAAGTACAGCCACTCTGAGAGACTGGTATGTCTGACTCAAGAGCCTGAAATAACATTCAACGCCTTCCAAAAAATGCAGTTTATATGGATCTGATGCTGCAAACATTTTTATGTAAGAGTGGCTTTGCTCAGACGACTTGTCCTTTTCTGGTCAGAAGGATTGCTTCCAGCAACAAGTTCTTCTGTGAGAAATTCAGATTGGATTGGGCACACTTCTGCATGTAATTAGAATCCTGGTCAGTCCTGCCTGCCACCTTAGACAATTCTAGATTTCAAATTACTCCATCATCATCCAGCAGATTTAGTTAGAAAATGGACAGATCCATATCCAACCATTCACAGTGCTATAGGGCATGATACCCACACACTGTGAGATGTTTGTCTTGTCAATCTACAGAGATGATGAGACCATCATACTCAATGTAAAGAAATCATATAAAATCTGAACAGGATCAGATTAAATCTAAAGAGACCATGAGATCATAATCTAAGACTTCTGTGGTCACTGGACAATAGGCCATTCCTTTAGATTTTCCCAAACAGCTTTCATTCTTGTTAGGGAGATAGTGGTTTTAGTACTGTTAATACATGTAGAGGCTTTGAATAACTTAATGATCTTTCCAGGTTTTTTTTGTTCAAAATATAGTATATTTTTCTAAATTTTAGTAGATCCATTTTTACCCTTGAAAGAAACATAAAATGAAAACTCACATGCTTTTACTTATGGAGAAAAAAAAAGAGTTGTTTTTATTAACAACAGAAAAAAGACTGAAGTTGTAATTATATACGGTGCTCTATTTAATATGTGTTTGGAATAACCATTATTAATGTTTTTAATATTTTTAAAGACAATATTCAAAAAGTAGTGGAGAGTGGGAATTCTGCTTTCATTCATGTAAATGCAATTTCAGAGAAGACTTTGGCTTTATTCCTGAGTAGAAGAGCATGTTCCATTTTTAAACCTTTTATTGAATGCATCCTCTTGGTTGCATATCTTTCCAGAATTCCCAGGTGCTCAGTTAAACCTTAATCATTAGCTCAGTCATTATTTACATCAACTGGGTTCAAATACAGCTCAGTAGGAATCACAGTATTTTAGACTCACCTGGCACTGTCATAAATTAATGACACAAGGTAAAAGACAGAGACATGTCCTTATACTAGACTTGTTGCTAAGCTAGTCTAAGATCACCTTGCTCCTCTTAATTCTACATACTCATACTGAAATATATCAGCTGATGGTCAACACAGCAGGCCACAATGTCCTGCTTAAAAACTGGGATGGATTGCTTAGGGTCTGGCTCTGCAGTGGCTTTTTCCAATTGCTGCTCTGGAACACAGAACCCAGATCTCCTGAAACACTGGGGTTACCAATGCATCTGTCTACAAACAGCACATGTTACTGCCCAATGCCAACCCTTCCCCAGGGGTTTAGGTCCAGTACCTGAGGAGGAGTGGGAAGAAGGGTCAAGTGAAATCCTTTCAACGAGGTCCTTATCCTTATCTTCACCCTCATTCACCTTCAGTGCTTGGCTGGTTTGTTCTTGCTGACCTGTTTGCAGGCACCTAGACAACATCAAGTATCACACTTTAATTAGCTTTTGAGTGTGTTTATGCAGCTGGTCAAGTGCAGCTTGGCATGGCCACTCAGACAACACCCAGGCAGTGGATTTAGTTACCCACTGTTAATTCACACCTTCCAGGAGATATGAAAAATCATTTTAATTGGGTCAGCCATCTAAGATGCCTGTGTCTGATTATCTCAAGCATTTTAAAGTTAATCAGGTGAAGTGGGACAGATTTAAAATACTACCCAGTGAAGTAAGCTCAGAGAAATAAAACCATTTTTACTTCCAAAATAACCATTACCTGTCTGTGAGATCTATGAGATCTCAGCAGGGTGGCATTTGTCTTTTGGCCTTTTGCTTGCTTAGGCCAATGTGCTGCTTGCAGAAAAGCTCATCTCCTTTCAGCTCTTTTACTGTCTGAGGGTAGACACTGTCAGGGCCAAGAATGGCTCACCAGTTATGAAAAGTCATTTCTTTGACCATCCTGCCTGTGCTCCAGAAAGAAGGAAGAGGATTCTTCTTCCTTGCCATCCCGGACTCACTCCAGGTGACTGCCGCCCAAAGCAGGCACAGGAAGGCACAGACTATCCCTTGAAACCACCACCAGGTGGCCAAGACACTGGTTCTATTTTTGCAGCGAAAATGAATGCAGAGTTTATTGCACGGCAAGATTTCCCCGGCGGTCTCACCCCTTGTGCTGCTCTGTCTGTGCTCCCAGGTCAGGGGACACCTTCTCCTGATGTAGATCTCTTCCTCCTCCAGAGCCACAAGGGTTTTCTGTCTTCAAACCAGATGGTTTCAAAGGGCTCACAGCAGGTGACTGTGGAAATAGCAGGAGTTACCTAGATATCCCTGGGAACTCTTTCCAGCTCCATTTCTAGATGTGGATTTTAGAATGCATCAAAGCCCACTGTTGTTTCTGAGTTTTGAGATCATCCCTCATAATTTTCTAAGTCCTCAGTTTTAAGAAGTCCCACTCCCCAGTCATTTACTGCTACAGCCTGAGGAATCCAGAGCAGCAGTTAAAAAATTCTTGATTTATATTTCACTGGATATAAGCCTATAGCACCTATACCAAAATGCATATTAAGGCCAGTGCCACAGAAACTGTGTCACTCAGTCTATGACCACAGTTCGATTCCACATCCCAGTTTTTAGCACACAGTAATTCACTAAAATGTTCAAATTTGTTTCAGAAAAGCTTCCCATGCTGAGGCAGTGGCAGCAGAAAGAAAAGGGCAGTACATATTTTTTCCCTGCAGTTCTTTAACCTCTGCTGTCAGCATTAAGTCCATGTCCTGTGCATCTCCCTGATTTACCCCAGCCTGTTTAAATCTACTTGCGTGCTGCTGTTCCTTGTTGAACCTCAGGGTCAACAAAAGCTGACCATGGCAAGCCAGGCTGCTCCCCTTTACACCCATGGGTATCATCTCACTGTATTACTGCCAAAATGAGCAGGCTGACCCAAGGGCAGAGTCACCACCCCACTGCCAAGAGGAACAAACTTTGGCTTTGTGTTTGTTTAGTCAATAGGAATGACCTTGCAGTATTAGCAAGCTGTTTACAACAACATCAAAGAAACACTGCTGAAAAAAGTATTTTTCTTAATAGCTGTTGTAGCAATACTACCAAATTTTGCAATCCTGCCTTGTACTTTGCTCATTGCAGGATGTTAGGCAGTCTGCCCCCAGCAGCTGATACATGATTTTCATGTGTTCCCTTGCAGCTAATGGGCCACTGCTGCTAACACACGGGCACATGCAACATCATGGCAGGAGACTCTCTGTCCTCCCTCAAATACATGTTGGGGGTTCTTGGGTGACAGAAGAGAGTGAACTGCTACAAACCACACTGGGAGTTCAGTTTATGCCAGGAGTTATGGGGGTCACCATGCAGGAATATGAAGTACACAAGAAAAACATACACCTAGCTTTTGCCTCCTCTCGTGGAGGGCCTTGGCAGGGTTCCCACATATAACTTGACGGAGTCCTAAGAAAAACAGGAAAAAAGAAAATGTTTTACTCCAGCATTTTACAAACAGTGCAGTCCTTGAAGTCAGTCAATATAATTTCCCATAGACAGGAAGTTGTAATATTTCATGGTGTAGGTTCACAGTATTAGCTGGTATAGCCTGACACTGCTGCTAAGAGGCAATTTCTCTGCTTCCACCAGAATCTGTCTTCTTTTGCTCCTGCCCTGCCTGCTTAGTTGTGCTGGTGCAAATATTTGTGTGGACACATGGTCAGTCAGATCAGGGAACAAATTCAGATTTAAAAAAATATGATTTTTGGGGGTTTTTATTGTTTGTTCTGCTGGATTATTTTTCAGCTGGATCTTGATCAAAATCAGGTTAACAAGAGATAAGTCAGCAAAGGATCAGAAGAAGCAGTGAACATTGGGTGAAACTGTAGTGTATCAGTAGTGTTAGCTGCCTAAAAGTGCATGTAAAATTATGGCCTTATTCCCTGGCAAGCTGTACTTGGTTTCCATGTACATTTCCAAACGTGCACTCAGCTGTTGACTCTGCATTGCTTCATCTAATCTATCACCCTGAGTCCTGCCTATAGGCAGGGAACTGAGGAGAGACTGGCATCTGAGAAAAGCAGCCCACAATGCCTGGAAACAAATGCCATCTTCCTATCTAATCTGCAGTTTGTGGACTGGTGGAGTTACACTGTTAAGGTGTTCCCAGAAGTCAGGGAAGGATGAGTGGTATTTCCAAGTGACTAGGGCAAGAAGGGCAGTGGCAGACCTATGTTTTGGGCTAGCCTGTAGATCAGGATGTGAAGTCAAGGAACTGACTCCTCCTGCTGAGGGACCAGCCTCTGGAAACCCAAACCAAAGTGCTCATTGAGAGCAGCGATGCTGCAGCAGTATGAGACTGCAGTACACACAGTCTGAGCACATGATCCAGTGGGGAGTCAATGTGCACCACCACACCTCTCCAGAGGACTACCTTGGACATGTCCCATGGCTGAACAGGCTGTGGCCTGATGCTACTCAAGCAGACAGCTCTGATGAGGTCTGAAAGGCAGTACCAGCCGGGCAGCAGCATTGCAGCATTGGGCTGTGAAAAGGGACAGCAGCACTTGGTGCATGACGATGGGGGTTGAGGGGTGGGCAGCCCAGGTGACTCACACCTCCTGCTGCAAGGGGAAATAAAGGAAAGCCTATGCTAGAGCAGGTGGGTCTCGTGGAACACAACATATGCTGAATCTGATTAGCAGTGGCATGGGTGGGTGGTATTCAAAGCACCCTGACTCTCATCAGTAATAACATTCAGAAGGAGGTGGAGGTGTGGGAAAGAACAGGATTAAAAAGCATACATTACCATGTGTCAAATCACTGGAGTCATCTTCTGTGACCAGCTTATCAGGAAAAACAGTGGGATCTGGAAGAGAACAGTTACCGGACAACAGGCTGGCATCACTACGTGTCCCTACATTAGCAGAACACTGTGCATTTCCAGGTCTGGAAGTTGTTGGGGGTTTTGGGCTGCCTCCAGACTGCTTTGCTACTTCCCCAAGATACGAATCTAGAAGAGAGATTTCATTAGTGTAAGCACAGTTGTGCAAGGCATCAAACCACACCATCACTGTACCTTGCCAATATGGTGAGTACTGCTGCATATCTGGAGATATAGGGGACAAAAAAATACGTAACTGCAGCTACAAGAAACATGCTGGAATGGGTCCAGCCTAGAGACAGAGGTCTTCCAGTGCTGCACAGTCGTGTCAGAATCTGGGGATCCCTAACTAAACTGATATTCCTTCCTATCCTTCTGCTGCTGCTGGGCACCAGAGACAGACTGCTGGTGTTATGGATTAGGAACTGCTCTGTGCTCACCACCTACCTCTGGTTGCCCCATAGGTGAGCCTAGATGCATCCAGGACTCTGCTACTTTCCCTGCCTGCATGCCCAGGATAACTGTAAGCTGCCTCTCATTTGCTGCCAACTGCCCACAGGGGAACAATTCCAGACTTGTGACAGGCACAGCCGAGGTCTCAGTCTTTAAATGCATTGCTTAAATGCCCTGGCACAATGCATATGGTGATGGACACCTTACCAGAGCTACCAGTCAATCAGGGCAAACTGTACCAGGGGTTACAGAAATCTGGAAATGGAAGTGATAGATTTCTCCAGTATTGCCTCAGAGACAGATAGTTGTCTACCACAGAAGGAAAGGTGAAAACCGTTTTTGTAATGATACAGGACACTAAGGTTTATACAAAAGCTAGCAAAGGCAGACAGAGCCTTGTCCTCTTATCTGCTCAACTGCTGGCTGTCCTGGGAGCACAAAGAGCAGCATAGGCAGCCAACAGCCCATGGGAGAGAGAATTTCATTTCAGTGCCCAGATGAATAATGTCCTTTTTGAAGTGTTGAGCATCTACGGGCTCCAAAGTGAGGCATCACCTCTGTGAAAATATGACCATTTCCTTAAGAGTTGAGTGATAGGGGCCTTTAATATATCTTGGGCACAGCTGTTAATATGAACCCATGAAATACACACCATGTGAAAAGTACCCAAACCAACACTGCTACTGGGAAGAAAAAAGTACTGGGATGCCTGAATGTGACCATATGAACTTACTGGTTTAGAGCTGCCAGCAAGAATAAAAGTGTGGTTACACCAGGAAATTACATGAATTCACAATTTTGTGCTCTGCCCCTACTGCTTTTGTCAGCAAACTTTGTTAACTAGTTTTCTGAACCTCAGGTAACAATGCCAAAGCACGATCACTGAAGGATCAGATTTTAATGGATTTTTTCCCTACCATGACTACTATTACAACTAATGATTTGGACCCATAGGGATTCAATAAATGACAAATGTATGTACTTATTCCAAAACAGACTAAATTTTTAATGGGCTACAGTTGGCAGGCAAACCACAACCTGGGGAGGGGGCTGGGAAGCTAACTGCATTGCCCACATTAATGGGAAGCAACATGAGCAGTTATAGGAAATACTTTGCAATATTTAATAGTATGTGGTAAAGTGCATGTAGCATGACACATAAAAGCATGGACATCTGAACTATTATCAAGGCTGCAGGAAGGGGACAACAGATTTACTTTCAAACCATTTCTTCTCTACAAATGACTGCAATGAACTTAATCATAATAACAAAGAAAGTGGAACAGGTTTCTTATAAGACCATGCAATTTTCCTGGGATGTTGCTACCACTGAAGGGTTGTAACCAGATAGCCTTTCCTGTTATTAAACTGGAATAGGAAATCCTACTACATCCATGCTACACAACTGTTACCATGGAAAGAGCTGTGAACAGCTGTTGTTGAAACATTCCTTTCCAAGCTTTGCTTCTTCCCATCATGCAATACAAGCCCTAAGTACAGGCTCCCAGCTACTGCTGTATTTGCTTGATGCTCTAGAAGTTGTCTGCATTTTTTGATCTTGATGCACAGCTTAGGACAACTTTCATTTAAATCTGTACTGTTATCTGCTGAACTCCAGCTTTCTTACTTCCCAGGCGAAGACGACAACATCCTTTGTCCCTTCACTATGAGTGAATATTAACTTTAAAGAGGTCAGCTTGCACTTCATCTTTCTTTTATTACACATCATAATTTGAAAAATGAACCCCAACAGGAAACCTGTCATACCTAACCATGAAATGTCTTTGGCTAAACCACCATCCTTGATGGATTCCTTGATGATTAGAGAATCCTCATGCATCTTCTTGGAAGGAGGGAGAGCAGTCTGGCTTGCTCGTATTCTGTCCAAATACTTCAAGTGGGGAATGAGTTTTTTTACTTCTGCTCTGTAATTATAATCTGGGTCCTGGAGAAATTGAGAAAGTGGTCAGTTTATTTAACAGTCTGTGGACTCTGGCACAGTACTGTTCAATTTGTATGAATTCCATATAATTTCAAATGCTCCTCATATAAGCTCTACTTGAATTGATCATGAAAATATCCTGAGGACTGCAAAGACATAGCCTTCACCCAAAGGTTCCTTTGTTGTTTACCCACTGATGACTTTGCCCTTTGTTATATTATGCATGATGTGCAAAAGCATAGAAGGCCACTGATGCCCATGGAAAGCCTAGGTACCCTAAGCATTCAGTCAATCTGTCTCCCTGCTTTTGTGATTCTCTGGTGTTTGCATCAATACTCAGGTGATAGACTTGAAAAATGTTATGAGTGTTGCTACACCTGCTGATGGAGAAAGAAAGAGCACTTCCATGGATTGTGTTTTTAAAAAAATGCATAAAGCAAGAGTGCACTGATAGTGGCAGAATACAGAATACAGAATACAAAAAGCAAATATTTTGCTTTTCAGGATATCACATGAAATATTAGAAACTCTCACAAAGCCAAGTCCTCATTCAATATAGAATGGTCACAAACAGAAATCTTTTTGTGGGGTCTGGCTGGCTGGATGCTCCCTCCCTCTGCACAATGCAGTAATGACGTTGGAAGAGGGAACTCACCAAACAAAATGTGTTAGTTGCTGTTAAGAGGCAGACACTACTTTTCTCAAACTCTTTAATCTTAATTTAGAAAAATGAGTCAACCATTCTCAGCTACAGCCAATTCTCAGCTATATTCTTCTCTGTTGGAGAGAAGAATCATGTTATACTCATGTTACATTACAGCATGAGAGGCTGCAGAATTTATCATCAAGTTGTTGCTCTTGGTTTAGATAACAGGGGAAGATGAGCTCATCTGAAAATCAAATTACAGGGAGCAAACAGGCCATCTGAAGAAAGAGCAGTAAATTTAGCTGGACCATTCTGTAGATTAAAAGCAAATAAATAGGAGAGCTTTTACAGACCTTTGGCAAGGGCCAGACTACAAGAAGGAGCTTGAGGAATTAGAGCACACCAAAGTAAGCCCACATCTACTCTTTTCTATATGGCTTTTCTATACACCAAAAAAATGCAAACATCCATTGAAATCAAGAAAGCAACAAAGTCCACAGAGAAGCTCTCAGCAGCCAAGGGCAGGCCCCACTTTGTAACCACGTGAGAGCAAACACAGACACTGGGTGGAGACCACAGGGAACTCACAGTCTGCCTCTGATACAACTCAGTGTAAAATACACCACTGAGTGACTCCCAGACAAATTCACATCTGTGACCACTGAAACCTCCCCAGATATTTCTCTGTGGATACCTGGAGCCTGGACTGTAGATAAGATAAAGGTGGCACTATTGTCCAGGTGTTATTTCAGACTTAAGGGGAGGTTAACAAAGCCGGGAAAAAGAATGTATCACTGATAATGGAAATAAAAAAATGCAGAATTTACAGGTCACAAGGAAAGACAAATCAGCAACTCTGCTGAAATCAGTTTCCACTGGGTAAGAGACAATTTTGACAGAGAAAGACCGTGATCACTAGCTCAAAAGAAAAGACTGAGCATGTGGACTAATTAGCATTAGAGGCAAGAGATAATAATTTAACTTATAGCATAAAAGAACTTTGTAGCCAATGAGCATTAATTCCTTTGTTTGCTAAAATATATAAAGCATGAAAAGTTTTCAAAGACTTTGGGACCCTATCACCAAGAAGTCCAGAATGAAGAATGATCAGCAGGGATGCCACTGGGTGGTAACAATATTCTTCTCTCTCCTCTCTTTTCTATTTCTTTTTATTTCTCTACCTCACATTTGCTGTTAAACAAAATCTGTATCACTGACTTTGGCATAAGGTTTGCACCATAACTGGGGCAGAGGCATCTCTCACTAATCAGATCTTAGCACCTACTTGCACAGGAGTAGAGACAACCATTCTGCATGGAGAAGAGCAGGAGGGTACACCACCACATACTACTGCTCTTTGTACTTCCATTGTGGGACAACACAGGACTCATTTCCTCACCTGAACAAGCCAAGGGAAATCTGACATTTCTCCATTACAAGTACACTTAAGGACTGAAGGTGCCAAATCCTCCAAAAATCCCACTTTCAGTGAGCAGAAACAACAAGGAAATGGAATCAGACCTTCTGTGTAGTTAGGATACACTGCAGCATTTCCACAGTAGGAAGCTATGATAGGAAGTGTCAGTAGCTGTATTTATCTCCATGGGAGTAGAAAGAGTAAGCAGGCATGCCTTGTCCATCATAAGCAGGCAGTGTTTCCTTACTGCAGGAATATGTTTTTCCTCTCATGATTGCATCTTCCATAAGGGAGAAATGTTCCAAAATGGAGAAATAATTTTGGTTACAAGCAGTTACAATGTGGTCCCTTATGGATAATTCCACCAGTTCAAACTAGAAAGGCAAGTATATAATATTTTCTTTTCAATTCCAGGGAGGAAAATTATGATAGCTAGAGAGCTACCTTCCATGGCCCCTTTTACTGAACAATAAGATCAAGCCAACAATTGCATATGAAAAATGCTATTAACTCATTTTATTTAAGAAGTGCCAAGATTTAAAATATATGCCTATTGCATGATTAAGTTTTAGTGTTAGCACCTGTTTTCAAGTCTAAGTCCAGGAAAAATATGAAACCCAACCTTTTAGACACATTAACAGCATCAGCATGACTTCTTTAGAATACACAGGAAAGCTATGGAATATGTCACTGTGGGATAACAGCATCAGCTCTGATTTTGGACCTCCATTATCAGCTGTTGGGATTTGCACCATCCTTAGTGACACCTGTGTTTTACATAACTCTGGGCGTGTCCACAGGCCTTCCAAAAGACCTAGATGACAATATGTTGGTGTTTTAATATCCCAACAATGCTTTTTCATGAAGCAGGAGAAAGTGAAAGAGAGTAATACAGCTCTGAGGCAGTTCACATAGAATTAGGTCTCCCTTGCTTTGCTTGTTGAGTGCCCTGAAACCCGAATCAGATCGTGTATTACTGTGTTCTCATCTTTGTGACACAGAGGCTTTTTCATGCCTTCAACAAAATACCTCAGCAGAAATTATTATATAATTTTAGTATGCAAGAAGTGAATCACTGTATTTTGTACCTTCAGCTTTTTCTGAAAGTCTTTTTGGTCTTTTGATTTTAACCTTTCTGGGAAAGGGTAGCAAGTAGTTCCAACATTATAGCTTTTCCTAGTTACTTCAAGCACTCTTTTTCTGAGGGCTTAACTTCTGAGCATGGTGGTGTTGGAAGGCTTGCTTTGGACTGGGGAGCCTCCAAAAGAAATGCAAAACCCTCAAAAACAGGTATCTCACCACAGAATCACAAAATGGTTCAGGTTGGAAATGACTTCTTAAGATCACCTAGTCCAGCCCCTCTGCTAAAGCAGGTTCACCTGGAGCAGGTTGAATAGGGTCACATCCAGATGGGCTTTGAGACTCTCCAGGGGAGGAGACTCCACAGCCTCTCTGGGATACCTGCTCCAGTGCTCAGACTCCAAGAGAAGTTTTTCTCCTATTGCTGGGAAACAGGCCCGAGTCTTTACTAGCAGTCTCATATTTCACTTGTGGTATTCTTGGAGACCATACTGATGAGACCACAAAATCAACAGAAGTCAAAAATGGGAAATGCATCCCATGTCATCATTTAGAATGATGCAATAGGAAGATGCAGAAACATTTCTCATTTCCAACTCATGGTTAAAAAGCACTGACAAAAAACACAATATGGTTTCCAACCATATTGGTTTGGTACAAACCAAGTCCTCACCTCTGCAGAGTCTGCAGTTGGCTTCAGGCAAATAAGGTTGCCCTCCACTGTCAGGTGGCTTAGTTTGCAACAAAGTCGTAGGAACTGCAGCTGGTTGATGTCCTCAATATTGTTCCCTTCCAGGTCCAAAACCTCAAGGTGATCCAGCCAGGTCAGCTGGCTCAGGTCAGAGATATTGTTATAAGCAATGTAGAGTTCCTCAGCAGAAGTAAACAGAATAAACATGTAAACCATGGGCTTGCACAAGTAACACCAAAGCTTTGCAAAATGTTTTCTAATATTTGAAATACTAAATGTCACAGGATGAAACTGTGCAAGGTAGTGAACATTTTATAAAGTGTAGTTGTTGCAGCCTTAAACAAGTGCAAATTTAGCCATATACTGCTTTAGGTATACTCAAGATCAGACCTGAATGTTACACTTCATTTTAAAAAGCTATATTGTAGCATCTTTTAAACTAACTCATGCAATTCAAGGCATAAAGCCAAAGCCAGCCAGAAACGGTGAGGAGAATGAAGACTAAAAGTAAAAAATATCAACTGAAGATAATCCTGAGACTGTAATTTGGCAGGATGCATCTATACTTACTTTTAGAGAGCTGCAGGAAGAGATCCCATCTAAATCTGAGAGCCCACACCGAGCCATCCACAGGACATGGAGATGAGACAGTGAGGTTCCAAGATCCCTTATAAAAAACAATTCAAGCTCAATTTGAATGAGTGAAAAAATTCAAGACTTGCTTTTTTTTCCCTAAGACTAGGCCATTGCTACTTCCTTCAAATCTCATATTGTTTACAAGAAATTCCATTAAAATGTTCACCCTTGAAAGTGAGGAATAAAATTATACCCCTCTTTACTTATCCCACTGCCATATTTGTTCTTGTATGACAGCATGTCATCCCAGTTCTGTTTGATTAAGTTTATTCCAAGAGCTACATCATGCTAGTTCTGCCATAAATCACAGGCAATTGCCAAGAATTAAGTGGAGTTTTCTCATGCTGGCATCATTGGCTGTACTCATATAACCCAAATTAACATATCTGAGCTGACTGCACAGTCAGCCTCACTCTGTCCCTCTTACAGAGTTACCTCTGTTCTGATTTTGCAGTTGAAAGGAGTAACACTTTTGCCAAATAACATTTTTTGAATCAGCATAAAATTATAATCCTTTCCATCCTATTTTCCCACCCTTTGGGTGTAGCAAAATATCAATAAGGGATAATTTTTATGAACTTTAAACTTTCTGGTCATAACCCAGAAAATCACACAGAGACCTGCTTGAGTCCATGCAAATGTAATGTCCCACTGACATTACAGTGCTGCACAGTACAAACATAACACAAATAAGGGTGGCAAATCAAACTGGGGCCTTAATCACCTGCCATCTTTGGTAACATTAAGTTGAATAAAGCCACTGGTCAAAAATAAACAAAATACAACACTTTATCAAATCCCAAACCAACCAAAAGCTTAGAATTCTCAACTGTAGCCATGATATCAGAGTATCTGAATAATAAGGAGCTAAACACTGGGTAACTAAATTCAAAGACAGTTTATCAGAGGAAGTAGAAACTAGCATGGAGTTCACAGAAACACAGTAATGGCTGAGTTGGAAGGATCTTGTCCAACACCCATACTCAAGCTGGGCCAGTTTCTCAGAAGTGACTAAAATAGTTCTTAAATAGAGATAATCGGACCTCAGAATTTTGGATTTGCTATATCTTATAATATTCATTCTTATAACACAGAGAATAGGAAGTTATCTACAGAAAATTGCTGAAGATAGAAATCATGGGGGCTCTTGTAGTTTTGAAATATCAAGGTAAAGTTGTTGTACTCATGTCTTCTCTTTGTGGATGACAGGGAACAAGACCAGCTTTGCATTGCCCTCTGAGAGCCTCATGCAGCTTTGATGCAGCTTTGCAGCAAACCCCTGTAGTCAAGCTGCATGTTCCAGGGATACTGGGCATCCAGCCAGTCCCAGAGGTCAGGAAGGAGGGCTTTTATGAGTGGGATAGACATGTTCTTACCTCTATCTTTTTGTTGTTTCTCTACCACCTGAATACTTGGGAAGGGCCTTGTCAGGAAAGGAGCCTGTGTAAGCCTGAATAAAGGATGAGTGCAAGAAAAAGTATCCCCAGGTGCCTCTCTTCTGTGGTGGGCCAAATGCAAGGTTGAATGGGAGTTTCTAGGCAAAACTGGGGGTTTTCACCTCTCTGCCTCCCAGGGACTGGTATGTCCATGGGCATCATTCAGACCTATCTGATTTCATCCATCCTCTACCACTGCAGGGGCTGTATGCAGTGGGTGTCTCTAATTACCCCTTCCCTGGATGCTGCCCACTTAAACAAGCCCACAATGGATACACCACACAATGAGCTTATGTAACATTTTATAGCTTTTGAGGTACAAACAGTGCAGTTGATTCAATGGCCAAAACTAAAGCAAAAAAGAAAAATCTCAGTGTCATTGAACATCTCTTTCCATCCAAGGGTAGTCTTCCCTTGAGGAGAAAACCTCAAATGATATGAACCACAACACCTGCAGTGAATTTTGTGTATCCAGAAAGCTTGTCTCTAGTGAGACAAGGTTAAGAAAAGCCAAATTCATATCACCACATCCTTGGCCTGGCACAAGATCTTCCAGGGTCTATTTACATTGTGTATATTTTCTAAATAAAACAAAAACTGATTCTAAGGCTTCCTTAAGGAACAGATGCCTCCCAAAGTAATATTTACAGAAAATTTATTATTAGATTTGCAAGCTGCATGCCTATAATAAGAAAGAAATTAAATTAAATTACAAAAACAGAACCTACCATCAAGCAAGGCCAACACACCCATAAACACAAATATGGCATTAGGAATAACATGAAGGGATTGCCTGCTCATTTCATGACCCTCTTCAAGCACTGATGAGATTTTTAAATTTTGGGGGAAATTTCTCTTCTGCAAACCACTGAACAGAGATAAAGGGAAGTAGTCAGTCTCATTTTTGTGCCATTGAAATACTGTTTCTGATGTAGAGGAAGATATGGTGAATGGACTTTATTTCCATTTTTAATTTGTCTTGAATTTTTAACTGAAGAGTTTTTGCTACAGAATGAGATTGCAGTAATATGCTTTTCCTAATGTTTCTCTGTCAATATAAAGAATGCCAAAGCAAAACAGAGGATTAATTCCCAAGCAATTTTTACACAGGTTCCCAAGAACAAACAGTTATTCCCTCTAGTCCTTGATCACTTCATGCATTTGTGGAAGCAGTTTCCTACTCATACTCAGAAGTCTAAGACTTGAGAGTTAAATCCTATTTTTCTCTGACAGTTTTCTGTTCCAGAACTGACTATGGCTAAACCCAGCGCACACAGACAGTGCCAGTCCCTACTCACACTGTGTGCTAGCTCATGCATGGCACACTCACTTGGAATTATTAGCTAACAAGTCCTTAAAGCATTCTCTGGCTGTGCACAGCATCAGAAGAAAACCCTAACTGAAATGCCTTCTAAAGCCTACTTACCTTACTCATCACAATTTGTGCTACTAAGTTTAATCTCAAATCCATTCCAGTTTCATCCATGGGTTGCAGCCCTGACTCTCCTACAGATAACTGGCATAAGTCAGGAGTAGCACTTTCCAGGCTAATAGTAATCAAAGTTGATGAGGATTTGTATTTCTAACAAAGGAATTAGGTTGCACATGCCATGTCTTGGATACTTGCAGAAGGCAGAACCTTTGGCAGAACCAAACACTGCATGTTTGCAATGCATCCCAGTGTTTGATAACAGGGTCTTGTTATTAAAAAAATGCTTAAATTGACACTTCAGAATAGAAAAAATTATGGAAGCTAATGGGAAGTGGTTTCTTATAGGCTGAAGTTGGCTGTCCCAAGGCTCATCTTTAACTCAAGAAACAAAACACTAAGAAAGCATCAACTTTGTTGCAGTGTTTGGCATGACTTGGCTCAGTTTTGCTCTCTTGTTTCAGGGAAGAGACTTAGCAGCTCATGGTATCTCTCCTCCTGCCCCTCAAGAAGGGGACTCTAGCTCTTATGAAGAGCAAATGACTGCCACCCCTCTTTCCTTGCTAATTTAAAGGCAATGAGGAGAAGAGGCAAAAGGACTTCTTCCCCTTTGGGCCCTACTGCAGAATCAAATTCCTCTTGCTGACACTAGGGTCATGCTAGCTGCTAGAGGAGCCTAAAATTCTGGATCATGCAGTCACATTTTGGCCCTGCAGATTTTTACTCCTGCATCTGAAATGAGTCATCCCCAGTCAGAGATGTTATCTCAGCAAAGTACATCTGCAAACATTTTATTCAGTAACTAACAAACTAATCTTTTGGAAACTGCATGATTCGTGCTGCAGCATCAGAGAAAATTCCCTTGTTAATTACAATAGAGATAATTGCCCTTAAGAGCATGGCTGCTGGAAGGTGAAACAGCCATGTAGCTCAAAGCAAGCTGCTCACAACTGCACGCACCTGCATTTCTGAAAATTCTTCTGAAATATTTTGGCTGGTGGGACAAGAACTTAAGAGCTTGCAGGAGATGGGAGTGTCTCCTCTGGGACCAGCTCTAGAGCATCTGGCACATCCACCTTGGGGGGGGTGAGAGCAAAGTGAGGAATTGTTTGAGCATACATGACCACCATGGGTGTGCAAGTGTACACACAGGCATGTTTTCATTTATGTTAAGTGCAGAGGGTGAGATCAGCCCAAACTGGGGAGATACATTTACTGACTTTTATTTAAATAATAGAGTCAAAGGGAATCTGCACTCTGATAATGATTTACGTGGGTAGACTATTTTAAGGTAATAATAAACTCTTAATAACAATTTATCAGGGTAGTAACACAGAAAATCCTCTATAATTTTACATGCAGTGTAATAAAACACTCCCTCCAAAATAATCATTGACCAAGGCTGAAATTAATGAGACACGTCAGAGATGAGGATTCTCCCATGTTGGGCATGATACATACATACAGAAAATTACAGAACCTATTCCAAAAGCAGAAAGTAGGATTGAAAAGTTTGATGGCTGAAAGAAAAAAGCTGTGACACTGTACAAGGCTGGTGGCAGTTGGTCATATGATGCAGCACAGGCGTGTTCTAGTGATGTGCAACCTACAAAGACCTTATAGAAAGAAAGAGAAGACACTATAGAGGAAACATAGCTCCCATTAATACAAAGAATAATCCAAATCTAGTGGAAAAGTGTCCTGTCCCAAGTGACATGGAAACTGGGAACTTTACAGGAATTAAGAAACAAAGCCATTATATATCCTGCTCACCCCTGCTATGGTTCATTCCAGACAGGTCTGAGGCAGAGAGATGGAGCATGGGGTGGGGATGTGTATATCATAACCTTTGATGGTGATAAACAGAGGATTACAGCCCCTGAAGCTGCCAAACCAGAGTCCTCCTGAGTAATTACTCCACATGTGCTCCTACACACACACTTGCCTGCAAAGCACACAGCGAATATCAGATCATGCTTTTAGTATCCCAAAGTGCCAAGAAATCAACATAGACTCTCCTAGTTTCACTTTTAACCCAAAAATTTGCATTTATAATTGATTTTGAGAAAATAATATTAATAAACTGAAGGTTCAAAGCCTGGGTTTCAAATGTCTCAAAATAACTGCTGCAGGGATGGGAACTCATCGAACAGCCCAGTGCTTCTGTGAGGGTCTTGGCAACACCCTCCCCACTTGTGCACAACCATTTAGTAATTTTTCCCATGAAATCTGATGCTCCCATCTTGTCATCACTCCCCCAGGCTGAGGAGAGAGCAGAGGGGCAAGGAACAGTTTGGCTCACAGCATCTAATAAGAAGTTTGAGAAATAATGTGTTCTTCCATGAATCCAACATCCTTGTTCTTCAGGGACTGATTTGATCCAGCCAAATTTTTACTGGATGAATATCAGACTTAGAGAGCCAAATCCTACTCTTGGTTTCACGACAATAAATCTTGAATAACTCCACTGAGCTCAAGCTACCCAGTAAACACAACAGCAAAACCCTGAACACGTTTGACAGTTTAAACCCCATCTTTTCTTCTTGGAATCAGTTTTGAATCATTTACCTAGAAATAAAGCACTAAATCCATGGAACTTGCAAGCAGTTCCACACCTGCATCTGTTGAGTAATCTTCAGAAGCAATACATCTAAAATAGCCATTGATGCAGATTTTATTTATTTTAAAGATTGCTCTGAAATAAAGATTGTTAGAGAGTAGCCAAACTACAGTCTTACAAAATAAAGGAATAAAAGAATCCCATCTCTGATCTACAGAAATCAAGTGGAATTTATCAAACCTCACTGTCATAATATTGATATAGTTGATGTCAGCACACACTGGCTTGGTTGTACAGATAATTCTGACATCTGAAACAAAAACTTTTAAAGCCTGGATGTTATTTAAATCAGTAACATATGCTCTAATAGGAAGCTTACATAAAAGTTTCATTGTGTTCTCAAATAGCTGTATTCAAAATTGTAAAATTGATTGTCTGCATGTGTTCCTTGATCAAATCCACAACACAGCCCCCAAATCTGCAAGCAGTGCTGGGGCCACGTCCTTACTGTCCCTGCAATGTCCTTTCCCAGTTGAACAAATGTCATGTGAATGTGATGACCTGCCTTGCTTTGCAGCACTGCAGCCTGCTGGTTTAGCATTCACCCTTCGAAATTCAAGTAGCAATATGCTGAGAACTGTTGGCTTGGTTCTCTCTGTCTCACATCTTACATCACCATGACACACAGGCTGCCTTTAGCATCTTGTGCTCCCTTGTGCCAGGGCGAACCACGCCCCAAGGTGCAAGATAACAAGGGTCATGTCTCATCTTTTGCTGCTAGAAGGCCACTTTTAGGCTGAAATACCATGGAAATGTAGCACCTAATAATCTGGTCTCATTCTGCCTTCTGAACTGTGCAATTTTGCAACAGAAAGTGTACCTAATCCTGTTGAGACATGCTGTTGGAGACTTCAAAAACTAAACAAAAAAGCAAGTTTGCTAGGCAATTCTTAAATACATCAGAGGAAGGCTAGCTTGTTTCAGGCTGAACAGAAAGCATGCATTTACCAAATGTCTTCTTGAATAAAAATTGTGTCTATGAAATTCTGTTTTCATAATTCCCTTTTACATGCAAATGAAGAATTTCTGTGTGAACAAAAAGTTATTGTTGCCAAAGGTCTTTGCAGTAGCATGTTTCTGTTGTCCCAAATTTTTGAGGCAATCTTACCATGAAAAAGAAACTGTTTCCAAAATGGGCTATAGTGCTAATATCCCTGGCAATATTTCTCCCAATAAACAAATTTCACTATTTTATTCTAGGGTTGTGGGTTTTTTTTTTTTTTTTTTTTGTTGGTTGCTTGTGTGTTAAGTTCCAAGTTTGGAAAGGAGCAAAGATCTCGTATATTGCTGTTTTAGATGTGGATCTCAACTGAACACTTCATTGGCAGAAAAATGGGTGTATAGATCAGGGAGAACATTCAAGTTCATGCAGCCTGTGACTCTGCCTTTTCAAAGGGAGAGACATCTGCCACAGCTTTTGTGGGCTACTAAGGCAAATTACAATTCTCAAGGAGTCACGTGCTTTTGGCCAGCACTTTCACTAAAGCAAAAGCCTGAATACAAGGACAGGGCCTGGCTACGGCAGCCAAAACCACAAACTATCCAAGGCAGTCTGGCTGTTTTCCAGGATAGGAGCCAAGGACCACTCTGGTCCTGATAAGAGTATTTGAGCTCTGCCATGAACACATGTGTGGCCATGCTTCAACCAGAGACACTGCATAAAAATCCTTGTTGCACTAACATCAGTGCCCACTGCCCCCTGCACCCCCCTCCAGAGCTGGCAGGCAAGAATGGCATCTGGATACAGGAGATGACAACAGATGAAAAACCCAAACCCAGTGAGATACATCTCTGGGCTATTCCTGCTTTATACCTTTTTCACTTGTCATTTTTGCTTCTCATTACCTCATTGAAACTGCTGTAGCAACTGCAATATTACATCAAGTGCTATATTACCTTCAAGAACTTTATTTTTCATGTCAGATTATACCTCATTTAAACAAAAAGTGCTTTGTGAGACCAACAAGAGAGAGATATTTGTAAGAGGGAGTGCTGATACATACACTTCTATAACTTGTCATACTTGCGCCTAAGGTAACTGAGATGCTTACTCCCGTTTAAGTTAATACACATGAAATGTAGCTTTAATTTCAAGTGCTCTCATTTTTAGTTGCTGTCAAAAAAAAACCCTCAGAGCAGAATAATAGGCTTGATCAATGCTGGTGGAGACAGGAACAGCAATTCCTTAACACGGGAATATACACCATGTGTGGGAAGGACAGTGTAATTTTGTGTTAATTTCCTTTTGATCATTAAAATTTCTTGTCAGCTTAGTTACTGCTATAGCATTCTCACAGTGAAAGTCTCTGTAACTCAGCTCCTACAACTGGAAAGGAGTAGAGATTGCCAAAGTGTGGTCCTGTTGAACAAGACTTGCCCTTGACTACATTTTTTCCATTGTACTTCAGCTCCCACCCTTGGCATAAAGCTGCACCCCAGAGAAACTGTAGAAACCTGACACACCATGGCTGCATCCTGCTGGGTGCAGTACACCTTCCACAAGGCCAAATGGATTTCCAAACAGGAAAAAGTTGAGACACACAGTAAATAAAACTCTCACACCCACAGATCCATTGCCCCTCAGTTTAACCCCAGAGCTACTGACAGTTCCTACAGCTTTGGCAATTGTTCGTTCTCACTGTTGAAAGCTTACATATAAAAAAATAAGGGATAATGAAACTGTGGTTACAGAATGAGTTACTTACATTGAAGAATTGAATCTCACAGTGCTTTGAAATTTCCTGCATAAATAACTTTTCAGTCTCCCACATGTTGTGTGCCTGTTTCACAGTATGTTCCAGGACTGAGCTTTGGCAGAGTAAGACAGATATATTCCATCTTTGCTTTAATATAGATTTCATCCTTCAAAATCAACATTTAAAACTTCTAATGCTTCAGGGTAAACAGAAGGAATATTCTGTAAAAGATCCAAATCATCTGAGAGATTCAGTGGTGTTAAGACACTTACCACAAAAAAAAAAAAAAAAAAAAGGAAAAAAAGTACCTAAAAAAGTCTTTTTGTGTGTATCAAAAAAACCTTGAATTCTTGATTAATTGACCACACACAGTTACAGAGTTGGACCAGCTTGGAGTAGCTGTTCAATTTTTGTCATGGTAATGGCTATAGAGTTTCCACTGAAAAATAATACTTGAAATATTGCAGAAGAGGGTTGATATGAAAACCTAGAGAGAAAATGTAATTTAAAGTGATTCAGTCTGAATATACAATGGTAGAAATGCAGGTTCTTGAGATTCTTTAGATCAGGCACATTTGTAAGACACTAATCATTTCCTTCTGAGGCTGATGGCCTTTTCTTCTTTGTAATTTTTCCTTTCTTTCTTTTTTATCAGTGTATACATCTAATAAGAAAACAAAAAATAAAGAAGCTTGCAAGAAACAGATACAGGTGCAACTTGGACCTGTGAATGACAGTTCATTTCCTCCAAATTTCTTTCCTCCCTCAGCCTCTAATGTTCATTACAGATCTGCATGACAGACTTGTCTCCATATGTCCCGAGTCAAGACTTCTTCCTTAAACAACAGCTTCAAGTGGTAGGATTGTGAGGTTGATGAAGCTCAAACCAGGAGATGCCATAAGTGGTCTTTCAAACAGAGTCCTTCATAAAACTTCTGTTACCAAAAGTGTAGTGGTAGGTTTCATTATCAGACCTTTGTGTTCAGGTTCTTACCCTCACAAGAACACACAGTGCAGCTTATGGCAAAGGGTGAAGAATGTGCTCACATCTGATGAAATCACAACTTCACCTCCTAAAACACAAAGGCATTTCAGTATTTATTTCTAGCAGCTCTTGATGCATCTGCCAGATCTGATGCATCCTTTAAAGATCTCATGATAGAAGGATAAAATTTTGCCACACAACAAACAAGGAACAAAGCTAGAGAAAAAGAAGTGTGCATGTATTTTAGGGGAAAAAAGCAACAGGCCCTTTGTGTGCAGCAATATGTCTGCAGAAAATAAGAACAACTAAATCAACTCCTGTGTGGAGAATATTCTATAGAAATTAAGTAATGAAACTGATTGCACAACAAAACTCTACCTTTTTATTCATTTTTATTCCTCTCACTTGGCAGTTACAATTGACAAATACAAGCATTAGCATAATTTCCCCTCCACCCTGATTCCTTCCCTTTTTTAAAATCAGCATTTACCTTGCATTCCAAGAATGTATTTTCCCACTGAACATAATTATTTTCAATAAAAAAAAAAAATCAAACAAGCTTCGGAGAAGCAATTCCCTTGTAGGAGAGAATCAAAACAACCTACAAACACATTAAACTAATGCTGATTATTTTCTTATTTCCATGAAGACAATCTTTTCACAGCTGGATACCACTCAGGAAGGAGGCACCCAGCTTGAGGTGTTTTTGTGTTATTGTGTCACAATTAAATTCTTCTAAGGATCCAGACATCTGGGACTCTGCTGTGGCAAACCCAGGTTGAACCAGAAAGGAAACACTGTCTGAGTGTGAGTGTGGGGTGTGCAGGGAGCCAAGAGGGGCACCCAGGAGTCACTGGAGCCACCCACTCTGAAGGGGCTTTAGTCCCAGCAGTGAAAATCTCAGGAGGTGTGTTTCTGCCAGAGTGGCTCCTGGATGGTCAGCTTCCTTAACAGTTCCGCTGGCAATAGGCTAATTACTGTTGCTTCCCAACCCTGTTCTTTGGTGCTTCTCACACCATGATTATAACCATTTTTTTCCTCATCACTGGCTAAAATGAATATTTAGGTGTAAATTTTCTTAAGTGAACCCTGACACTGACAGCTGAAACAGAGCAGCTGCAAACTGCCTAATAACCAGGCACGTAAGTACTTCTTTGCTGGCAGAAATCCACTAGTTGCTATTGACATTTTGATCTATCATATCCATCCAGGGTATATAAGCAAGATCATGTTACCATCAGGCAAAGCCTTGTACACAACTCATTCAGAACACTGTGTCTGCCCTGGATAAAATAAGCAACTGAGATGGAAAATATGGCATATTTATACAGCTAACCCAGGACGCTGTAGAAACAGCAGCTAACCCAGGAGCTGAGTTGTATTTTTTTTGAATACCTGATACAGCTGGATAGGTGTAAAGCATGAGAAAATATCCTGAAAGGAAACAATGCTTTTTACCAAATAAACTCAAAGTAGAGTGCCTACTCAGATAGTGGGCAGAGAAGAGGTACAATTTTTTAAATATTTTGTCTTACCTTGCAGGACTTTACTGGCAGCCTTCCTGCCCACATTAGCTATTACTTACTCACTTTGCTTTTTCACTAGCTGTGTTCACAATGCAAAAAGTGTTGCTGTGGTCTGTGAGGATCCTCTGATGGTTTTTATGTCCCGCATTGTATGGCAGTCACAAAATAGAAACATGATAGTGGTGTCCTGGGGGAAGAAACCTGCAGATCCTCTCTGCTCTGTGAGGAGAGAGACGCACTATACACTCCTCAGCAGCCCTGCCATGGCCAGGAGACTGAAACCTGGAGCTGCAAGGGCAGACCCTGCCTCATCATCCCCTTCCTCACAGGCACATCCTGTACCTGACTGTCTGAAATAGAAGGCAGGGGAGTTTCAGCTGGGGAAGGCTTCAGAAAATGAGCTGCTGGTGGTGAGAACCATGGGAAGACACTGCAAGGCCACAAATTTGTTTTGGTGTCTGCTGTGTTTGCTGCAGAATGGAGCCCGAGCTCCATCTGTGCATTTGTACAGAAAAAGTTCCTTTGCTGGGAATCAGCCTGTCAGGTCCCTGATATCTAAGGTCACAAAGACACATTTTCTACTTTGGGCACCTGACCTGGTGAAATTAAACCAGAGGTCTACCCAGGACAGATAAGTGGTCAAAGCAATCAGATTTCCCTAGAGCCAAAGGCAGACAGGCTGATTGTGCTTTTCTGAAAATAATCCACTCAACTAAAAGAAGCTGTATTTCTATCACAAAATCATTACTTTTTATCAATAATATGAATATCCTTAAAACCATCAATGCTAAATAAAACTTGAGGTCACAGCAATTTTTCCCCGGTTTGTAATACTCTTGGGGTTCTGCAGGCACTAATACAGAGAAGACTCATTAATACAGAGATTAAGATTCAATTTAAATGCTTTCCTAGCTCCTGCAAAGCACTCAAAGCCCTCAAGACAGACTTCATAGCAACTTTCACTGCTGAAGGACTTTCAGTCCAGCTACACAAAAGAATTAACAGGAACACTTTCTACAGAAACTAGCCTGCATTTGAAATTAAATGCTTTCCCCATCCTGAAATGTGAATATGAAAGTAAACAGTGATGGTCTGGGTGCTGAAATAAGTGTTTGAAGGGATTGACCCCAACCAAACCAGAGCAGTGGTTCTCTGACTGCATGTGTAAGAACAACCACGTTATATCCATGTACCTATGTACATGTAAGTACACATCAAACATAGTAATCCAGTAATTGCAAAAGATTAGGAATGATAAGCAGAAGAAAAAGGAGGAAAAAAACTAGAGGAAAAAAAAAAAAAAAGAGACAGGAAAGGAGTAAGTAAAAATAACAAGAAAAAAAGGAAATCTAGGGGAATGATGCCCCCACGTTCCTCCTGTTTGAGGGAAAACTATCCAGAAAATAGTTGGTGCCTAGACACACTATCAGCAGTATCAAATTTTGGGGTGATCAGTGTCATGGCTCAGTCTCGTAAAAGATGTTGTAAATTGATCCAGACCCAGCAAAGCAATTATACCAATGTATTATTTTCAGCTTGTGAACAATGCCACTGAAGGCAAACTTCTCGTGGCTTTGAAAACACAATTATATTTCCTTAAACTCTTTTTTGGGTAAAAAGGAGGTTTGTTGCTAAGTTAAAATACCTGAAGATCCTGATTCAAGTCCCAAAATACTTTCAAACATTACTTTAGAGTCCATACCCTGAATTAAGAAATAATTTGTTTGGCTCTGGCTTCTTAAAGTCATAAAATTGATCAGGAAAATCTTTACTTAAATCACTTGGCTCATATTTGCAGTTATTTCTTTTCACAGCCAAGAGGGCTCAAAACATTTCAAAATGTGAATACAGAGACTTCTGTGTTGCTAGCCTTGTCTCCAGGAGCTGGTGTTAAAAAAAACAAAACAAAAACCTAAGGCTCATAAAAGCATAAGAATTGTTGATTTTGAATGTAGTCTTCACCTTGTTAATTTGAACCTCCAGACAATTTTAACAACTGAAACAGACCAGGATTACTTCCCTCTTGCTCTGAGGGATGCTTCTGCAATAGTGCCAGACGAGTTAGAGAACTGCAGCAATGAAATGTTAACTCAGTCTGGATGTAGAAAATCTGCTTTCCTTTCCCTATATCCTCCATACTCACTTTTGTCCCCACAGTTTGCAGTCTCTGCATTTCATATCACTTAAAATATGACGGCCTCTCTCTTAGAAGCAGTTTCTTGAGAAGCCCTGAGAGCAGATCACTCTTCTGCTGGCTACAATGTGAAGTGCTGAATGGGAGGAAATGAACTTCAGCTGCTGAAACAGCTTCTTCTGGAAACTTATGGGAACCAGGTCCCAAGATTCCCCTATCTGATTTAAAAGCTCTTTTGTAAAGATATCTATCTAAACATTTTTAAACAGATCTTTTCATTCATCCCTGAATTGAGAATAAAAGCAATCTGATAAAAAAATACACAGGCTACATGCCAAAGAAGTAGTAATTCATTGGCCTTGGAATATAGTTCTTCTACTGGAAGTGTTTCAAAAATGAGGACCATGGCCATGACACAAAAAAAAAAAACAAAAAACCAAAAAAAAACAAGGCAGATTTTAGCAGGCACTCTTCAGAATAGGCTTGACTTTTCATCCTCAATTATCAGTTCATAAATATAGAATTTCTCAATTGCTAGCAAATGGGTGAAGGTCACCAAAGGACACAATGAAATTATTGTGATTTAGAAAATTAACAACAATATGAACTTTTTTCTTTTCAGAGTACAATGGATTTTCCAGAGCCATTCCCTTTAGTAAAGGGCCAGTAGAAAAGCAAAACCCAGAAGCAGCCAAGAAAGAAATTCCCTTTCAACCACCAAGATCAATTATCTGCAAATAAACTTGCATATATTTTCCTATTGAACTAAATTAAATAGTTGATAGTGGTATCCTTTTAAAGTTTCAAATATTGAAAAGTAATGCAAGTTTTAGGAGGACTGGGGAAGGACCATGAATTTACAAGTAAGGTAGCTCAAACACAGGAATCACAACTTCTTGAGGAACTACCAGGAGAAGCCAATATCCAAACTCACTGACCTATCAAGTCTTAATGTCTCATAGAAAATTGTAATACAAGAACACTTTGATTCCTCACTGCCAGAACATGACTCCTTTGATTTCAATGGAACAGTGCATGGCAATGCACACCTCAGCATCCTCACAACTGAAGTTCCTAAGTGAGGTTGACAGGAATAAATGCCTCAAAAAAAAAATCAGTAACTGAAGTCAGGATGATAAACCTTTATTTTGTCATCTACCAAGTCAATTAATTTTCCATTTTCAAAATGAAAAAAAAATTAAAATGTTCTAATTCCATTTCATCCAAAAATAATTAGACAATCCTTCTCTGCAAGGCAAGATGAAATGAAAATAAAGTAACAAAACATAAAGTCTCCCCTCTTATTACCCACTTATGCATGCACAGTGACAGCCTTTTCTTCATAATGATTCACCAGAATATGTTTTTATAACATAAAATAAATAACATTAAAAAGAATGTCTGCTTTTAGCATCCCAAGTATGTACAAAATTGTACTTGTATCTTTTTTCTGCTTTTCTGTCCTTGCCTTCTCTTCAGTAAATAAAACAAGTCTTCCAGTTGGTCCTTACAAGACATTTCCTATTATATGCTGCCCATTTTCAAACTACGACCACAATGATTCTGACCTTATAGCTGGTAAAATCTGTGGGAATTACTTTCAGTAAGAAGGAAGAACACTTTTTCTGTCATCCTCAAAAGCCTCATTTGCAAGGGTTTGGTTGAATAAAACAAAATCATCTCTTTTTGGACAGAATCCAAATATCAACAAGATTCATTCAGAAATAAGATTCTGAATTGTGGAGTAAATGGCAGCAGCTATGTTGCATTAGGTATAGCAGGCATCACTACTGCTGTGGCAGCAATGTTGCTCTAATGGGCATTAAATTGACATGATGCAGACATCCAAAAATAAAGTTCAAGTACAAGGCTGTGCTTGCATGGGATGTGCCCTTAAAAAAATCTGTGTTTATCAATGACAGATTGTCAAAGATATGAATTAATAAAGCAAAGCTACTGCTGTAACTATACAGACTGAGTTCATGCCTAGGAAAGCTAACAAAATCATCTTCTTCCTTTACCTATTCCCTGGGAATTGCATTTAACTGGCACACAGGAGGAGGAGCAGATAGCTTCTCCTGGAGCTGGAGTGCCTGGGAAACATCACAATATTAGACTTGATATCCAAGCCCAAACCTATTTGCATTAGAGTAGACCAAATCAAAATTCAACTTGAGACCAAGCATTCCCTGGTCCACAAGGGTGTCAGGTCAAAGAAAATGTTTTGCCAGAATTTTTCATGACAGAAATTAGAGTCTCAGAATACAGAGGTGTAAAATCCTGCTAAAACCATGAGTCAAGCAGTTTGGTTTTCCTGAACTGCATTCTTATATTCAGTACCAACAGAACTGATCAAAAGATTTTCTGCTGATACATTTTAAGAGAAAATGGAGTTTTGATCAAACTAAAACCCACTTTTTATATTTTTTCTTTTTAATATAGTATTTTTTAATATTGTCAAATATCTCTTAATATTGTCCAAATTTAATTTTTTTTACACACTGCTTACTCCTCTATTGCAATCATGGAGCGATTTCATGCCTATGACAATGGTCGGTTGCTATTAAAGTAATTGCAGCAATGTAGAATCACTACTTTTACTTGTTATGGATTAGAAGCCAAGAAAAACAAAATTTAGATTGCAGATACTTCGTCTCAACACCAGAACAAGGGAAAATAAGATCAAGGTATAGTAACTGAAGTCCATTAGATACTTTAGAGAGACCAAGAAGAATTTATTGCCATTTCTTATAATGGAACATGTTCTCTTAAAAAGAATTGGCAAACCCACTTCATTTTCCCCCATGAGTTCAGCAGATACCCATACAAAGCCAGAGAGCAGTCCTGTTTAAAACAAGGCCTTTTACACAGCTCTTTTCTGATATGAACTGTATTTTTCCACTTTGCATTAATTGGCAAGGGTAATACAGATATCAGCACAGGAGAGAGAAGACAGCTCTGCTTCCTCATTGTGATGGTTTTCACTTCTACCTTTCCAACAAACCAACTCCCCCAGCTGTCTGGGAGAAAACATGGTGTTTTCATGCAGCTCAGCAAGCTAGGGACATGCAGGCTTCAGAGCAGTTCTCACAAACCTGATTCCATTGACTTCAGAAAAGCCAAAGTGATTCCCATCAGCTGAAGAACTGGTCTGACCTGTACAGAACAGGCTACTGTGCACAGTAAAAGCCCAAAGGCTGAAACACTGAAATCCAAGCACCTAGACATAGATAAGAGGGGAATTTTTAGCTCCTTTCAAATGTGCAACAAATTTCCATGGACTTCAGCACAGAAGGAGCTACCCTGGTGGCAAATTAGGGCTAATTCATTTGCACAGTTTCAGCTACACTGATTTATTCCAGATCAGGGTCCCGTCCTTAAACATCTGTGGTAGTGGAGCATATATTCATGACCTAATCCATTATCACAGCATGGAGAAATGGAAGGAATGAAAGCAGCACAAATGAAGATTTTATCACTTAAATAAAATACAGGGCTGCTATTCTTTATATTTATTTCACAGAATCATTCCTTTCTTACCTCACAGATGCAAGCAAGCTATTGTTCAACTTCAGTTCTCTCAGATTAGGCAGATGCACACCTATGGGAACAGAATAAAGAATCACTTTGAGGGCCTGGAATTAGAGTAAAGGAAATTTATGACAATTACAAGTTGAAGCATCTACTTTTACAAGCATACCTTAGCCATTTCTGCCAGGCCAATGCTGGACTTCTAAGAAAATCAGTGAGATTATTTCACTCAAAAACTATTTCATCCTTCGCATTTTTGAAACATATACGTATTGTCTGCATGACTACCCAATTACACTTTTTGAACCCCTCACTAGAAATTCTGATATGGCACCTTGCCAGACAGACAACAAAAGAAACTGGCTTGATGGGTGTCTGTTTTCTTTGGTCTGATTCCCCATCCTGATTGACTTTTAACTGAGTGATATTCTGCAGAACTAAGGGATACTTTAGAGCACAGCATTCCATGACCTATTTAATGGCAAGTAGTGATGGACTTACTGGATACACAGCCAAGTAATATTTCTTCAAAATATAACTTCGAGTCAAACAGCAAACACATAATGTTCCATGTCACAACATCATCTTTCATAGTTCACAGGTCCCCCAAATGCTACATTTCGCAAAGCATTGCTTTCTTCTTTTAATTTTCCGGATACAATTGTTTACCATTGAATTGTACAAGTTTCATATCTATAAACCCCTCAGTATTCTGTTGTTATGGGTTTTTTTTCATATCCCTGAGACTTTTGCCTTTTTGGTTCACTCTAAATGTATATCTGAACCAAAATCATACACCAAATCTCCCTGAGGTACAGAATAATTTAGACATAAGTCTCAGAAAACATTTCTTATGGACAGTAGCAAATGTTTACCCATTCCCACTGGCACAGTTTACTCAAGGCTAATGAGCATCCTCCAGTATAACATGCAACCATGTAGAAGTAATACCAATTTTAGACAAACTGGATCATTGCTGAAACATTAAAATGTATTCTCAGCAAATATTTTTATGAGTTCTCTGAGTAATCACTGTCTGGCAAGGGTGATTTACCAATGTCCAGAAGGTCACCAGTTGAGTGCTTTGCAAAGGATAAAAAAACAGGAAGGCGAGTGGGATCTCAAAATCAAAGAAAGGAGGTCATGTTGTTCATTCCCTAAACAGAACAAGAGCATTTATGGCAAAAACATTTTAATAAATCATGTTTTAATAGAGGCATTATCTCCGTCTCATGTTATTTTGGAGTGATCATAATGCATATATTGATCATGCTGTACTGCAAGTATTTAAGTTCATGTCTTAGCAAAGCACTTTTGAAGATACAAAAAATTAAAAACATACTGGGAAATTCTTTTAGCCTTGTTTTTCAATAATTTTCCACAATCCACAAAAATTGAAGAACAGATTAGAACACACAATCCTCATCCTGCAGGGTATGCTTTCTCATGTCAAACAAGTTTCATACGTTTACATATACATACGGCAACAAAATAATTTGGAGTCCTGGCATAGGAAATATTAGGATCTCTGTTAATTACTAACAGCAGTCATACTAGCTAGAGAGCAAAGACTCCCCCAAATATAAAACATGCCCTAAGGAATCTACCCCCATCCCCCCCCCAAAAAAATCTAGACACTAAAAAATTTCTATGCTGTTTCTGACAAGGATAGAGAGATTAAATGCCATCCCCTGAAGTGTTAAAGGAAAAAGTGAGAGGGGTGAAGTAGCCTCCCCAGTTCCAGCTCAAAACTGAGCAGTAGTGCCATGAATTCAGTCAGAGAGGTAAAACCTTAAACCAAGCCTTAAAGCAAAGGCTGCTGCAAAGCATTACAAGGCAAAGGAGTTTTAAGGACTAGTGTTAGGCAGAAGATTTGAATGAGGAGTCAAGAGAAATGGAGAGACTTGCCCAAGAAAAAGCTTTTCACTGAATGCATTTAGGGCTGGCTCAGGAAAGAAGCAGCTATTAAAGGACCCAAAGAGGCCAAGTGACAGGCTGATAATACAATTTGCACATCTGGTTAGTTCATTATTGTAACTTGATCCTCCATCTCAGATTTTTTTTTGCACTTTGGCACAATCTACCCCTGGGAACTCGTAAAGTGTTACCCTTTAATGTGTGGTTTACAAGCTTGAAATAGAAGTATACAATGCGTGGTGGTGCAAAATTCTGCCAGCAATATTCTGCAATGTATTTCTGCAAGTCTGCAGGTTCTTCCCTCCTTTAACTTTCATATTGATATGTAATTGTTCTTTGGTGCTAAGAATTCATTATTCCATTGATTTCCTCTGGTTTTTAGAGTCCCAAATCCTTATAAATCGATTAGAGGCCCGAAGATTAAATTAGGAAAAGAAAATTGTAAAATGAAGGTGACAAGATACTTATCGTAATGTAACAGTACATTTCTAATTTTCTTAATTTTAACCCTCATGGCATCTTTACTCAGAGCAAGGACACATGATACTAACACATAAAAGTACTCTAAAATACAACAGTATTAACTTCTAATATTAATTTTAGAAGTACAGGCAGTATATTTCTTATCCACAAATTGCCTTCCTTTGTATAATTTTGATTTTAAAAACAAGACTGGTCCACAGAATTGCTGATGATTGCAGGACAAGGCTGAGAATTCAGAATGACGAGCAGTGTTATCTCATCTGTCTGCGATTCCCTTTCACTAAAGACTGGTTTTGTTACATGGCTCTGAAATTACTAACCACCAGCAATGTACTAGTGTTAAACTATTCTACTGTACCAGTGGAACAAAACCAAATGAAGAGCAGAAAGAAATAAAAGAAAAAAGTGTAAGTTAGGTGAATAAAAGTGACACACACACACTCACCAACACTGCCTGAAGTGCTGCACTTCACAATATGGATGTCTTTCCAAGCTGCCTTGGTACAGCAGGTGACATTTAGAAAACAGCCCAGGAGTAAAGAGAAAGCAGCCAAAATGCTGGTTTTATTATATTCTACAAGTTACAACACTTCTAACACTTGTTTACATTATGAAGTATTCTTTAGGTAGCATCTTAGATCTTTTTTTTTCTGCTGTTAACAAGAAATCATGGAGGCTTGACTTGTTGTGTCTTTTGGAATATAGACTAATGAAAAACAAGCAGAAGAAATTACTGACAAATGCTTGCATTGGCATTAGCCAACCATCGTGCTTTGTTGATCCTACAACACAAAACAGGCATATGAAAACAGGCTGTACTCTTCTAGCAAGAGCAACCTGATATGCAAATTAAACAGTCTATTTAGTTCACTTGAGCTGTGTTTGATCAAGCAAGATACATCACTTCAATGCTATTTCTACATACACATTATTTTGGGCAATACAGCTGGGGGTGAGACCACAGCTCTTTCAGGCACACCCAAGGCAGCAGCAGTCGAGCTACCTGAGATGGAGATCTCACAGAAAAACATCAGTGCAGGGTTTCACATAATCACACTGCCCCAGTACATACTTGTGACTCCTGGAGACCCTGCCCAAGCCCTGCTCAGCGAGTTTGTCAGTACGAGCTAAGCCAAGACCATCCACAGTAACACTGTGCCAGACTTGCTCCTCCAGCCCCTGTGCTGCTCCCTGGCCATGCAAGCACCTGCTTCTGCCACACTGGCTGCCAGCAGAGTGTCCCAGCCCTGCACCAGGAGTGCCAACAAACAGGGCAAGGGGAAAGAGAGATGCTGTCCCTGCATGAGAAATAGCACATGGCCACTCCTGAACCCTTGGCAGAGCCTGCAAGGGAAGTGGCAATCTCCAGACACGTAATCTACTTAGTCTGGCCACCAGCAGGCAACAATTCAATAAGGACCAGCGAACAGCACTGTGGGTAACTTGATTTGGAGCTATTAAAATTACTTAGAAATAAGAGAACTATGTAGTGTCTTAAATGACTCTATCCCACCATCATTTTCAACAGGAATTTCTATGAGCCGGTCATGAATGCAATTCCATACCTGTCAGCAATCAAAACTGAAGGGATAAGCTAATGAAAAGGAAATAGTCCCTCTGTTTGAATATGAACTGAGGTCTACATGCAGTTGAGGAACACAGAAATCAACCCCAAGATATGCAAGCTGGATACAAGACTTGCCAGGGCGTTCAGTGTTTCATCTGTCACTCAGCAAGGTGCACTGAAAACAGCTAGAGAATTCAGCAATTACCCCAAGCCCTGCAAAGATTCAGATTTAAGGTCAGGCATGGAGCCTTTCCTTAATTTTAAAATTGATCACATGAAAATATTTCAATATGAGTATTTTCATGTTTTAGCCCACACCTTGTCCCTACGAAAAATATCTCTTCCTCCCCACCATTTGTCATGCCATTTTGTACAGGCAGACCTGACAAACTGGACAAGGTTAACAGGATGGTGCTTTAAAGTCTAGCACATCCCGAAGGAATGGTACCAAAAAAACCATTAAGCAACAAGTTTTAAATCACTCTGGAAAGCTTTAGGCCCTGAGTGTTTGTGTTACAATCTGTAAAACAGGCTATGAACCTTGAAATGTTTCTCAAGTGAAAACTGTGGTGTAAATTTGGGATTTGAGTGCTGTAAGGTTCTAGATGACTCAGAATTATGTGCAGTCTTGTAGCTTTTAACACTTTCACCTGGCCATTTAGGACCTTCTGTGGCCTATTTTATCTTTACACATAAAACCAGTCAAAACAACATTGTTTACTGAGTGTGGGCTGATCATCCAAAAATTTTGCTGATGATAAAGATGCTCCTACCCACCTTCCACAACTAAGTAATATAGTGAGAGCAAAGTGAAATGGTTTAGTATGTGTATAAAGAAAGCTTATTAGCCAGGTTTGAAATGCAAAAGAAACACCAAATTACAGAGCAGTCCCAGCTGGAGGGAACAGTTGAAGGTCTCAAGCCCAGCATCCTGCTCAGAGCCAGGTTGTCTGTGACATCAGGGTGCTCAGCTCTTCACCCATTTGAAAACCTACCACAATGAAGTCTCCAAACCTCTCTGGATACTCCTATTGCTTGACTGTCCTAACAGGGGGAAAACTTTACATCCTGTCATGCTGGGACATCTGTCATTCCAGCTGGTCCGGTTCTTACCCTACTCTTTTCCTTAGGCTATTTCTCCAGACCCCTGTGACCACAGACCAGGTCAGCAGCACAGTTCCAGGGGCAGGCAGCCAGCAGGGAGCAAGCAAGGAGCCCAATATCTTCAAGCAGTCTTGCTTGCAGCACTCACAGTGGAGGTGCAAACTGCTCTGCAAAACCCCTAAAACTCCATGTACCTAAAAATCATCTGCCATGTGAAAAAAATGGAAAGAAACTGAAGTAAACTTTCTGCCCTAGCCACCTGCTGACATTTGCAAAGAGATTTTCACAGGAAGAAAACTTAGAAATGCACCTTAAAAAACAACCAGAAGGAAATTCAGAATGGTCTTGATGTTCTGTTATTCTCAAAAGCAGTGGGAACCTGCAGGTGCTGGTTTTTATGGCCCTCAAGGGCCAGCTGTAGGTGTGAACAGTGGGAGATAAACAAGATGGAAATTATTTGCATCATGGACATAGTGTTCTGTATTTCATATTCTATAAAGGTTGCAAAAGCCTAACCATGGGGAGGAGGAGGGATTTATTCCAGTAATGGAAAAGGAAGTAGAGAGTGATGAAGGTGAAACATTTTGCCAGCCTGTCAGCTAATGTGAAATGGCATAGGAATGGGAGCACCACTTTTGAGCATTATAGAAATGGCATAATGAGATTTCCTTATCAACTGGAGGAAACATGATTGAATAGATTATGATCTCTGAAAGAAACAGATGTAATTTACCTTAAATTATCAAGTGCCTATGAGAAAGACTTATAACCAATAGACAGAATAACCAATACAAAGGGGCTATATATGCAAAACAAAAGCCCCCTTCACTGTTATTGCTCAACCATTCTTGACAAATAGACATCAAAAGACCCATTAAAGCTAGTCAGCTGTTGCATTAGTCATTTGCATATGAAAAATTAACTGCTTGTCTAAAGCACCAGTACACAGTTTTGGGGCCACGGCTCCTTTCTAGCACAGAAAATATTACCCTGCAGTAGTTACCCAGCTTCAGCGCAGCAGAAGGTGGACTTGGGTGTGGTAGGAATCCACATGACAGAAAATGACTGATAGTACTGGAGAAAAAATGGAAGGCTTTATATTCTCAGTGTTAACTCTGCTACAGAGGGAATTCCTTTGGTACCTCTCACTTCCCTGGTTCAGTGATGATGAGATGTAAAAATGAGTGACAAGTGTTAGGGCTGTTTGGGGCTCATCAAAATGATGTACCTACAGGAGCTGACCCCAGCTCATTTCCCATCACAGCTCAGTGAGGTGGTGCCAGGTGCAGACAGGCTGCTGCAAGCATAAGCCACCTGATACCACTGGCAATTCCTCTGTCACAGGGAAACCTCAGAGAAGCTGATCTTTGGCTCCTGTTCACTAGAGACAAGAGTAAATGCTCATTTAGGGCCTAGCATAGCATACAAGAGAAATTTGTCCAAACTAATTTGCTTTAGACAGAAATCATGTCACTCATCCCATTGCCAGAGTTTCCAGTGCTATTCAGAGCCTCACACAAGAAGACAGAGCTCTAATAATGTGAGGTACAAGGAGATCCTGTTTCAAGAACTCTTGAGAAGGACTGTACTTTTCACTGGCTGTTGATTCGTGAATCCCCAGTTAAGAGACTATAAAGGAAAATTCAAGACGATGAGCAGAAAATAAAGTGTTTTCTTACCAAAGTTCCCCAAGCTGATCTCTCTGGTGTCTACTCGCATCTCCAGGGCCTTCACTTGCTTCAGATCATCTACCCCTGCCAAAACTTTCTGTAAAGATAAGCAAAAATATATGTGTACTCTCATGCAATAAACCAGATGTCACAGCAGCAAAAAGGCATGGAAAGATTTTCAACCAGTGTTTTGTCAACATATATTTCAGGTTAACATGGCTAGGTGTGCAATCACATTGAAATGAATGTAGTATTCAAAGACCTTTCTTTCCTTATAGCCCCAAAATACTCTACTTTCCCAAAACTTATACATTGCTTAAAGAGTCAAAGCTCAGGGTTGCATTCAAGCTGCAAATCAACAAGAGACCTACATGCCAGCTAGCTCCACTTATACAGTATGTCCATGCTTTAAGATTTGCACAAGTCTTGCACTAATCCTCAGTAGATAGAAAGTGTTAACCTTAAACATCACCTGTAATTCAAAAAGTGCTGGCAGTAAAACCCAGCAAAACACACTGTTTACCTTTTAACCCAAAAATAATAACAAGAAACATGATTTTAGTTCAAGCAGCTCACTTTTCTGGCAGAAGACTACACTAATTACAAGAATTATGAATTTCTTTGAAAGTATCTAGGCAATGCAAATGGAGGCCTTCAAAATCCTTCATTATTTTTACAAAATTGTAGTAATTGGATGAACCGCTGCATTAAGCAAGGATGTGTTGTGAATGCAGACTCCTTCCTAATATCCTAAAGTCTGTGTTGATACATACATGTACATTTTGCCTTGCCAGGGGTAAGCAAGAGGAACAAAACAAACAGAAGCTATAGACAGAGGAGAGAGGGAAGCTTTAAGACTGTCAGTGAAAACTACAGCAAGGCTGTGAACTCCTAAGATGCCAGGCTGCAGCTCCACAAGGAACTGAAGCAATCTCACATTACCACTGCTCTCCTCCCTTATTTCTTCCTGCTGCGATCCAGTTTCTCTCTCCCCATTTCCCTCACTCAGGGTGCATATCCCACCACCTCCTTTGCATCAGCTCAGTTGCATTAATTCAAGAAAGCAGACCAGAAGAACTGTATCCTTTCTTCCTCATGGCTTAGTGGTTCATGGAAGGGCCTGAAATAATCCTTGAGAAATTAAAAGCAAGGTTTATCTGTCATGCTAACTGCCTGAAATTGTTGATGCTATACATAGTGATGAAACTTCTAAATTTTCACCTTTCTGTGTCAAAAGAGTTAGAATGTGGGGCTGAGCATATCCACTTCAAAGAAATGTCTGACCCTGGGACCAGAGTTTTTTCCTCAATGATGCAACCAAGAGCAGGGATTGAAATTATTGTCACCAATCTTTTGGGCCTTTACTTCACTTTACTTAAAGTGAAGGCAGAATGTAATCCAGTAACCAACATGTACAGGAGACAAATTTTCTACTATTTAAATGCTACAACATTCTTTAGGGTTTTTTTAATAAGGGAGAACTTATTCATTAGAAGGGAATGTGTAGGATGACCTCTGTTTATGAGTTTTGGGAAGAAAAAATAACCACGAGAATATCCAGTTAATTTTGCAAGGAAAAAATGGTGGTTGCAACATTCCTGCTCACTAGGTAACATTTTTATTGTGCACAAGTGGCTGCAACTTCCTCTGATGGCTCTACATCCTCTTACAAAGGACCAAAACTAGTCTGAGTGTAACTGAAATGGCAGTTCAAAAGAACATAGTCTCCAGAAACAATTGAGCATTCCCTCTTGAAAACTTTATAAGGTTTTGACTTGTAGTCCTAAGAAACAGCATTATCCAATACCTTCAACTGCTTTTGAACTACTTTTAAAACATTACATTTAAAATTATTTTTTAATCTTGTTTTTATTTTTTCAAACTGATTTTAAGCAGGCTGAACATAAGAAAGCTTCTAAGACTCTATTCCCATGTGCAGCCACCGTAAAATGTGTTTTGCTCTTGCAAAGGCAGCAAACTTAACAGCTACAGACTGTTTTCTCCCTCCAAGTGAGCCCAAGGTCCTCATGGCAAGACACATTTTGCAGTACCCTTTTCAGCAGATGACACTGTCTGTCACATAGCATGAGATTATGTGTGAAACGAGAGCTAGCCGATGTCCTGGCATAAAACCATGCGCTCAGATTGCTGGATTCGGATGCAAGTTCACTGTCATTAAAGGAAGGAGCTTCTGAAAATACCTCCCTGCTTGCCATCAAATTAGTTTTAAGAGTCTACATCAGAACAGGAAGAAGTCTCAGAACAAGTTATAAGCTTAGGGTTGCACACTTTGTCTGCTGAGTAGCAAAAGGTCCTGATAGCCCATGGAGACTTTACTCCTTATTTTGTCCTTTTCTCCTCTGCTGTCTGCAAGTTCCCTGCGTGCCGTCCTTCCCCTGCCATATTCCACACAGCCTCCCTTCACAGTTCTGCTTCCTGATCTTTTTTTTCAAAATCCAAGTATAAAATCTGCACAAAGTTATATTCACTCCTTATCTAGGGTTCCCTAATCCTTTTTCTCATACCAGGGATTACCAGTGTCATTCCTTGCCCTCTTTTCCTCTTCCTGATCCACCACTCATACCTTTTCCACTGTCTGAGAGGTGAACTGGTTAGTGCACTCGTATTTTTGTACTGCAACAGGCAGAACTATGACTCCAGTGCTGGAAAGGGTTATTGGCTGTCATCACCAGCTCTTTGAACTATAGATAGCTGCCTTGAAGCATGTGCTAACCAGATGCGACAAACTCCAGATATATTCTTGGTGCCCACCTCCCTGCTCCACATTTCCAAGACAATCTCTGTGACAATCTCTGTCCTTCCATCTGCTGATGGTGAGGAGATGCTGGGACAGCTTGAAACCAATTTGCTGTGGGATGCACAAGTTAGTGTAGTACATGAAGGAAATGAGAAATGCTCTTGAGTGGGGGGATATGAGCTCATTTAAAGCTACTAAAGCACTGAGACCCCAGGTGTTGATCGCAAGGAAGTCAGTAAGCAAAGGCCAGGGTGGCACTTGGAGAGAAGGATACATGGGGAATGGTTCCTGTGGAAGACAGTTAGGACATTACTACTCTCCAGCCACCATTCTTGGCATGCTGGTGCACCTGCAAGTGTGATACTTCTTATGTCACAGCGAAAATTCTGACACCAGAAATGGGGGACACTTAGGGAAGGACATGGAAACATTTAAGCAAAGATGAAACCTATTCAGCAGGATCTTCTATTTATGCTGTTCTTTAATGTCAAAACATGGGAATCTTCATCAACATTTGAAAGGAGGGATATTTTGGATGAATTTTGCTCCAAGAGAAAAAAAAAAAAATCACCAACACATTGAAGGGGTCATCAACTTGGACGGAGAGATGTCTGGCACCATGTGGATAGAAGTGATGCTACAGTGCTCTGTCTCTCTTCATTCCCGGGGCCATCCCAGGTCTAGGACAGGCTCCTGCCCTAATTCAGAGGTGTCTCACTGTGGTTTCAGGCAATGACTGCCTGCCCATAGCTTAATGGGCTGTTCTGACAGCCAGGGACAGAATGTCTCTGCCTGTGCCCCAGGAATGCTTACAGACATAAAGGTGCTGTACCATCTAAGTGTTTCTTTGGCTGTTTCCAGCTGCTCAGCCTCCAAGTACAGCAAACAGAAAGGGACCAACTAGGCAAATAGTGGGATATATTCACAGTTATTTTAGATCAAAAAGATACCTTGAAAAAACCAATATAATTCTAAGCTGAGTGTTGGTGTTATGAGAGGACTCTGCTTGTCACCCATCTGCAGCCCTGCAAGGTAGGTATCAGTTAGAGATGTTTTCTGAAGAAACAAACATCAAAATCCTTCTGGCACATCATGCTCAAGTAGGTGGCCTGAAAGGCTGATTCTAAGCAGCAGTTTTACACTCCACTGTAAATTTATTTATTTGAAAGGACACCTTTCCATGGTAAAGCACAAGTCTTTGAAGATATTTTGAATATGCATAAGTAACACAAAGGCAAATAAAGTTCACTTTACCTTTTTTTCACCTTCTTCAAATTAGGAGTAGAACTATTTTTCATGAAGAAGCTATTGGTAAATAATTTAGCCAGTATTTTAAGAAGCAAGTCCATTATGTTTCACAAATGATTCCCACCATGCAAAACGTCTGGCCAAATGTCTGGCCAACAGGGACTGCCCACTGGTTTGGAAAGCTTCTCCTCTGACTGACAAGAAAAGCCAGTAAGTATTCTGTAAAAAATTGCAAGTGAGAAATAATTCTGTGCTTGCAGAGCTTCCCAACTGGTGGAGCAGTCACCTGGGGATGCTGGGAAATCCAGTTCAAGTCCCACTTGCAGCCATCTGTAAATCCCTTAATTGGCAAATAATAACTGTTCAGTCAAAACTGGCATACACAATTGATGTCTTCTCTCTTCCCTAGATTTTTCACATACTCTAAGAAAAGTAGGCATGTTGCTGAAGAACAAGTTGCATGCAGCTGTCAGAGAAATATTTCCAGCTGTGCATTTATTTTGCTGATCCTGGTTAATTTGGCTAAGACAGGAATTCCTGAGTGGTGAGCTTGCTCTCTTTGAATACTGCACCTGTATGCAAATTCTAGATTCATGTCCATTCATGTGTTTATCACATTTTTTTTTCAAATTCCCAATTGAAGTATAATCTTTCCTTCACAAAAAAAAAAAAAAAATTGCTAAAAGTATAACAAAATATTTCTTCTAAGAGGAAAAATATTAGCTAAGGTCTTAAGTGATTCAAGAAAGGGAACAGAACTTCTATGGCCTCACAGGCAAACTTCCTTTCAAAAGGGCTAAATGCTGCAGATGCCCCTAACCAAAATATTTAGCTGTATTTCACTACCTTCTTCATATACATATAAATACATTTTTCTCTCAGCTCAGATGAAGAAATTAGGTAGGTGCTACAAAAAAGATATTTTCTTGGCTTATATGTGAAGTGTAGATGAGGACAGTAAATATGACATTTAAGTAGTGGTGGATGCATTAGTAAAGATGTCTTTATTCTTGTGCTGAAGCCCCCATGTCATGCCAGCAGATCCATATGAATAGGTCCTTGCCTAGTCTTGCTATCTACAATTCAGCTCCTCACTGACTCATGCTGGGGATTCACAGTTCTGAAACCTTTCTTTAAACCAGTATTAAGGATCTGATGTGGCAAGTTGCTGGGAAATCTAACAATTGCAAACTGCAGCAGGCATGTAGGGCACCACAGATGGGAGGGTCACTGATCTCCCAGAAATACCCCGTGCCACTTCTGTAGGTGGGAAAAAACCCTCAGTTTCAACTATGTGCTGGATTAACAGGCAGGTCAGGAGTAGACAGGATAGTAGACATTCTTACATCAGATTTTGCTAGATTTGTTTTAAGGATTTACTTTCCTTCACAGAGATACAAAAAAAAGTTTTACCCCAACATGAATTCTTTTTCCTATCTAGGAATCAGGTATACAGACAGTAGCTACAATCATTGTTCAAGATTGTGTCACTGAACATGGAAAAGTCAAGACTGTAATTAGCTAAGCACTGGTAGCTGTAAGTAAATAAATATCTGAGTTTTATCATATTAAAGCATATATTTGTTTGTGCACACTTATAGAGACTCCTGGCATGAAAATTTGAAAGCAAAACATCAGATGCCCAAATAGCAACTACAATGTTAAAGTATAAGTGTTAGGAGAGGAACTTATAAAACGAAAGCTCTGAAACTAAAGGAGGGTTTGTAATTTTTTTCCCTAGTTCAAATTATTACCTCTACTATCTGCTGTCTTGAGGAATCTGATCTAACTTTGAAACAACCTATCCTTGGAGGACCTCTCAAACTTTAAAAAAAAAGTTATACATTTCTATTGAAGGATTCAGCAGATCCAAATTCAATCAAATTCAGTTACTTCAATTCTCTTATTCAACATAATTTATCAAGATTCTGCACTTCTTTGATGCCCAGTTTTTCCTTCAAATCCATTTATCTTACAACAGTGAGGAAAAAGGAAACAATTGAGCCATTTCAGCAAGAATCCAATCTGTTGTTCCAGGACCCTCCAGCATTTTCTTTTTCCCATGAGGATGAATGCATACCATATGAAATACACCCTAATCTCCTGAGCAACAAAATTAAACACCACATCCGAACACGTGTTCCTAAGTTTGGAAAACATGATTAGTTGGAGCAGGATCAATAAAAAGCAGAATTAGAGAATACTTCCTTTCTTCTCTAAAGATCACACACAAACGTGATTGGGTTTTACAATGTGACAATGTCTGGAAGATCATTTGACCTTGTAAAATGAGTTTCTTCTGAGAAATGGAATGCTTTTAGTGGAAGTCAGGAAAAGATCCTTTGCAAACAGCAGGGAGAGGACGGGGGTTGATAGAACAAAATAAAAATGTGATTAAAGACAGGTGGCGCCCTTAATTTCAGTTTCTCCACATTTAATGAAAATTCTGTGTCACAGCCCTAATAGAGTTAAAAATTAATTGCCCATTGTTAGCCAGTTTTCAGAACAAAGTGAGAATTTGCTCACCCTGGTATTCTACAATATCTGACAGCCACCCATAAGGATGGGCAGAGCAGGGAAATATTAATAGGAAAATAACTAGGAAAATATAGAGCTGAAAATATTAACAGAACAGGTATAAATGGAAAAGCAAGAACACCTATTCATATAGAGGAAGATTAAAGAGTGCAACAGAAAATTGATATTGATACTAGCAGAAAGAATAAAAATGACATGTAACGATACCAACACTTGCATCAAAAGCTTTTGACCTGTAGTCTGGATGAAGGACATTCAAATATAAAAAGATGTTAACACAACAGTGCTGCAAGAATAAACTAGAAGATGTGGTTAACATAATGGAAATATGAAATCATACAGGATTTGAGGTGAACATTATGCTGAAACAAGGCTCCAGAAGGCTACAAACCCTGTGGTGAATGAGCATAAAGTCTAGGTGAGGGGATCCACAATGGAGAGGGAAAAAAATAGGCAATGGTCCAATGGTTTTATAGAAGTTGTCTTTTGTTCTGCACAGTCCAAGAAGGCAAAAAGGAAAGAAAAAACATAAAAAAAACAGTCAAAGCAAACTTTCCTCTCTTTGGAGGAAAACAATGCAGCAAGCAGATAAAAAGTAAACGAACAAGTGTCACAAGTTTTAGAGAGTTCTTAATAATGCAGACTGCTAATGGAGACTGCTAATGGTTTCACTACAAATTAGCCATTCCCCTGGAAAAGGGGCAAAATGAGTCAAATGTGCAGGTAGAAATGAGGCTGCAGGCTACAGTTCAAGATGCCCAGTGTCCACAGTCTGCACATCTAGACTGTGTAGCTTCCCTAAACTCAAACCAAACTGGTGCAAGCAGACCATTTTGAGGACAAGGAGTACTCAGGAACATCCATAAGGTGTCCAAAAATTTGCCTACACAACACTGAAGTGTGGCCCATGCCCTCATTTGAATATAAAATAATTCTACTTTAATGAGCCTGTATTTAGAAGTCTATTCATTTCCTTCTCAGAGCACTTCAACAGATACAATCAATAATTCCTAAAATATTCACAACAATAACACAATCTAAAAGATACTGCAATTGTATTGATTCAAGCAAGAAAACCTTTCAAACCATTTGACTGTCAATGACATGTGGGTTCTTAAAGAATTATGCACATGAAAACTTGCTTTGTATTAAATATTTGAACATTTTGAACATTTGCAAATCCAGAGGAAGTAAACTTATGGTAGCAGTGATTTCCATTTGATCAACATAAAGGTCAGAGAATAGGTAGATGGGGTATGTTATTAAAACAAGCTATAAGCACTGTAAATATTTCCTTGACAGTGTCATGTAGTTTTTCCTCTGAGCAGGAAGTATCCCAGCTATGCCAACACAAATGTTGGGTTCCAGGGCAGGAAATAACTGTGTCCAGAAAAATTAGCAGGACAGTGTACTTCATTTAAAAGAATCTTTGAAGTTAGATTCTTTACAAATGTTAAAACCCACAATCTCAAAAAAAGGCAAGACTCAATTATTTAACTTCTTATCTGCACTTTTTAAAAAGTTACAAAATAATAAACAGGAACTTCATGGGATGTAGGTAACATTGTCTTACACAGACTTTTCTGCTTACAGTTTGCTGTGAACTTTCGTTCACAGCAGCAGAGGTTCAGAAAGAGAACTTCATGCCAATGAAAGGACTTCCTAAGGGTTTCATTCAGTTGATTGAATCAGAGGGCAGCTGTTTTGGTTACTCTAATAGGCTTTGGTTCGTGCCCTAAAAGTACAGACTAATCTGAGGTGTTCCCATCAGATTTATACAGGCTATTGTAGGCCACAAACACATTAGGCTGGTCCAATTCTATGCCAGGTTTAAAAAAAGACCAAGAAGTGGTCAGAGGTTCTCACAAGCCCAAGTGAATGGCATAGACCACACAAGCATGCAGCAATTTATCTCCAGAATGCTCAAAATACCCACTCTGCAGAAAGGGGCTTTTGCATCTCCAACCATTTTATAAACACTAATAGACTTGGCTAATTAGGGAACAATAGTTCTGCCTAATCTACAGCACATGGTCAAAATGGTGACTGGAATGTAGCTGGGAGTGGCAGGGGAGTAGTGTGGGCCCACAGCTGGAATCTGCTCCCTGTGGAAGCTCCTGTCTCCCCACTGGTGCTGTGGATACACAGGGATTATGGATGCTTGCCATCACCACCCTGGCTGCTGGGAGCACCTGAACCACAGCCTTGGCAGCCTCCTCTGTCTTTCACAAATGCTCCCCAGCAGAAGAGAGGTTCTTCTGTAGGTCTGTAATATAGAAAGCCTCTCTCCTCAAGTTCTGCTCTCAGTTCTCCCTTCCTTTAGCACAGGAAAGTGACGTGGTTTGGTCAGCTCCTACACGTCCCACAGGATTTCACCCTTAATTAGTCCTGAGCAAGTACAATACAGTGTGCAACCAAGTATTCTTCCACAAAGTAAATTCCTTCATGAAGATTTCAGCATGTTACTCTCTTTCAACAGGCTGCATACCAAAATAATTTCCCCTAGTCTAAAAGAAACTGGCTTTCAAATATGCTTTGAAATTCCTCCCACTTTGACTTGTATAGAAAGTACTTCTATCATTTGCAGAATATTTTAATTGGCTTTTTAGCAGGACAGAGGATTTCACTAACTCAGAGGAAAAAAACCTGTGCTTTTAAAGTTACATTTCCAATCTCTAGAAAAAGATTGATGTAAATTCTTTTTCTAATGGTAAGATTCAAGGTACTCCAGATGGCATTAATGAGATCTGTGTAGACTATAATTATGCTACCTGTACTTTTCTTCACTCTGCTTCAAGAATTCTGGCAATAAACACAGCCACATACATGCTGGGAGTACTTTTGATATGAAACAAGGTGAAAGGAGGACAAACATTTGATATACTTTCATAAGACAGAATCTACTTTACACAGAAAGCTAAATGTCAGAGAGGCAACAATCCACAATCAGTACAATAGCAGTTGGACGGTTAATACAGCTCTGTATATGCCAGTTTGCCTCTTCCACTTCATTAAAAAGTTGGATGCCTACTCACCAGTTTCCTGGGGGAAAGATGTTCATCCATAAGCAGCTCTCCATCATCTTTAATCAATGGACTGGGATTTGGGTTGCCTTGCCAATTCAAATCAGTCTCCTGGTCTTCAGATGAGCCTGAATGAGAAACTCTGTCAGGGTTCCACTTCAGGTCCATCTCAACATGTTTTCAACAAAAGGATAACAAGCACTCTGATTTTTCTACCCGTATTTATTATTTTCCTGTCAGCAAAATCTATTTTGACTCCTATTGCAAGACAGAAAATGCCTATGGAGATACAGGTTTCTTTAATCAGCATGAACCCAAAGCTATACATTATGTAACAGATGATCTTCCTGTTTTTCACCCACAAGAGCTACACAAGTCCCACACCTCACTCAGTTTTGAGTGTAAACTATTGTTTGCAGGTATATAAGAAGCCAGGTGTGCCTATAGCTCTGCACAAAGAAAGCTGAGAACAATCAACTTGAGACTCTAGTCCTTTCTCACTACTCATCCTTCTCCAGTGCCAGTGACCTTCCCACCCACACAGGCTCCCCACCTACCCATTTCCTCTTGAGAACATGAACACCACTCAACAAAACTCTGCTGGACTCCAGACTGCAAGTGCCAGTACCGAGGCACAGCACTACCTCTCTCAAGCATTTTGAACTCTCACTGCAGGTAGCATGGACAGAACCTGTCTGTATTTGCTGTCCTAAACCAAACATCCCAGCACTGCTACTGACTTTAGGTTAGGCAGGCAATGGCTACTGACTTCTAGATCTGAAGACAGTCTTGGAAAAAATAAATTTAAAATACAATTTAAATAAAATTGTGTATGCTTCAAGTGAGGAGTCAAAGACAGTTTGAAGATTAAGCACTTCAAGTGAGGTCATTCTTCAATTCCCAAAGATATCACTTTCACAGAAATATTAACAATTAACTTTGAAATATGAGAGTAAGCATATGTACACCCGTTAGAGTCAGAAAGCAATCGGCTGTACCCAAATGGTACAAGCATTACTGTGATTTATACAGCTATTTACTACTACTTGGCAACAAGGAAGTATCACAGCTGGAAACACTGCTGTAACAACAAAAGGCTAGACTAGAGAAAAGCTGTCTTGCTCTACTGAAGGGACACCTGCAGTTTTGTTCTGTTCTTCACTGTGAAGCAATATTTATTCTGAGTGCTGGAAAAGTAATTAAATGATCAAGCTAATCATAACTGGCTGACAAAGCCTCAGTGGTGGCCAAGACCTGAGAATTACTACTTTCCTTCCTCCTCATACTAATACACAGTTAAACACAGGAGTAATTTCTGCTAGGAAAAATAGGAGTTCTGACTGCTCAGCTGGTCATCTCTACTTGAGAGGACTGACTCAGTAGAAGGTGAAAGAGGTTTGGATCAAAAAGATTTCTTCCTCTGACTACTCAAGTTCAATCAAAATTCTTTACTTGCACAAAAAATAAGAAATTTGGAAGACTCTGTACTGTCAGAAAAACCAGCAGCCTTTATCAAAACAAAAACAGCAACAAAAAATCTGATGATACACCAAACCTCTCCCTGCAGAATCTCCTGCACTAGGAAGGAAGGAACCAAACCCTCAGATTCCTGAGTGCTCCTTCTGTACACTCATCAGAGCAGAAGAAGCCCACAGAAAGTAAACCCTATTTTTTCCAGATCACTGCACCTACCTGGCAAGTACTCCTACAGGAGAAGCTGACTGCTTAAATGTGCTACACCTAAGCCACAGCAATATTCAATGACTAGAAATAAACATATTCAGGAGCAAATTCTTCAGAGTCACACAACCCCTTTCAATCTTTCTTATTGGCTTATAAAAGAACCACCATAAAGTGAATTGAGTAGCTTCTAAAACCTCAGTGTGCCCACAGTAGTGTAAGGACAACTTTCACACTTCAGCCCATTAGGAAGGAAAAGAAACCTCAAAAAGAGTGTCTTGCATTTTAGAAGAAAAATTACAATACATAAATGTCTACTACCTGTTTATTTTTCTAAAGAATTCTAGAATTTCTCAGACTTTTTTCCCTCTACTTATTTTAGAACAGGTCAGTATGATTTAGTCAGTTTTGCAGATTTGTAAGAGTCATCAGTTGTCCAAGAAAATTAAAGAATCTTCTGTGATATGAAGACCTTCTGGTGTCATTATTTTCCTAAGAAGGAATTATTTTGATCAGTAACTGATTTGGAGTAGAATATTCTTGTCATATAAATTCTGGAATCCTTTGCCAATTGCACAAGACTTGTGTTGGATTGTGTGCAAGTACTGGTGGTTCTTTCTAAGTCAAGTGAGGATTGTCATTATCCAGAGATAATCTTGTATGTTATCAGAGCCAGGTGGAGCAATAGTCAGAGAACACTGATGTAATGTGTGAGTGCGAAATGAGATAGCAGCAGGATTTGGTAAATACAGGCTGCAAGGAGTTAACACACTTGCATAAAACAAATTCCTGTTCTCCCTCTGTTGGGCCATCACCATCACATTTCAGAACATCCTCAAATCTTTGAAACATGTTGATACAGCATTTACTTAAGGCTTGACAAGGAGATCAATTTGTGGCTTAATATCTGAAGTAATACTTTGTTTTATACTTCCTGCTATTGATCTGTTCTTGTAATTATTGTAACATTGGATTAGTGAGGAGAAAAGTATTTTCATTACAAATTGTTTGGGATCAAGTTGAATTATTGTCAGCAAGCAAAACTATTTTCTTACATGTTTCTATCACTTCAAAGATTGCTCCAGAGAAGAATCAATCTCCTCCTGAGCATGGATCAAAATAACATCCTCAAAATGGGATTGTAAAACAAAAAACTAAGAGTGCAGGAATCCTAGTTGTAAGGTGTTAATATTTTGTAAAATGCATGAACCTCTGAAATCTCCAGCATTGTGAAGGAGCAAGAAGGGGGCCTGGAACATTTGTCCTCCTAGAGACACATTGCTTATTTTCATCAGGCCCATCTGATGAACCTACAGCTCTGCCAAAGGCACAGGACAAGCCAATGCTGACCCAAACTAGCATTAGCCTCAGTGGGACAGTTTACAGGGACTGCAAAGACTTTTGTTGTCACTAAAGAAGTCTGAAGAGTCATGAGGCTGAAGATTTCCTCCACAGAGAAGGTGGTGGCACTGGATGTATGTTGGATCGGTGTGCTGAATAGAACCATTCCCAGAGGGACACACAAGGGTGGAAGCTAACTGCACCTAGCACAAACCTGCAGTGAATCCAGTGGGACAGCAATACTGGTAAGCACATGAGGGTGTCAGGGAAGAGAAGAGGGATGGAAAATAATGGAGCTTTATACTGCAGTGAACACTGAGAAGAATAAGAGATTGAAAGAAACCAATAAATTTGTTTTTGTAGGATTTGCATCAAAAATCTTAACTTGGCAGTCTTTTACTTGTGTGGATAAATAGAAGCAAATAATCATTGAGTGCAGGAGAAATCAATGACCAGAGCAGTGAGATGGAAGATTTTGAATTCTACAAAGAGTTAATCTGTCAACATTCTCCACTACTGCTACTCTCCTTACCCAAGTGAGTGTGTGTAATCATGATAAGTTATTCAATTCACAGACATGTTGTGACAGTTCATTAAAAACTGCAGGACATTTTCAACATATATAAATACCAGTAATAAAAACCATTATTAAAATTAAATGATCCTTGGAACAACATGCTATTTAAAATCCCCTCAGAATACAGTAATTTGCTGGAAAGAAATTGGCAGAGAACAGTTATTTGATGTTCTTAGGGTATGACAATCTGGTAAGACTCCAAGATTTTATTTTGCTGCTACGAGATTTATCGAAGACTCAGTGATAGAATTGTGTATTCTTCATTAAATATATATTAATACACATTTTAAATTCAGCAATTGCCAGAAATGTTTGACTCAATATTAATTACGGCTTCTTAAGACTGGGAAAGAACCTCTGAATCGTGACTGGGCACGATAATTTCCAATGCAGCCTTCATGACATTACATGAATAGCTTGTCCAAGCAGTTACTGTTTAAAAACAAAACAAAAATCCCAAACAACAGTCATTAATCAAAATTCACTCTAGGAAAGGCATATACCTCTACCTGTTAACATCCCATACAAAAAGGAAACTCTACTGCCTCAGGCCAGCTTCTCAACCAGCATCCTCTCCTGCTCTGTGGCTACTCATGCCTTCACTGGACACCAAGGGTGCCATTCCAGTGGGGGTACTGCAGTCTCTGAGCCCTTATCTATATTTTTGGGTCATCAGCCAAAACATTCTCTAGGAAAAAGACCCACTTAAGAACCATTGTGCTATCTATCCCTTCATGACAGGAAGCTTGCACTGCAGACTTCCATTTCTCTTGCCTTGCATAATATAATTTTTGTCTGTTTAATTCAGAATCACAAATTACAGTAGTGCCCATACTGTTACCACTGACAGAGAATGAAAACAAAGAATTCTGTATTTACTATAGATTTGACAAAACATTTGGTTTACAAGTCTCAAGGGAACTATGAGTGCCCTTTCTAAGTGTAATTTTGCACAAGTGCACTGCAGATAACCTCTTCTGGAAAATAACTGTTTGGGCAGCTGGAATTTACTATGATGTCATCAGGAAACTACTGTTACAATAATCCACCCATAATGGCAAAAACAGTTCCTGCAACATTCATGTAATATAAAGCATCCTGCAACACATCAGTCTATTTTAGCAGGTGCAGCTTCTAAAAAGCTGAAAAATAAAACACCAGTCCTGTTATTAATATGACCTTTGTGTGTGTGTGTGTATGACTAAACAATCTGATTTTAATCTTCTGGTTTTTTTAAGCAGAACAAGATAACCACTTCAGTAATGCTACATTAATATCAAGGGATCATACAAACACTATAAAGAGCATTCATAAATATTCTACTTCTGTGCCCCACTACAGAAAAAAAGCTTTTAGTGGAAAGATGAAATATTAAGAAAACAATATCCCATCTAATATAATTAAAATTTCACTGACTTTAATGAGACTGAATGACTCGAATGCTTACAACGATATTTTCATGTAACTGTTCAGTCAATTTGAGGCCATGGTTCAAGCATCCAAATGTGCACACAAAGCAAGTGTACTGATTTATCTCATTGTTTACCTTCCTTATTTATGGTTTTAAAAGCTGCAAGAGTGTTCTGACAGTTCTTTGCTATTAAATATAAATCCTGCTCTACAATTAGCACAACCATGGCAGGTTAGCCTTGGGATCTGTCCCACAGACTCCTCAGGGAAAGCTCTTGGGAGTTTTGTGGACCTTGTAATACCCCCATGCTTGGAACTGAGCTCAAACTGTGCTGTCACTCAAAGCAGCAGTGATCCCAGAGAAGAAAATGCATGCTACAAACACAGACACAGTTGAGATAAAAAATGTCTAATATTCTTTTAAAACATAAGAGTAATAATAAAAAGGCAATGCCTTCAAATATCACCTATTTCTCCTTTGTATATCTACAGATTCAATGTAGATACATAAAATAATAATTTCATAATTACAGCTGCATATATAATACTTTCCCCCTGAGACCCTGCTAAGCAGGGTGATGAGAAATGTTTTATCATATGAGCTGGCAATGTCCCTATATTACATAATTCTGGAGCTAACTTGCAAAATTTTTAAGGAAACTTCCCTGTCTGACCATCCAGGAGCCATTCTGGCAGTCACATTCCCAGCACCCCAGACTTTCACTGCTGGGACCAAAGCCCCTTCACAGTGGGTGGCTCCAGAGAGCTCATGGGTTCCCCACTCACATGGTCAGACAGGGTTTGGCTCAGCCCTGAGTTTCCCCCAGCAGAGTCCCAGATGTCTGGATCCTTAAAATAATTTAATCACTGTGCAGTAACACAAAAACAGCTCAAGCTGGTGCATCTGAGGAGGCACCCTCAACAAAGGAATCCCCAGGTTTTGTACCCTCCATACCTGCAATAGTCTGGGGTCTTTCTGCTGAGCCCTTGGCTCCTGTTGTGTCCCAGTGTCCGGTCACCAGGCCAGTGCCACAGGTCCCTGTGCCCTCTGCTGTGCACAGAGTCAGCACCAGCTCACAGCCCCTTGCCTGGGGCTCCCACCCAGGCACAACCTGCAGCTCTCACTGCAGCTGCACACCCAGTACCTGCTCTAAGTAAATTCCTCAACAAATGTCCTCATAGCAGGATATAAAAGCAGATCATTCTCTATTATATGTTCTATTACATGCCAAAGAAAAAACAAACCAAAGCTCAATCAATTGGTTTTAGTTTTGAGTCCTGTCGTGGAAGGTGGTCAGTGATAATTTCTGTCTGGCTACAAATGTTCATTGATTCTCTCTGTACTACAAGTCTCCAGACAGTGGCTATGGATTAACTAAATCCTTGGATGAAACTGCTAGAGATTGAGGGGTTTTTATCATATAAAGGTGAACTTCCTGCTGTAAGAAAAAGTCTCAAGACACTCTTCTGCTATCTGTCCCCACAATGAGCACTAGAAAAGCAAAGAAGAGAGCAGGATGTGGAGATAACTGTTGAACAGGGGTTATGGAAAAACAGAACTCCAAGGTACCAACGCCTTCACTCTCAGAGGGTTGCCAAATGCACTTTCAATTGTTTCAATGCACTAGATAATAAGTCCCTAAACCATTTCATCAAGGTAGCCTGGGATCAGAAAATCACATTTGGCTCTTCATGGCCACAAGCTGCCACAAGGTTTTATCCAACAGTGTCCAGATGTTAAATAAGGGAGAAATGAGGCTGGTCTAGTTAAAATCCCTTTTTCCCTTATGAAGGGGTCCTATCATGGATAGCTAATGACAAGGTATACAGGAATCAACATATCTGTGCTTGTCACACACACAGACCCTTCCTTAGATGTAGATGTCACTGGAAGATGAATTTACCTTCTTTGCATTTAAAAGGCATAATTCAGCAATTACTTAAAAATTCAGATGCCAGGCATGTTGTTAGACATACCAAAAAAGGACACAAGCAAAGAAAGGTTTTGCAGAATCTGTATTTTTTCAAGATGAACAAATATATTCCAACCCATGGACTCAGAACTGAGTGACAGTCCAAAGGTGCAGAGAAGAAAAACTATGGTTTTGGTTTTCACAGGAGTTCTAAGTATCCACCACTTAGAAGATTTTCCAGATTCCACTTGAACAAAGGACAGTAAAAATTGACCCTTTTTTTGCCCCCTGGCTACTATTGCACTGCATTTATGAGCCTTTTGAAATGCAAACTTTTGTGCAGGATGAAAATGCATCATATATGGCATTTCTGAGTTTAAACATACTCTGGCTGTCCTCAAACAATTTTCAGTCAATTTTGTTTGGTAATTAAACTATTTGCAGCAAGAGATTCCCTCCCGGCCTGCAAAGCCATTTGCAGAGTGGCTGGGAAGTTTCTGATTTTCAACGTGTTGCTCACATGGGACAGATTGTACAAAAAGAGATAGATTCTAGATGAACTTGTAGAAAAACACTGAACAGTGGGTGATGCCACAGGAGCTTATTTAGTAACAGACATTGCCAAAATTTTAGCAAGAGCAGAAGATTCACAGTGAAAAGTGACCTTTGGGAAATCAGTTTGGCCTACTGATGAGGTGGCATTATAACTGTCCTGCTGGGCCAAGGCAACTGCTGTATTCAGAAACAGATCCTTTAAAAACACTACCAGAAGCAGAGATAGTGATCCTCTCCCTGGCATGCTGCTGTAATTTCTGGCAATCAGTATCTTCCCAGTCCAAAAGGTGAATTGTATTCAACAGCTGGGGAGGTGTACGGGGAAGCAGTAATTTGTCATGTCTCAGGACATGACAAATACTCATCCAGTGACTAAAGAAGACACAGAAATTTCATCAGGAAGTAGTTTTCAAAACTGAGAAAGTGTGTTTTTGCATTGTATTAATTGTGGAAGATAGGCATAGGTTGCTTGGAGGCTAAATTTATAAATGAGGTCAACAGCAGTTAGAATTATGGAGGATACATCCAACTGCCCATTCATTAAATTATAGCCTTCTTTTGCATCATCTCACTTCATCTCCTCTTCTCTCTGAAGCATTTCATGGAAAGAATTTCAGTTCTACCATTTACCCTCTAGGATGATCAGCTTTGCACAAGAGTTGGCCAAAATTCAAGATATGGCCAAAGAGACAGTACATGGTTTTCAACCCTTATTCTCAGAAGTTTTAACACTGTCTGTTTGACCAGCTGCAAGATTATATTTTCAGATAACAAACACAATAGCTGAATGCTCTTTCCCAAGTATCAATAATTTACTCAAGCCCCTTCATTCTATATATGTTTCTATTCCCCACTTTGAACTTGGGTGGCTACTCCATTAAAATAAAGCAAAACCATGACCAATCACCACATATGTAAGAACACTAAAAAAAAGAAAGAAAAAAAGAAAACCAAGGTAGTTTTAGAACTTCATTCTAAAAAACTAAAGATGCAAAATATGCAAGATAAAGAATGAGCTTACTATACTTTGAATACTGCTTCCAGATGTGAGAAGCTATAGTCAAAGAAATGTGTGTTTTCTAATTTTTTTTAATATCAGATAATGTTTCTTTGAACTAGCCAGAATCCACAATCTTTTCATTTTAATACACACATGTTAATATTTATTGCATCTGCCATGGCAAATCTCGTCTTCTGATTTGTATTATAGCAAGTACTTGTGACCTTACTGATATAAAATAGCTTTTGCTTCTAATTTTTTTCAAGCCCACATGTGACTCCATAGAAGGTATAAAAACACTAACCATTACAATAGTAAACTAAAATGTCAATTTTAGTGATTGTCATTGAGAGGTCAGACCTACAAGAGCACAGTCCTTCTCAGTGTTAAAGCCAAGAGAGAGAACACAAAGTCCAGAAAAAAACAAATCACCACAACCTCCAAAACAAAACCTGTTAATGCCAGCAACTCTGAGATCTGACATGCCTGAACACTGTACTTTTAATTCAAGATTTTGGGCAAACTGAAACCAGACAAAATAACATGAATAAAAATAATACCATTAAATGGGAGAGTAATTTTAAAAAGTTCTGAAACATTTTCAGTAATTTGCACATTAGAAATTATCTTACCTTTTCTTCCAATGCCACTGCTGTTCTGCATCATTTCCCATTCCTCTCCTACAGAGATTTTAATTCAGTAGTCACAACTGTTTATCTTCATTTATCTTGACTGACAGGTGCTCATAGTGTTATTTAATTGTTCCATGTCCTGCTAAAACAACAGTAAGAACACAGTCTTCAAGAGAACAAAAAACAAAACAAATCCAAGAGATTCTGAGCACTTAGCAATTAATAAAGAGAAGTACTTTATTCACTGTAGCACCAGAAGTCCATGCTCAATAGGGCTTAAAAGTGGAACAGGACACGAAGCAGTGAAGCCTGGAACAGCTTAATGAAAGTATAACTCTAATATTAGAGTTCCCAAAGAGACCATGAGAAGGTGAAGGACTTGATAGAGAAGAATCTACATAGTCGGGCGAAAAGAAGTTTTTTACTGAACAAAAAGAGCACTGATTTTCTGGTAGGAGTAAGTTGATCCTGTGTTAAAGAAAACATCGCCATTGAGGTAGCACAGGATAAAAGGTTAATGTCAATATTTAGCATACTTTCACTGTATCAGTTGTCAGAAAATGTTGCCATGTAAAAGCAGTCGAAATGGAAACTAATAGGTGAGCAGGAACATTTGTATGAGGAATCAATAGCTACAGAAGACAGGTGCACAGCCAGGATAGCACAGGCCTCACAGACAAGACAAAAGAGAGATGAAGGTACCCAATTAACTAATTACTGACTGCTAGAAACTATGAGGGGGTAAAACGAGTTTCTTGCTGACAGAAACCATTTTCCATAGCACAGAGGGGTCAGGAGCAGGACAGGGAGCACACCTTTCTGCAAGAAGCTGAACGAAACTTAAAGCCCCTAAGTTTGGCACTAGCAAATCTCTTCAGCTCTTCAAGAGAAGCTGAGGAGGGCCCATGGAGGAGCATTTCTCTCTGTGTGAAATACCTGGGGATACTTCTACAAAATACACCTGCCCAGGATTATTTATTCATCAACTTTGTTCTCCTCAGAGCTCCACCAAAACATAAAATTTAAACACCCTGTTACATCTACCAGAACACAAACAGAGACTTTTGGTCTCAGACCTCAGCTGCTTTCCACCTGCACATGGGCTGGATTGCTACCATCCTGCACATGCTTTGCTGGGGTCTTCAAACCCTGGGAAGCACTGGGGGTGTCCCACACCAGGCAATGTGTCCCACATCAGGACAGCGTGTCCCGCACCAGTCCCTGTGTCCCGCACCAGGCCAGCGCGTCCCACACCGGCCCTTTCTCACCGCCCCTTAAACCGGGCGCACACGCCCTGGGACAGGACGGGAACCCAGCCCCCCCCACACAGACACCTCGGGGCTCCCTCCGGTGTCCCACGGGCCGGTTCCTACCTGCGGGCCGTGCCGGGGCCGCGGGGACAACGGGAGAGCGGCGGGCAGGCAGCGGCAGCGGCCGCTCGTCGCCCGGCAACGCCGCGGCACCTGGAGCGGGCCCGGGCCCGCCCATCCATCTTCCATCCGTTCATCCAGCCACCCATCCTCCGCCCCGCCCGCTGCCCGCGCCGCCAGCAGCAGGAGGAGAGGCTCCAGACAAGGCTGGGAATAGCAGAGGAGCGCGCTTGCAGCGGGAAAACAGCGGGAGCAAAACGGGGTGGGCACGGTGCTGAGGACGGGAAAGACAGCAGGACCCTGTGTGGGATTTGGGTGACAGGGGGACATCTCTGTTCCACACTTCCAAAACCTTTGCCGGCCGACGAAAAATTAATGACAACATCATCACAAAAGTGACCCCGCATGCCTGCAGTGTGTTAAAGAAAAAAAATGCAGCTTGTGGCAGATAGCAAGGCTGGTTTCACCAAATGATTTTGCATTTAAAAAACCCCCCAAAACAAGAAAACAACCAACTAAAACCCAAACAGATTAAAAGATTAAATTTCCAGACGAGAGTTGACAAAAGATTAGGCACGTAAGAATGAAGTTTATCATAATCTGGATCCAACAGATGTGGTTCAACTTTTTTTTGGTGACATCATCAGTGCAAGAGTGAAACCCTAGTGCAGCTCTTACCATTCTTACTCACACTTAGAAGGTATCTACATTTCCACATTCCAATAATGTGATTCATAAATCAGGCACCTAGGAAGATGTGATTGGATGCTCAGAGGTCCCACATGAAAAGCCTTCTTTTTCAGGGGTTTGCATTCAGGATTTTCTTGGGAGCAGCCCTTAGCAGTGTTTCTCTCAGAGGCAGGAAGGCACAGAGTCCTGCCTGCGATGTAGAAGAGGCTGGGGTTTTGACTGCACTACTTGTGTGCAACTCACCCCCTCACCTTCTCTGTGAGGATGTGGGAGAGCAGCAGCTGCTGGTGGATTGCATCAGCATTTCCTCTATAACTACATTCAATTTACTCTAGGGTTTGGAAAACACTTAGACCACAGGTCAGGAAATGTGTTGACTCCCCTCTTGCAGGGTCTGACGGTCAATTAACATCAGAGAGAATCACCAGGGGCCTGATTTTCCAAGGTAATGAGCACACTCAGCTCCACCTGGTGTCATTGCAATCCAGCTGCCCATCTTCACAGGAAGGAAGGCAATGGGCCTTGACGTGCTCCAGGAAGGTAGTGTGATTCAGTGAAAACAACACTGAATCAAGCATCTGCCCCTGGAATTTTATTCCCAATTCTGCCATGTTTTTTCCAGGTAACTAGATCAAATCACCTTGACTCAGTTTCCCAACATACACCTTCTTGGGAGACACTTCCCAAAGATTATCTGTGGAGTATCTGTATTGTGTATGCACACACCTGCATGGTAGTTTTCCTCTTTTTCTTGTTTTGCTGGAAATAATCCACTTATGGCCAACGCAGTCTGAATTACTTGAAACCAATCGAAGAAATGCATCTTTCCATCACTGAGGAAGAGAAAATTCTGGCACAATTTCAGGGTAGATACAGAAGCTTTATGTCTCCTTATTCAGAGTTACTGTAATTGTGCTGGCACCATTCCCAGAGCTGAGCTAAGGTCAGTGAGAAATCTGTAAATTAATAACTGTGGAGCTGATGTGATCTCTATCCAGGAACCATGTTTTACATTCATGAAGCTTTATAGGAAAGAAAAGTTATGTTTCAGTTTATCCAAGAAAGTTTCAGAATCTTAATATTATCAATTAGCATACCTTGGACCTACTTGGAGACAGTGGACCTGATTCTGATCTCACCTTCACAGGAACTCCACAAAATTCATTACTCTGGATTAATTCCGTTGGTGCTACCCAAATGAACAGGAATTGGTGAAGCCTACTCTGAAAGCCAAGCCTAGATAAACATGCTTTTCCTTTGGGAGTCTTATTTTACAAGAAGACATTTGCCAGTTCTTCTGGTTTTACTCAGTCACAAGCAATATCCAATCAATCCAGTCTGTAATTAATATTATTGATCAATAGATAATTGCTGTTACAATAGCTTGCATAATTAACATTTAAGAATTTCATTGTCCTACAACTCAGAAAGACAGAACCAGAGGGGACTTTTGGGTCAGAGGAAAGTTTTCTGCTATTGCACATAACCCATCAGAGTCATTTAGATCCATATCAGTGTCTCCCCCCTTCTGAAAGACTGTTCAAAGTGTCTCTGAAAACAGTTCCCCTTGCAGCCTGATCTCTTACCCTCATTAGTAAGCCCAGTAATCACCTTTTTGTGAGAATCCCTTTTCTAGCACAGCTAACAAGTTCATAGAATCATAGAATAGTTTGAGTTGGAAGGCACCTTTTAAAGGTCATGTGGCTCAAGTAGGTAGTACAGACCAAGAATATTCATCTCCATTTTATACAAAAAGACAAAAATCGAAACTAATCTGAGATTAAGTTGAGAACTCATTCTAAGAGAACTCATTCCACCCCCACCCAGACTGCAGTTCTGCTAGAAAATTTTCCCATCTTCTTGTACTGCATGATAAGCAGAACACTGACAACTTTGGTAATTCTTCTATTGGTAAAGAACTAGCAGCTACTGTAGCATTTTCCAAAAAAATCAGCTCAGGTCTGCAGAAACAGCTTTGAAGTCTCGACTGTGGCATTAACTTCATCATTTCATGTAATTGAAGTCACTGTGATCAGGAGATGATGTAAGAACAGTTTCGACCACAGCAGGTGTTTAGAAGTTCATCCTCAGGAGCAATGAATGAGGCTGAGAGGGAAAAACAACTGATCCAAAGATCTGAAGGATGACAGGAGTCTGCCAATTGAATTTATTTTTCTTTACTGCACCTGGCATGAAAAGAAAGGGCAATGAGAGAATCCGGTTAATTCTCTGATTCAATGAATCTGGGCATTTGTTTTTGCTCCTTTTCACAGGCTTATGTGAATTCATAAACCGCAATCAGAAAGGAAAGCTTCGTCAGGAAACATTTTGTACAAAGCTGTATCTTTTCAAACTGAACTAGACCTGGAAAAATTTTTGATAACAGTTTTCATAGAGTATTTTAACTCATGCTGAAAGAAGGGCATTCATAGTTATGTTGCCCTTGCTTATATAAACAAGCAAACCAAACTACTGATATCACCAAAGTTGCACAGAAACTTTGAAGGTGACCACACACTTCCGAGGCCCTGAGCCAGTGCTGAGGGACAGAACCTGTCTCTTCTCACTGCTGCATGCTCACTCAAGGAAAGTAAACACCCTTCTTGGTACATTTTTGGGGTACTAGAGGGCAATAAAAACACAGATGGTAGGTGTAGGGTCTCGTAGGGAAATGGTAAGCTTAAGACAGGCTTCAGTTGTGTTGGGATATCTCTTTTAGCTTGAACACTGACTCAGATCTGCTGGGAGGGAAGAACTCAGGTGGAATTCCACTTACTTTCAAGCCATATCTGGTGCAGATGCCACACCAGAGGGATCTTTCCTTCCTTTGTACTATTGCTTTAGAATGACCAAAAGATTCTGCTCAGAAGTAGTTGCATTACTGTACAGTCAAGATGATTGATTGGGATAAAAGACAGGGGGCAGCAACGGTGAGATAGGGCACTGTATTAATATTTGAGCCACTGAGCCAGGACTGCCTAATTCCGGAAGGGCTTTTTTCCTATTTCTGCCTTAATTATAATGAAAAATTGTAAATAAAAAGATCAGTAAATGTAATATTTTTCTCCCTTTACATTTTTACAGGAAAAAGGAAACAAAAGCTTTTTATCTGAAAAAATACTGAGAGCCAGAAAAGTATGGTTATACACCCTTGTTTATAAAATTCCTGACTCAAGATGAATCAATGGTAACTTGAAATGCCTGTGTATAAATTATTATTGTTTTGTGCCTCTGTTCAAGGCCCTCTACCTTTCTTAGTTTCTTTTGGGTCAAACTATTTCCTGGTTTTAGAAAGCTCAAGGATGCTGCCTGCACACATGTGCTTTTCCAGTGTATGGTATCCTGTCCCACAATATGAGACAGGTCCAAAGCTTCTCTGCAGCTGCCAGATGGTAATTTTTAACAAAGAACTGGTAGATACAAACCCCAACATTCTTACAACTCTAGTACCCCTACAGGGCTTCATCCACTTTAGGTGTATCACTGTGCTTGTTGTGGCAGGAATCCTCTGCAAGAGAAAGTCTTGCTGAGAAACCTTAAAAATGGCAGGCTTAAAATCAAAATATAAAAGGAAGAGCACTGGCTGAAGGATTAATGCTCCTGGGACACAAAATTATGATATTTATAATCCACACCTGGACCACATTGTTGGTGGTCCTTGCATTTCTTCTGGGATGAATTCCATGGTCAATGATTGAGTTACAACTTTGTTTTCAACATCAAACTAAGGGGAAAATGAATTGATGTTGGAAAGGAGTTACGGTCAGTGACTCTTTCTCCACAGATTTTCAGGAGCAACATTTGTTTTTTCATCACTTGCTGCAGTGTAAAGGAACTTGTGGCCTCACTGTGCTTTTTAGGTTTGTTTTTCCAAGCAGGATTTAGCTGTGAAATTCATCTAGTTGTCTTCAGACAGAGGAAACAGCAGCTTTCCAATATGTACTTGCTTTTTGTGCCAATGGAAAGTCACCATAAAATGTTACCAAATCATAAAGGGATTGTTATTTTCACTTCCCATCAATATGACAACCTATGATGTGAAGCAGTGAAGAAATTGGGGCTTAAAAAAAATTAATCAGGTCAAAGCACCAGTTTGCATGCCATTACACCACTAGTTTGCATGCACTTTGCACAGTTCAAAGCTTATTCTGAATGCAACTCATGTACACCGGGGCTTTCAGCCATCACAGCAACAGCACCACTGTGAGCCATGTACAGACAACAGCTCAGGCAAAAGTCCTCAACAAATCCCTGTCCTGCAGGGCAGGAAATAAGGTGGCTGGAGTGCAGTCTGCAGATGTGGAGGGAGGAGATCAGCAGGTAGATAAATGGGGCCAGCAGTTCTGCAGACTGGAACACTGTATACCCCGTGCATCCCTGTGCTCACCTGTGTTATCCTAGGGCCAGCAACTGTAGCCTGGAGGACACAGCTCCCTGTCCTAACATCCTAAAAGCCAAAATCCTCCTTTTGCATCAAGAACCCTGCCCATCCCCAGAGTTGTTTCAGCTCCACAGTCTACGAGGTGATTTGTGCTTCCTTCTGGCTCAGCATCAGTGAATGAACTGAGCAAAGGCAAAAATGGTCCTCTCTGCTCTGTCAGGGGAACCTTGACCCTACTACACTGCTTCTGCTGCAGGCAGCCTGGAATTGAGTTCAGCAAATACTATACAGCAATGAAAGGTGGTGCAACACACCATCATACCATACTGGGATTTTCCCTAGAATTTAAGCAGCTAGGGTTGCCTTTTCCATGGATAACCTCTTTGGAACGGCTTGGGATTCATCTATATTTGGATCACTGCCATGTGTAACTTCCTCTAGACTACTAGAAGGAACCCCTTCTACATCCTTATAGAGAATGAAGAATGTTTCCTTGTCCCCAAAATGACAGGACAGACCTGATTTCCAGGCACTCTCTTTACAGCCTTGGCTCCAATTCGGCATAATGTGTGTGTAGAAAAAGGATTGTGTACTTAAATCTCAGCAGCTAAGTTAGATTAGTGATGAGAAAAGATGTGTTATTGGTATGCTTCTGTATGTTTTATGCACTATCTAGAAGTTTCAGTAAAAATTCAGCTTCATTACCTAACTCAGCATGCTGGCTGAGACCCAGACAGATGCTCAGGTAGTGTTTCCAAGTGTCGAAAACCATAAAACACATCCCAGTCCACACAAATCTCACACCCACCTCAAAAGCCTTGCTTGACAGTTTTCAAGGCTGGATCTGTCAGCAGCCCCACTGTCTGTACTGGTGACAGTACACAGCAGTGAACATGGCACATTGTCTTCCACAGGGGACTCCAGTCATGTTTGTAGGCCAGCTCTTTGGCCATGAAAACCTGCACTTTGTCACTGCTCTTTGGCCTGAATGCCTGCACTTTTGGCTAAGCACTCCATCTTCTTTTCTTGAAGCACCTTAGAAGAGACCCTGGGTTAACCCTTACATTGGTTGAACAGAAACTCCTAGTGCCTGAGCTGGGTGGTGGGCATATGGCTGAGCAAATCCCTGCAGAAGAAGACAGAAATTCACAGTGGGAATCCTCCCATGTCCACAAACTACTGTCATCTGTAGGAGCCAGGAGGCTCCTGTAGTACTGTGACTCCCCTTCATTCACTCCCTTCACAATCTGAGCAAAGACCTTTCATTCCTAGACTTCCCCACTGTTAGAAATGAAGATGGACTTTTGACAAAGTGAGAAATGAAGATGGACTTTTGACAAAGTGAAGTGTGTATCCCTCCAACAACTCCTGGCACATCACCACTGACAGAACCTGTCTTCCTTGGAATACACACAAGCTTCCCCTGTCCTGCCCTACAATGGTCACTTCCTATGCCATGCTGTGGATGTACCAACACAGGTCATTCCAAGTAATCTTGTGCCAAACACTGGCACCTGGCTAATATCTAAGTTATCAGTTGATTGCTCCCTGAAGTAGCAGATCAAGTTGCAAGTTGAGCTGGTGTTAAAAACACATTTCCTTCTTATTCTCCTTAAACCCCAGTGGGAACACAAGTGTCTAGGACACAACCGTATATTCATTGTTTACTGGTTAACTTCTGGTTTGTGGAAGCAGAATTTCCAGGCATAGATCACAATTTCCTTTTCTAGAGAATTGGGTGACTGGATGTATGCCTACAGATGTTCACAAAGGCCTCTTCTTTCTTCTTCAAGATACTTGCCTCACAACACAGGAGCAACACACACAGCCCTTGGCAACCTGGAGAGTGAAATACAGAGACCTGGGGCGTGGGGGTGAAGAGGAGGGAAACAAATAACCCCGCCATGGGTGTGATCTCAAATATATTGAAGTTAAAGGAAGTGATTTCAACATGCACCATCTACTTTGCAAAGAGCTGCCAAACTAACTCTAAGCTATTGTGCTTTCCAAAGCCTCCACAAAGACCATGCTTATAAACTGGTGTTGTGTTGATGACAACCATTGTGATAACTCCTGGCCAGTAATCATTAAAATTAAATCCTTGTTCCAGCAGCGTGCTTGGCTGCAGCAAGGGCTGTACATAGGTACAGGGACTAGGGCTAATGACAAAGCTCAACCTAGATGGAGAGAGAAAGGAGAGACAATAAATAAAATGCAGGAATTAGTTTGAAGAATATTTCCACCATGGTTCCGTAAATATCACAAGTAAGAAAAGAGAGTAGGAATTGTCTCCAATTTGGACATAGCAATACCTGAGTACCTTTCATCCAGCAAATTTGTAACACTGTTTATGAAGGAACTTTATATGATTTCTCCTGCTGCAGCAGGAAATGTTGCTTCAGCCCAACATTTTAAAATACCTCTGCCATGTGGAGATAAGCAGGTGACTCAGGACAAGCATGCAGACCTCAGCTTGGCCCTTGGATAGGTGCTGTCATATCACAGTACATTTGTGAAATCAACAGCCACAATATGCTTCCGGAAGAAAGCATGCCAGGCAGAGGGCAGATCTGCTTGCACAGTCAGTGCACCTGGCATTACAGCTATCCAGACCATCTATAGGTACCACCCATCCATGAACAGAGCAGCTCAAGGAGCTGGGACATCCCTCAGGATGGGCTCAGGATGGGACGTGCTGCTTGCTGCTGTACCAAAGCCAGCTGAATGACGCCTCAGAACAAGGTGCAATTTTTGTATCAACAATGGAATCATTACTGAATGTGTCTGCAGGCTTCAGACCAAATCCCTTTCTTGGAACAATGCAAAGGGAGTTAAAGGGGTATTTTTTGTTGAGCCTAAGCTGAGGTCCCCTGCTCCAGACTGCAGCACACAGACAGTGGTAAGTGCGTGCGGACAGACAGGACTTTGCTCTCTAAACCAGGCTGGCTCCTTGCCCAAGCTTCAAATGCAGCCTGTGAGGATTTGACTCCAGACAATTTGATGGATACTGTGTGGGTGCTGGAGGCAAGAGAAGCCAAGAAAATGAAATATCTGTCTGTCAGTTGCTCTGTTTCCTGAGATATTTAATACAAATCCTTCACTTCTGTAAATGCACTCTGCATGCCTCTGTAGGTAGGGTGCGGCTCTAAGTGTGATACTATGAGAAAAGCGGGCAATACATAAACCAAAACTGGAGAGCGTTTCATCTACAGGCAGCATTCCTTACACGTGGTAATAACATCCACGTGATAAATTCATTTATTTCTGCAAACGGGTCATAAATTACACGTCAGCACAGTAATCTCCATTTATCCCATCCTTTGACCTCCACTGCAATATGCCTATTGAGTCTTTTCTACCTGCACTCATTTTAACTTTATCAAGTGCCTTAAGCCCTCTGAATTTTGATCATCAATTGCCAACAACTGCAGTGATTAAACTGAAGCCTGAACCATCTCCATTGCTAAAAACTCACGCCTTGCATTTTCTGCAAATCCCATTTCAACAGCATTCCTCTCCTCCCTTGTCTGGGTCTGACAGAAAAAAAATATGCAGGACCATTTCCCAGGGTTAATTTTTAATAGTATCCTCACTGCTGCAGCAGATGAAGTCGTTTATTATCCAGCAGGCAGCATGCTAACATGCTAGGCAATGGCAAATGCTGAAAGAGGTGACTCAGGCATAAGCAATCAGGCAGAGTTGTGCATTCCCACCTGCCGGATGGCTCAGCACAAAGAGCCGAGCACGGTGTTTTAGTTTAGCCTACACTTGCAGCTTCATCCGAGGGACACCTGGATTCCAGCCGTGCAGCCAGTGAGGCTTTTGTGCTTCACAGTCACGTGCAAAGCATGTACATAAACAGAGGCCAGCCCTCCCTCTGCACTCTTTTCCTCTAAGAAAAGCGGTCATCCCTGCTGCAGGAACGTGTCAGCCCAGGCAGTTTGGCCCTAAATAACACTTTGTGATCTCAGGCAGACTGGAGCCCAGCCTACCCACCTGTAAAACAGGTTTAATGGTAGTTGGCTTTTTTATAGAAAAGCTGGGAGGATTACTTCATGTCTGAGATCTCTAGATGAGAATTGCTTAGTGGAAGAGAGCAGTTAAAAGAACAGCTCAAAATTAGGACCAGAGCAGGCTGGCAGCCCAGTGAGCAGGTAGAAATTACTACAGAAGCTGCACTTGTCTCATTACCCAAGAGCCTCAGAAAGTCTGGGATGCAGATGATTCACTAACCAGAAAGTGCTTTTGAATTACTTATTAGGTAGGATTCATGTTGCTTTTACTGCTCTGGGATGCACAAGGTTGGGCTGCAGAATCCCTTTTGCCATCTCCTCAGAGTGAAATGTGGTGGTAATGTAGGGTTCACTCACCCATGTATCTATCACAGTTGTATTTTTGCCTCCACAGAGTAGACCAAAGGCCACTGAAGAAGTACATGAATATTCCCGGTATCTGCAGTAGGCTTTGGATCAAACCTCAGCAAGCCAACAAGAACGTGCAGCTAAACATGCTACAACAAGTTCACTGGCGTGTGCTGATCTGCAGGAGAGCCAGTCTGAGTGTGCTTCTGAAAACCAGGAAGATCTTGACTAAGGAGGCAGCAGCTTCCTGCTTAGTGCTCACTGGAGCACACCAGTGCTGCTTAAATGGGGAAACAGAACCCCAGCTCTGAAATCAGCTCTAAACCCATTCCCTCCCCTTTTCACTGTCCCAGAGAAGCCAGAGGGAGCGTATTGTTTTACTCTTAATTCACTTTGTGATCACGTAAGTTCCCCAAATCCCACTGCCAGTAAGCTCCAGTGATTAAACAGCTCACTGAAGGGAAAATACAGCTAATACCTTCTACCCCCATCAAAGCATATTGCTAATGAGAACTGGGAAATCACTCAGCATTAATACAACATCTGTAGATTAACACAAGCTATGATAGTCACTGGCTGAAATTCCATCAATCACTAGGATTCATGTAACATTTGTGATTAGTGTTTTTGTACGTTAACCTCAGTATTTCCCCAACTGAAGGCTGCTGACTGAAAGTGGGAAACATAAAGTCATGAGTCTGAAACCAGAGAAGAAATTTGCAATATGTTGCTTCGGGCATCTCAGCTTAGGAATCTTGCAGGAGGTCTGATTTCTGAAATGTTTAGTGTTGGCTCCCTGAAAGCCCTTAGAGAGTATCTGGGTGATTTGCACACACACACAAATACACACACACACACACACAGACACACCAATGCCGAGCTCTGTCTGAAAACATCTGCCTGAAAAGTTATCTAGAAACATGCAATGGACCTGCCTCAGACCTGAAGGATGCAAGTGACTGCAGGTCCTGTTCTGCTTTTCACCTTCCCTGATGGAGAAGCAGCAGAAGAAAGGGGATGACCAAACTATAGACAAAACCGCCAAGTTGCTGTGGTCTTTATGGCTTCAGTGTGGGAAAGTTCTGTAATAAGGAAAGGGGTAACTGCCAGCAAGAAGACAATCTGTATGAAATAGGTGTAGATATACCCTGGAGAGATCAGCTGTGTCCTGTCTCTAACTGAAGGGATGATTTCTAGCCCTGTGCTGCTCTTGAAGCCATTTGTATGGGAGGACTGTGCTCTCACCTTTACTAGGGATCTCTTAGGACACCCTAACCAGGATAGTGACACAAGAGCAGAGCCTAACTGCCAAGGAAACCTTCCAATATGTAACCTGGATCTCACTTGATGTGGGAATACTGCTACCACCATAAACTCCCAGGGAGCTCTATAACTCAGGATCTTTAGCTCTGACAATGAACAGCTGCACCGAAGGACAGAGTCTACCTTTGCTATAAATAACGTCAAGGCTGAGGTCACCCATGGACTTAGTTACTGCAGCAGCATGTATTTGAGGTAATCACAGAAAGGGATGAAGGGGGAGCTGGAAACACTGCACAAGAGCATCAGGAAGAGGCTGCCACAGAGGAAAACAGCTGCCTGTAACAGAAAGGGACCAGATAAGCAAACTTTACTAAGGAATAGAGCAGACACTGGAGAGCCAAGTGCACTAAGAAGCAGAGAGATGCTGAGAAGGCTGGATTCTATCCTCCTCTCCAGTCTACAGGGTGATTTATTTCTTTTTTTTTTCCAGCTTTACTTGCTTGCATAGATAGGAACCAAGGCTCAGGACATCTTCTTACAGTAGAAGGAAAACCAGAATTTAGTGAGGGGCATAACAGAAGAGAAGAAAAGGCTTAGGAGCTCGAGCATAATGATGAGAAGGAGGGCTGCATGGCAGGGTTAGGGACAATGTGTGGCCAGTATATTAAAAAACAGTCAAAGGAAAAAAACCCAGTAGTTTAACTGGATCAACAAAAATGTCTTTAATTCTATCTAGTTCTACCATGTGTGCATGCCTGAATCATGCTGTGCAAAGCTGCTTTGAAATTTCTGCAAGAAAGAGATGTAGTTAGCAATTGTTCTTTGGTACTGAGGGGAAGAAAATCAGCATTAGCTGATGAAGAAGACTATTTTAAAAAGGATACCAACAGTAACAGTGTCTTCTCCAGGAGAACATGTGGGATGGACTGAGATTTCAGTACAAACTCATCTGGTACAGAGAGGCCTTGAACTACACAGATAAATCTGTTGCACATCAGTGAATGCAGAAATGATATAGAGCACAAGACATCCCTTAGCAACTCATCCTGCTTCCACTCTGGAAATCTGGCTCCTGCCAGCAAAAGTGACAGATGACCCAGAGCATGGTAAGTGATCCAAACTGTTGCATAAAAAACCCTGGTAGCGTATCAGTTGCAAAAGGTTCGAATTTTTCCGTAGAGTTTGAAACAGAAAATCACATGGGGACTAAATATCACAAGGTCTACTTAACAAAAATTAGGGCTTCCAGCTTCCAAAGACCTGAGTTATTGCTATATGAAGATGAAGGCAAAAGCCCTCTCTCAGTGGACAGTGATCTGAAGATCAGGCTCCAAGGGAATGATTGACATTCTATTCAGGCTGTCAGCTAACAAAAGCTCCTGTACATATGCCAGTGAGCCACTGCCAGGAAAATCAGCATGGCTCCCAACTTGCAGATTTCTGCATTACCAGGCCTCCTACCATTGTTGACCCTTGCTGATCTATGCTGGTAGGCTCAGCAGAGGGTGGAAAGAGACACAGGACCTCACCAACCCTGGCAACTTCTGATGAGGTGGGGGCATTTCATGAAAGAATCAGTGTCATTTCTAAGTAACTCAGGCTCCAGATTCACCGCATGATCAGCTACAACTCCCTAGAAAAAGCACAAATAGCCAGAAAGAGCATTTGTTGGGGGCTGTAGCAAACACCCACAGGAACAAATGGGACACTGCAGAGGTCAGTGTGCTTCAGATCAGACTGAAACTAGCAGGCAATTGTAGAAAGCCACACTGTTTGTAAATACCCAGAGATCAAACCTGTATCTCATCTCCCCCTGCTTACACCACACAGCAAAATCTGAAGTCCAAGATCCCATCATCCACTCAGGGCAGAGCCTCATATTACCAACAATTGCATACCACATCTAGGGAGATGTGATAGTTGTTCATTCCCACAGTCTCTCTACAAGGAAGCTGACTGGGAAATGACCAGTTTTTGGATTATGTCTTTTATGTGCATGTCTGTGTGTATGTGTTTATGTGTGTGTGTGTGTGTGTGTTTTGTTGTGTGTGTGTGTGTGTGTGTGTGTGTGTGTGTGTGTTTGGGTTGCAGAGTTTCTAATAGCAAAAAAAAGAAATTAGCAGCTGTCTATATTTTTAAACTATGGAACATGAATCTCTTTCCATTTCCAAGCTTTGATTACAAAGCCTTTCATTTCTGTGATTACAAAGCCTTTCATTTCTGTGATTCCAGAGCATCATCTCTGCAAGTTTCTATTCTCAGTTCAAAATTGACCAAATCCAACTGTTAGCAAAATTTATTTCAGTCAACAGAAATCTTTTCTCTCTCTAGTTTTGGTGGAGCTTGGACCAGGCACCTAGCAAGATGCTGCCTTGCTTATTTCAAAAGAGAAAATCCATCATCAGAAAGATCTTGTCCTGGATCAGAAAACCCTCCAGAAGTAACAACTTTGCTCTGTCCACCAAGAATCTTCTGCAACATTTCAAGTGGTTGAAAGAAGTTTGAGCACACTTAGTTAGCAGAACTTAAACCACTGTTCATGCCATTATTTTGGGGATTAAAAACAAAGTGGTCCCATTCACTCCTTGGGTCACCTGAATGATGATATCATGTCTTTGGAGGTGATATATAGAGGAAGATTTTGTTGATTTATTGAGGATTGGTTGATTGATTAATTAATTCAGTGTTTTCTTTTGTTAATTGATTATTCCAGGAGATCTTTCCAATTCAGTGTCAGTCTTAAAAACCCTTTGTAGCCAGGACTAACTGGTCTTTTTTTCAGCAGTTGGGCTGCTGCTTCAAGTATTAGGTATCTCCAAGATTCCCAGGCCCTTGAGATGACAGTACACACTTGGGGCATTTAACACTTGTGATGTCTCTTGTGGCTGTATCTCTCTTGGTGCAACCTGCAGTAAGCATAAGCTTGCTGACTTTTCCCAGTCTCCAGGAGACTCTGTTAAATTATAGTGTTGAACAGTGTTAGCATGGTTCCTTTGAGATGACTTTTATTTATCTCATGGTTTCTTTGTGTTGCAGGAGACTCAGATTTTTCCCAAGTCTTTTTATAGTCAGTCACTCACAGTATAATTCATTGTCAAGAGTGAACTCTAGCTTTGCATCTCACATAGATTTATCTGATACATTAAGAGTTTCTTTTCAAAAGCTTCTTTCCAAGTCATGCTATTGTCAGGGTTTGTAATCTAGCAGTATTTTCTCTACAACCTCACTAGGAAGCTAGACAAGAATTGCCCATGACTCATGAGAATTTTACCTGTGAATTCAGCTAGGCCCCAGGCAGCTCAGAAAGCTGACCACTGTTTCTCAAGCATTAGCACCAGTGCATGAACAGCATAAATTTTAACTGGGAGAGAATGTTTTTAAAATAGAAGGGGGAGCATATACTTCAGTCCATCACACAGAAGAGCTGTGTTACTTGTGATTCAAATCAGTAGTCAAGGGATTAAGAAACTTTCAGGTTTTACTTCACTTTTCAAATCTGTCCCTTTCCAGCTCAAGAGCAAAACAGCCTAGACCTACCCCAGATCTGTAAATGAGCCTATGCTCAGCACAGGGTAGTTCTACTGGCCTCTGTGCACAAACAGCAGTTTTCAAAATTGTCCTCCTCTAAGCTAACAAAACTCAGTTTTTATTTCCTCCCAAAGTGGAAACTATGAGGGTTTCCCCTCTCTGTCCTCAACTGATTCCCTTTGCCATTTCTAAACCCACACACTAACTCAAGCAAGCTGAGGACAATGACTCTGTCCTTCCCAGAAGCAACCTGAAAGAGAATGAATTTAAATACAGACTTTGCAAGCCTATTCCATCCTTTGTCCCAGGTAAATCCAAAATACTTACAGATCTGCAGACTTACCTCACTTAAAAAAAAAAAAAAAAAAAAAAAAAAAAAAAAAAAAAAAAAAAAAAAAAGACAGTAAAATAATGGAGACTGTCAGAGAATGCAAGCCAAATTAATTTCAGAATTGGTTCATCCCTTACTGGCATCTTCAGTTGCATCAGCTTGCTGAGGAAATGGATTTGTCTTTGTGTTTCTGAGAATCCAGCCTTGTTTCAATTCTTCTGAACACTTCCTTCTTTCCTTCTGACTGCACTTCAGCTTTGATCCAAATATCAGATAGGCCCACAAGGCAGATGACTTGCATTGAATCGAACACAAACTTCTACTGACAGGTTCTGCTACCTAGATGATGCATGACACACAAGTGAACAAAACTGATAAAGTCTCAGCTTCTTTCCCTGTTACAGTAACAATGCACTTTGTAATGATATTTTTTTTCCTGTTCCATAAGCTGGTTGCCATGGCAAGTTACTTGTGTTACTCTGTCAGATACTACAAGGAAACAATTTGCTTTCCCTAGAAAGATAAAATTTTGTAAAAGTTGGTTGCTTATCAGTTTGCTTTCTACCATGACACTATTCATCCTCTAAGCTCATGGAGAGATGAGCAAGAAAACATCCCAATATGAGAAAAGGACTTGCAGGTTTCTTGAGTCTAGTGTATCTGCAGGAGGACTAAATTTAAAAATCATGAAGAATATGGTGCAATGGGGAAGCAAAACTCACAGAGATCTCTGCTTTTCACAGAATGCTCTCAGAGACATTGTTAAAGGGAGCAGAGTGACAGAACCTTCCTTGCAAACACTTTCCAAGAAAGTTTTGGTTACATAGAAAAAGTGTGCATCCAGGAAAATGGACTAGGGTGAGCTCAAAAGCCATGAAAAGAACCAGAAAACAATCCGCATGATTAAAAGTCAGGTGAACTTGTAGATATGGTGACAACAGGAGACCCAGAACAACAATAGCATCTGACACTGCTAATCTACTCTCCATGTCTGCTGAGAGCTGATAAACCCTCCAGTATATCAAAAAGAAGTATGTATCCTTGTGGAGCTAAAAAGCTACTGTTACCTACTTTGCTGATGATTTTGATTTGTTTAATTACTCTTATAATTCCCCTCTTACAGAAGTTAAAAAGGGAGTAAAAATATCAAGGAGTCGGTTTTGGGTCACAGCACCTACAAAACTCAGTACTGTAACTTTGCAGACTGAATTTAGAGTGTTAGTACAAAAAGCCATGACAGGATAAGCATGTCTGTGAGTTAGGGCCTTCCAACAGCAAGCTACATAGAGTTTGGTGAAAACAATCATGAAAAATCAAAGGTATGGGAATTGGAGGTATTTCAACTCCACTGCATTTTGGTTTTGGATTTTTACTATAGCAGTAAGGACCTAATATACTCTCACTCTCATTTTTATTGCTCTGTATGCCAGTGGACCCAGTATTTGACTAGCCTTCCTTTCCTGTCAAGCAAAGCTTACAACAGTTAGAGCACTGCAAGCCAGACATTTTCCAAGAATAAAACTCAACCTTAGAGAAAGGAAAGAATAATCTGCTCAGGAAGGACAATTTTTTACAAACAGAATGGGCTATGACCTCACAAAGTTTAAATCTGTGAACTGACAAAAGCAATGGAGTTACTTTGCTTTGCCACAGTTGAGCATCTGGTCCTAGTATTTTGCTTTTTTATCAAGAAGTAGAAGGGGAAAGAAGACAATTTTAAGCTATTATCACTCTCTGTGTCTTTGCAAGTCTGTGCCATCACCCCTCTGAGACTGTGTGGTTATGACTCACCAATAGGTGATTCCATCTCTGTCTTCCAGCAGTCTGCAAACAAACAGTCCTCAGGTATCTTATGTGATGTGATCTGGCACTGAAGAATGAGCAAGACAGAGGCAGTTTCAGTCTCCTCTTGTGGTGTTTCTTGGTTCTCGTAGGTCACTGAGAAGCCCAAGAAGCATGAAGCTGAGGTTCCCCCATAGCTGTGCCTATTTTACTACCTATTTGGTGCTTCTTTCCTGACAAGTTCTTCTGGGCCACCTAGGTACCAAAAAACACAAGCCTTTTTTCAGGGTGCTTGGAAAAGGAAGATTCCTGCATGCTCCAGTAGCCTGCCTGCTCGTTAGAAACGGCTAAAACAAGACGAGACAGGTAGCCCGGAGAGGCGGTGCGCGGTGCGTGCGTGTGTCTGCCTGTGGAGAAACCCATCACCTTTGTGCGCGCTGCTGCTCTGCCCTCGGCGCGCTCGGCAGAGATGCTGGCTCCCCGCGAGCTGCGGCCCTCGCTCCTGCGGAGAACCGAGAGCTCGCTCAGAGTCAGGAGGGCTTGTTAGAAGCAAGGGAAGAGTTTCGAGGTAGGTTAAAGCTTCAGCCTTTTTGTTCGGACCTGTCTGTTTGCGTGCTGGTTTTTGGAAAAGTGCTCCGGCAGGTTTGTTTGTGCTGGTGCAACACGTTTGTGAGACCTGGGAAAACCTGCACAACTCTCTCAACGGGTATCCTTAGAACATGTTTAATCTGTTCTTGCTACAAGCTTTCTTTTTATTATGTGTCAAGCATAGTATCTAGAACAATGGTTTTTAGATCGATTTTCAGATTAGTAGATACTTTTCTAATGGAAACAAACTGTGAAAGTGTGCTTGAAACATATGTCGGAGAGAACAGTGCTTTTCCAGTACCAGAATCACGTACTTTATTCGACATCATATTCTGCATCAAAGCTTGATTATTTCTGCAAGCTGCTGGATAATACAGTGACTATGCAATCCACTACGTAGTTTTCAAACAGTAATAGGGGAATCACAGTGCCCAAGAGTAGAAAATGTCTGGTGTATTGTGACAGAATAGGAGGCACTGCATTGACAGACCCGATGTCAGGACATGAAGCTTGAATCCATCAATACTTACCAGCTCTGCTTCAGCGGTGCTGCTTGTGGGACCCAAATAGGATCAGACAAGAGCCTTTCGACACGCTTGGACTTTCATCTGAAATTGCAGTAATTCTACTCAGACAGTGCATATCTCTGCCGCTGAGCCTAACTGAACCCCATCTGCCTTATACAGAGTCAATTCAGGTGTCTTTTCTTTTGTGGCCTTAATTGCACTTGAATAATTTGGAGTCATCTATTTTTCTAGGCGTTTTCAGGGGCCAAATAGATACACCCTGTGAGCCGAGTTTAGCGCACCGCGCTATCAGGCAGGACCGTGACTGGCAATCAAGGCTGCATTCCAGGGGTCTCTGGTCCTCCTTCCCAGAACGGCTCCCCGGGGCGCCGACAAAGGCAGCGCAGCCCCGGGCAGTCCCGCGGGGAAGGGCGGGCTGCGGAGCGGCGGCCGCCAGGCCTTCCCCTGCCCTGGGCTGCGGGGCGCTGCTGCGGAGCGGCCGCCGCGGGCCGGGAGAAGCACACGGGTCCCCGAGAGGAAAGGGCGCGATGGCGGCGGCCCCCGGGCCGCGGGGAGCGGAGGCGGCAGGGGTCACCCGCCGGGGCGAGGCAGCGCCCGGCCCGGCCCGGCCCGGCCCCCCCGCGCCGCCGCCGCCGCCGCCCCAGGGACCGCCCCGCGGTCGGGCGGGCGGGCGGCGCGGTGACTGACGGGCGGCGCGCCCACCCGGAGGGCGGAGGCGGCGGGGGCCGCCAATCGGGGGCGGCGGGCGGCGCGGAGCGGCGGGAGGGCGGGGCGCGGGCTGGGCGTGTGCCGCGGCCGCCGGCGGGGCGCGCTCCCGCTCCGCTCCCGCTCTCCCCGCACGCACATTGTCCGGGCGCGGCGGCGGCACAGCGCCCCGGCGCCCCGTGCCAATGCGGGGCGGGCGCGGCACGCCGGGGGCGCCTCCACCACCGCGGTGGAAACTTCCCCTCGCCGCCGGGCCGACGCGCGGCTGAAGCCCCCGGCGGGGAGGAGCGGAGCGGGGTTTCGCCCGCCTGGGGGGGCGCCTCGTCTAGTTTGGTTTTTTCCTACGTTGGAAGGGCAGAAGCGAATAATACTATTACCCGGCTTTAAACTTCCGCGCCCCGCTCTCCAGGACGCGCATCCCGCCCGGCGGGGCGGACGAGCCGGTGAGTGACCGCCGGGAGCGGGCTGGCGCTGGGTCGCGGTGGGTGGGACGCGCCGTCGCGCAGGGGCAGCGCCCACCGGCTCGGCGGGGACGGGGCGGCAGCGCCGGCGCCACCTGTTAGCGGGGCTGTTCCCCCCTCCGCCAAGTTCGTACCCCCGCCGTGCCCGGGGCGGCGGTGAAAGGGACGGACCCTCGGCCCGGTGGGCGGCGGCGGGGCGTTGGGGGCGGTGGCGGCCACCCACCTGCTCGCCTGGCCGCGCCATGACTCTGCTGCCTGGGCGCTGCCTGCCCACCCGAGCCCCGGCAGGCCGCCGGGGTGGGGGTGTGACGGGTACCCTCTCTGCCCTCCATCCCCTGCCCTCCTTCTGCGCTCGCTGTGCACTCCTCCTGTCCTCCTCCTCCCAAGCTGCAGCCCTTTTTCCTTCCCCCCGCCTTGCTGTCCCGCTCCCCTCCATATCCCTTAGCTGCAGCCGTGTTCACCTCCTCTTCCTCGCACCCCCAGTTTGCCGCCCACTGCACCCGTCTTCCCCCATCCCCGTGCATGCCTCACACTACTCGTGTGATGCAAAGAGGGAGCACCAGGCTCTCAACTCATTGCCAAAGCAGGTACCTGCTGGGCGCTGGCACCCCCCAGGGCAGAGCAGCTCCATGGCGGTGCCAGGCGTCGCCAGGCGCGGAGGGGGCAGGCAGGTGGCGGAGGCGCAGGTATTTGTGTGCATCTGTGAGCAAGTGAGCGAGGTCCGCCGTTCTGCGAGCATGCGGTTCTGCGGAGCTGGTGACACCTCCCTCGCTCGTAGGGACGCTCGCCGCCGGGGCTCTGCGGCGTGCCGAGGCTGCCTGCGCCCTGCTGCCCTGCGAAGGGGGCCGCGGCTGCAGCGACTTCGCCCCAACTGAAGGCGCATCTGATGGCTCGCTTGGCCCACAGAGGTCCTGACTGGGGATGTGTTTTAAATTGCCTCGAGCAGTGGAGCGTACCTGGAGACAAAAGAGGCTATGAGAAGTCAGAGTGGACTGGCGAACTCTGGAGCTGCTGGAGAAATGCTTAGGACACCTGGAAACAGGACTGTGCAGCAGGAATGGCTTGTTAAGCCATTGCATGGCAAGTCAAGCCACTGATTATTTCAGTGTCCTGAGTTGGATGGTCATATCTCTTGTAGCCTGTGATGTGCAAGTTGCTCCTGGGTAGGTCTTTGAAATACAGAAAGGGTAGGAACTCCTGGTGAGGCTGTATAATGATGTATTTGAGTCTGGTTGGCATGGGTAGGATGTGCAGCTTGGAGCAGGAACTGGATTTGAATGGAGGAAAGCACATGAGGTTTGGTGTGGGCTCAGCTGAAGAGTTGCTGTAGTCAGAATTGCTGATGTGTTTATCCTTCACAGCTCTGAAGTATTTTAATTCTACAGCTGGTGATTTGTGTGATTTTCCCAAGTGTTTTTAAGATGGCCATGACTGAATCCATGTGCATTCCCCCTCTGTGTGTCTGGTCCTTTCCTTCTCCTTGTAAAACGTTTTTCCTGTGTGATTAATAATGTGCCAACTGCTTCGTTTCAGCACTGGGGAAGCTGATGCTGATTGATTTCCCTGTTCAGTCTTCTCAGTGGGTCTGGAAGCTGATGGGTGTTATCACTGCAGAAAAGTCTGCTTTTGGGTGGGAGCTGTCAGCATGTCTTTTTTTTATCTCAGCGAACCTCTTACTTCTTTTAATTAAAAGGAGATGAAGTATGCGTGGTAATACCCTTCATGTTTACATAAAAATGATCTTGTAATGAGCAATAATTATCTCAGTTTGGGATATTGCTGAGATATTTTAACAGGACTTATGACCTGAGGGACACTTTTCCGGCCCCAGGGAGTTGTCCTTGTTGTGGTTCTCTCCTTTGGCGAGTTTGATTCTTGGCTGCTGCCAGTGGTAAAGGTAGAACAGCAGTGGGAGTAGCCTCGTGTTCCTGTGATGTCGGCCTAGAAAGCCATGGCCACAGCTTCCTTATTGAGCTTGGTTCTGCTTCCCAGGGCTCCCTGGCAGCCCTGCCACCACGTGTGTGGAGATGCTTTGCCTTTGATGGCTTTCACCCCATGGTCTGAGGATTCTCAAGGGGACCTTGCTATTGTCTTGGGAGATGGGGGATAAAAACAGGCTGAAAAACTGCCAACCGTCCTTTTTTTTTTTTTTTTTTTTTTTTTTCCCCCTGGTTCTCCCAAGGAGGTTTGGAGAAGGCTGCTGATAATGTGGGAAACTTTTCCCTGTGAGAGTAGAGATCCTGAGGTATCCTTGTCCATCTTTCATCTGACTTCCCTTCCCTTTAAGAGGAGCAAAGCTCTGTTCAAAAATAAACATTTGCTTCCAGGCTGAATATGGCTCCCACTGCCTTCCCTCCTGCTGTCAGTGCACCTCAAATTTTCTTTTCTATTAGGCTGTCCTTGGAGCTCACCAGGTTTTCTTGGGGTGAAAAACCTTTATGGAGTAGAAAAGTTGCATATTGGGAAAACATTCAACAAAATAAAATCGAGACAAAAAATACTGCCTATAGAGAGTACCCTTGTGGGAGGGTGGTGATTCTCTTCTGTCTCTCAAGATGAGTTATACAGTATACTGCATTTTTGTCAGTCTAGGAAAAGCAAAATGGTTGTGCTTCAAGTAGTCTTTAATTGTAATTTACTTCCAGCTTTCTATTTTAACATTTTTGAACTGTAAACTTAGAACCAGAGCTTATTAATCAGTAGATAAAAATGTTGAATGTATTTGAATTTTACTTGTATTAATCTAATAATATATTTATGACATGATACTGGATCAGCTCTATACCTGGCTGAAGACCACAAAAGAGTGTTAATCAAACAAATTATTTGACAAATACGGATGAGATTAAATAAATGATCTATTTGCCAACTACTGTACAACTGATCTGCTGTGGCATGTTCCTCATTTTCTTATCTTTCCCTTCCAGTTTTCATTCCATCTTTGCATGGTTTATCTTTTCCTGAACTTTCCTGGGTATCTGTTTCATTTATCTCTTTTGTGTCATGGTTTTCCTTCCATTCTTCTGCCTCTTTCTTGAGGAAGAGGTACCCTTTCCATGCTTTTTGAGTCTAAATTAGGCTTTTTTCCTCTTTTCCTCTACCTTCCTGGTGGAGTTTTTTATCAAGCATTTCATAGACAGCTCAACTAAATCTGGTATGTATTTAAACCGATAAAAATGTAAGACTGTACCCAGACTGTATGTATGAAGATGTTTGCTTGGTGGTAATGCTTCTCTCCTCCCATTGTTTTCTGGCTGTTGCAGGAAGGGTATTCCTGCAGTTCTGGAGGTTTTCCCCACATCTCGTTTTTGCTTGTGTTCTCCTTATGCCTCTTTCAAAAGCAAATTTGACTTTGTACCTTAAGAAGGCAACCAGGATCAAATGGCAGCCCTTGTGTTGTTCCCTGGTTGTGTATCTGCATGCAACCTGCTTCCATCTGCTGTCTGACCAAACTCAGTGTTCCTGCCAGGCAGTTTTGCTTTCCTCCTGGCATCATCCTTCCTCCCCACTGGGTTTACAGCCAGGAGGTGCCTTTCAGTAGGGCAAAAGGAATGAGTGCTCTGGACATTTTCTGGTTTACCTATTACTTGCAGAGTCTGTATGAAATTCAGGTTGATGAGGGTAGGTGGTAAGGAGTGAACAGGTCATTGTGCAGGTTATAGTGCATGACCGAGCAGTTACAATATTTAACTTTAATCTAGTATTCAAAAATGAAAGTCTCTTTAAAAATGATGTTTCTGTTATAAAGAAGACTTGGTTTGTTTTGGGGTTTGATTTTGGTTTTTGTTTGTTTTTTTTTACCCTGGATGAAATCTAGGGGTGGGGAGGATAATTCAGAAACAATGAAAGCAATAGAAAACCTTGTCTTTCAGGGGAGGAGATTTGCTCTGCCTTGGCAATAAAGCTCAGGCAGTCCAGAGGGGTGTGATGGGAGTGCTCAGAGTGCGTGATTCGCCTCCGCTGATGGTTGCAGTGATGTTGCAGCAGTGCATGAGCTAAGCTGTGTATGTCATAGCTGTCTGCTTGAAGTACTGGGAGTTGTGCCACGATGCCCCCTTGTACCCTGAAGGAGAGGTCTGTGCTGAACTGAAGTGAGCAGTTCCACCTCTCCTCTGGCTTCTGAGGGGGTTTGGGTAACACGCGGGTGCACTGATACAGCGAGCAATCCAGGCGGCACGTTGTTGCAAAGCAGAATTGACTGGGGAGGATGGAGCCAAGAGGAATATTCTTTTGCAGTTAATTATTTACTGCAGGGAGAGAGAGAAGCTGATGATGTTTGGTTTATAATTACAGATATCCAGAGGTAAATACTTCAGGATGATCTGGTTTATTCTGTGCGTTGCTACCTATTTCTCTATAATGTGGGACCAAGCACTGTTTAATAACCAGCTCAGTAAAACCAAAACCTCGTTATCAACTTCTCACCAGTGGGATATGGTTCTATAGCTTCCTGTATGTGGTGTTAACTGACCTGAATGCCTGCAGAGGAAAGAGTCTTTCCATGCTCACTTTCTTAATGCATGACCTGCTTGTGGTGCCCATCTGACAGTAATGTGGGCTCTTGGAACAGCTGAACTCTGTGCTGAAAGATGACTTTGTGGTTAAAGCCACAGGATTGTGAACTGGGGAGTCCTGACCCCCATCTGGCCTTGGCTAAGCTGGTTGCTTATCTCACTGGACTTTTCTTTAGGAGGGATACTGACTTAGCAGATAACCAGCAGATATCTAGCCTATCTGCTAAAGGGGTAGGATGCCCTGGGTGAGGCACTCTTATAATGCAGAGGCAGTGGCAGCCCAGGTATTATATACTGCTGTGCTGTGGGCCAAACTTTTAAGAGGATTTTTCCTTTTGCATAGCTAAATCCATTATAGATCAGAGTGCTCGTATGCAAGTTAAATTCAAGAGCTGGTGGAGCTGAGTTTAAATGTGTGTGTGTGGGAGCAATAACTTGACAAATACAAAAAAGAGACATTGCTGCAATGTCTCTGGGAAGATGCCTGTATGTCTTCTGCTTGTTTAGCATCCTTGAGAGAACAGCAGACGTGAGGGAGAAGCTGTGGCCTGTGAAATGAAGAGGATGTCGTGCTCTTATTGGGAGAAGAAGAGGAGCAAGATCTAAAAAGCCAGGGAGTAGGAGTGAAATGAGGGATGCAGGTGTGTGCAGTGGGGGCTGCTCCAGGCTGCCCTGTTCTCCCTGGGTAAGGCTCTGCAGAGAGAGAAGCAAGGAGATCAGTGGAAGAAGGCATTGTGGAGGCTGCTGTTTTGCAGAGTGGTGTGTTGGCTCTCCTGCTGGTCAAGGCTGAACTGAGGCATGGCTGGCTGGCAGTAGAAGTGCGTGGGGCCTTATTCCCTGAGAAAGGCAAACCAGTGAAAAATCTCCAGAGTCTGGCCAGCAAGTGCTTGTGCCTGAGGCAAGCTAGGATGTTGTTTAGAGGCTTGCTGAGAAGTGAGCTCTGGTCCATCAGCAGTTTTTTGAGGCAACAGGCAGCCATTGTGTCGGCCTGCTCCAGGATCATGTTGAGCGCTCTGACACTCTGTGCTATCTTCAGCAATTCTGTGGCTTACATCCAGCTCTATTCAGCCTGCTTCAAACTATGTGTATAGAATAACCTTGAATATATAAATTTGGAGCCTGAAAATGATGGATTCCATCTCATCCCAGATAGCCACTGCAGCAGCCACAGCAGTATTCCTGGTGTGGCACTAGGTCCTCTGTTTCTGTAGTGATTGTAGCAACAGTGCTCCTTCCCTGCTGATGGCTTTGCATTGGATGTCAGGGCTTAATGTTATGTGAGGGACTGAAATTCATTCTCCAGGAAGAGGCTGGGCTTGAGAAACCAGGCTTTTGGTTGGTATGATAAATAGATAAAAGAGTAGTTGATTACGTTAAGTAAATAAAACATCACGGTTTGTTGTATGGGACTGATCCTTGCTTGTGTGTAGGCTGATTCTGTGTTTAATTTTTTTTCATTGTTTCCCCTTGGATCTCTGTAGATGCAATGGCTCCTTTTGGGTCCCACTTTGTTAGACTCCTGCTGTGAGCAGCACAACTTTGCTTTGTAGAATGCAAACCTAGCAAATGCTGATGAAAGCAGGAGGTACCTTGCACAGCCCTTATTTCTACCCCCCTCCTTGTGTGCAGAGGATGAATACATAACCTTACAATATAACCTTGGTCATGCAAGATTTCTCCCGGCCTTTTCCTGATTTGCATGATATTGTAAGAGGCCAGTTGGCTTTTTCTGGAGGGCTTGTCCCACTTTCCACACAGGCAGCCTTGGGCGAGTGGTCTGCTCCCTGACCTGCTTCAACAAGCATGTGCTGGCTTCTTGCTCTGCTGATGTGGGAGGCAGGGTGAGGATAAGTGCTGGGGGCTAGGCAGGGGGATGACATTGCTGTGCTGGTTGCGGGTGTCACCTCCCATCTGGCCGTCAGCATAGCTGCTGATGGATGAGGAGGTGCACACAAATCCCTGCCTCACTTTTTGCCTCGTTGTTCTCCTGGGGTGTGTGGTGGCTATACTGAAGTCTTAGGGTGTCAGATCTGCCTTCTCTCCTCCTAAGAGTACAGCTGCATGTCCTCCATTCTGCAGTACTCAGTTGCAGCTGATGGCTCTGTAGCTATTCTGGTGGCCCCTATAATTTACAAATATCAAGGCATTGATTCTCAGAATATATGCACTGGAAAGAAATTACTACCATGACCATGGTGGAGGTAGGAAACAGAGGTGTGAGAGAGATTTAGACCTGGAAAAGTGCTTCAGCCCCTGCTTTTCCACAGAAACAAGGCTATGTACTGGTGTGGCTTATAATCACAGGGACATGTGCAGGGTCTCACCAGGTCTGTGACAAAGCAGGGAGATAGATGGATGAGGGTGGAAATCTCTGATTCATGAGCAAATTATAGTCATCTGATCCCACAATTACTGCACCTGATTATCAGGGGGCTGACAAGATGTCCTCTGCTTCACATTCCTTCTATGAACACATTAATCTGTGTTCAGTAGACATCAGTTTATACTTCTGCTGTTCCTCTTCCCCTGTGGTGTATATCTCAAGCAGCCACCCTTTTCCAATCTACAAAGTATCCAGGCTTGGATGCCCCTCATATCTGCTAGAAAGTGGAAAATTGCCAAGTATCTACCAGTGCCTATAGCTGGGGCAGACACCGGGCAGGGAGAGGAGAGACATTATTACAACCTGTTGTTTTACAGCTGGGAGCTGGGGAATGAAAATTCACATTAGCAGGAGGAGTTTAGAGCAGAGCTGAGAACAGAAGTTGTTGTCCTAGTCTGGCGCTTTGACTGCGAGGTCAGCTTCCCATTTCCTTTGGTAACTGATGAGCATCAAAAGACTCAGCACCCAGTGGTTGATGTGTTGCTAATCTGATTTTCTGATGAGAGAAATGCTTTTTTATCACAATGAACCCTGTGAAGGTGGGGGTTTGTTTCCTTTTATCATTTCAAGCAAGGCTGTCTTTGACTGTTATTTTAATATTTTAGGTGTCTGGTCTTAGAAATTATGTAAGTGGAGGGCTGGGATGGCAGTCCTTTGCATGTCATTCTTCCAGGCTGTTAGTGGGGTTTGTGTCCAGAGAAATGGATAGACATCCCTTGGTAAAACTGAGTGTCTTGTTATGAGTTGGAAAAACAGTTAGAAGATTTGGTCAGTTGAATAGAAATGTTGGAGGTCTTTGGATGGCGATCCTTTTAAAAATCAAAGGGCTTTAGGATCTTAATTAGTGTTGGTGGCCGATGATTGCTAAAGGACCAATCTCCCTATTGATCATCTGCACTGAGGCACTTTTTGTGGAAAGATCTAAAAAACAAGATGCAGTTAATCAACCAAATTTTTAAGGTTAAAAAATAAAACAAATTTCCCAAGGTGGGGAGGGCGGGGGGGAAAGTGGATTTCTTCAAAAAGTGAAAACCCTTTAGAAAACCCTTTAATTTTTTTTCCAAAGCAGTTTCCGAGGCACCTAATCTAATCTTTCCAAAACAATTCGCTGGCAGTCAGGGCTCACATGTTTTTAAAAACAGTGTAGAAAGGAATGTATTGTGACAGTTTAATTTATTACTGAAATATGCTCACCTCTGGGATAATTCAGAGCAACCATGGAGTGGATGATAAACCTGTTCAGGATGAGAGGTGAGCAAAGGGAGGCTGCTGAGATGAAACCACCCATGCAGAGGTGTAATTCCTGGGACTTAGGTTTGTTTTCCTCCTTTAATTCTAGTGGGGCTGTAGCCTGTTCAGATGTTCTAAAAAGGGCAGTTGTTGCTGAGTCCTTGCTGTGGCCACAAGGGAGGTTTTGGTGGTGATTCTCTGAGGAAGGTGGTAGGAAAGTCTCTAGCCATCTTTAGAGATAAAATGGGGGAGGCCTACAGCCCATAAGGTACAGGTCCTTGTCTGGGGATTTGTAAAAGCCCAGGGCAGCTAGTTGGATTTTGTAGTCACCAATCCATGGATGCTAACTGAGCTGTGAAAGCTGGCTTGAAATTTCTGCTGTTTTAAAGCAAAAACAAGGCAATTGCCTTGGAATGGGAAAACAAGGATGCTCTTGAGAAGGCTTAAGGATGGCCCTCCCGAGTTTTAGTGGAAGATGTACAGTTTAAAAAAAAAAAAGTATAGAGTTGCTTATCTGAAGTGTGCTCCTTGTGAAGAGGTGGGAAGCTGAGTGCCTAGGAGAGGGCTGGCTTTCTCAAAGCATGCTACTAAGCACGTGTTTTTTTGTGACAAGCCCTGCAATTGCATTGCAGCAGGGTTGTGAGGTCTTGTTCAGATTCAACTGAAGTTGGTTGAACTCTATTGACTGCAGTGGCTGGGCTGGTGGGCAGTGCAGCATCTCTCAGGTCAGGAGGTTTTAATCTCCTTTGTTTCAAAGTCTCTGCACCTGGAATTAGCTTATTCAATTTGCAGCTTAGAGCAATTTCAGAAGAACTCCCAGAGGAGGAGGAAAAGAAAAAGAACACTACCACCTGAACAGATCAAAATAATCAAATGGATTGTGTTGTGGAACTGGGATGTGACTGGCAGCTGCTATGTGGAGGTGGACAACCAGCAGTCACACTTTCTCAGCAGGGCTTGCTTTGCTGGGGCATTGGGAGCAAGTACTGTTGGGATTAGAATGCAAAGAGATAATGTTTAAAATCTTAGGTAGGAGCCTGTGAGCTTGGTGACAACTGAATGCAGGGCTGGAAGAAAAAGCTCTGCCAACAGTAGGTCACCCTTTCAGGGAGCTGAATTAATAAGTCTCTTCCATGCTTGCTTTTTCCCCCCTATTTTATGTGAGGACCCTTTGTAGCAACTTATGCTCCATGCATCCTGTTATCAGGGAAGTTATTCTGCCTGCAATCCCTGTCTGAGCTTAATGTTGTTGTTTTCTCTAGCATGAGGGCTGATGGCTTCACAAATCTCAGAGTACCTCCTCCATCTCTCCCCTGGCCAGCCCAGCAGCATGACAGCTCCATTTAACATGCACCATCTGCTTTGGCTTCCTGCCCCTAGACTCACTGTTTTGCAATTGTCTGCATCAAGCTCCTGTGTTGCCTGCCACAAAGGATTGTATATCACAAGTCAAAAAGAGGAGAGAGAAGAGTCCTCAAGGCTGGCCTGTAAATCCCAAGTCTCTCTACTTGAAGAAATTGCAGTGCTCTCCCATGTCCTTGACCCAGCCCTGCTGTATGTATTCATCCTCCCCTGCCTGTCAGGGTGCATCTCTTGACGGGCACAAAGTCAGCCTTGCTGGCTTTCTGGGTTCTCATGGCATGAAGTGTTTGGTGCCTGGGATGTTCTCCTTTCTTCACCTGCTAACACAGAGGCAGGCTGAGACCTGCAGCTCTGCCTTCTCTTCAGCCATCCCCCAAAGTTATTTGGATCCACTTGGAACATCATTACAGGGAAGATGTTGTGAAGTTTTCTTAATGGTAAACACTTAAGGGCATGGGCCTCTCATCTCCCACTTGAAGTGTAGTGTTACCCTTGGGCCTTAGGGGCTGAAGTGCTTTCGTGTTAGGTGCAGGGTGAGATAGTCTCTCTCTGAAGAGCTTACAGTAAAGTGCAAGATAGGGAACGTCAGGGTGCAGTTCCCCTGTCCAGATGTTGGCAGCTCACATCCCAGCCCTTCAGTCCCCCTACATAGGCAGCAGAGGAAAAGCACTTCCACCTCATTGTAATGCAGGTGGATACGTGAAACAGATCAGACAGACTGTGCCTGTCTCTGCTCACTGATGATAGAGAGGCTCTGGATCATGGGCTCTTTTGGACATATATGTGCTGTAGGTGAGATGAGCCCCACCTTGCACTGAGCATGCTGGGATGGCACATAAAGGAGACAAGACTGTTGATTTTGTCTGTCCTTGGCTGTCTGATCTGGTAAGCATGTTCGTCTTCCATTGGTCAAGAAGCTACTCATTGCTTTGATTCCTTGCTGGCCAAGAGTGGAGGAGAGGGATGTCATCCAGACAGCAACTGGAAGAGTTAAACACCTTTCAGGGATGCTTCTAGGACAGAGCTCCAATCCTGTCCCAGCTGGACAAGGGATATTTTAACCAAGTGAAGGCAGAAAGTGTAGGTATGAATGTTTTGTCCTTGGTTTATCCTTTTATACTGAGGCTAAGTAGCTGCCAGCATAGGTCAGGGGTTACTTGGATACTTCTCAGGAGCTCCTGACCTCCTGTATGTGCCCAAATATTGGAGTGGGGAAGGACATGGGACCTCTATATCTAGAACTGAAACAATGGCATGGGGACTTCAGGTTGCAAACCACCATGTGATAGCAGCAGGAGCCCTCCAGTGCCTCAAAAAGGGCTGCACATCTGGATGTTCCAGGCTTGGTGGGTAAAATTCTTTCTCTTAGGGGAAAAAGAGCCTTTTTCCTAACACTGAAGCGCTGCTACATGCCATATTGTGGCTTTGAGAGTGATGGACTGAGTTTCTGTGGATTGTATCCCATTTTACCTGAACCTTCATGGTTTCTCTGAAGACCCTGGCATGGTCTGCAGGGAGCAGGTTGGATGGAAGAGACCTAGAGCTGTTCTTGAAGGAGCTAGAAAAATGAAGTTGAGCCAACTGAAAGGAATAAAGTCTGATAGCCCGGGGAGGATTTTCTTGACTGGCTGAGTTTCCCCTTTGATTTGGAGCACTTGTTCCATCATGCCTTTTGCTGGGGAAGAATTAGCCCAGTGGCAGAAATGCAGTATACTGGGTGTTTTGGGAGTGAGAAACCTGTCTGCAGCAAGAGCCCACAGAGCTTGAACTCAGCCTCTGAGTCTGTGTGCTGACAGCTGTTTGCAGGCCTGCTCAGTAGGGGAAGGTGCTGTGCCAGAGTCTTTACCCTCCATCTCATGCCTGTGTTGTCAGCATGATTCAGTGCTACAACCCTGAAGGAAAAGAGTCAGTTTGATACCCCAATTCTGTTTGTTGTTGATACTCCTGCTGTAATTCCCATTGCTCCGGACAACCATTAAATAGTGCTCTGGAGAGTCTGTCTAGTGTGTGCACTGCAGTTTTTTCAAACTTTACAGTAGCAGGAAGTATGTTAGAGGTGAAATTTTTGGCTGGCCCTAGGTGGGAAACACACATACTGTGCTACAGAAAAAGGCAAAAAAATTACCTTATATTCCATTATATGGTGTATTTTCCCCACTTCACAATGCATCTGATCTTTCCCTGCTGTCTTTCCTGGCTACATGTGTCCACCACAAACTTTGGTACTTCTCATCTCATGCTTCTAGGGAACAGAGAGAGCAAGTATGAAAACCCTCAGGAGGTTTTTAATTCAGTAAGGGAGGTATATCAGGGCTTGCACTTACCATATGTTTTTTCTCTGGTACTTTCCTTGTTGTCCTTTCCCTCTGACCTTTGGTACAGTAAACGGCGACAGTGTTTGAAGAGCTTCCCAACAGGGGAGCACCTGGCACAGCATCAGGTCCTTGCAGTTCCCGTGCATTCCTAGGTAAGTGCTTAGGACTGGCCTTTAGCTGGCATCAACCTGCTGCTGGCTGGATGCACTGTGACAAAACAGTGCGTTTTTACTTGTTAATTTTTGCCACTGACAGCATGCTGGTTGCCTTGTCAACAGGAGATGGTTTATAGGTCTCTGGAAGATTTGCAGCAGTGTCACTCAGCTGTTTGTTCTCCTGGTTGAACAGGCACACATATGGGTCTTTGAAAGCTGGTAGGAGAAACCAGGATCCATCCATCCCTTTCACAAAGGTTTTGTGACTATATGACCTTCTAACTAATTTTCCTAACTCCCTAATGACATATATGTGTAATTAAATCTAGACAGACAGGGCCATATCAAGCCTTGGGCATGGGAAATTGTGTAATACCATCAAGTTACCTTTTGTGTCCATGGTAGACCCAACCTTATTGCACCAAGAACTTCCTTAAGATTTTAGCTTTAGGTGGGAAGAGAACTCCAATTGCAGGAAACCCAGTTCCCTCTGGTAGACCACCAAAGACTGCTTTGGTTTCTGATTCAGCTCTGCAAATACTGTCTAGTGGCTTCAGACTGGATATGAATTTGGCTGGTATTATTTCCCCTGTGAAGGCTAGAACAAGGGAGAGAAAACTAAAGTAGCTTGTTTTAGCCTAAGTCAGCACGACAGAGTTGTGAGTTTCTGTAGATCCTAAATGAAAGGTCCTTGCCTTATCTGTCTTGATATTTTGCTGGTTGCACAACTTGCACATCCCATAGATGCAAATATTTTCCTGGGGTTGGCCCTGGTTGCCCAAGGAGGGTGTTTGTTCAGATTCTCATGCTTTGCAATTAATATAATCTTCTCAACTCCGTGTGAGAGAAAGAAAGGGAAGTGGTGCTAAGTGGTTTATATGTTGTTTTTTCTCTCTCTCTCTCTCTGGTGTTGTTCCTCACCAGCTGGCTACTTTGAGCACGTTGTGGTTTTTTTTCCTTAAGGAGCAACGTGTTGCTACAAATTCAGCTTCAGAGAGGTTGTGGGAGCTTTTGTCTGCTGGCTCTGCAGCTGCTGCAGGCAAGGCACAGACAGTATGCGTGCTGTGGGCACCCAGCCTGCCAGCCTGGTCTGCCTGGAGGGGATGCCAGCCCAGCTGAGTGGCAGGATCCTTCTTTCCCACTGCATTCCCACACTCACTTGGTGGCTGGGAGATGCCAGTCCTTGCCTTGCTCCAAACCATGCAAGAGGAGGAAAGTTCACACCATGGGATGTTGTCAAAGGAATGAGAACCCGTTTCAAGTAAATACCTTTTCTCTGCCTCGTTTAGCTATGGCAGCCTTATCTTAAGAGGGGTGTATGAAGTGTGCTTGTCACAGCTGTCAGGCACCCACACAGCTCACAGAGATATCTTGTGTGCTCTCTTCTGAGCTACTGCATGAACAGTGGCTACTTTAGAGGGTAAATTGCCTCCACGGGCTTATAAAAAGGTATCTAGTTTAGACCTAGAGAGCACACTTCATTTTTAGGTGCAGTGGAAAACCTTTGAGTGAACTTGATGAATTCTGTGTTCATTGTGTTTTTCAGAATACTCTCTGAACTTGCATTTTTCTTTTGTGCTCTGCAAAAGCAACAATTCCTCTGGGGCTGTAGAATAAAGAATAAAACACTTGCTTAAAGTGCTGTGGAGGAGTTGTCACCCTATAAAACTCAGTCTGGGCCATCAGCTGTGTTTCACAATGACTTTGGCCAATCACAATGGTCTTGTCTTTTGACTGTGCAACTACTTGAAAGGGAGGGAAAAAAGGCCAACTACATGGACTTTTGTATCTGATCAGGATTTTGACTGTTAGCTTAATTGAGATTTCTTGTTGAAGTTGATATGAGTTTGATCAAAACTGAGGAAGTAAGGGAAAATGAAGCCTGTGGAATGGCAGCCACCACTTGGAACAGCTTCTTTATAGAAGCTCTCCATTTGGGCAAGAAATACTCACCTCAAATATATTTTCCTTGAATGCAGGTCTTCATCCTCTGCCCTTATCTTAAGTCTACAGGTAAAAGGCAATAATGGCAGATCCTAGAGCCTAATCAGTCTTTGATGGAGGGAATTGATTAAGAGCAAGACAAGCTTTACTGTAAGTTTTTAAGGATGGATTGTGAGGCTAAGCTGACAAACTTTTAGTCTTCTGAGCTCTATTTTTACCTTGTTATTGGAATAAGAATTTTTATCTTGTGTTAATATACTCAATTGCAAAACACTGCAGCTTGTCTTTTTACTTGAGTGGTCCTTCAGGTTAAAGTTGGCTGGTTTGACCTGTGAGATGGTGGTTTTCTGCAGGATTTTTCCATTTCTTAGAAAAAAGCTTTTTGCAAACAGTTGATTCATTTCTTTAATTTAATTTTATTTCTTTAGTTGAAGTTCCTGTATGGGAACAAAGAGAGCCATGTAGAAACTGTACCCACTACACCATGCTGTGGCCTTGAAGGTACATTGTAGGGACACACATGGCCCTCAGGGTGTTGCTTTCTGAAAATAAGAGGATTTTAAGGGAGAAACCAAGCAGCAATTTTATTTCTAGCTAGGTGTGAATGATGTACAAGAGTGAGATGTTGCTAGATGTTCTTTAGGAGCCCTGAAAAACAGCACATGGTGAGCTCCACTACCCTTAAGTAAAAAGGGAGCTTTATCAGCACATCACCCCTGTTCAAAATCTAACTGGTGGCTTGTCTCTGCCAGGCTCCTGTGAAGGTACATGATCATGTTTGAGATCTCACAATATTGGCAAGACTGTAAAAATTCAGAGTTCAAGTTTAAGCTCTGAAGTTATTCTTCTAAGGAAAGATAATTTTGTCATACCAAGGATCTGAGGGAGATACATATCCACAGAGTAGAGCCTCTGACTGCAGATACTGTTGTGGTTCTCTGCTCCCTTAAGGAAAAAAAGAGCCAAACCCCAAACCACCAGAACTCTGAAAGAGGTTCACGTCCAAAAGTGAAGATTTTTTGTAGTTGTTCCAAATGACTGTTTCCTCAGGGGGATCATTTTCATAGCTTGTGTGCAATTTTTTAATCCAGCTCGAAGCCCACAAGACAGATGGGGTCATGACAAGAGCCAGGAAGTTTGCATGATCTTATTAGACTGGATTATCTTTAACAGTGCCAGTTCACATCACCTGTCCATTTCTTGCTTTTCCCAAACCACTGAGGAAAGAAATAAAACCCCTAGCAGCCTTGTGACATTTAGCATTACTCAGGCACTCTTGAAGTCTCGATGGCCAGCAAAGGGCAGATTTTGTGGGTGAAAGAATTGGAGAGGAACCTCAGATCACCCATAGGACCAGGCTCCTACTACTTGACCAGTGTCTTCTTAGCTGTTACAGTCTGTATTTATAGTAGCAGACCAAAAATGCATGAAGGTGTGAAAAGGGATGATGCAGCCACCAGTATGAGCAAACTTAGGTCTTTTGGTGCACATCCCATCTCTATGTCCCCCCAGCCCTACCTAGAGCTGTTTTTAGTGGTATTTGCTGTAGCCTAGGAGGTAGTTGTATGAGATTTTAGGTGCTCTGAGGTTCAGTTTTCAACCCTCTTTACAGAGATCATGGCTTAAGTTTCAGAGTTTTGTTTCTTGAGTTATTGCTGGTGCTTATAAGGGCAGGGAAGACCAATTCAATAAAAGGTCAGGACTCATTCACTAGGGGCTGATGCCAAAGGGTGATAGCATGAAATACTCCCAGCAGTCTGTGGGAGTCAGAGTGATGTAGGTCGTGTAACAGATCTTCACACACACAGCATATAAAAAATACAGTGATTTTGCTTGTAATAATAAAGTTGTATTATTATGCTTTGGGGAATTGAAGGCAGGTGCTTGGATTTTTCCCAGTGGGTTGAAGGGAGGATCAGATTTTGGTTTATTTATTTATTATTTATATGTTAAGCCAAAGCCAAAGATCTGTGAGTCAGCTTCATCTTCACTGATACAGTTCCTGTGCTATGGTCCCCAGACATTGTCTGACAGATGCCTGTACCCACACAAGGCTGGATGAACCCAGTGACTGCAGACTTATTGTTGTCACCCTGTTGCAGAAACTCCTTAGAATGGCTCTGTGTATGCTTAAAAGCCAGTGGTATGGGAAAGCCTCTTAGCAGAGGGTCCTGGGAAAACACTGAGCTGCTGATTGCAGGATAAAGTTCTCTGTGCCAGCATCATATGCAATTCCTCATCATAGCCAGATCTCCAGGGAGGAGGAAACAACTCTGCCACCTCCTTCTTTCTTCTTAATGATGGCTGAGTTTTATAGTTGCTCTGTAGGCACTGTGTGTGCCTCCCTGGCTGAACAAAGGTGTATTTGTGCTTCCAAAGGTAATGTCAGTCTGCCTTGCTGCTGTCTCAAGATGCAGAGAGGGATAAGTGCTCCATATGGGCCAAGGTTGAAAATTAAAATAGACTGAGATCCTCAACCAGTGTTGATTGTCTTGGCTTTAGTGGCATCAGTGCAAGGACTCTATTTTTTGCCCTTCCCTTAGGGTGAACCTTCAAGGTGAGATCTCAGTTGTGGGACTCACTTGTCTGGTTCTTACTCCTTGGATTGGGCTGTCCTCTCCCTTCCCTCGGGAACCTATAAAAACTTGCACCTAGTCCATACTACACACAGATAATGGCTTAAGGCTGTCAGGAGAAATAATCTTTGAAGTTCTAAATTTGCCTTCTGTGGTTATTTTTTTTAGGTCAAACACAGAACTGTTTGCGTGAGCCTTATAAAGTCCAAGAATAAATGCAATGAATGCTGCTGTGTTTTTAAATGTCTCTGCAATCTATACTTCCCCAGTGTTGCAGAGCTGTGCTTGAGCAACAAGACCAGAAAATCTGAGAGGCTGAGGGGATATGGCTGGACACCAGGAAAGAAGATGGGAAGCCATGTATATGCATATAAAAATAAGTGACGTGTATAGTTCTAGCATCTCATTGCTGCAAGGTGTTAGGAAAATCAATGGCTTCAGAAGATAAAGATTTGAGTGTTGTATGGACAGCAGGGACAACCAGAGCTAGATATTTTTCAAAGAGAAAACTGGTCTAGAGGCCTCCTTTTTTGCTTTTCAGATAATCTGGCAGGATGAGACCCTGCTCTGGGACCAGAGAGGGTTTCCATTTAAAAGAATAGAAGAAAGTTTTGGGCAGTGGAGAATCCCCAACAATGTAAGCCATTGCTTACACTGCCCTAATGAAGTTACATCTCAGTAATTACAGTGCATTCTAAGTTCAGAAGTCCCTTTTTTCTTTTTTTTTTTTTGTTTTTTTTTTTTTTTGTTTTTCTTGTTGTTGTTCATTGTTTTGTTTGGTTATTGTTTGTTTTGGTTTTGGGAGGTGTTTCGGTTTTTGTTTTTAGTTTGATTTGGTTTTTTTCCAAATGCGCAGGAGCATTTCCTGCTGCTGCATGGGATTTGCCTGGGGACTTTGCCAAGCAGAGGTTGATCTGTGATGGAGGTTGTGTTGTCACACCTGACAAAAGGATGCTTCAGCTCAGAAGGGCACCTGCAGGATCATGTTACCCTGTTTTACTTTTCCCAAGCTGTGACTCCTCCAGCTCATGTTGCAGATGTTTTGGGTTGTACTTTGCATAGTCTCTTTCTGTGGTCTCAGGATAAATCAGTTGCTAAGGACAGGGTGTTATAAGTGTCAGCTGTGTCTGGTCACCAGGAGCTTGCCAGGGTAGTACCAACTGCATGCAGGTGTTGGTCTCTGGCTGACATCTCCTCCTACTGAAGACATGCTTCATCTAAAGTCTTTAAGGTTTTCTTCTTTCTGATTGCAGTTAGGGGATTGTGTCAGCTCCCTTGCATCTTTGTCTATTCAGTTCATGGACTTTCTGAACTCTTTTTCCACAGCAAGATGTCATCCCTGAAGGTCAGGACATGGTTTGCCTCCGATCTGTACCTCTTTCAATCAAGCAAATCTGGTTCATGTGACTGGAGTGAGTGTTTGCCCACTGTTGTGCCTGGTGCTAGTGAGGAGCAGAGCCCAGTGTTGCTCTTTTCTCCATCAGTTGTTATTGTGTGTAGAGGAACACCTAAATTGAGCGGGGTCTTTGGAGCTTTATGGCCATGTCAAGGGCAATGCCAAAGCCAGATCTGGCTCTACTCATTGCCTCTACCAGGGCTGTCCAAGGGACTGGAGTTAAGTTGAGGGTTTCTGCAAAGATGTAGGTACACCTAACCTTTAGGCATTATCAGAGGGATTTCAACCACTCTTCTGATATCAGGGGCTTTGCTTATTTGTCAGTCAGCTTGTTGGGCTCCAGTATTGAGGAACCACATCTGACACAGACTTGGTGTCTTGCATTTCTGTGGTTTCTTTTCAGCCTTACTTGGCCTGCAGATGTTGGCTGCGAGCCCACCCAAATCCTGCTTGTCGTTGCTGTGGACTCCCAAGGAAGCTCTGGAAGGAAACCCACCCCCCCCCCCCCCGACTTTTGCTGATTGTGCAGGTCTGCCAGCAGATGCTGGAGGCTGTGACAGAGGTGGTGGAGCAGGCTTTGTGCTCCTGTCCCTTGCACATTCAACCACAGCCACTGATGAGCACATGTTTTACGACAAAAGCTCAAATGTGGGGGAACAGAAATCCCCAGCTTTACCATAAGTTTCCTGTGTGACCGTCAGGAAGTCACTTAATTGTTGTGGGCTCTTCATGGCAGGGTGGAGTTCCTTGTTCCTTGAATTGCTGTGCCAGTTGTGTGTTGCTGAGCAGTGGGATATATGAAGCTGTGTGGAGGCCACTCAGAGTTGAAGGAGCATGTCTCCTGTGTCCATTCTGTGATGCTTGCAAGACAGGCAGGATGAGTCCTTGGACAGTGTCCCTTTGTTGCTCCAGAGCCAAAGGGGAAATGCCTTCCTTTTCAGTGTGGAGAGCTGCAATGCATACATCTTCAGTCTTTTTTGTAACAGGTCTGTGATGTGATAGTGGCGCACTTCGCTCACCCACAGCAACATTGCTGGGATTTTTTTTTAAATCCAGGCTTCTGCAGATGGAGGGGATATGAGCATCACTTTAACAAGTCTGATGTGGCTGAGATTTACCACGAGCAGCAGAGTGAGGTTTGGGTAATTCAAGACCTTAATAAAGTTCTGCTGATCCAAACTGAAATCTCGTACTGCAACATTTGGGTGTTTCTGTTTCTGTTGGGCTGTGTGATGATTTCCCAGCATTGCACACACAATGCATTGGTTGGCTCTGCATGGCTACAGACTTGGTTGTGATGAATTCATTTGCCATGGCTGTTGAAGGGCTGGGTTTGGAGGTATTCTGTGGACCTCTCTGGTAGCACTGCTCACTGTCCCCATCCCTCTAGGTTGCAGCTGGCTGGTGCTGCAGCTGCCAGGTCCATAAATCAGCAGTGTGCCCCTGAATATCTGCTGCATAATGACTGATGCATATTCATGTTTGCTACAACATTGTGTCACCCTTCTAATAATGTGTATTGGTGAGAAGGAGAGCAGGGACAGGATCCCAGTTACTGGTGCCTCCTTGCTTCATTCTGTCTCCTCTTTTTGCTGTCACCTTGTCTTTGGCTCCCTAAGATACAGCCTCTCTTGCTTTTCTAATGTATTTTCCCTAGCTGCTTCTCCCAGATGTACTAAAGCAAGCCCTGCAGGTTTGCTTTTTGCTGTGGTGCCTCCTTTCCCTCCATCCCTGCTCTGCTAATAAATCAAGGTGTGTGCCTGCAAAGGGCCCTGCAAGGACTAAATGAACATGGGAGGATGATCATTATGTTTGAGCATGTAAATTAAAAGGCTTACTAATAAAAAGACACTCTGGAAGTATCTGGTCTTGGCTGTTTCCTTGAGCTCTGTTTCTGAGCGAGCTTTAATTGGTGTCCCATTGGGAATGGAAGGGTGAGAAGGAATCCCTTATCTCAAAATGGATTCTCCCTCACCCACAACTCACCTGTGGAGAAGATGCTGTTGTACCTGTGCTGCTTTACCCTCTGTCTTGAAAAAAAGGAGGAAGAAAAGTGCTGTACCACCTTTCCCTGAAAAAGATGAAATTTTGTAAGATATGATTAGCAGCCTGTGAAATACCACATGTGAGAGAGCATGGATGGGGATTGACACTGCTTTTTCTCTTTCAGTGCAAGATGTTAAGTGCTGCCCAGGGAAGCTGGAGAAGCCAGCTTGGGTACTAACAAAGTTTATCCCAAATTGGCCTGAGTCCAACACAACCAGGACTGTCTGTCCCTGCAGAGAGGGATCCCTCTCATTCCTGCTCTGTATTCCTTCTTCTAGGGGGACTTGAAGCATTCCCAGAGGAGAGGACCCTATTTCTCTGTGGAAGCTCGTTAGCCATCCAGAGGGTGAGTGCCACATGGGCAGGAGCAGGCTCCTGCTGTCCCAGGATACTCATTTGTCTGCTTTTATGCTTCTGGCCAACAGCTTCCACCTTTTATCACCCAGACCCAAGGCCACTGGCTGTCTGGAACTTTCTGCTGCAGGAGCTGTAGTGCAGTAGGACATGTGCTGTGTGAACCATTCCATTCCTGGAGACTAGAGTTCACCAAAATTCTTATAAATCCTATTTTGCTCCTAAACTTGACATTTAAAAAAAATCTCTTACCATTAAATGCTAAAAAAACCAACAAAAAAAGCCCCTAAAAGCATTATCAAAACAATTCTTGAAACTTCCCAGATGCAACTACTGTTTTCTTATCCATGTGTTTGCTGGTAAAATACATGTGTTAGGATTTAAAGCAAGCAGGAAGTTGAACAACCATACCTATTTTCACTGCAAATTCTTCTCAGTGAAAAGTGCTTGTATGCATTTCCTGAAACCAGTTTCCTAATTTTTCTTTGTCAACAGTTGTTTGGGAGGAATAAGGAAGGATAGGGAAGGGGAGGAGAACAGAAAGCTCATAGGGAGAGTGTGTTTCTTGACTCTGGGGTACTTTTTTTGCTGTGCATCAGTGCTGCTCATGTTGGGATTAGCCCTTTTCTTCAGTGATGTTGGTGACCACCTTATACCAGTGACTTCTCCCTTTCTTGTAGCTGGGCTTCAAGTGAGGAAAACAGCAGAAGCTGCCCCTCTGCTCCCAGCCCTACCTGCATCTCTGGGTGCTTATCTGTGGATGAGAGCATCTGCTTCTCTGCAGGCTGCCTGTGCCCATGACCCAGTTGTGATTTCATCAGGATAATTGGAGAGCAGGGCCTCTCTTACAGCACTCTGTGCTTTCCCACTTGATGTACTCTGCCTCCCCAATTGTCTCTGTCTTGGGAAGCTGGGCTGGGGATGAGCTGCCAGCTCTGACAGCCCAACACAAAGACTCAGCAGGAGACCAACAGCTTTCCCATCCAAAACTTCTGCTGGGAGCTTTTTGTCTCAGGTGAAAACCCCAGATGGGAAATCACATTGCCTGAATTTAGTTCCAGCTTTACCACCATTGCTGGCTTTGGGCCAGTCCCTTGCCTTGTTTGCATCCCCTTGCCTGTCTCTGCAGTGGGCAGGATGGTGTTTCTGTTCATGCATGGCCACAGCCTCCAGCTCTAGCACTGGGTGCTCCATCGCTTGCAGCTTGGTAATGAGATCTGAATTTGTCCCTTCTTGTGCTGTTGCAGCAGAGGCAGACAGCTGCAGCCTGCCCTAGCATGATGACAGGACTGCTGGGCATGGGACAGGCAGCTTGCCTGCAGCTGCTCCTTTGATCACTAAGAGGGGCAGGCAGAACATACCAGGTACCTTCAGAACCCAGCCTGGAGACAGCATCTCTTGTAATTCCACACCATTACTGGACAGTTTCCCCCAAAGCTTGATATTCTCTAATAGCTGTAATTACAGACATCCACTCGCACTGGCGCTGCATACTCATCTGCTCCAAGTTTCTACTTCATTGCACCTTATATCTTGTGGGAAAATCAATACCGTTTGGTACAGAGACTGGCAAGCCAAGAGATGGTTGTGTACCACGTGCTTTAACACTTAACATTTACTGTTATCTATAATGTGGGTCTTGTTTTAAAGTTTCCTGGGTACCTGTCTATCTTTTTATATACTCAAGATACATCACATTGCCTTTCATGCATCCCATTAATGCTTATAGGTGGGATTTTAATGTAAAGGAAAGTTAAAAGTTGCATTTTCTTTTGAGCTCTGTTGTACAAAGTACCTTTTTTTTTTCTGAAAACAGCTGGGAGGCCTGAGAGAAGTCTCTTTTCTGGGGTGAGGTGGAGGCTTGCCAGCCCAGGCAGGGAAATGTCTGCCTCTGAACCACCTGCTCAGCCCTGGGAGGCTGGAGAGGAGATGAAAGTGGAGGAGTCCTGGCAGTTTGCAGCCTTCTGCATCTCCACAGTGAAAGCTTTTCCTCCTTCACACTGCTTTCCCACACATGCTGGTACCTTCAACTAGCTCCTAAGTCCTGACTGCAAGATAGGAGTTCAGGTTTTATTTAAGTGTCTCACATTGTCCTGACCTGCAGTGTGGCTTCTTCATGCCTTTGTTATCCATCTTTACCAACTTTGAGACACAACTCCAGTCTCATCTTTCCTTATGCAGGTTACTTTTGCTCATGTAGAGTCTCAAAGAGCACTGAAGTGTTGGATCATAAATCACAAGTGTAATTTTAAACTGTCTTCAGTTTTTTCATATCACTGCCCTTGCCAGATACAGAGAACAGTGACTTGGGTGCTGGCACAAGTGGTCCCTCCCATTTGCATGTGATTTTTATTTTTTTTTTTTTGAGGGTCTATGTTCAGCAGTGGTGTGGGATATATAATTTTCTTGCCTGTTTCTCTCACTCTTTCTGTGGGCTGGCAGCAATTAACCCACAGAGCAGTGTGCTTTCTTTCTGTGGAAGTTAGCTTGGTTCTTCTGCAGAGGTTGTGGTGGCATAAGTGACTTGGTTTCAGGGAGATAAATATAGTGGTGGTGTGGGAGATGAAGTCCCACCGTGATTCTCAAGCATATCCCAGCACCTTCCAGAGTTTCCTGACTGTGCCCCACTCCTCCTGCCACATTCATGATGCTGGAGACATGGGTATGAGCAGTCCTGAGTTAAAAGTTTCTGAGATAATGGGCCTGCTCATCTTTCTCCAGAAAATAGTGATTTTGGTGGCCTGTATTGGGTGTGGAGAGTGGGGTGCATGGGCAGTTCCTTCATCCAGGGGGAAGCTCTTGGGTAGCTGGTTTGTTCTCTGGGTTTATTGTATTACTCACTTATTTAGGTTGTTTGCTATTTTGGGTAGTTACAGCTACCCAAAACTACAAGTTGTTTTTCTTGGAATAAGCTGCCAACAAAGAACTTTATTAAGAATATTTACTTTTTGAGAGAGAAAGCAAGAACAGTGTAGTCGCACTCCCTTACTGCCAACAGCAGGTGATTGCACAGCTTTGCCTTTTACTTAAATATCTGACAGCTGAAGCAGGAGCCAGGGAGCAAAGAACAGGTAGCAGCTTTGCAGAGAATGATCCTGTCTTGTTTTCCTTTGCCCTTCCATATTTTCCCAAGCCCTTTGTGGTTGGATAGTCTTTGGCAGAGGGGTTGTGTTGCCAGAGGTGCTTTGAGTGGAAACTGTGAGGGCTGGGCCTGGTGCAGTGACCAGTCCGTGTCTGTTCAAGACCTTGTGCAAAGCTGAGGCTTGCACATTGCTGCTGGGACATGTTTATGAGTGCTGTGGAGAGGCAGTCCTTCTCTTCCAGACCTGCCCTGCCTGCAGCTTTCTGCTGTTCTTCATCACAGGTTTCTCCTTGAATGTGCATCTGTATTTTGAGCCTCCTACATTGTCATTCTTTATGCCTTTTCTTCCTTTCCTCTGCAGCAATATTTTTGTGCTCAGTCCTTTGAGATAGGCTGCCTTTTCCTTCAGATCTTGAAGAACTAGCAGAGAATGCTCCTTTTTTGCTTTTTTTTCTTTTTTCCCTTCTAATAGAAGACATTTATTATCTCCAAGTTATCTCTCCAAAGCAGGGCCAGTATTTGCAACTTTTATTATCTCTTTGTCATCCCTTTCTCTGTTTTCATCTGTGAGATACACTGTCTGAGTTTGCAGGTAAACAGCCAGCAAGCCAACAACAGAGACAATTGGTTAGATTTGTAGCTCACTTGTTGATTTAAAAAGCAACAAGTAAATTTAAATGAAGCATTGGATAGGCTTCATAACAGAGCATCAGTTTACCAGCCTCAGTTCCCTTAATCTCTTTGCGGCTGGACAGGCCACAGAGAACATCAGCATTTTGGTCCTTGAGTGAAAACAAAAGGTGGCATTTCACACCACTGGAGAGGCTCCTTCAGTCCCTCCACAGGCATCTTTGAGATGTTGATGACAGTCTTGTGCATGAGCAAATGGAGGAGAGGAGACTGGACAGTCACTGGGGTAAGCCAACAGGGTTTGCTTTATCAGTGCTCGAAAATCACTGAGTGGGATTCCTGATGTGTGGGTGTGGATGGCTGCTGGTGAAAGACTGGGATGTGTGTTGTTCTAGAGGACTGCAGACAGTGTCTGCCTGCAGGAGATCTCTGCTGAAGGGAAATGGAATCAAACACAGTGGCATTTGTGGTCATATGGCTCCTGTGGTCACACGGCTTTGGAGGAAAGGGTGCATGGTGTGAGATGAGCCCAAAGAGATCTGCAGAACTGAACTTCTGATGCCTTTAAATGGAGAAACTCCCAGTGGGCAGGTGCAGTGAATGCTTAATAATGAACAGTTGTAAAACTTCTGGCATGGCTGGCCTTAGTAGCGTTGTGCAAAAATCTGTCTCTTGACTTGTTTAGTTGGCTTGGTGTCTGTCGTGGGAGAGAAACAAAGTGATGGGAGGAAACAGGAGACACGGCAAAGCTCCTTCAGTTATTCTGTTGGAAGGAGGCTCCCTTGTTGTGAATATGTTGGAAATCCACTGTGTATCCCTTCTGCTTGAAGGATGAGTTCTTGTTGAAACTGTGGTGGTGAGCTGGGATGTACTGATGGGGCCAAGACCCTTGAGTTCCTTACCTCTGCTGAGTGAGTTTCTAGAGGCTTCACAGTCAGATCTCCCCAGCCACCTCTCCAGGGTAGAGAATAGGGACCATGAAGATCAGGTTGTTTTTTGCAGGACACAGCTGGATCTCTGGGTAACCTGTAGCCTTGATGCTCAGATCTACTTTAGGTCTTAGTCCCGTGACATCTTCTGCCAAGCATCTTGGTTCTTGTTTCTGCAGACAGGGCCTCCCTGCTGCCACCCAGCATGTGCAGGCAGGGGAGCTGGTGTGCCCTCTGCCCTCAGCCACGCCTCCATCCCCTCCCTGTGAGACAAAGGTAGGATGTTGGTGTCCACCAGGGCTGGGTGCTCGCTCTCCTTGCTTCCTGCACAAGGCTGGCAGATGGCTCCTGTTTGCTGGAGCTGTGTGGCTCTGGCTACTGGGCTGGGAGCAGCTGCTGCTGCCAGGCGGAAGCGCTCGGCGAGGCTTTCCTAGACAGCTTTGAACGGGAGCCAGGAGCCCTCTGCTACAGGAGAGAATCCACCAGGTCAGGAAATACGGCAGCAGCAGCTCCGGCTCCACACTGGGGCTGTTGGCTTGGCACACAGATCCCAGCCCTCCTCTTTCCAGACTGTGCTCCTGGAACTTCTCCTTTGTGTCTCTCTCAGCTGTTGCTTGACAGTCATGTGTGTGGCTTTTGGGGAGTGTAGTAGTGGAGTGCTGCAGAGGTGATAAATTTGGATAGGGAAACACTAGATGGTGACCTGGATGAGACTTTCAGATCTTGAAGAGCTTGATGGTAGAAGCATTGTTCCTGCTCTGTGTGGGACTGGGAGGCTGTGCTTTTGTTTCCCTTTGTTATTCTGTGGTCAGCTCTGTGTGGGCTCTGTGTTGGCTGCTGAGCAATAGAAACTGGAAATCCTTGCATCAGGAGTGGCTTTCACAACCACTAACAGGCTGCAAACCTCCATCCGGTGTGTCACCAGCATGAAAACTGGGGAGTCTGTTGCCAACTCTGTGACAGGAACCCCACTCTCTCTTCCCTGAGTCTGTTATAGGAAGCCAGAAACATTGCTTTTGGGATGCTTTTTCCTTGAACCAGTCCCTATGGTGGTGGTGATGGTGATGCTCCTGTGGCACTGAGGAACATTCACCCACATTGAAACTATGGGTGCACCAAAGAGCAGCCTTGCTCTTCCTATGTTCAGGAGCAAAAAGTGTGATGTGGGAATTACGAGAAGGTGTTGGTAAGCTTGAGGATAGGACCAGTTACCCAACTCTGTGGCAAAGTTTGGCCATGTGATAATCCCTGCTTTCCCTGCAGCCTTTGGCTAGGCTGCTTCTTCTGTGGGATTTGCCCATGCTCTGGTGTGCAGTTGGGTCTGTACACTGCCTGTGAGGAGCTTGCACTGGGGAAAGGAAGAGAGCTCCCCTGAACATTGATTTTAGCCCACGTTAATTTGGGCAACTCTCACGTCCAGAGCTGTCCATCATTCCCCATGCTCTGTCTGCATTAGGACATGGTTTGCAGCAATGGTAGGGAGCAGGTAGTCTGGACCTGCCCTCCTTTGCAAGCTGCAGAATCTCTCCTGCCACTGGCAGGGGTGAGGATGGCAGAGCAGTGGAGTTAGCTGAGGTAACAGCACCTTCGAGGGGTGGTGTCAGTGAGTTAGCACCAATATTGCAGAGCTCTTGTATGTAAATTGTCCATGTGTGGGCCACAAGTGGGGAGTAGCAATAGTTCCTTCGCCCCCCTCATTTTCCCTGCCTCCTGGGTGTGGGGGAGGCAAGAAGATGTGGGTTTGTGTTTCTGTGGAGGAGCCAGATCTTAAAACTGTGTGCTAAGGTGGTGATGTGAAGAGCTTGCTGGTGTGTGGCTGCCCCTCTATTGTGCAGTGGAGCTCAGAGGGGAAGACACTCAAGCTGACGTGGGTGACCACCTTGTCCCCCTCCTGCTGCAGTGTGCATCATAAAGCTGCTATGGCTGTGTGGGCTGGGGGTCTTCCAGAGCAGTAGGCAGTGCCTTCCACTGGGGTGGTCTTGAGGGAGAACCCCCTCCTAGAGAACTTATGTCTTCTCCCATATTGAGTCAAAGCTTTTCTCACTGCCTTAGCAAGTCCTACCGGCCTGGGCAATTGTGCAGTTTTCCTTTGTGGCAACTGCTTCGTCAGCAGCATCAGATGCAGAGCAAGGTCCATGTGTTTTGCTGGGGGTTGCAGATCTCCCTGCTCTGTAATGAAAGGTGGGAGCTGGTCACAGTGTTTCTTCAGACCCCCAGGACCTCTCTGTGTTCAGCTGTGAAGCTGTTTGCTGAAGGAGCAATCTCCCCAGGACAGCCGTGTTGGTCAGTCAGCATTTGCTCCTCAGTCCCCTTTTCATCCTGTCCCTTCCCAGAGAGATCAGAAGCCTGAGGTGCAGATCTCCTTGTCCCTGAGAAGCAGTGCATGTGAGAACATCATACACATGAGGGCATGCATTAATGGAGCAGAGTAAAGTGTGTGCACAGTCAATTAGTGCGATCACTTAGATTCTCTTCTGTAGCGTTCCTTTCAATTTACAGCTCTTATCTGGCTGCCAGAACAGAGGCACATTGGACTTTCAGGGGAAGCAGTGTCACTTATAGGTAGGCACCTAGAGTATGACATTATTTGCACTTCATTTCCCCCCACCATCACCACTTTTCCATTGTATTTAACTGCTTCTCCAGCACAGCAAACCAGAGGTCCTGCTTGGCATCATACTTGTTGCCTTCCTTCTTTGCCCTTCTTTAGGATTCTGGATGCTGAGAAGGGCATGAGCTTTGTTTGCCTTTCTGCTATCAATACAGCAGCTCAGAAACGGGCTTCAGCAAGAAGTGGTGTGTCTGATTGCTCCTTGCTCGAGAGGGAGATGGAACTGTCTGGGTGGTTTAGGGTTGCAGTCAGGTGTGGGGATTGAAGGCAGAAAGTTCTGGCTTCCTTGCCCTTAGATCTTTGCTCTGCTAGGAAATGCATCAGCTGTGGTCTGGGTCTAGTGCAGCCTTTGCTGGCACAGTTTTGTAGCAGCTTCCAGAGTTTAAGAGCAGGGCTGGCAAGCCTGGGGAGGAGGGTGGAGTGATTTAACTGTCTGGGGTGGGAGGGTGGAGGAGGGGGTTCTAATCCCTGTGAACACTGATGGGTGTCTGACAAGGGGAACTGTGAGCTTGTCTTCCTGCTACCTGCTGCATTTTGGGTGGCTTCCCCAGAGCTTGCAGATGGTGGCTGAGAACGAGTATCTGACCCTGGAGTGACTTTCAGTGGGCAGGGCCTGCAGTCCAATGAGGGTGGATTTCTATTTAAACCTTTGGGGTTTTGTAATCTTCCTGAGTTAGTTCCTCTTTCTCAACAGACTTGGAGCAGAAATTTAAGGGAGGAGCTAGGGGGATGTGAATCTTCTGCTGCTGCAGGGCCATGGGAGGTACACAGAACTGCAGAAGTGTGGCTTGCTCATCCTGACCCTAATCAGCATTGTCAGTCAGCACCTTTTTTGACAGCATCTCTTTCCCCCCTGTTGAATGTGCCAAATTCAGCTCAGGGAGCAGGGATGCCCCTTCTGCAGTCCTCCCTCTCATGATAGCAGCACTGTTAGCTGGAGGACAGGCACAGGATGTGGATGTGCCACCATCTCAACCCTACTGTGTGGTTTGAGGTTTAACGCAGCCTTGAGGGTGAAGACATGGAGGTAACAGCATATTTGGGCAGGGCTGGACCTTTTTCCCTGTTCTCAAGGGAATTGACATCCCAACCCTGTTGGCCAAGTGTTTCAAATCTCTCTAAAGATTTAAGATCATCAGCTGGAGATAAGGTAAATCGGAGACAGTGCTGAGCATTTCTGCAAAACCAAAGTTCTTAAACTGCTTAGTTTAGGGGTTGATATACACAGCCTGTACCTCTTGTTTTCTCATCAGTAACACTCTCCTACCTCTTGAAGTTTGCTCAAGGAACCTGTGAAGTTTGCATCCAGATGGTCAGGCTGAAGGATTGCAACAGACCACAGGATAAACAGAGTTTTTGTTTTACCCATCTTAAAGTAACCTCTCTTAGCTTAGTGACCATGTTTGTCCTTGCAGGTGGTGGTGCTCCTGGAAGTCCTGAGCTGGGGTCAGCTGGAAGATGACTGAATACAAGCTGGTGGTGGTGGGTGCAGGTGGTGTTGGGAAGAGTGCTTTGACGATACAGCTCATTCAGAACCATTTTGTTGATGAATATGACCCCACGATAGAGGTAAGTGGCTCTGGGCATGGGGTCAGTCTGTCTGCATGTTTTCCTCTTGCTTTTCCACCTTGTCTCCAACCCAGGGCATGCTCAGTTTGGTCTTAAGTCTGAACTTGAGCAGGGATATTCCTCTGCTTTGCAGAGCTGTTCTGAGTCACTGTGTGTGTGTTCAGAGGTCGCAGTGACCGACTTAACATCTCCTGCAGAAGGATAGTGGTGTCTGCTGAAGAGAGGTGACATGGGAGGCAGCAGAGATAGGCAGAGCAGGGCAGGGGCTGAGAGGCAGCACAAAAGTCTTCCTTTCTGATGAGATGACAACCTAGGGAGGGATTAAAGGTTTAGAATTGAAGAGCCATTTTGTGCCTGTGCTTCCATTTCTCCTCCCGTGAAATCAGAGTAAATGTATTGACTTTTTCTCAGGATGTTTTGAGCTTTACTGATGAAATGGGTTTTATCAGAGTTTGGTTCTATTATGTATGTCTTGCAGTTTTAGCAAGACATGCTGAGCAGCTGAACTGCTGTGGATCCCAGAGTGCTGCCTCTGCTTCTTTACAAGGAGTTGAAGGGTGATGTGTGTGTCTCGGTGTGGATGGCAGCACTGGCCTGTCTAGCTCAGCACCCTGCCTGAAGCAGCAGTCAGGCACCCTGTGGTCCTTACAGGCTGTATGGGGGTGGATGGGGATCCAGTCTTCAATATCCATTATTTTCTTTAGTTTTTCAAAAATATATTCCATTCTCCATCTGTTTTCACCATAGTTAGCGATGTACTAATTAGCCTCTGCATGACTTACACCTTTGTAGGGTGAGATTTAGACTGCAGCCACTGTTCTGCATGAAGAGTCAAGTCCACCCTGGGAATGCAAATTGCAGCTCTGTCATGCCTCTTGGACAATAACCTCCCTGTCTGCAGTCCTGAAGGAGTGTCTACCAGATGTGTATAAATGCAGCTGTGGTTGCTGCAGTTATTATTATTAAAATGGCTAAAGATCCCAGCTGGGATGAGAAATCTGTTCTGGTAGGTGTTGTATGTGTAGTCCCCACCCTGAAGAGCTTACAGCTTACATAAACAAGCAGGACAAGGCTTGGTAGAAAGGCAGAAATAGTCTTAAAATCCTACAGATGGGAAGGAGAGAAAGCACTTTAAAAGCACGTGCTATTACATCATTTGGCCAAGGTCACCTAGGAAGTCCATGGCAGAGACTGGAATTTAATTTAAGGCTCCTGAGTCTCCTTGCTTATGGATGCAATTGCTTTGTCCCCAGCTCCTTTCCCCTCATGTGGCTTTCCCCAGTAGTATTGTATACTTTTCTCAGAAACCCATTCCAGGTTGTATTTGGCAGAAGAGCTGCTCATGGAGAGCAACCTCCTTGAGGAAGCATCTGCATGGGTGCATCCTCTCTTGGAGCTTAGGTGGGCAGAGGCAACTCTTACCCAGTGAAGTGTTGGGTTTTGGCATCCTGTGGTTTTTGTCTCTGGCTGCTCCCTGCATGTACCCTGCAGGGAATTTTCTCCATGTAAACAGGCAGCAGGGAATGTAAACCTTGCATGGCATTTCCCAGCACACCCTCCTCACCCTATCCACAGTGCTCTGGGAGATGCCTGCTCTCTCCTCCACTGTTCACTCCAGCCCCATTCTGTTCTCCTCTTCCAAAAGCTGCCACAAGTTGTTCTGCCCTCTCACCCTTGGTACTTTTCCACCTGCGGGTACCACCAGCATTGATGCCTTTGCAGCTCCCTTGGTTGTACCCTGCTTCCCCTGCTACCCTGGCCAACTACTGATTCATTGCAGGGTGATTCCTTTTAATTATGCTTCATTTTATGGGGACTTAAGAGACAGAGAGCTACCTGCCAGCCATCCAAATGTGACCAACAAACCACCTTCCTGTGACTAAGCAGCTTTGGATCATGCCCAGGAGCTGACTATGACTGTTCAGCCAGCTAACAAGCAGCACAGCAATGCTGAAATGAGCAGGATAAAAGGGGGGAAAAGAGGAACGTGCACGGAGCAAAGGCGTTTCCAGTCACCCACGTGGATTGAGCACAGGCTGTGCTGCAAAGGGGGATGCAAGCAGATTGGGGTGCACTGAGAAGGTGCTCCCCAGAGCAGGAGGGGTGGAGGTTTGTCCCCTGTTTGGGGCAGAGACCCTGATGGGGTATCTGCTCCCCCCCTACTCTTCTGATACACCAGTGCAAGCATTTGGCTGTGTAATTCAGCACTGTCTACCCCACTACAGCACACTCTCACAGGCCAGCTCTAGGGCTACCAAGGAACCTTAGGACCTTTGTTTTGGGAACAGGAGGGCCAAGGCAGCGAGGAAAGGTATGCCACTGGCATTGTCCCATGGTGGATAAGCAGGGATGGAATAAAGAGTATCACTGTGTTGGGAAATTCTTTGGTTCATCTTCCAGTTCTTAGCAGCTAGCTAGTAATGGGCTTTCCAACCCTTTGGTCATCTCCTGACTGTAGTGCTTAGCAAATGGGCCTCTTGGCCTGGTCCCCCAGCACAGCTGGGATGCTCCCAGCATCCGCCTGGGATCTTGAGTCTCAACCCCAAACAGATGTTGTTTCTGCTGCCTGGCACTTTATAGCTGGGTCTGGCTGCATTCCCCTCTGCTCAGGGTGGGGTGGGACATGCAGGGCTGCAGAGGAGTGCTGAGTCTGCAGGGTGCTGGTGTGGGCTGGTGGCAGCTGGCCCTGCACTGCCAGCCATGTCACCTGGTCGTGGGGCAGGGACAGCTCAGCTGCCATCCTGAGCTTCCTGGGGAGGGGGAGGTTGAATGAAGCTGTACACAAAGCACTGATGGGGAGAGCTTGTCTCCTTCCTTTGCAAAGCATCCTCTGCAAGATTATTTTATGTCTCTGCCTTGTAAGCCAGCTGGCTGGCCTTATGGGCCTGTTGATGACCTGAGCTGAGGTGGGGGATTTCTTCTGTCAGCATACTGGGTGCTGGTGAAACATCCTGGAACTGGGAACTTGGCAATTAACTGTTGAACATGTGTGCTGAGAGGCTGGTCCACTGTCCCAAGCCAGGGTCCAGAGGTGGGAGGATGCTTTATGGGGCAGAGGAGGCACTCGGGTCCCCTTGCACAAAGGAGGCTCCAGATACATTATTGATTAGAAATGGGAGCACATTTCTGCAAGGCAGCCTGCCAGTTGCCTTCAGAGCAGTTGGCTGAAAGCCAGCCTTTCACTCCATGCTTATTCTCAATGGGTCAGCAGTCCAGTTTTTGGGAAGGCACAGCTGAGAAGGTCGTGGCAAAGCAGATCTCATATCTGATTTCACAGCTCTCTCTGCAAGGTGAGGAAAGACTTTAATTAGCCCCAGCAAACCAAAGGATAGAGGCTGTGCTTGCCTGCCATGTTGGCCCCATTCCCTTTCTGTGCTGCTGCTGGTCCTATTGGTGACCTTTGCTGTGTCAGCTGTTTGTCTGCAGACCTGCAAAGCTCATCTGATAACATTGTTGTGGTCGTTGGAAGAGCAGCCGACATTTGAATTAATTTTAAACTGCAGCCATAGCCTCTGGAGTGGCTGCAAAGCACTGTGTGGTTGTACTGCTGACTTGTACCTTTTTCATACCTTTCATTTTGGCTTCCTTCTCCTGCTGAGGATTGAGGAGGCTGCACTCTCCACAGGGGATGGCTGTTGAAGAGGGATATCCTCCGTGCAGGGTCTGCCCCACAGCATCCCTGCTGATGAGACTGAGTACAAGGAGAAGCATAATGGGGAGGAACAGTGCTTTGAGGAGCCTGTCGTGAAAATGAAACTTTTTGGGGGATGCTCTGGGTGATTTCCAGACCTTCTCATATCTATGATAAGTTGTGATTGCCTTTGCTGCAGGGAAAACCCCCAACTTCAAAGGACCTGCTTGGATAGTTCTTACCTCTCCTGGAGCCCTCTGGGCACAGACTGGTTGTGGGAAACACCCTGTTCACAGTGTGATTTTATTTTATTTTTTTTCTCTCATGTTTAAAGAAGAGGTTTACCATGAAACTCAGTCTGAAACCTTACCAATGGCAATACTGCCTCTGGTGCCTGATTCGAGATGCATTGGAGGCACTAGATTTCCAGGTTATCTTAAACACTTTCCAGCCCTGCAGACCACAGATAGTGACTGGAAGCCCTGGCTGGCCAGAGCTCCTTTCCTGAGTGTCCTTCCTCTTCCAGCAGAAGTAGTTAGAGCTGAGACTAAACAATGCTTAGGAAATACTTGGCTATGCAGTGTGGTAGAGAAGAAGCTGCACCTGGTCTGCCAGAGGCAGGGCTGGGAATGGGGAGAGCAAGCTGGGAGCTGTCTTCTCTGTGGTTCTGACAAGGAGAAACTTGCCTTAGCTGCTCCCTTTTTCCTTTGTTTTTTTTATTATTTTTCCTTTCCCTCCCATTTTTGAAACAGATTGAGTCGTCTCTCTAATGGAAGCTGAACATAGGCAGAGCATGACCTGGCATCATCCCAGGGATGCACTCGCTGCATCCCTTTGTTTAGCCAGATCCAAGCCCTCCCTTAATCCTCCTTCCTTTCCCTCTCCTGGCCTGCAGGATTCCTACAGAAAGCAAGTAGTCATCGATGGAGAGACCTGTTTGTTAGACATCTTGGACACTGCAGGGCAGGAGGAGTACAGTGCCATGAGAGACCAGTACATGAGAACGGGGGAAGGATTCCTGTGTGTCTTCGCCATCAACAACACCAAGTCCTTTGAAGATATTCACCAGTACAGGTCAGTATCCTGGGAAGGGCCCTTTTCTCTCTTGCCTTGTGCAAAGGGGAGGCCTTGCTGCTGTACTCTCCTGCCCACCCTTTTAGATCAGGCCCCATGGTGGAAGCCCAGAGTGCCAGCAAAGACAATTAGCTCAAGTGGCCATCCCCCAGGGAAGAGACAGAGCAGACGGCTAATGTCAGTGACTCCAATAAAACCCTTCCAAAGGGATTGCTTGTGGCCTTTGGGGACCTGGTAATGTAATGTTTAAGTGTTTATGGTGACTAAAGAGAGAGCTGATCCTGTATGACCCCCCTCCCTTCCCTCCCTAATTAGTGGAATTGCTTTGTTAGCGCAATCGATCTCAGCGACTTCTGCTGGCCTCGGAGCTGGGAGAGGAGGCTGGGAAGGACAGGGAGAGCTGCTTGCCCTGCTGTCCACTCTCACGACCAGGCTGTGGTCTGCCAGCTGTCTGGAGAGACAGTCCTGCCCCACTGGAGCTTGGTTTCAACCAGGGCAGAAGGGGAACAGGACTCCAGTGAGGTGATCTGCCCAAGAAGATGTATGGGGAAGCAGTGACAAAGTGGGGTCCCTGTCCCAGTATCTGTCTGAATTCTCCTCTCTGTTGATGTCTCCCCTGCAAAGCTGAAGAGTCAAGGATGATGTAAACACAGCAGGGATCTTCCTTGTTTACCCTGATGCTACCTAGGGAGGGATTGCTCTGCTTGGGCCTTTTTCTGAGGCTTGGCTGCAATGGGAGGCATTTGCAGAGGATGCAGGAGATGGCTCTGCCTGTCTCTGCTCTGTCCACTGCCCACAAGGGGCTGTATCCCAGTCCCTCATCGTAGACCAGGTCCCAGTAATCCTGTTGTTCCGAGGACAGGCACATCCCTTCCTTGCTCTATGTTTAGAAGTGCTGCTGGAGCTGCTGAGATGTTTCAGTCTCATCCAAAAGGCTGTTCATTGTAATAGCTGCACAGGTGCACTAATTTGGCTTCTCTTAGCTGATCCAAAGGAGAAAGGATGGGATTTTCCTAAAGCACCTGAGGGATTGAGCAGCATTCATCCTTGTGTTGGGGCTGGTGCCTGTGAATTGTTTGTAGGATGGCTCAATTTCAAGCCATCATGATGTAAATCACTGGCTTTCATCTCCTTTAGCCTGTGCTCTTTGTGTTTGCACTTTTAAAAGAATATTCCCCAGAGAAATGGCTCTCCCTGGTTAGTAACCATTTGGAGGTATCTCTTTTCAGCTAAGTGTAGCCTGCACTAAATTTAGTACTTGCATTTGCTGATCAGGATGTTACACAGAACATTTAAATGGCTTTATGGCATATCATGCATATAGTCAGACTTCACTTCTATGTTCTACTACATTAGAAAAAGATGATTGATTCTTTTGTGTGTGATAAACGTCTAGCTGCCTTTGGATGGAGATTTGTATTTAGCTAAATGCAGAAATTGGCATCTTAAATCTTTTATTTGTTAAATTAAAACCATGTTAAATGTTCTGGACTCATGAGCAAAAAAAAAAAAAAAAGCTGTTTTGCATCTAAAGTTAAATGATTTATTAAGCAAAGGAAGTTATTATCTGTCAGAAGGGAATTGAATGGATTGTTTGTGGTCATAATGGCCTTCAAGATTTTTAGAAGTGGTAGATCTAATCCTCGCCCACCTAGTTTTAGATCCAATGTTGGAATGAAGAAGTGAGCATTACAGCTTTTTTAGTTCCCAGTTGGTTTCTCAACTTTGAGTGACCTGAACTAAACTGAAAGGGAGCAAATACTGCCTGTGCATCTGCAGAAAAGGTTACAGCTGCCAAAAGCTGCTTTATCAGCTCAGCAAATTCTGGTTGCAGGTATTTTTTTTTTTTTTTCCCCCTATTTGGAAGGGGAATACTTGACGAAAACGTTGGAAATAGCACAGGTAACTGCTTGAGAATTCGTTTTTATTTAACTTAAATTATCTTAAGCTCTTGTCTAAATATAGATGGTCATAATTCAAGTTGTTTTGTAAATAGCTGCATTTAAAGAGCAGAAGTATGTTTAGTTTTCATTTTCAGAACTGCCCTAATTGTTTTGTGTTTACTCACTTGTGTGCCACAGTAATTTACATTTTCCTGAAAGCTGCACACAAGGCACTCAACAGGAATGGGGTAACTGTCAAATCTTAACAAAGAAACTGGTGTGGAGTGTTCTGCCCCATCACACCTCCTCCTCTTGCAGGGAGCAGATCAAGAGGGTGAAAGACTCAGATGATGTTCCTATGGTGCTGGTGGGGAATAAATGTGACCTCCCTGCGCGGACAGTGGAGACCCGGCAAGCACAGGACCTGGCCCGGAGCTACGGGATCCCCTACATAGAAACATCTGCCAAAACCAGACAGGTAGGAGGAGACTTTTAAACAAAATGCTTTTTCCTTTCTTTCTTCCATTGCTGCCCTGGAGGGGCAGGAACGGGCAAGCACCACCTTGCAGACAGATGGGTGTTAGGGCTGGACTTAGTTGCTTCCTCTAGGCGAAATCTCCCTCAGGGTGTTCCTTCCCCAGTCCAGGCTTGAGCCTGCCATCACCAGACGTGCATGATCATGCTGTGGCAGCAGTGAAGAGAAGATGGCTTCTCAAAGTTTTCTCCAAGGTTCTGGAATAACCTCCATAGTCACTGCAGGTCAGCTAAGCTCAGGTCACTTGGCTAACCTCATCCATGGTCTATTTTGGCCGACCTACAGCCAGAATATACCGGTGCTGGAAGGACCATGTGGAGCTCCCAGAGCACAGAGGTGGAAATGGAACTGACACCTTCAGTGGTCTAGTGGTGGCTTTTTTCTTGGGCGCTAGGCCTCATTCAGACTGCTGAGAGCTGATGAATCTCAGGGACTTCAGAGCTCCTTATGCTCATGGTTGCCCATTCAATCTTGCTTTCCATTTGAGGGCCACACTCAGGTCCTTGTTAGTCTTCCCAGCTTTGTTCTGTACCTTTAACTCTGCAAACTGCACTGCTGGACAGTGTCCCCAGCACTGGGGACACCTTGCTGGGGAGCAGAGCCCTCTCCTCTCTCCACTGTCCCTTCTCAGAGTCTGCTTCAAGCCCTGCTCTTTCCCCAGGGCGTTGAGGATGCCTTCTACACCTTGGTGCGGGAGATCCGGCAGCATAAGCTGCGCAAGCTGAATCCCCCGGATGAGAGCGGCCCCGGCTGCATGAACTGTAAATGTGTGGTATCGTGACTATGGTAAGTGGTGGAAGCAGGACTTGGGATGCAGTGGGGGAACGCTGGAAGCAGGGCAGTAGGTGACTGCAGATGCACTAGCCTGCAAACAAATGTAGCAGGATCAATTTCAGCAGCAGGTATTTCTTCATTAAACTTCTTTAGGATTGAAATAGCATTTTTTTCTCAAAACATAGTTAAGTCAAAATCCCCACTTTCTGAGGAAATGTGTGGCAGGAAAGGGTTGTTTATTTTCCCCCCTCATTTTGTGCAACAAAGTTCTATACAACTGAATTTTTTAAAAAAGCATGTTTTGTTATGCTTCTTCCCATGCTGCTGCTCTGAAAGAAGAGTTAAGCTTATGTTGAAGGTTCAGATCATGGCATGCTCAGCAGACTGGCTCTAGAAGGGTTCAGAGGAAGAGCTGGCTGGGTTCATTGCCTCCTAATGCACTCAGATAGATTGCCTCATCCTAAAGCTTTACAGAAGATCTGTCTCACTGTGAAAAGTCCTGTGTTCCTCAGAAGAGTTTTCCCCATTAGATAAATCCCCTGGGATATTTGGAACTGATGCAATGTTGAGAATTAGCCATAAGGGGGCTGTTTGCTTTTATAAATTGTGTGTGCTGGAGCCAGAAACGGTGTTTTTCCGATTGTTTATGTTCAGTTGCCTGTTTTCCTTTTTTCTTTTTTTTTTTTTTTTTTTTTTTTTAAATTATGAGCTTATTTAAAACACTGCTGGATAGCAGTCAGGGAGAGTTCCTATTATTGTCCCTGCATGTGCTGGCTGGCCTTATGTGAAAGACCTGGGAATATCTGTCTGCATAACCAACTCCTTCCATGGCAGAAATTTAGAGAGGGGTAACTAGGGATGAGTCCACCAAGGAGATCTATCTCTAAGGACATGTGGGAGTGGGACAAATGTCCTTAATGTCTTTTGGGGAGTCTCCCAAGCACCTGGACTGGCTTATCACCCCTTTAAATAACTGCTGGAGTCTTAAAGAGAAGTGCACTGTACCCAGAGATGGTGTTAAGAGGGTCTTGTGAAGGTGAAGATGGGCAGCAGGTTTCCTCTGATGCTTTTTGAGCTAGAGGCCATGAGCACAGCAGAGCTCTTCCTCCTGTCCCCCACTCCCAAAGGAAAAAACCCAACAAAACAGTGCTGGCAACGTTTGCTTCCTATGAGCAAACACCCACCCCAGAACTCCACCCCTCCGCTCCCAGCTGAGGCGTGTGAGGTCGGCTGGGGGCTGAGCTGAATGCTGTGCCCAGCACACTTATCACTGTTAAGGGAGATTTTCCAGATGTTTGTGTCCTCCAGATGTTCAGGAGTATTTCCTCCGGATGGGGATATGAGCTCAAGGCTTGTTTCCTGCTCTGGCTCACAGTTGACAGCATGGGCTTGGCAGGCACTGCTGCTCCCTTACACTGACTGCCAGGAGCTCAATCCTTGTCACAGCCTGGTGGCAGCACCAGCTTGGGCAAGAAAGGGCTGGGAAAGGGTCACTTGGAAACATTCCTCTCTGTTAAGAGAACAATCCCTGTGAGTTGCCTATGTCTTTTTCTGCTTAGGCAGAAACTGGAAACCAGACATCCTGGCTTAATCTAGCTGCAGTGCCCAAGAGCAGAGAGGGAGGAACATCAAGGCATGAAAGGAGAAGTGAGGCAAAGACATGCTGGGATCTGGGGAGAAGAGGGGTGGGTGTGTGGCCAACAAAATTTGACTGCATTTGCCCTGGACTCATTTTGTGGTTCCCATCATCCCTGGAGGAGGTGGAAAGATCTTGCCAAACAGTGTCCCTTCCCACAAGGAGGTTCAGAAGGAGGCCAAAGGTCTGGTGAGGTGCCCAAAGCTCACCTGTCACTCCACCGACTCCAAGACTTGTTCCCTTCAGATGTGCAGATGCTTTGCTGAGCCAGGCTCACACCTCTTAAGACCTGTGTAGCTTTTTGCTTTTGCTCTGTGGGCACTAACAGGGTCATCCCAAAACAGGAGGGGTGAGTACTGGGAACAGCCCTGCTTGTTCTGATAGAGAATGGGTGCTCATGAGCGTCCTCTTCTGTTTCAGCTGTCTGGACCGTGTCTTGGCGAGGTTTCCACTGTGCAGTGCGCAAGGAAAGAGGTGAAGCAAAGGAAGAAGCAAATGGATTTGGAGGAGGAGTATGGGGGGGGAGAGGAGGAGGAGGAGGAAGAGGACAGGGAGCATGAGGCCCTCCAAGGACTATCTCACACTTCATCCAAGCCTGCGGCAAACAACTTTTTTTTTTTTTTAACCCCATCCCCTCATCCTTTGGCCTCGTCCCACCCCGGCAACTGTACAAAGCCACAGATTGAATCACAGTAAATTATTATTTGATCGTCTCAACAAATCACCTTGATGGCTGTGTCCTCCTTCCAGAGGCTGCTGCTGCTGGTGCTCCAGAAGGATCGCTGGTGGGATGGCAGGGAGGAAAGGGTGCTGAGATTTGCTCTCCACAGACCAGTCATGCTGTAGATCATGGAGGTGATTGGGGTGGGAGAGACAAGCTCTCAGGGCAAGACAGCTTGTCTCTGTCTCCAGCAAGTCTTTGTTATGTCCTCCCCAGCCCACCTGAAACTCTGCAGGCCCCAAGTTTTGGGAAAGTGGAAGAGTGCAACCAGTCCAGGCCTGTCCTTGGCACCCCTTGAGTGCTTTGCTTTCAGCCTGGTCCTTGTGGGATCTATGGCCTCAGATGCAATGCCTGGAAGGGAAGAAGTTTCAGGGAGGAGATTCGAGAGCTGGGTTTACCTCAGCAGTTTGTTGCTTCCCTGACTCCCTTCCTGTCAGCTCTTTCTGGCACAAGACCTCCATCACGTGTTGTGCTCTAGAGGTAGAATTAGGACTTTGTGGTACCTTCCAGCTATGCTAACGCCTGTATAGCATATACACCTTGGGCTGCACTTGTATGTACAGGTAAGCAAAACCTTATCTGCCCTGTGCATGGCTTCCTTACTGGAGAGCATATCGAGAAGCTGCAGGAGCTGTCTGGCTGCTCTGTAACTAAGACTAAAGCATTCAGGCTTCTAGTCCTTGGGTTTAGAGTGGGTTAGAGTGTTTTGGATAAGGGCTAATCTGTTTGGAACCCTCTCTTTGCTTAGCTCTGCTCCTTTGGGGTTTTTGCCTGAGGTCTGACCTATGTGCCTTTCACTTGCAGCCCCAAGATAAGGCATTGCACTCAGTGCAGTGGGTGGCTTGGTATTCACTGTCTTTCCCCCTTCCAAGCTATTGCACAGGCTAATTTAGCTGGCATCTAGAATTAGGAGCATCAGAGGTGGAAGGTAATCAGCAGAGTGTGGCAGGGAGCTGTTCTGCATGGGCTAGCCCAGGCCTGAAGAGGGGCTGGATTTGGCAGCCAAGGTTGGTCTGGGTTTGGAGTGGCGAGGGTGGTGTGAGTCACATGCCTCATATGGAAAACCAGTACAGAAACCCCGGTCACCCCCAGCACAAAGCCACAGCCCACCCGGGCTTCCTAGCATCCATCCAAGCAACCTCCCATCCCACTCCCCATCCTCCATGCTGCCCATCAGGCAGCAGCAGAATTAAAGCAGCAGAATTCAGTTCCCATGCTCCTTGAGGGTGCTGCCTTTGCTTTTGGCCTGGGCAAGAGGGGACATGTGCTAATGGCTTGCTTTCTGTAAATGCCTGTTCTGAACTGCTGTAGGGCACAACCCTCGCCCTGGCTGCAGCTGCCTGGCACCCTGTTCCTGCAGAAGGGCTGATACCAGCTGGAGTGGGAGAAGTTGCCCAAGGGGAGAGTGCCCTGCCTGTAGCTGGGTGTGCTGTTTTCAGCAGCATCTGTCCCTGTGCTGGAGGATTGCTGAAGATGCTGAACCTGATGTCACGTGGTGCGACTGGACCAGAAACGCCCAGAAAACCTCCCACTCTGAGTTGTTTCAATTGTGAAGCCTGAGGTTTGTTCCTAAAGTTGGCATCTTGTGCACAACTGGCCACAGGACAGGGTACTTTGTCCTTCTAGAAGATGACTTGGGGGCCCTTGCTTGGTGTTGTTACTGCACTAGGAACCTTGTGGTCTTCATCTGCAGTAGAACTTATCCCCTTCTTCAGAAGGATGGGATAGTAGTAGCTGGAGGCCTTCAGAGACGTAACACACTGGTGCTCTCTCAAGAACTGGATGGTTCTAACCACTGAGAATCTCCTCTCATTTCTGGCTGGGAGCCAAATGCCACAGTCAAGCACTGGGAGCTGTGTTCAAGAAGCTGAGGAGCACCAGGGCCAAGGTGTGTTTGCAGGGCAGGCAATAGCTGAAGTTCCTAGAAACTGGTACATCATCGTGAGGGTATGCTAGAACAGCACTGGCCAGAATACAAATTACTTACAAGAGTTTGGTGAGGAGCAGGAAGCTGAAGTAAGAGCATCTCCCTTTCAGAGAGGTTTCTGCACTCAGGGTAAGGTTTTCAAGCTTGTCAAACAGTCCTGGTCAGTGACAGACCATCACAGGAGCTGGTTAGCTTTTTGCTGTAATTAGAAGATCACAAGAAATCCAGACACAGGTCATTGTTCAAGTCCATGCTAAAAGTTGGAGGTAGGTTAGGAGCAAAAGGAGGTGCTAAAAGCTTGACACCACAGCTCTTCTCCAAAAGCTAAGTTTTAATTGTGTATTAATGCTGTACTGAATCTTTGTTCCAGGAGGAAAATCACAACAGATCAAGATGCATCAGCTGTGATCTGGTCTGATCTTTGCTGTTGGCAAAAACCAGATTGTATAATTTCTCTCGGGTGGAGTTGTTACTGTTGACTTGGCTTTTTCACTTGCTGCCTTGGTGCTGATGATTTGGGGACAGGACATCATCTTGCTAGCCGCTAACAGGAAGGAGGCTGGTACACGAGCTCACAATGCTAGCTGAACTTCTCAAGTCTGAAAGTAATACCAGGATTACAGTTTCACTGGAGTGAATGTAGGTTTGGGAAATAAATTGAGGGGTTTGGAGTTGATTTTCCCCATAGTTATTCAAGGCACATTTGTTCTAGAAGTACTGGGACTGGAAGATGAAATTTTCAGACACTGCAGTTGTTTCCCTTATGATAAGGAGCTTGTTGTGTACCTCAGTACTGCTTCAGAGGCACGAGCTCAGGTGAGCAGAATGTATAGTTATGTTGATTACTGCATAGCCAAAGCTGGAAAAGAATCCACAGAGGTGAGTTTTTTGCTATATTTGTGTATATCAGCTCATCTCTGGCTATTGTGATCTCTTCAGCTGGCCATGCAAAGCTGAACTAAACTTGTGCTGTGCTGTGGATCTCCAGCCAGTGTGAAAACCAGCTCTGAGAAGGCTTCAGTCAGCATCCTACTGATTATGTTGAGACTGCATATGCCTTGATGGAGAAGTGCCACCTTTGAACCTGTACTTAAATGACAGAATAGCTGACAAGGTCTGTTCTAGTCTGGTCAGGTCCAGATGTCTCAGGACAGACATATAATACATGTTCTTCTCTCACATCATTCAAGTGCCCCACACCCTGTTACAGAGGGGTTGGGGCACCAGAGACATCACAGCTGAGTCATCTGCCAGAATTGCTTACAAGTCCTTAAAAGATGCTGATCCAGTGCGTGAACAGATCTCATGCCTTTTGGTCTATGAGGGCTTCCACCCTCATTCTCCTAAGCCAGCAGAGAGGGTGACTCCAAAGCAGGTGAGTGCATGGTGCTTGCTGAGGGCTTTGGCAAAGACCTGGGTTGTGCAGGAGCTGGCAGCAAGGACTCAGTGCTGGAGTGAAACCTGAGATGTGAGGGTGGTGGTAGGGGCAGCTGAATGAAAGGCTGAGTTTTACAGAGCAGCATTGGCTACATGCTGGCCTCATCCCCCTCATGTGCAGTGTGGTTGGGTAGAGGAGCAGACCAGGTTTCCCTTCTGGACTACAGCCACTGCTGCAAACCTTTCCAGCCTAAGTACTTCTGTATCACTTCTTGCCTTCACCATAAAGGTAAGCAAAGCCACTTGAGAACCAGCTTCCCCAAGCCTGAGGTTATCTGAGTCTGTAGACTTAGATGTGCCAGGAGCAGGGCTCTGATGTGAGGCCAGGCTGAGTGGTCTTCAGGGCACCAGAGTGGCCCAAGCTCTTAACTGGAAGAGGGGCTTGTGATATTGCATCCCATGTAGCCACAGGTACCTCTAAGGGAGCACATACCAGTTTTGAACAAAATCAGAAGTTTCTTTGTTTATCTTTCTCTGTGTCTTAAGGAGGAGACTGTTTCACTGTGTGGAAGAATAGCCAGGCTATGTGACTCAAATCCCTTGGACTCGTGTCTTTGTGTGTGCCTTCGAAGTCTTCTCCATTCCCATCTTGGGTTCTTTTGTAACTGTTGCTTGTGGGATGGGTCCACCTGCTGTCTCCTGGTGAGACATTTCAGCTGTGGTTTTGTTGTCTCCTGCACTGTCCTGGTGCCCCATCCTTGTAGGTGAAGAGGATGCTGATGTATGCCCTGTGAGCCTCCGCAGATGCTGAGGCAGTAGGATTTGGGAGATGGTTTGGGAAACAGTCAGATGTGCCTCTTTAAACTAATTGCCAGGCTGTTATTTTCTCCATGTGCTGCAGGAAGGAGATGACATTGCTCAGAGGATGGTGTGACAGTCACCATCCTGGCCACCAGCAATTGGTGGGAAGGGGAAAAGGCAGATAGGCCTGGCCCCATGTGCAACTCCTTTGCTCTTGCTATGGGTTGAGGCCAAGGTCTGAAGCTTAGGAGAGCCAAGGTATCATCCCCAGCAGGGGCTGCTGGGACTGGGGGTGCCCTTGCTCTGCTCCCCAAGTCCCATCCACCACTGCCACAGGAGAAGCATGAGAGAAGCATGCTGCTCCCACAGCAGCAGGTGATGGATGACAGCACAGCAGCACTGCCATGGCAGCAGGACACAGCAGCACGTGAGCAGCACAGCAAGCCCAATAGGAGGAACGCTCCCAGGCCCAGCCAAACTCCAACTTCCCTGCCAAACTGGCTGGGGCACAAACCTGCCAGACACAGCACACCCATCTCTCTCCCCCTGCTGTATCCTGGGAGCAGAGCCTAAACCAGCACAAAGCCTTGCTCCCTCCTTCAGTTTGGCTCTGCTCCAGGCTCCACTTAGCATCAATTATTCAGTGCCGACTGGCTGAAGCCCTGCGGAGGCACGCAGGGGTTGATGAGCTTTCCATGTCGTGGGAGGTGGGCAGGGATGGTGATGAGCACAGCCGGGGCCTGGCAGACAGCCAGAGAGCAGCAAGGACAAATGTGGTCTCCTGCCTGACCCAGCTCCTGAGCCAGGAAGGACAGGAGCCACAGGGGGGCTGCCAGGTCACCAGAGCTGAGCACAGCTTGGAGAGTTTGCAGTTCTGCCTTGGGGACCAGCCCTGGGAGCTGGAGAGCTGCTGTGATGACAGCAGTGGCTCAACCAGGAAAAGGGGGATGGATAATATGGCAAATACCAGCTGCCTCAATACCATCTATGGCATTGATTTGCTGCTGGTCACAATGCTGTCTAGCAAGGGGGTATCTGTAACCTTGGGCTTTGGGATTGTCCTGCTCTTTGTCCCCTTCAAGCAGCACCCAGGCCCTGGGGGGCATAGGCATAGGGCAAGGGGGACTGCTGGAATGACACTGGGGCTGTCTACCCTCCCATACCCTCAGGGACACAAGCACTTCCTGTGCTGACACCTCCCTGCTGCAGGGAGCATGCCATGACCTGGTGCTCCTGGCAGCAGCTGGAGCTGGGCCTGGCATTCAGTCCAGGCTGGACACCAGGCATGGCTTATGTTCATCCCGAGTTTTACACTACTCTGGTAAGAGAGAGAAGGGCTTAGGCTTACCTGTGGGCAAGTCCCAGGGGTGATCTCCTCCGGGTGCTTGGCACCCCACAACCATACCTGAGAGCCCCATCAAGCACCAGTTCAAAGCTGGGTACCTCTGAGGCTGCTGCATTAGCTGGAGGGATGCTGTCGTAGGAGGTGGTGGAGCCATGCCTGTCCCTGGTCCCTGCAGGGACAGGGTGAGAGTACCACATCCACAGCTGGGCATGTGCAGAGAGTCTGGGGATCAAGGATACCAATAAGCAGTATCTTACTCCATTTTTTTCTCAACAACCAAGTGAACCAAGGCTGTTTAATGGAGGAACACAACCCTCAAACCTAGCACAACTCACCTTCCCTTGGGGAAGCTGCCCTTCTGGACACTTCTGCTCTCTCCTTGACAGGGATGCTGTTTTGGCAGTTGGATAAATGCTATATCTAAACCCTGCACTGCCTGTCACGTAGGTAACCACAGCAGACGTTCAAATCTGATCCCACCTGGTACTACCTGAGAGCCAACAGGTTCACAAGAGCTGGTGGCTGGGAGGTGACACGAAGCAGCTTGTGCAATGAGACTGCTTGTGAGTACCTGGAACACAGAAGGGATGAGGTTTGCTTCACTCCAGCCTGGGGATCTCACCCTTGTTCACAGTGCTGCATCCTTGTGCTGGCATCCAGTGTGAAATGACACAGATGTGCCAAGTGCTGCATCCTCAGGGTGCTTCTGTACTGCTTCTGTACTGTACACACTGTGGTGTTCAGTGGTGCTGGGGCTTTCTTTTTGTTTTTCTGTGTGTTTCAGACCAAGTTTTAACCAGTAAATATAAATGAGCTAACTTAAGGGCACTGGAGAGCAATTTTTTTTCCTGTTTGACCTCTTAGGTGAGACAGGGCCATGACAGAAGCAGGAAAAGCAGCCTACATCACTCAGTGGGTGAGAGACACATGGGGATGCCAATTTCAGGCACTGCTCTTAAATCCTAGGCTGCCATTTAGCTAATTCTGGCCCCTCCATCTGCTGTCAGTCTTTGTACCCTCTGTGCTACTCTGGCAGAGACAGACACCCTGTTTACCATAAACATGCTGCTTAACACTGAGTGGCAGCTTTCTCTCACATTTAACACCTCAAAGGCAACAGCACCGTGGTCATCTAAGCCCAGGAAACCCTGGCCATGAAATCCGGGGTGTGTCAGAGGTACTGCTCACTCACAGGTTTTTAAAATGCACCTTCAGCTGTCAGCAGCACCACCTTACACTCCCAGTGACTGCTGTAAACGTGACTCAGCCCTGACTCACAAGTGAGAGTCGCACCCACCCACCTGCTGTGCAAGGAGCTGTGTTCACCTGCTCCTGGTCCGGTCCAGCCCTCCCTACACTGCCTACAGGCAAGAAAACAAACTCCAAAATCTTGGCCAAAAAACAAGCTTCAGCAGTGCTGCTGATCAGTAGCTGTGTGTCAGAAGGGATGCTGCCCTTTGTTCAGCTGGGATAGGACAATGGTAAGTAGAAAGGAGCATTTTTCTTTGCTGCTGGGGATGCCTGGATTTAATTACAGTAGAAAATCAGGGAAGAAAGCAGAGATGGAGCAGGATGGACCTGTTGCAGCTGAAGCATACCTAGTAACCAAGCTAAAAGTCATCAGGAGAAGGCAACCAGTCTTGGTGCAGCTTCTGTTCCTGTAAGAAACCTCGTGTAGTCTGAATTTATGCTAAATTTCTTTAACCATTATTATTACAACCATGTAAAACAGCATCAAACAATCCTGACAGTTTGGATCAGCGTAAAAAGTAATTATTGACTTTTTTTTTTTTTCCCAAAAAACCACTTTAAAAAAAACGAACAAACAAAAAAGCCAACATAAAAACTTTTTTTTCTTAAAAGTAATAATTATAATACATTAGAAAGAGTCATGGAAGAAGCGTTCCACGCTGTAAACAAGAATAGCAAATAAAAAGGAAAGCAGATGGTAGCCAGGCTCTCAAAGTGCATGGCTGAGAAACCCTAACCTCAACCTCTGGCCCTTGCTGGAGCTGAGTCCCATGGCTCCTGCTGCCTGCCAGTGCTGCAGCCACTCAAAGTGCTCTATCACAAACAAACAACACAAAGAAAAACAAACTAAACCTAAAAAACCCAAACCCACAGCATTGGTCTTTACCTCTACATGGAAGGCAGCAAGGCCAGCATTCTATCAGGGCTGCAAGGGCAAGGATGGGGGAAGCTGCTTTCCCCCATTTGCTCACAGTAAGAGTAGGTTTTGCTGAGGCAAGTTTGTGACTGTTGCAGGGGGCTTGACAGGGCTGCAAGTGGCTTGGGTTAGCTAATTTGTCCTGCTGAGCCACCATCCTCATCCTTCTCCTTCCCTTCCTATTCCCAACGAAAGAGCTGAGGCTGGATCAGGCCTTGCTGCCACAGATCCACCATGGCTGCAGCGTTGTCTGCAGTAAGAGGCAGAGGAGACAGGAGCAGGCAGCTCCTGGGGGATCACGCATTGATGTGTTTAAGTGAGAGCATTACATCAAGGACAACAATGCGCATTGCTGGTGGTTCCCCCAGGCCTGAAGATGACTGAGGACCTTGCTGCTCATTCCCATTAGAGCTTGGAGGGAAGGACAACGCTCACCCCTTGCCCTGTCAAAATTGACGTTGAACATCATGCACCAAATGCCATGCAATGAGTACTATGCATTTGACAGCTCTCCAAAATCAGAGCAAACCACCTTTTCAAATGTTAATACTGCAAAACATCCCAGACACACACTGTATAAGGAGTCCAGGTGCACAAGAAACATGATGTGCAAAGGCTGTGTGCCTGAAATGAGGGAAAATGTGTTAAAACAAGGGGAAAGAGGTCTCAGCTCTTGCACACGTGATGCTCAAATGCATTAGAAGTCATATGTGGGCTTCAAGGAGAGGACAGAGCCCCAAGTTACAGAAGCCAAGCCAAGATGTGACCAACAGCTCTCAGATGCTTCTTGTTGCTCCCCAGTGAGCTCCTGTGGCCAGTGGGCTGCTAGCAAAAGGCAGTGGATATCTGTCCTGAAATACTGCACAGGTATTTTAACACACAAATACGTTTAACTATGCACAGTTACAGAAAAACATACCCTAAATTAAAAACAAGTCAAGCACCATTGTCCTAGAAAGGACCTGTGGTGTCTCAAAACACAAATACTGAACATTCGAAGAGCACTTTTCCTCAAACAGCAACACTTGACTCCTCACAACACCCCTGCGAGGTAGCTAATAGAGTTATCCCTGCTCTGCAGAGGGAGAGGATGGGCAAGGTTGGAGGCTCAGTGGAAGATGGGGCCTGGGACAGAGCTGGGGTTCCAATGAATGCTGAGGGTGCTGTGGTCTGGCTGGCTACATCCAAACAAAGATCCAGTGCTCCCTTCAACATGCCCTGCTGCAAACAAACCACCACATGTACACAAGGCAAAATAAATCCTGATAAATCATAGAACCATAGAATGTGCTGAGCTGGAAGGGATCCACCAGGATCATCAAGTCCAGCTCCTGGAACCCACAAAGTAATTTAGTAGAAGTTTTCTGCTGGGCTTTCAGGTCGGCTTTAAATCAGGTTATGCAATTGAAGCAGCCTGTGAGATAAAAAAAAAGTAGTTTTCAAAGTCTTTTTAGAACTTAAAGGTGCTTTTGCCCAGAATCTCTGTTGAAGGAATGGGAATCCCACTTGCAGTCCCACCTAAGGTGGCACTTGCAGCTATCCCTTCTGGACATCAAAGTCATATCCAGCATATCTGGACTACTTCCTCCTTTTTCACTGATCTGCCTTCCTGATGAAATCTCTTCACCGCTAGGGGTGAAGTCGATGCTGGAACCAGAATTTTGAACCAGATCTTTTTATGGGGTATCTCCCCAGATCCCTGCACAGCTCCAACCAATGGCCTAGTCTGTGCAGCAGCAGCACCCTGGGATGGGGAGGAGATGGCCAGGCCTCTAGGACTTGGTGCATGAAAGGCAAGCAGGCATCATGTCTTCCTTTTCTTAATTCTGTGTGGGCTCAGAAGGGCCAAGATCAGGTTCTGGACAATGTGCTCCCCCAATTCCTACGCCATCTCCACTCTGACACTTAACCTACTCAAAGCAAAAGTGAACTTATCTGGGGCACTTTGATTAGACTCCATCACACCTCCAGCAGCTTGGTAATGCAGGCAGGTTTCCCGAGCCAGCAGCCCCTTTTCTTGTTTGGGAATAGAAAGGCAGCGAGCCTGCTCGCCGCGCTAGCCCTGCAAAGGAAAGGCCAGCAGAAAGGACACTCAGCCCAAGAGACCAGGCTCCACCTTCATCACTGTCCTTGTCACCTTGAGAATCTGGGAAAGAACCACCCTGCTGGCAGCCCCCCACTGGGGTGAAACCAAGATGTCCCAGGGACTCAGCAGCTGTTAAATTTGTCCTCCTGAACACCATCCACCACAGCAGCAGGAGCCAGATACAGCCAGGCACTCCCTTGTGGAATTGCATAGAGGGGGCAGCAGGCTGCCTGTGTCCTGCCAGGATGCATTGCACCGCCTGGAAATTCTGCTGCCTACAACCGCAGGTCTGGGAAATGAAATAAAGATCTATTGCTACAAAGGCCTTTGAAAGCAATGCTGTGGCTGCACCGATGGGGCATTTTAAAGAAAGCATTTCGGACTCCGACACCTTGTGCCTGCTTGCTTGGTTGTGGGTTCCCACAGCAGACAGCAGCAGGAGAAAACACCAGCCCTGCCTCTTTCCCCAAGTGATGAGGCTTGGGGAGCTTTGAGGAACAAAAAATGAAAGCATTTTCCAATTTGTCCAAAGGAAACATGCAAATCCAATCTGCTGGTATCTCCTAGCGCTGGTGGCCACCACTTCATCTCCTCGCTGGCCGTTCGTACCAAAGCACATTGATGTGTGATGGTGCTGTGCTGTCACCCTGCTAACAGAAGGGGATCCTGTAAATGGGGCAAGGATGCTTCTCCAGAACCCACTTCTTCTCCCTTAGCTTCCCCTTCTCCATCCCCACTAGAACGTCACCGATTTGGGCAGCTTTGCCAGGGAAGGAGAGCCTGAAAGGAAGCTGTTCTCTGAGCGGGATTTGGCAACCTGCAGCGGTAATTTTGGTTTGGGGCTCAGCGGGGGTCGTGGGGCTTTCAGTGCATTCAATGGCTTCTGGAGGCTTTTCTGGATCTCCACCTCCTCTGGGTCTGGCGTAAAAGGTGGTGGCATGGAGGTGGTAGGCAGGGAATGTCCAGTCTCTGACAGAGGCAATGCCACCTGCTTTCTGTTCAAGAAGTCCTGTTCCGTGGCATGGGCCAGGTGGAGGGGAGTGGTGGTTTTGATAACCACGTAGGGGCTGTTCCCTTCCACCACGGGGGACGGTGCCTGCGGGGTGGGGCAGCCCTCGGCCAGCCCTGCTGCCTCCGGCTCTCTGCTGGCCAAGACGGGCACGCTGCCCCCCGCCTGCCTGTGCGCAGGCAGCGCGCCCACGGCCTCGGGCCAGCGCCTGGTGCGGCCGGCACTGCCCGGCCCGTTGTGCTGCAGGCTGAGGAGCTCTCCTGTGGATGCAGCTTTGGATGCCGAGCGCTTCAGGCCCGTTTTGTCCGGCAGCACTGCCCTGCAGTGCCTGTCATCCGCCACCTCCTCCCTGCCCTCGGTCTTGGGGGAGCCATCGCTCTGTGCCGTGCAGCCGGCTGGCAGAGGATGGGGGGCTGCTTCGAGCACTTCCTCTCTGCTCAGGGAAGATGCCTGTTCTCCTGCTGGCAGGGCAGTGGGATTTGGCTGCCATGCTGCCTGGTCCATGGTGGAAAGCTCAGCGGTGCTGGAGTCAGGAGGAGCCAGCCTGTTTTGGAGAGAGGAGTCTGAGGAGCTGTGCTCAAATGGGGCAGGGAGGGACACTCCATGATCCACCACAGCACAGCCAGGAGCAAGAAGAGGCTGCTCTGGAGGCAGGACCGTGGGCAGGAGGTGTTGCCGGGCCTGTGTCTCGCTTGCCTTCAGAAGAGATGATGGCTGCCTGTCCGTGATGGGCTCCACATGACCCTCCTCATCCAGTGGCTGCCCATCTGAAACAGGCACATTTGTTTCTTCAGCTGCTTCACTACCATGGAAAGTGGGAGTCCTGGCTTCCACCACTGTCGTTCCTCCTGGTGCATCAGGAACTCTCTGGGGATGGGGCTCCCTGTCTGGAGTGTGCTCACTCACCCGGCCATTCTGGCCATTGGCTGCTGCGTTTTCCTTTATGGCTACTGGGTTGAGGGAGAGCTCCAGGCCCAGGGGTTTCCTTGGAAACTCCTCAGGCTTTGCTGCATTGGAAGCAGAGAAAACAAAATAAAACCCAAACTGTGTATCAGTCTGTTTTTGCACACCCTGAATGTGAGGAAGACAGATGCTTCCATACAGCAGGTGCCAGCCCTTCTGGGCTGCCCCGGCTCCCAACCACAGCAGCAGGATGCTCTGGTCCCTGCTGGGCTGCCCACCTTCTCCTCTACCCACCTGGTGGGGGCAGGTCAAATTTCATCTTGCGCAGTTCAGTCATCGACACCTGCAGCTGCTCGATGACAGCATCGTCCTCGTACTGCAGGGAAGCAGCAATTTTCTCCTGCAGAAATTCACGTAAATCTTCCAGTGTCATCTTCAGCAAGCGTTCTGGGGGATGGGAGAAAGGAGTAATGGCAGTAGTACAGACAAATTTCATGGTAGCGTGGGTTACACCATACTTTGGTTTTATCTGGGATTCTGTGGCTGTTCCCACTCCACAGTGAGACAGCCTGAATGCTTTTGCCTCTCTCCCATCTTCCCACACTTGCTCAGGATCATCAACACGTGTATATCCATGCCATCTGAGCAGTAGCTTCTCAGTGGCAGGACAATGGCAGGGCTGGGAGTTGTGCTGATGAGGATGCAGGTTTTGGGCCGTTTCTGGAAGTTCTCACCAATGCCTCTAGGAGGAGGAAAAGCTCCGTGAGACAGGCCCTGAGCACCAGGGTGAACAGCCACTGCCGGCAGCTGCCACCATCAGTCAGGGATCCCAACCTTCACCAGCCAGCAGGCAGGGATATAAGAAGAGATGCTGGCCCTTACAAAGGCTGCAGACAGGAGTGGGAAACAGGCAGGGTTGTAGGAAAAGATGCCAACTCACACTACACATTCCTCAGGGAGGCGAGATTTCACAGCCAGACTGAAATATCTGCCTGCCTGCCAGTTTCCCACTTTTTGCAGACAAATAGGATACTTCAAGATTTATTTCTGGATAGCTGGTTTTTCATTTAACTGAAGGAAGAACATGGCAGCACATGCAGTCCCATAAATTTGCTGGCCCAAAGGTTCTCATCCTGCCCCAGATGAAGGCCAAGAGTGACACAGTAAGGCTATCAACTTATGGGAATGAAAGGATTAAAAGTTACAAAAATCTCGAGGTAGAAACATCACTGCCTTGATGTTATGCAAGAAAACCAGGTTTTGATCATTTTAGAAGTGTATTAATGGATTTACTTGTCCCTCTACAGACTTTTCAGTTGAGCCACCACAAAAAATTCTGCAGACAGATGGGCTGCTATCTGTATTGCCCCTAAAAGCAATTTGTGGGGTATAGTACATAGGAAGAGGTAGCTGGGGGCATTTCAGATGGTTTCTATGTACTGAGCACAGAAAATCAACCCTTGTGGCATCTCATTCCCTCGCCTGGACTGTGCCTTTTGTGGCCAGTGCAGGGCACCAAGAGGCTGACAGTGGCCAGCAAAGCCTTTCAGGTCAGCAGCGCAAGGGTGGCCCAGCACAGTGCCTCCACAGCCATAGGGGATGCAATCAGGTGGGACCTTACTTTTGTGCAGTTTGAGGATGGTGTAAGCCATGGCCGTCAGCACCCGCTCCCCTTCCAGGATGTAGATATCCCACAGCCGCAAGGTCAGAGTGAATGGGGTCTGTTTCAAACACACAACCAAATCACAAATGGGATGATGAAACAGAGGCTGCTGCCATCACTGCATCACCTTGCACCAAAACACACAACACTGCTAGGCATTGCAAGTCAGGAGTTCGTCTAAAACACAAAAATGTCTTTTATCATCTATGGTTTTGCCTTAAAGCTAATGAAATTGGGTGGCCAGGAAAATATTTAAAACCCATCCATGAATGCAGAAAAAAATTACACTTCTCTTACAAGCACGCTAGCATGTGGATTCCTCTACCCTGGAGGGAGTACCATCATCTTTCAGCTTTGTGAGTGCAAGAAACAACTCCTGTATCCATCCAGATTTCCCAGAAGGGCTATTTAAGGGATAGGTCTGAAAGCTCAATGATACATCACTAAGCATTAAAAAAATCATTCATCTGGTGTCCAAAGAAGAGATCTTTCTTATATACAGGCTTATTTAAGCCTGCTAAAACACCTCTGCAAGGGGTTTTCATTTGCACCACAAATAGGATTGAACTGATACCCAAAGTGATGGAGCAGCTCACACCTCTCAGAAAAGATCTAAAACACCTCTCCAACACAGAAATTAGTATTAATCCTACTGAGATGTTTAGGTTCAAATTTAGGATACTGCACTGACTCTCCAGAGTTTGGCACAACTGACCTTTGCAGCTCTTTTACCATATGCTAGTGCAATTAAAGGGATTTTGCATTTTATACAGCTTTTAGTGGCAAAAGCAGTGAGTTTCCTCTTGAGGGGAAGAGACCATCCACTGTTTTATACAAGACAGGGCAGCAGAAAATTGGGACTGGAGCACGTAGATGTCTCAAATATTGGCAAGTCTGGACATTGCATTCAAGTCCAGTAAGCACAATGCTGACCCTAAAAATAAAGTAGTCTTGGCTCAGGACTAGCAAATTAGCTCTGCACAAATCAGGGCAATTGTCTCACGCTTTCACATGTTTCCAGTCCCAATCTGTTCCTTTGCCTGCAGCTGCTGCACTGCTATTTGTTGAGGCTTGTGCCCCCAGCTCTACTTCTTTCTATGTTGCTTGCAGAGCCAAAGTGAGGTTAATTGCTTTTGCAGCAGTGCCAGCGGGCAAGAGAAAGATCTCTCCCGACTCTGAAGTTTATACTGCTGATGCTGAGCCATCTCCCCACGACTGCTTGTGATGAGGCAGCAGGAACTGGCTTGTCAGTGACATGCAGTTGTTTTTAACTTCTCCCTTATTAATTTTTTTGCCTTATGAGAGTGTGCATAATATCCCACCTTATAAAATATTAACATCTTCTTCAAAGTATGATATTTACAAAAAACACAGGCAGATAACCATGCATGCAAACAGCAGAGCAGCAAAAAACCCCCAGAGCATCCTCACCCGGTCAATGAAACACTGCAGGAACCACTTGGTTGTGTAAATCCCAGTAGTCATCTGCTCCTTGTCCTGGGGGAAGACAGCAAAGAGAGACAGGCATTTCACCAGGCTGGTTACTGGAGGTTCAAGCAGCTCACAAGGCTTTGGGGGAGGTTGGTTGGTTGACTTATTCTGGGGTCTGGGTGTAGGATGTGGCTGTGGTCAATTTCCCATTTTCCAAGAAAGCCCCTGCTTTAAACACCAGTTTTGAAGCCCGACTTTGGTCTTTGCCCAAGACATCCATTGAACCTGACCTTCAATGTGGCCAGACTTCAGCCATAGCATTGGAGAGGGATTTCTGGGAGAAGCTTTTCTCAGCTTATACCCACCCCAGGGACTTATAAGAACCTTCCAGGAACCCAAACCACTCACTCCTTGCAGACTACCATTTTTGTTTCCACAGCATGGCTACTGCAGGAGCAGGACAGCCTGGCAGGCTAAGGAAAACTCTTAAAAACCTCACCGTGACCACCTCAGTCTAACACTTCTTCATCTAGTGCCCAGTGCTGGGATGTGTGCAGAGCTGACATGACCTCTGCTGCAAAGCAGTGGCAAATAGAAAGAGAAAGAAGCCCATGGGATGAATGGTCAGCTCCAGCCTTTGCTTTTGGCTGGTGCTGTGCACCTGTAACCCTGGAGAGCCTTCAGGAGCAGGAGGAATAAGCAGCTTTCTGAATTATTCCCATCCCCTCCCCTGCCCATGACTAAAATTAAGTGAAAACCTAACATGGCTTTGTTTCTCTTTTACAACCATTTGCAGCATGAAGCAAGAGCTATTGCAGATGATGGTAATACAAACACTTTTTTCTAGAGATGGGTGCCACCAAGTCTCTTGGGAGCATAAGAAAACTTTAGAAGTCTGGCCACTGAACACCAAATGTCTACACCAAATGCAAAGAGAGGCAAGGCAAAAAAAAAAAAAAAAAAAAAAAAAAAAAAAAAAAAAAAAAAAAAGGCAGGGGGGAGCAGGTGCTGCAAAACAGTGGCTTGGACATTAGACTGGAGTCAGTGTGCCCTGCAGATGCTCCTGCAGCCACCAAATGGGCCTGTATACCATCTGCTACAGAGAGAAGCAACTGGACATGCCCAAGCAACAAAACACCCAGAAAATCTTATGTGCCTCCTGATTTAAAACAACAGCAAAGCACTTGGAGCTAATAATTACTGAAATAACACTCCAGACAGACCAGCATCAGCCTTTGGGTCTTGCAGTTGGTATAAGAATACAGCCCAGCCTCATTGCTGTTCCTCCTGCTGCAGGCTCTGTAAGCCTTCCTGCCTTACTCTCCTAAGGAAGCCTTTAAATTTTAGCAGTCCCTCCACCGATGATGACCAGCAAGCAAATGATTACCATTCACCTCACCAAGACCTAAGCTACCCATTTAATAAATGCCTGCCTCTGCAGCTGAAGCAGTCTTGTATGGTTAGAAATACGTTCAGCTGTGCATCTGTTTGGCAGAACACTTTATTAACTGCTTTATCACTGAAATGTAGCATTATTATAGGAATACTGATAGTAAAGAGATACCATGTGCTTCTTCAGTTTCGGAAACAGTTTGTTTAAAATTTGCTCGTGGTGGGCTTGAAACCTCTGCAGCTTCGGGAATCCAGGAATGAAAAAACCTTAACAAGAAAAGACAAGAGAAATAAGAAAAAATCAGGAAAGCTCTGCAGCAGTGACAGGGATAGCCTGATTTTCTATAAACTCATCTCTTGCATCTCCTGTTGAAGTTGGCTGAACCACAGGGTGCCCACGTACCTCCTTTTTACCTTCCTTTCCAGTGGTCACCCCTCACCCCATCTGGACAACAGGACCCTCAGACCAAGTCCAGCTGGTCCTTCCCCATGGAGCAGGCCCACAAAGCTCCCACTGCCTGCCTCCTGTGACTTGGCTTGGCCAAGAGCTCTCTAAACACACCTCAGTGCTTACCAAGGTTCAGAGAAGAGCTGAAGATGTTTGAACACCACAAGCTTGTGCAGTGCCCTGTAATCTAGCAGGACACATATTTAAGACTGTCCAAAGTTATCAAGCCGTAAGGTTTAGCTCTCTACCCATGAAATAACCCTCTGTGCATAGATTACTGCTAGCCACAAGTAAGATGAAAGGATCTTTAATGTGTTTGAAGTAAAATAATACATCACACATTCAATGAAATTACATCCACATTTAGTGTGGATACTCTCAGATGTACTTCTCTGAGACTTCTTATAAACACATAACCTTGAGTTAATTGATTGCCAAGGGCAAGGTACCCTGGAGGGAGGACAGCACTTCTGTGAAAGTGTTAATTACTGAGCACTAAAGCTCAGGTGGATAAAACTCAGTTTTTTTGATAAGAACTTGTCTGCCTCCAAGAGTGAAGTTCAGCTTCACTGAAGCCAGGCAAGGGCTCAAGTAGTTAAGCCTCACCCACTTTAATTAAACAAATATGTGAGGAGAAACAAGGCTCTACAGAGCGCCCTGAACAATCTTCCCTTCCTTTGCCAGCACCCCCCGCTCCCAGCCCAGCCTTACCGTGCATGGCGTGGCGCTGGTTGGTGAGCAGCTGTGCCAGCGCCCAGAACGCATCCTCTTCGTTCAAGTACATCAGGAGGATGGCTGCAATCTGGCTCATCCCTTGGCAGTAGCTCACTTCCTGCAACATGCAAGAGGTGCACATGTGCTGCCATGGTGGCAGAGCCTACCATAATGCTAAAAGCTGCCTGTACTTCCCCCTCCTCTTCCAAGGTCTGTCCTATTTCAAAGCCTTTACTGTTTATGTCCAAATTCACAGCTCCCATACGTCTACATCATCTACCATGTCACTGACTCATGGAGTAGTCTGGGTTGGAAAAGGACCTTTGAAGGTCATCTCATCCAACCCTCCTGCCATGGGTAGGGACAGATTCCAACAGACCAGGTTGCTCAAAGCCTCATCCAGACTTTGAACACTTCCAGGATAGGGCATCCACAACTTCTCTGAGCAATTATTTCCATGCCTCACCACACTCATTATAAAAAATGTCCTCCTTATGTCCAATCTATCTTTGGGATGACAAACAGCATGTGGGTCCAATGCTGTTTTAGATTCCTTCAGCTATATGAGCACTGAAGTAATTTAACAGTAAATAAATCTGGTAAGCATTTTATCTGGCATGTGTGAAGCTCCTTAACTAAACCCCTGAGCATCTTCTAGGATAACTGTCCCCTCCTGGAGGTGGAGACAGTAGGTTCAGCTGCTAATTTCAGCTTATTCTACCTGTGTCCTTCAGCTAAAAATGACTGGTTTGCTGTAGTAAATAAGTGTTTTCAACAAGGACACCATTTGGTGTAAGACAAGAAGTCAGAAACATGACAGACTGCCAGAAGACTAGTGTTGCTGAAAAGCCAAAGGGCTATCTCTTGTTCTTTGCTGACACTTGCCCAAACTAAATCAGCCAGATGTGTCATTTACCAGTTGACAAAATGAACAAGGGAATGAAACAACTGTGGAAAGATTCTTGTGCTGCCTGAGGGTCTTGCCACTCTCCGTACAACCCACTAACAGGACTTAAAATTGGAATTACCGCTGGCTAAATAAGTGTGTTTATTACATATATATACACATGAAAATATATATGTCTACACACACACATATATAAAGCTTTTCTTTAAATCTTTATATATATAGACATACAGATAAAAATATATAAAGCATAACTGGACTTACTACTTACAGTGTTATAAACTGAGTATGCTGACAGGACGTGGAAGAGTGCCTGCTGCCTGGGGAGAAAGAAGGATATTAAAACACCTGAGCATGAGGTCTCCACTTTCATGAGCACACACAGCACAGCCTGCTCCAGTGTGGACTCTCTTCAGAGAGAGTCAGCAGCCCAGCACCTGTGGGTCTCACTGTGTGGTGATGGTTTGAGGAGAAGGCAAAGATGGCTTTGCTCTGAGCCAGGGACTGCTGGTCACCCCATCCAGCTCATCCCTCACATATGCACTGGCACAACCCATATAAGCCACAGAAGCTTCCCATACTCACTTCACTCCATAGCGATCCCGAAACATGATGTGGTTTCGGAAGGTGCGGTTAACATCCAAATCTATCTGCTTGATTTCCGATGAAAAACTCTTTGCTTGTTCTTTCATTTGCTGCAAGGGAGAGGGGCAGACAAGAGGCAGGAATCAGACACCATCTCAGCCTGTACCTCTCTCCACACAGTGAGAAGGCAGGATTCCTGCAGCAGGAGTGGCAGCTTGAGAGCTGCACAGAGCTATCCAGAGCAGGGGACATTGGTGTCCTGCAGGGAGCAATGAACTGCAGCCTGGAGGTGAGCCCCAACCCCTTGTCTGTGCTGCTGGCCCAGGGAGGAGGGGATGACCCACACTCACACACTAAGACAGCTGCCAACCCAGCCCTCACCCATCTTCCAATGCAGATACTGAGTTTCAGAATCTAAAACCATTACAATTCAATTCCACTCTCACTGATTTTGATTTCTTTGCCTGGCTGGCTGTCATAGAGCACTGAGAGCTCTGTTGATCCTTAAGGAACTAATACACAAATGTATGCAGCACTCTCAGCTTTTCAGAGGCTCAATCATAATGAAGTCCAAACTGTTATAACAGACTCTGTGATCTCCAACTACTACTTTCCCTGCAAAAGAGAATCATCTTCAGTTTAAGGAGTTTCCACTAGAAAAGCAGTCCTGGAATATTCCCTTACTGGCAGAGTCCAGAACAGAAGCTAAACTCAAAGCCAAGAGTCTCCATGGTTCCCCCTAGGCTGGCTAATCATTTAAGGCAGCATCACATAGGAAAAGGACTGAAGTCCACTGCAAAAAAAAAAAAAAAAGGAAATTCAAATAAATTCAAATGAAAGTTTAAGACCACCTCAACCAATTGTGCCCTTGGAGCCCCAAGATGAAAATGCTCAATGGATAAATCTCACTGCAATCCCATGTGCTGCCCACTGCTCAGACTTCAGGCCAGGACCACTATGCTATAGCTAAGCATCTCACCTCACAGCCTTTAGATACCACCAGTGATCATGCCCTCGTTCTTTAATGTCTCCAGGGTTAATTGCATGAAGAAAATACATTTGATGACTGCCTTCAGGCACACTGAGATTCACCAGCAGGCTGGAGGCAGCAGAGATGAGCAGCAAGCCCAACTTGCCTTGAGCCTAGGGTCACAACTTGTCCTGGCTCACAGAGGAGACAGAAAATAGAACATCTGCACAGATACTTATCATCTGCTCCAGCAGCTGCCATCCTATGAATGCTTGTCAGCCTGACACCAGGCACCTCCAGGCTGCTGCTGACCTCCCAAGGAGGCCACATCAGCTCTGGGGAACATCAGAAGGTCATTAGCACCCATATGTCCAGCACAGCCCACACTTAGGATGATCACGGCATCTTGGGAATATTAACTCCAAAACTGAAAGCAGCTGTATGGAGGAACAACAGTGCAGGGGCTATTTTCAATTATTGCCTGCACAGGACAAGTGAGGATAAAAGCGATGACGGAATGAAGATCTGATGAACAACATAATTTCCCAGCTGTAAATACTGTGGTGTCTGTATCCTATGGCTCCTTTCCCAGCTGTAAATACTATGGTGTCTGTATCCTATGGCTCCTTTCCCTCTATAAAGTCAGGCAGACTACCTGAGAGAATATGACCATTCATGTGCACCGGGTCACTTCAGTTCAAATGCTCCTTCTAAAGGCCCTCTTGTTTTCCCTGCCAGAACAACACAGAAATCTCCCAAAGACTGTAAATACCCTACTCTGGGTATTTTTAAATCATTGCACATGAATAGCAGGTAGGTCACACAGAACTTTGTTACCTCCATGCACCCAGGAGGCTTTATTAATTGTGCAGACATTAAAAAAGAAACACAGAATGGGTTATTCTCCTTTTTTCCCTAGTGTAAATAACCTGAGGGCTCCACAGATGCTCTGTGTCAAGCTCATTAGTGCTGTGAGTCCTGCAAGCTGGTGGCAGAGCAGAGGCTAGAAAGCTGGAAGTCCCATCCCAAAGACCTTGTGCAAAGCAGTGGGTAAAAGCCAGGATGCCTCTGCTCTGCCCCATGGCCAATATGTTTCTCCTGCTGCCTTCTCAAGCTTCCCTCAAGCCCTCTGGCTGCAGCTAACAAACCCCAGGGAGGCAGAGGATCATAGCTACATCAAAAGCAAGTGTGGAATGTCCCATGGTAGTCTTCAGGCTTTTGTGCCATGAGTTAGGCCACTGGGAGAAATGGGGTGGCCTTAGAACCAATCCCTCCAGGACACAAGTCTGAGGCTGAGGGTTAGTCTGTTCTTGAAAGCAAAACCCCTCATGCAGGACCTGCACTGAGCCTCTCCTGGAGGAAATTAGGGGAGAGCTAATTACTGGCAGCAGGCAGCACCAAAGAAGAGGTAGATTAAGATGGTCTTGTAGAGGGTTTGCATCCAGCAAAGCCTATTAGCCCTGAAGCTCCTGTTTATCACAGACCCCTCTGGAGCACAGATAAACTCCTGGTGACTTTCATTTGTTTGGATTGCTTTCCTGCCTGCACAGCACAGCTTTGAGGGAGGGAGCACAATTTTAATCTGCATGCTGGAGAGCTTCCTTATCTGTGCTTACTGTGGTGAGCCCAGCCTTCCCACATCCCCTGCACGTGCCTCCATCCCCATGGCACCTCACCAGTAGCATCCACGCTTGACTAACTATAATGAGTGTTAGCATCATCCCACTTAATAGGCAGGGATTTTTAGAGACACCTGTTAGATGCAGCACTCAAACTCCTGCCTCTGAAAAATAATTGTCTCCACAACACCCTGATCCTCACCCTGGTACATGATGCAAAATAAATCATAACACAGACTTGGAAAATAAGTTAATTATCCACCAAGGGCTTCCACATGCTGCCTATGGAAAGCTTCCCCTCATTCTTCCCTCCATTTTTCTCTAAAGATGCAGTAACACTGACAGCAGCTTTGCTCCCAACTTCCAGCAGAATAAATGGAAGCAGCATAATATAGAAAGCAGCCAGCTAACATGCTAAAAGACCCCAGCTTAATATAAGATGGAAAAACAGTTGATATCCTTCGCATTTTCAGTCCTCACCAAAACAGCTTCACCAACCAATCTAACCTCCCTATCACCTTGCTCCTTCCATCTTTGCCAGGTAGAGCCCATACCTCATATTTTCCTTCATTCTCCTTCTTCATCTTCTCAACATCCAGCAGAAGTGACCAGACCTGGCCTCGCACCTGCAGCGGGATCCCTTTGTACACACGCCGGCACATCTGCAAGGAGGAAAACACAAGCAATGTTAGCTGGGTCCTGCTGGTGGCAAACACATGGTTTGCTGCTGCAGATAATCAGCCACCTGAGCAGACACCCCAGACAGTCACTTCCTCTCCCTCTGCAGGCACAGAGAGGGCATCTCCAACCTGATGGATGAGCTGAGTACCTGTATCCATTGATGACAACTACTCAGTCAAAATCATAGAATCACAGAATCATAGAATGGAAAGGGACATTACAGATCATCTAGTTCCAACACCCTTGCCATGCACAGGGACACCTTTCACTACACCAGACTGCTCATAATCCTACCCCATCTCAACCTGGCCTTGAACAGGGATGAGGCCTCTACAATTTCTCTAGACAACCTGTGCCAGTGCCTCACCACCCTCACAGTAAAGAATTTCTTCTTGCATGCAATCTAAATCTGCCCTCTTTTAGTTTAAAACCATAGCCTCTTGTCCTATCACTATCTGCCTGTGTAAAAAGCTATTTTCCTTTGTTTATATATGCTCCCTTTAAGTACTGGAAGACCACATTGAGATCTCAGAGCTTTCTCTTCTTCAGGCTGAACAACTCAACCTGTCTTCATAGGAGGGAGGTCTTCGTTCACTTCATCTCACAGATGCTTCTCCCCTTTTTCTTGTCATAAAGCCCCCACTAAATTTCAATGGAAAACAGAAAAAAAGAGCTTTTTTCCCATTGCTGACTACTTCTATTAAAAGAAAAAGCTTCAAAAGAAAGAAAAATAGCCTTTTCTGAATACTTTTCTTCCTTTCATTCATCCCACCTGTGAAATGCCTTGCAGCTGCACTACAAAACCCACTGTAGCACTCGTCCAGATTACTGAGGACCCTTTTGGGTACACTGAAGGACCTGTGGCACATGCCCAAGCTCCAGCCATTGAGGGCATTTATGTTGCCTCATGGTGCTCCCTCGGAACCAGGCAATTCCTTGGGAGGGGATAGAGGTGCCAGATTTCCAGTCATGGGAATGAGCTTGGAGCTGAGAAGGGTAGTGCCTGACCAGGCAATCAACTGGAGCTACTGTCACTGTCTGGAACAAATGCATCCAACCACCTTCAAAATCCCTCTTCTTTTTCCACAGGGTGTTCTGCTTCATGCAATTCAGGCTGATGTAAGAGCAGCACTGCAATGCCCAGGGAAGCACAAGATCCTAGTAGGTTTTCTGGATGTGGGCCTGCCACTCTGCCACTACCAAACCCAGCTGAACACCTGCATCTCTTGCCTTTCCTTTCAGACCCACCTCGCACCACCAGCTCTTTTATTTCCAACCTGACTTTTTAAGGTCAGCCTCTCACAAGGACATAAAGACCTAAAGCATGGCACTGTGCTGGCTCACGGCCTCCATGAGCACAAAGTGATGCTCCTCATTTTCTTACTGTCTTCATGGCAGCATTGTGTCTACCGAGGGCAAAACCCAAAGAGTTACAAGACCAGGAGGTAAGACAGGAGGTGGGCTTCAAGCAGACAGGCTAGGGGACAGCGAAGAACTAACCACTATCCCAGTCAAAGAAAGTATGTAAAATAATTCTGTAGTAAATGCCAAGATCACTCTGTAAGAGCAGGAGAACCAGATGTTTATGAGAATGCTTTTCCACTCCATTACAATAAATATTTCAGTATTTCTGCTGACAGAGAAAGTGTCTGTAACGTATCCTGATCCTGAAAATGTAATGGACATTCAACATTTAAAAAGCCATCCTCAGAACTTCCCAAATGCCTGCTCTGTTCCAGGCATTGCTTAGCACCAGCTGTGAAGGTCCAATGCATAGCCAGGACCAAATCCTGCAGAAATCCTTTACTAAATCCTGCCTCTGTATGCACCAAATAAAAGCTGCCCCCTAAAAGCAACCTCACCAATAATACACACCCATGGAAGGCCACTATCCTGTTCAACAGCATCCTGCATTTTAAGTGGGACATCACTAACTCACCATCTGCACACCCAAAGGCTCACCTAAGGAGGTGCTTCTAAGGGCAGCAAACCTTCACACCATGTGGGACAGATTCATCCCCACAGATGAAAGACCCATTTCCCAAGAGTCATTAAATCAGTATGAAAGAAGGGCAATGCATCGAGACACACAAAGCAACAGAATTAGATGAACCACATCCCAAAAGTACTAAGTGCCCACAAAAGCCTGGCTCCTGCAAGCATTCATACCTTTCTGAAGCAAAAGCTAAGGTGGAATCAAGAAACTAGAATATGTACCAAGTCTGACAAGAACACCAATCCAGAAAAGATTACTTGTTTCCAATGTATTATGAGAGACTAACTGACAGCTGCCAAGGCATATGATGATACTCAGGTCCATGGGAAAGAAATAATTTTGAGTTTCCAGAGTTGGTATTTTGGTGCTTTAATGAGTGCAACCCTCAGTGGCATAATAGTAAATGTCCCTAATTATTTTCTTTGCACAAGTGCTAAAGGAACAGGGGAGATACAAAACATGCTGAGATGGAACTGAAATGAAACGCCTTCCTGTTATTTATCCAAGGGCTTTCCTCCTCCCACCACCTCCAGACACGAAAGTGATAAAACCTCAGAGCTGTGAGTCACCCAGAAAAAAATGAGCAACTTTTCTTCATGGTGAAACCTGAAGGAAAACAGGGAAGCTACCATACAAGTGGTATTTATGATGGGATGAAAAGACAGAGGTAAGGCAGCACGTGATGATAACTCCTGTACCACATGACAGTCAAAAAGAACCCTAAAGGTCACTCTCTTTTGTCTCTTATAGACTGCTCAGCCCTTACAGATGGGAAGAGAGCACCTAGATTATGTCCCATGCAGATTGACAGACCAATGCACAGGCAAGAAGAACAGACACCATTCTGCTTCACAAAGGGAGATGTTGCTGGTCAAAGCAATGGTTCAAGATACTGTAGAAAGGCTGTGTCAGTCAAGGACTGAAACCACAGTGTCTAAAACTTGCTGCAAGTTTTGCCATAGGATCATCTTCCCTCTCCAGGCTTAAACACACAAAGCTCATGGCACAGAGAAGGCCATCATCACCCCATCCCTCCTCTCTCCCCTGCCCATATATTTTCTTTGCAGTAGATGGGATGGGGAAGACTTGAGCTCCATCTTCCTGCACCAGCAATCTCCTCTGAGAAGTACCCAAACAATTGTTCCAGGTTTTGAATAAGAGGAGTGGAACCGCTGCCTTTAAAGACATCTTTTTGCAGTAATAAATACAGTGAAATTAAAGAGAATTTGGGAGAGGTGGATTGGTTTTTGAAGCAGAATATACACACTGCAGTTCACCTTCACACTTTGGAGTCTGTCACCATTAACTTCTCAGCCATGTGCATATATCACCAGGAAGAGACTGCAGGAGCAATGGCCAAATTATGGGTATGCATGGCAATATCCCTTTTAAGCCTTTCCATATACCCAGCACATGTCTCCAACACCCTAAAGTGGGGGCAACCCTCCTTTCTCAATTCCTTTAGGGCTCAAAGAGTAATCCTTCTGGAGAGAAAGGACTTCTTCACATCCTCTACCAGTGATACACTAGGGGAACTGAGCTGTGCAAATCTTCACCTGGAGTGGAGGATTTCCTTTTAGGACCATGAAGCCTGCTGACTGATGATGTGGCAATGCAGGATACTTGGCAGACATATGGCTTGCTTTCCATACAGTTAATGATTGCTTCCAACTCAACTGTTGTGCCTGCAGCTGGAGCCTATGCAGCTCCATAGCTGATGGGGTGCCAGCAAAGCAGGGGCAAATTTAAATCCTAAAACTGGTGGGCAATGGACAGGCATTTAGAGTTATTGCCCAGGCTACCTTTGGAGGAGAGGAAAATGCTACCTGCCTTTCAAAAACAGAAAAAAATAAAAAGCAGGTGAAGCCACCCTGCAGCTCCCAGACACAGCCCCCTTTCCGTTCCATGGCATTTGAGGCAGGAGATCTGACTTCAGCCAGCCCTGGCACGACAAATGTTTGCTGGCTCTTCCTGGCATTAGCAGACTGCTCACTCTTGGGGGTCTGTGTCAGTCCATACAGATCCCCAATTCATCCTAAACCGCTTTGCTGGCAGGCACTGGATTAAGTGCCCTGCACTCCCGTGACCTTTGCAGAGACAAGGCTTCCCTCCTGCACAAAGGCAGGCTTTGCCTAAAAACCAGACATCTATGACCAAAGACATCTCTTTTTAAAGGTCCCATCCCACATGGCCAGCAGCAAGACACAGCTTGCAAATGATGTAGAGGTCATATCCTCCCCCTATGACTGATGCTTCTGGCTGAAATCCATTTTAGGGCTATGATGAATAAATTATCCCGCTGTTGCAGTGCACACAGCACAGCCTTTTTTATCTGCAAAACTTTGCTGCCTGAACTGTGTAGATTCTCATATGGCACCAGCCATTTCCTAAGCTTTCCAAGCAGAGTCAGGCTGGTGTTTAAACTTGGATTCAAATCAGCAGAGGAAGAAGAAGAGATTGACCACGTGAGCCTCCCTGTGCTGAATCCTGAAAAACACAGTTTAGCACTTCTTTGCAGGTTTGACATACCTTAACTCTGCAAAACAATGTAATCCTTTCATGGGCTCCCCTATTTTTGTACTCTTTCCCTTGTAGAAGTTCAGCCAGAAAAAGGCACCATTGCATCATTCTAACCCCACCCACATGAGGAATTGTGTTGGGTGTCACTTTTTGATGATCTTGCAACTGAAATTAAATCAGATTGTTACAAAATATGCCTAGAACAGGGATGGAGACAGATCTAAGGCAGTGATGAGCACAGGGAGCCCCAGGGCATTACTTCAATTAAGATAATCCTATTTGTTGCTCATCCTGAAACAGGTTATGCCAGAAATTATTTCAGTTCCTAGCCAGGCCGTTCCAGGCAAGGAACTGTAAAAGGTTCTCCTCTTTTTTTTCAGCCTTATTTCCTATAATCTGTGACAGTCACAAGATCCAGACTGCAATCAGCAGCACGCAAGGATGCACACAGGCTGCAGGTGGGGGAACAAAAAGCCAAACCTGCTGTTCTCTGGCAATGGCTCATGCCAAGGGTCTCAAAAAGCTGCTTTCTTGCCCACTGACAGGTGGCTGATTTGGGGTCAATGCCCTGGATGGGTACACAACCTTGCTCCTCCTGCTCACATTTCCCAACGCAGAAGATAAGACAACAACCTAAGCCTCGATCAGATACTAAGATGCTGCAAAACACAAAGGCTTGCTTGCTAAGTCCCTCTTCCTCAAGCACTAGATATGATCAGATGTCTGCCAGCTCCAGCACATGAAAACAGACTGAAAAGGTTGGCCCTGAATTCCAGGAAGTCCCAGTCTGGAAAATAAGATGGGTTTCTACATCATTCAAGCAGAATCAAAGTCAGGGCAACTTCCCTGTGAAACTGCTTGGGGTTCCTGCAACAAGATATTTTTTTCCCCTCTAATAAAGCACAGCATATCAAAATTAACATCAAAGGGAAGGTTCTTGTTTTCAATAATAGGATTTTTTCAAAGATGACACCTTAGTCATTGTTAAAATAACACAGAGCGGCTGCCTTGTGACATTTGAGTTTCTACCATGTCAGCCAAGTGATAAAACAAACCTTAAGGAACAATGCAGATGTGGCAGCCTGAGCGCTCAGAGAAGGAAAAAAACCAACCCACTCTGCTTTAGAAAAATCAGATCAAGGGCTTGTCACGTTTACTTTAACTAGAACAAAACACATAGGCCTCTGACATGACTGTGATCCTAGCATAAGGTCCTTGAAATGCCACAGTTAAACTGCATCCAGCAATGTCAGCAGGAGTATCTGAGTAGCTTCCATGCTCCTGACAGAGCAAGGGGGTTTCACATCTAGGTGTAGGATACAACCAAATTTCACTATTTTTTTATTAAAAGAAGCCACACTTCTTTTGTGTCTCTCAGCATCTTTGCATTTAACGGTGCATAGCTGCTACAGACCTTACAGCCTGCACTTGCCTTGGTGCAGGGCAACGGGTGATAGGCTGGACAGGACTGAAACCAAAGCTCCTTTCTATTCCCCAGGGTCACCAGACTGCTCCTTCCCTACTTGGGGCCAAGCACTGCTTCTCTGTTTGCTGGGAGAGGGGATGACCATTTCCTTTCTCCCAGCATGGGACAATGCCATCTCTGTGTCCAAGAATCATTGACTATTTACAGGCTGTTATTTATAACATCTTTTATTCTACTACAAGAGCTTTCTGATTTTCTGACCCAAAGATCCTCAAAACCCACTTGCCAGTCTGACCCCTCACCATCCAGCAGATCTGAGTGACATCAGCTACAGCATGCTTAACACCCCCACTGATCATCAAGGGAAATCCAAAACAGAGAGGAATCAGAGACTGCTACTGCTCCACAGCACTCATGCTGGATCTTGCCTGTCCTCACCGTCTGACCCAGGAAAGCCAAGGTGTGCTAAAACCACTCATCATTACCCACCCCAAACACCCTCCAGTACCTGAAGGAATTCCCTGTGTCCTGCTGGAATTTGGTGGTTTACCCACAAGGTCACTAACCAATTAGTGCTAACTTCTAATTAGAAAGAACCAAGTCACAGGAGAGCCTCCAATTTTGCCTGTGGAGCAGCACTGATTAACAAAGTAATTAGAATCACCCAGAAGCAAGGAGAAGGATTATAAAACCCCATCCCTGCTGTCAGTAAGATGACTTTGTTTTTGTTTTAGTTTTTTTTTTTAAAGAGTGAGACTACAGCTGGTCTTTGGCTGCCTGAACTGGACATGACTCCTGATAGCTGGGCAAGAAGGATGATATGCTTTATGTTGTCCCTACAGCTATGCAGATATTCTTCAGATATTTCTGTCTACATAGCCCTTTTAACCAAGCTCAAATTTCTCCCAAAGACTCCCAGCAGGAGCTAGAAACAGTCCAGCCAAACACCTCACTCCTGCTAAACACGAAGGCTGCAGAGGCCATGGCAACAAGGTAATGCCAGGCTTCAGCCCTCTCCTGTGCAGAGTGCTGCAAGCAGAGCAGCTCAGACTCCTCTCCTTACCCAGAAGGATCTTGTCATTAGGTACTAAAGGCTTTGTTTGTTTCAAGAGGTTTGTAAGAGAAACATGTAACAGATACTATTTATTAAAAACAGCTCAGTTTTGAAGTGGTGTTCAGTGCAGAGTTCATTTTACACCAAAGCCAAGATATAATGTTGGTGTCCCCATCCTTGATTTCCACAGACAGGTGTACACAGTATAATACCTTCTCACAGGCACAGCTAGGAGTAAAATACAAAATCCAAGTATTGTTCTAGAGAAATCTTCCCCCAGGGGGAATTACAAGGAACATCAACTGAGCCGTATCAGTCACATCTCCCACATCATTTCCAGGAGGTGGAGACACAGAAGCGACTTGTGGTATGCACTGCTCTCAGCTCTCACAGGGCAGGGAGTCAGCTGGGCACACAAACATCCCTGCTTGTCCTCCTGCTTGCAGAGGGAAGCAGAAGTGCAAGCATGGCAGCAGCATTTAGGAAACCTTTTTTAAAGCTATGTAAGTCAGAACAGGACTTTCACCTCAACTCATAACCCAGAAATTTCTAGGAAAGCTTTAAAATATTAAAGACTAACAAGTAGAACCAGGCAATATTCCAAAGATCTCTGGTTTTTCTATTGACTTTTCAAAAGCCTGACTCATCAAAAAGATCCATCACACTCACCCTTCCAGACATACACTCTTTTCCTCCTTACCTTGTCACTGTTTCTGTATTTGCCCCATTTCTTCAGCATCTTAAGCCACTTGTCCACACGTTCTATTTCCTGCTGTTTTTGCTGGTGCAAGGGAGAAGAAAAGACAAGACAAATTTAAGGAAAAAAAGCCCCAGGAGATGCCTCCTGGAAGCACAAAACTTCATTCTCTTAGGTTTAAACTTCTATGCAAAGACCACATGTCAGGGATGGGAATAATCCACAGGTGTGTGCAGAAATGGGTAATTTCAGCACTTGGTAATTAAAAGCAGCACTGTTAAAAAAAACAAGACACACAGGCTTAACATAGAGAAAGCATTCCCAAGAGCATTCCCTGACAATAAAAATCTCTGCAGGTCCAGCTAGATTCAAATCCTATCACTGCATCAGATCAGCAGAAATGTGATTCAGTCCCATTTAGCAGGGTCCTAACAGAGGACATGCTTTCATCTCAGGAGAGATGAGGATGGAGGTAATGGTTACCTATAACTTTCACCATATTCCCTTGCACATGCAGTCCCCTTTACAAGCCACAGTTGCTGAGCACTGTGCCAAAGCAGAGGGAAAAGCCCAATATTGCTTTAAGAGGTGTTTTTTCAGTGCGTGGAGGAGGAAAGTTGCCTGACCCAGCAAAATAAAAGCTCCAACAGCTGGGCATCATGCAGAGTCCCCATCTCTGGGTGAGCAGCAGTGACCAGTGCATGCTGGCTGCCTGCTTTGCTCTTACTTGCTCACTCATTTCCTCAAAAAACATTCCCTCCCCAGCTGGTGTGAAAAGGATGCCACATCCATGATGACAGAGCTGGCAGCTCTCACCTTCTCCTCCAAGGCGGTGCGGGTTGGCAGCTCCTGCTCGCTGGAAAAGCAAGGGGTCAGTGGTTACTCCATGAGCAAGAAAGGGTGTGGAAGAGCACAGAGCTCATGGACCACCTCAGACATCTTAGGGGGTATGTCCTGGGGACTTTGTTCCCTTCCTACAGCTGTTCCAGTATGAAAGAGGCAGTGGAAGTGCCATCCAAAATCCCACCACCCAACAGAACCTTTGGGGAGTAATCAAACACTGGACATAATTGGAAATCCTGGGCATATATCTCCTCGTCAATACACATATGGTCAGCAATTTAAAGGGTGGGGAAGCAGAATTTCTAGACAGCAATTGCTTAAAAACACCCTCCTGCACACAGAACACCTACCATTATAACTTTTGTTCAGAATCACAATAAAAATAGGTCTTTTTAGACATTCTTCCCAGGCACAGAGTGTGCATTTAATTCACAGGCACTTTGATTAGGATGGAGATTTCCTAAGGGAACCAAAGACCATCAGGTATTTTGTCTGGTCTCTTCCTATACCTCCCTGAAACATCAGCTGCAAACACAAGGGCCTCTCCCTCTGTGACACACCACAGAGGCACAGAAGCACCAGACTGCACCTTGTAACACCAGGCTTGTGGTGGGAAACCATTTCTGAGCCTTGCCTTGCAGCAGATTCAAAGCATCAGTGTCTGGACATGCACAGTTGAGGAAGGAGGCCCATTTAGTCATTCCTCCTGCATTGGGATCGATCAAGCCAAGTCACAGAGCAGCTTATGGGAGAGCTGCTGGGCCAGTCATGCTCAGTGCAGAGGGATGGTCCACACACACACACACAGGTCAGAGAGGAAAGGAGAGGCCAGGAGGACTTACTGCAGGAATCCAAACCGGTCTGTAACTTTGTAGAGCGTGAAATCAGCATCTTCCCACTGGTCAATCTGAGCTCCTTCCTGTCTGCCCTAAAAGCAGAAAGGACAGCTGTGAGCTGGTCCCAGCATCAGGAATACCCCAGTGCTTGCATCCTACATGCAAAGCCCACGTCTCTCTCTCCCAAATGATAAAAGGCACAGAACCAGGAGAACAAAATCCACACTAAAGAGCGAAATACAAGGCAGGCAAGAGAAAAATGCCAGCATTCCATGCATGCCTCTGCTAGAGGCTGGGAAAAGCTGTACATCACAAAAAAATGGTGCTGTTGGGCATAAGCCATCCTGGTGTTAAAGGAACACTGAAGCACCAGAAGCTCAGCACCTTTCAGTATCTATGCTGAACATACATGGGACCCTCAATAAACTCCAGGGATGCAGTGAGAGGGGATGTATAGGAAGACAGAGCTGGCATGAAGCCTAAGGGCATGAGTGTTACTGGGGCGATGCCTGCATAGAGGCAAAAGTTCTTGTTTGATGCATTCCTAATTGATTACACAGCTCCAGCCCCAGCCAGCATGCTGGGGAGAGGCACAAGGCTGGTACCTTCTCATACTTGGCGACGATTTCTGCTTTTTCTTGGGCTATTAAAGACTCTATATCCTTCTTCATATCAGAAGCTGTAAGGGGAAAAAAAGCAGGAGGGAGAGGAAAGGAGATTAGTAAATGTGTACACAGCATGTGAAATATTTTAGGAAAGTGCTGATACAAAAAACGTTTGCTGACTATTTTAGCTTCCAGCCATATCCCGCAGCTAAAATTAGGCTGAGGTTGCAGAGTGTTCGTGGAGCTTCCCTGCATGCAGCAGGACCACCAGCTCCCTGCTCCCTGCACCAGGATCCAGCCTAACCCAAGCAAGGTGGGGGGGTCTTGTCTTTGTTCTCAGGCACACACACGACAGTATGAAAGACACGGCTTTTAAATGGAGACACACAAATCAGCCACAGCACTGGCCCAGCACAGGACAGGCACCACTCAGGCACTGCTTGGCACAGCATCCATGTGGATGACAGTAAACCACCACTCTCCTGCCCCACCTGTGGATGGGAAGCCAGTAGATGCTCTGTAGGGGCACCCAGAAGCAGATTTAACATCAAAGAAGAAACCAAAAGAAGTTTTTGCCTACTGAAGTGTGCATGAGACAAGTGAATTGGCCTCTAGGTGATTATCTTCTATTTAGAACTCCAAAAGAAAACAATAGAGCAGCAAGATGTCCCCACCTATGCTGAGAAGGAGCAGTCTTGGTCTAAGAAAGACCCAGTCTAGGTCCTCGAGGTCTGTGCCTACGTACACATGCGTACGAGTAAGGTAACTTCCCACACCAAACACAACTTGAGTGTTGTCCTGTACAAGCCCAAAGAAGCATTCTCCCTGTCCAGCCACAACTAGTTCCTCATTCACCAAAGGTAGATCTAACACACCAAGTACAAAACATAGGCAGAAAAAAAACCCAGGGAAGGAGGATTATATAATAAGGGCTCTTCCATGACCTGTTATCAGGCAGCAGCACAGGCATGGCACCATCTTACACTCATCCATTCAGACACTGGAAAAAATGCAAATTCTTCAAATTCATGCTAGGAATGGGTGTATTTTCTCCTGTTTTTTACTCCACAATCAAAACAGAGCAAGGACAGAAATGTTAAAGTGCATTTTGTTCTTTTATTTTTCCAAGCTGCAGCTCCTACTTCAAATGTGAACTTTGATAAGTACATTTTAATCACAGCTTAATTTTCCAATGTAGCAAGGTCTGAGTAACTGTCTCACCATGTTACCTTCTGCATCTCCTCCTTCTCACATCTTCTGTGAAACTTACAGACAATTTCACTCCCCCAATTCTGACTTTTTTGTTGTTGTTGTTATGGGGCCAAAAAATTCCAATGATGTCTTTTACATGCTGCTAAAAATACAAATATTCTGCAGGCTACAGGGGAAAAATAAACTGCATGTCAGATTAAATGGGCAATTTTTCAAGACACTTACTAAGTGAAAGCTATTCTGAACATCTCTGACCACACTCTAAGAGAATAACAAAGGAAGAGCAACTTGGTACCATGGGAGGATTTACACAGCAAGAACACATATATTTTGGCAGTGACCTCTGCAAAAGCCTCTCTGCAGCCAGAAACACCAGACTTGTGCAAAGGAGCCAGTTTTTCTTCTCATGCCTGGAATATGCACATTTGTTTTCTCTTTCTATAACAGTGCAAAAGTCCAAATTTAGGAAAAAACTTGAAAGCAGAGAAAATGAGTGATGGCAGTGGGAAGGATGGAGATGGCAAGTGGCTTCACTGGCCTTGGGGTGTGACCACAGTGCTGCAGTTTGGGAGAATATAACTCTGTGCTCAAAGAGGTGGTTGTCAAGTAGTCTGGAGAGGGAACAGAACATAGCTTAGCTCTGTAACAGCATGTATTGAATAGTGGTATTTTTATTATTTAATTCTGCACATGCTCAAACTCCAGAGTAGTTTTGACATCATGATATTATATAGCTTTTGCTTGAGGTAAATGACACCTTGTGTACATGGAAACTACTGGGATTTACTTTCTGAAGGATTTGACGAGGCACTTTTTTTTTTACTTGATATAAACAGATTCCTATAAATAGGAATGGGTTGTACCTGCCATGCTTCTCCATATACCTATGTATGACTGCATACTTTCTTTTCTTTAATACACCACTCAAATTACTTTCTCAAGCCTGCTACCCAGTTTTCTCCTGAGAGTACTGTATTTTCCTAACAAAGAGATTTTTTTTCCATGACAAACACACAAGATGAAGCTGCTATGAACAGGAGTAGTAAGAAAATGTGAACTATGCAACAATGGTATAAGATAATTTACTAGGATATATGAAACAAAAGCCCTGAACCATGCACATTTAAATTCAACCCCAAAACAAAGTTATGAACTAGCTCCTTGTAAAAAGAATGAATTGAAAACACTCACAATCTGTCATCTCACACTAACACCTGCAGTTTCCAGCTTACAATTTAAGGAAGTAAAAATTAATACCAATGACAACAAGCCTAACAATGTTTAATGAAAATGCACATTACTGCCCACCCACATTGAACATTATCTAGCCATCAGCAAACCTGAAATAAAATATCCAATTTTTGAATGAAAGCAACTTTCCTTAAATTAATTCACCAGCTGGGCTCTCAAATATTGGCAGGGACAAGGAAGTATCTCATCAAAAATCCAAGACTTCATGCCAAAATTGTTCTCCATAAATCAGATTTACTGTTATACCCTTTCCACGAGTCCCATATTTTTCTAGTCAGATGTGCCAAGCTCCCATGGCCCCACATGGGCTAGCACCTGCCAGGAGCAGCCTGGCTGGGAGAGGGGAACCTCTGTCCACCAGTCACCAGCCCACTGCTGCAGCCCTGCTCGGTGGCCAGGAGAACTGAGTGTTTCCCATGGCCCAGCAGCAGTGCTTCTTGTGACACACACATGTCCCCTGTCACCCCAGCCACGATACGATGTCTCACACTTATCAATTCATCAGCAATCACCCTGCTGGTACTTAGCAGATGGGCTTTTGAAAATGAAAATATCAGTGAAATCTCTTCTTGGGAAACAGCATAGCAACATGTTCTCAGTCTCAGGCTGGATTTGAGGATATTTGAGGAACCCAGTTTTTAAATATTTTGTACTGTAGAACAGTACTTATTCAAGCCATTTGAGATTAAGACTACATGTTTATAGTTGGTTTCTATTTGGCTGAAGGTCACTGAAAAAGCAGAAATGAGTTTAGGTGAATGTGTGTTCTCATTCTGAATATGTCCACTTAACTTTAAATAGAGACTGCTGCTAGGAGAAGAAAAAAAGGCAAGTTTTGACACACCGTACTTCACTACCGCTCTGGCCTCTATCAGAGTGAAACTGCTGCTGTGGAATAAAGTAAAAAAGGTACATACTTACTACAGCCACACCCACCACTGCTGAAACACAAGTCACTGTTCCTGTTTCAAGTTCTATTTTAAAAGCACGTTTAAACACAGCATTTTATGTCTTTAGGCATCTATGGTACCAACCTGCACTTTTTGCTTTAGGGGAACAGTTTTAAAGGAAAAGGATATACATCTGTGCAAGTGAAAATGCTTATACATCTGCTAAGAGGTACACCTGCAGTCTGCACCACTTCCCAGCAAAGCACTTTAAAGCTACTCACTTGTAAAGCTACTACTAGCTGCAACAGCGACTCATGCACTTGCATGCCCTGTAATAAACCTGGCCATGCAGAGCAGTGAAAGCAACTAAAGCAAGCTATGAGGAGTAAGCCCCATCAGGGCTTTTTAAGTGCATGAAACAGGTACCTTGACATACATTAAACCACACAGGTTAAGAAACTTGCCCATGCTGGAAGCCTGGTAGAATCTGGGGGACAGTCAGCAGCTGCAAGCCAAGAGCAGCTGTCATCAGAGGCTCTTTTCCCACATGCTCAAAGCTTTTCAGAAGCAAAGCCACAGCATTACACCACTGCACATACCTACCAGGCACAGCCAAAGTGAGCATGGCTTTAGGACTGCTCCAACTGCATCGCCACAGCCTGAGGAAACCTCAAAGCCCCCCAAGGCACCCTGGAGGAGCTGTGGGCTGTTACAGGTGGGCACGGGCACGCCTGGCTGTGTGCCTGTGAGGTGACAAGCCAAGGAGGAAGTGGTGGCCACGTGCTGCTGACTGCAGGCAGAACTTCTGCTCCAGCCCCATGCAAAGTCAACCTGCTCCTGAGGCCGCGGTACAAGACTGGCCAGCATTCCCATGTCCGGTGTTGCAGCTGTGGCAGCGCTTTTTTTACTAGACCCCCAAATTTCTACCCCAAAATGGGCAACACACTCAGTGCACTTGCATCAAGGACTTCTGCTGATCCCCATGTGCAGATTCTCTCTCTTTAACAAACCCTGTCTGCAAACACCCAGGCCAGCAACAGCTTCAAAACACATCAGTGGACTGTGCATCCCCAACCTTAGCTCAAATCCAGCACACGATTACATCCCTGCTATGAGAAAGGAAATCAAGACCTGCACTCACAAAGTGAATTACGGCTTCAGAAATTAAATTACTATCAAGCAGGATGAACCAAGATGCAGGAGATCCTGTTTACATATTTATTTCCTTGACTACAACCCAGGAGCACACAAGCAAGCTTTTTTGTTTGTTTGTTTTAAGAGCGTAAGGAGCACTAAGCCAGCTGAACTGCAGGAAGGTTTGTTTTAACTGTCTTGGGATCTTTGAAAATGACTGCCATAGATCACTTTAGATGAATCACAGATGTGCTACAGAAAATCCAAATGATTTCCTGTCCTAGTAAACTTGCATCGTACCTGAAACTACACTGCATGAAACCACAGTCACCTCCCTCAGCAGAGGTAGTGCGAACACCAAGGGAGAACCTCCACTGCAACTCACTTTGATACCACCAGCAATACCCCAACAAGCCAGAGCATCCCAGCATCATCATAGATGAGATCCTGCTGATTTACTAGTATGTGTAGCCACTGTATATGACAGATCTCAGTGTGACTGTCATCTGCTCCAGAGCCAGTCTGTGAGTCTGGAGAAGACCGGATGAAAACAAAAACCTGCTCCAAGCAATGTGCCCTTACCTGAGCCTTTTATCAGGTGCCAAGATTCATCAGTTCAGCTGGAGTTGTCCACTCCCCTGAAGGCATCTACCTGGCAGGAGCCAGCTGTCTCTGCTGCAGGGTGAAAGCTGCCAAAGCCCACCGATCAAATGTCCTTTGGCTCACGCACACCACCCCAGCTCCACGTGGCTGCTCTCCTCCACCCTCGTCCTCTGGCACTTGAGAGCTCACCACAGGCAGCTGGGAAAAGAGGCAAGGCAGGAGGCAATCCACACTCTCTTGTGCCCCAGGCTCACTGCAAAGGAAATAAGAAGTTGGTCAGTTTTCCAGTTCTGGCACAGCAAAAGCACCATCCTTTACTAGAACAGGAGTCTTTGAACACAGAGGAAAGGCAGGTCCCACTGGAGAAGGTGGGAAAGGAACAGGCTGTAACTGCAGGGCACACAATGGCAATGGAGGGTTCAGGCCATTCGTTCAGGACTTGGGTGAGGTGAAGACCAAGACACATCACCAACTTGCATGGCAGAAGAGCTGGCACCACCTGTGCCACCTTCCAGCACTTGCAATTCTCCCTGATACATCCAAACAGCTCCACAGTTCAAAGGACAGTGGAGCCCAACAAAGAACTATCACTTCCAAAAACCAACTTTTAGTTCTCACTTTCAACAACTCAGAGAAGCAACACACTAATTCCACAAGTGTGAGATTAAGACAGCATCCCAAAGCATGATGCTTTAAGTCAACAAGCACTGGGCAGAAGAAGCACAGCTCACTTCCATCACAAGCTACCACTTTAATAACATCACCTCTTTTCCAATCCCCCTCACAAACACCAGCAAATGGACTTTTCCACATGATCCTGAGCTGTTCTGTACCAAATTTCCCTGTTGTCACCTCTCCAGCACCCAGAAACAACAACTTGGAGGCCCTAAAGTGCGGAAGACCTCTCACCCTTTCAGAGGTGGCCACCATTATAATCAAGCAACCCCATAAAACAAATTGTATTTTACATATGTTATCACCTAGTAGGTTATAACGTGTCTTACACACATTAAATGCAGATTACACATACTTGCCTCTATTCTCACAATTTGCACCAAGCTTTTACAACACAATTACACAGCAAGCTGTGGTGACAACAATGACAACACTTTGCTGCTAGACTACAGCAATATCAAGAAACCCAAATACATTGACCAAGTCTTCTAGCTATAGAAAAAATTAAAAAGCCATGTAAGACTGCAACTATATGCTATCCACCCCCCCTCAACATCAGCAGCACTACCAATAAATAAAACCTCTCTCAACCCTCTCCCCACCTCCCTCTTCCCAGTACTTACACCTTGCTCTCATTCTCACGGTTTTTGGTGCTGTGCCTTAGCACTCCTCTCCAGAGAATGGAGATGGGAGGAGATGAACAGGAGGGCTGATGAAGATATTTAGTCTCCTCCCTGCTTTCGCTCAGTAAGCCCAGCCTTGGTGCATCTGCACAGCTCAGCTGTTACAAAGTCAGAAGATGCAGCTTTAGACATAAGCTAAACCCTCTGAGCAGAGCAGTGGTTCTATAAGCAACTTTGTTAGTTTCTATTTTTAGACCTCACAGGGAATAAAAGAGCATCCAAACATTTTTGAAACTCTTTTTAATGTGAACTCATCTTCTAGGGACAGCAGTAGCCAAAAAGAAAAATCCAGACAAAGGACTGCACAAGAATCAAAGATGCATGAGTTATTTTTTAAAGTATCATTATTTAAATTATTTTTATTTTGAAAAAATAAGTAAACTGAACAATGCAAAGGTCTACATGCTTCTTTTGGGAATTGAAGATTAATTTTCTAACTGCATTCCTCCTTTTTCTATTCCAGTGTCTATAAAAAGGGGAAAAAATAAAAGCCCGAGGTGAAAAAAAATCCTCTTTTTTCAGGTGATGCACTGACCTGGAAGGGAACATATCAACACAAAGCTTAGTAACTGGCTTCTTCTGTTTGCTTAAGACTGGAAAAGCAGTTTGCATTTCTTTAACCATAAACTAAAGGAAGCTACAATGATGGTCATTTTCCACTTGGACATGCATTCCTCCTAAAACACTGTATTTTATCCTTTATGGTACATGTAGCAACACTACAGGACACACTACTCTTCCCTTGTCATTCTTGTCTCTAGCTATACTTGGCAATTTTGGGTAAGCTAAAGGCTCCTTTTGCTATTTAAAACCTTCCCTGGTTTTGGCACTGTCAGCTAGAGGCCACCCACCCCCAACACGTGCCCGAAGCAGCAGGGTGAGGACACGTGTCCTGGCTGATACCCACGATGTCACCCTGGGCACTGTGGAGCTAGCGATGCTCCCTAGCCAGAACCAAAGGAACAAGGATGTAAACACAAGTCATCATGCTGCCAGCATCCTGTGCTCTCTCTGGCTCAGACAGGCAGCATCTTTTTTAAAACACATACAAGGAAATAACAAATGTGCCATTATATAAAGTTGCTGGTACAGCTAATGAAATAAAAGAGTAGGAAGTTAAAAATCCACTAACAATATGTAGCTTATTAAAAACTTGTCGAAAATAATTATTGAGAACAACTTGTATGCTGCAGATATGTAAGCTGAGTTGAAGTGAGCCTATGCTGACTCTGTGTGTCTTACACTGCTTTCCAGAGCCTTTGGCTTCACCTCTTTTTTTTGGAGGGAGGGATCTTTAGCCATTAGCCTGACCCCAATTAATGCCCAGCCCCTAGGAACCACCCTCATTCCTTCAATCACTTTAATGAGTTTAATCAGCTCACTCTGCCTCCAAATACAGAACTCTTGCAGGAAATTATTTGTCTTTGGCAGCCTCTGCAGAAGACACTCCCTTGACCATTTTACTGGCAATATCCTGGACTTGCATTACCTTCAAAGAGCATCTCCAGATGCTAATGCATGAGCTTTTGTTAACTTGTTTTCTTCTATCAAAGCCCCATGCAAGCATATCCAGTAATAGAAAACTTGAGGGAAACAAGAAGTATTTGATCCAACACCGGAAAGTACTGAGAAAACATCTCCCAAAGCTTTTTTAACAGCCTTGGAACTATATGCAGCACAGCACTAGGATATATAATTTTTTTAAGTAGTATGAAAAGAATATTTTTAATTACAATGTAGCTTTTTCTTTTTGCTTGTTAACTCCTAAATTCACCCCAGCTTAAGAAATGAAGGAATTGTGTGTGTGTGTGTGTGTGTGTGTGTGTGTGCAAACACAACGTTTTATTAAAATCATAGAAACATAAAATGGTGTGGGTTGGAATGGACCTTGGAGATCATTTAATTCCAACCCCCATGCTAAGGACAGGGATGCCATGCACTAGACCAGATTGCTCAGGGCCCCACCTGCCCTGGCATTGAACACTTCCAGGGATAGGACATCCACAAACTTTCTGAGCAAACTGTTCCAGTGCCTCACCATCCCCTGAGTAAAGAATTTATTCCTAATATTTTATCTCTCTTCTTTTAGTTTGAAATCATTCACCCTTGTCCTATCCACATGTGCCAGTGCAAAAAGTCCCTCTTCCTCTTTTTTTTCTATGCTACCTTTCAGTATTGGAAGGTCCGCTAAGGTATCCCTGAAACCTTCTCTTTTCTGGGTTGAACACCCCAGTTCTTTCTACCTGTTCTCATAGGAAAGGTACTAAAGCCCTCTGATCATCTTCGTGGCCCTTCTCTGGACCTATTCTAACAGGTCCATGACTTTTTCATGCTGAAGACTCCAGAGGTGGACACAGCACTCCACGTGGGGTCTCAAGAGAGCAGAGTAGAGCAGAGAATCCCCTCCTTCATCCTGCTTTGGATGCAGCCCAGGATGCTTTGGCTTTCTGGTCTATGAGTATACACTGCTGACTCATGAAGAGCTGGCTTCAAGACAAAGCCCTGAGGGACACCACTTGTCACTGGCCTCCACCTGGACACAGTTGGTGAGTCGGTGCTAGATGCCTGCCACCACAGAGCACAGGATCCATGGGGATACACAACCCCACAATCAGGGGGAGCCAGGTGACATGGACAGACACCAAACCAAGATACCACCTTTCCATTTCTAGGTTTTCAGAGGCATTCAGCACCTTTGCTCAAACATGCTTGAGGAAGAAACACAAGGAACTTCAGAAAAGCCCGAGCTCAGAACCACATTGGTATCTCAGAACCACTGGGTCTATTACCAGCATTTACTGTTTTGCATGTCCTCAGCATTTCTGATGTGAATAATGGACAGCAATGGAAGTGGGATAAAAGCAAGTCAAAGGGGACCAGAGCAGGCTTGCATCTATTGACAGAAATACCTGAGAAAGGTTTTTCCCATGAAAGCTGGAGCTTGCATGAAGGAAGAGACAGTATGAACGGAAGAACTGAAAAACTCACAGAACTTTTTCTTAGATGAGATAAAAAGCAGAGGGGGAAGTTTTAAAAAGCAGAGGGAGAAGTTTAAGTAAATGAGAGCTTGCGGCCATGAGATAAAGACAAGCATTTGGTATGATGGAGACCCATGCAAGGCTGTCCAGAAAAGCAGCCGCAGATGCTGCTCTCTCCAGGAAACAAACACAACTCAAGTATCACCGGCGTTTCAAGATGCAGTCCTACTTAGCTGAAAACATGCTCAGCTGAAGCCAAAAAAAAAGGTACTTTGAACTTGAAAGGTGCATTTACCTTAAAAATGCTTTAACATTTACCCAACAAAGCAACAACCAGACAGTTCACTATAAAAAGTTCACTTATAAACACAAATTTCAGTTAACTGCTACAAAAGGCATTTGCAAGCAGGATGATGATTTCCTCAGCAGCTTGGGAAATGAATCTTCCTGTTCCAAGATCAAAACCTGGGAGACCACAATGCATCCTACTGAAGGGCAGCTAGACTCTGCTCTGTGCAAGAAAGCTTGGAAAAGGGAAGTTGCAAATAAATAAGCATCTAAGGGCAGTGGAGCGCCTTTTGATAAGAAATAAACTTTTTTCCCTAATGTAAAAAATGGGTCCAACACAAAGAATAAGATCCCTACTTGAGTTAGAACATACCTGCGGGCCTTCACATAAGACTTCAAATCTAATATTGCATGGAAGCTTTTTGCCTTTTTTTTTTTTTTTTTAAACAAAGTATCAAGTTCTTCAGCAGGAAGGATCTTTCCAGAGGACAGAGATCAGAGCTAGTTCACAATTTATTATCACTGTCAGTTGAGTAGAGAGGGGCCTCCCTTTAATTTAAAGTGCAGTTGCTTCAATTTTGTCCTGGCTAAATACAAATTATGGACTTCATCTCCCTGTTTCCCACTTCCCATGTAAGCTTGGATCTCTATTTCCACCTTGGCCACAGACCTTCCTTTAGCATCTGCTTCACACAGACGCACTGCTGCAGCAAAACAAACGCTGTGCCCTTCCCACCCACTGTAAGCAGCCCTTCCTCATGGATATCTCCCCTGCTAGAGAAATATGTGCACTAAATCTCTTTTCCAGCAGTAAAGCCTGTGCTGCATTATAGCTATTACATGTTTCTCCCACTTCCTTCCATTGACAGCAAACAAAAGCTTGTTGCTCACTGTTATCAGAAAATATTTGCTTTCCCAGATTGTTTCTGCCCCCCTTGTTTCGGAAGGGTTTTTAGTAAAGTAACAGCTCACTCCAACAATAAGCAGCAGGGGGTGATTTGAGACAGAGGTCCTTTGGAGCCCACCCAGTAAATCAGCCCAGACTGGGCACAGCCCAATCCTGCCCTTCCTTCCCAGCCTGCAGTCTCCAGCACCTCCTCCATCCCCACACAGGCCCCGTGGAGAAGACCATGTTCCGGCAGCACGGCTTGAAGAGACAGGGCCACTTTAGCACCACTGACCTGGCTTCAAGCGGCTGCTCCTGTTTTCCAGCTGCAAACCATCCCCAGAAGACACTGTGCCCACCCTGAGTATCTGCTGGACTCTAAATATGTGCCTTTGAGAACCTGCTCTTCTCACCACACACTGCACTTCCTTCCTGCCAGATCCCTTATCACCATGTTTCATGCCCAAATGACACAGATGAAGCTTCCACTCTTGCTGGTGCTGCTCCTTTATTCAGTAACCAAAGGAAACATTCTCACACAAGGCACTAAGCCTGTGGCACTTCTGCTAATGTGTTATGATAAAGAACTAAACCCAAGTGTGACATGAAAACAGGGCACCAAAGTTACAGTTCCCAAAAAAAGCACTACTCAGTCACTCTTTATTTTTGATTTAATATTTTTTTAGGAACCGGAGTATCAAATGTCAGGTGCTAAACCTAAGAAGGGCGCCAAAAGTCCAAGTATTATTCAGGATATGAAATGCTCCACCATGGCCACCCAAGCTGACGTTGCAGACTCATGACTGAAACCTGCCCACGACTGCCCATGCCAAGCCCAAACAGCTTTCATCCACAGGTGGGGTTCCCTGCAATGAAAGGATTACCCAGATAACCACTTTGTGTCCCAAATTTGGTGTAAGGAAAAATGCACAACTAGCACCTGCAGGAGCTCAGCACCAGCCCTGCACCATCTCCTGATGAAAGCCTTAACTCTGGCCCTCATTTTAGCACAAGGCTCTGCCAAAGACAGGTTTCGAAAATATAGCTTCAAAATAAGTAATTTATCGGTCCAAGAATATGGAGGCAGGGAGGACGGTGCAGAAAGGACCACTTTGGCAAGTTTCTGATGTTGAATGATCCATAACCTCTTTCAAGCAAGATTTCCCTTACTGTGGCAAGCCCTGCCCAGCCCTGGAGCAGCGTGGGATTTGCAAGCATCCCACACCACATAGCCCTCTCTCCCCAACCAGAGGCCACAGGATGTGGGCTCGGTATTTTGGGGAGCAGCAACCTTTTTCTTTTTCCTGACTAAAGGCTGGACATGTGGTTTTAACACCTTCAGTAAACTAGGCTGCCATTTCTGACTGTGCCTCTGGTCATTAAAAAGACACCATAGCATAAAAGGATTTCCTGCAAAGCAAAACGGCCTCAGCTCATTTAATTTATTAGCAATTAGCAGAAACCACTGATCACTGATCTGGGTTCTGGGAAAAAAATTATATAAACAAGTAAACAACCACTTAAACATATTCCTTGTCCTTTTAACCAGACACCTCTCCAGCCCCACCATCATGTTCTTCCTGGAGAACTTTCCTGATGCCCTCTGCAATGGAGCAGCACACCACAAATGCAGCACAGTCAGACCACTCCTGCCTGCCCTTCCTTCAGCTTGCTTGCTTTCATGTGTGTTTATTATTTACCATCAGTGTAATTGCTTTCCTTCCACAATACCACCAGAGGCAAGCCTGGGGAAACACACAACTGCTGTTCCATTTGGAGCCAGACCATTTCCATGGGTAGCTACTGAGACACAGACAACATCAGCAACTCAACCTGAAAATGCTTCTTCTCTCCTATCTTTTGTATCACCTCTCTTTGAGAAACTTTTTCACAACACTTTTGATGTTCACAAAAACCCAGGATCAGCACACTGGTCCTTCAAGATCTATGCTCGCTTTTCAGTCTGTCAGCAAGAGGTGAAGAGAAGCCCAGCAGCTGTTGGATGATGAAGAATTTCAGGTTTCCCATGGAAATTCATTGGCTCTCTTATCTTAGAGACAACATTTGCAGGTAGATCCCAAGAGACTCCAGACAGTCAGCTACACCCCAAACCATAAACACCTGTAATTTAAGCTGCCATTTCTTACACCTTCCCTTCCATGGGATTCCTGCACTACAGCATCTCTACCTGCACATCATTCCTCTGCCCAAGATTTCCTCTTTCAGCTATTTAAACCTTGATCCTGTTTTCAACTGTTTTTAAGAAGCTAGCACTGTCAACCAGACAGTTGCTACAGCCAGAGGAAAAGCTGAAGCACAAGCCATCTTTCTGACTGGGAAAGGTCCTTCACAAGGTACACCCAACGCTAGCACTGCACTCTCTTAGGCACCAATATTCATCAGAATACAGATTTCCCGAGTTCTCCTGCCAGTGGGCTGCTGCTTCCTTTTCTTCTTCCTCCATCTTCGTCTGAAAAGCTTCTAGAACTACAAAAACTCTAAAGAGAGCATTGAAGACATTTATTATTAGAAGGTTATAAAACAACAACTTGAGAATAGCTGCAGCTAAAAATACCCTATCCCCACACCCCATCTACAGAGAAAACATTATCAGATGTCACTTCCAAGTGGCAAAAACATATCTGTTTTTTAATAAAAGCTGCATTGTGGACACTGTATCTTTTCTCTCTCTTTTTTTTTTTTTTTTTTTTTTTTTTTTTTTTTTTTTGCAGAGACCTCAAGAGACCCTAGGAAAAGACCTTGTTTGTCCCCTCAAAGATCCCACTCTTCTGCACTGATTGAAAGACTCTTGGAAACTGGCACCTGCAAATTTGTATTTTCTCCAACACCTTCATAAAGTTAGGTAGTCTTAGAAGAACACAACAAAATACTTTCTAAAGAGAACAAAGTATTTTGTCAACTCATACAATGTTGCAGAGTGTTGGCACAACGGGGATTTATTTTGATATTTTATTACTTCAGAGTATCAAGGAGGTCAGTATCGGAAGGACAAGTGGAGTAGCAGCACAGAGCAGGTATCAGCACAGGGCTGGAAGCTGCTGCTCATCTGACCCAAATTCTAGACAGGACTGGGAAAATCTGCTTTATGGACACACTGAATTAGTAAGTTTTTATTAGTAAGTTTTGCTGGTCAAAGTCTCCCAGATCTAAAGAGCAATAGCTATGATGTATGTCAACCTTAGGGATTACTTCAACAGCAGGATGAGCAGAATCAAGGAAGTCAAACTCCCTCAGCAGAAACTTTTATACCTTTCCATTGATTAAATAAGCTCTGATCACCAAAAAAAAAAAAAAAAAAAAAAAAAAAAACCACCCAGGAGTTACTTAAGGAAACACCTGTGATAATATTTTAACAAACTGAGCACATACAAGGGAAAGTTAGCACACTATAGCATGCTTTCTTCTCAAAAGACATATATGAAACCCAGGAATAATTTCTCCTGAAGGTCCACAAACCTTGTCCATTCACTACTTTTTAACCCTAAACAAATATACACCTTTCCCCCACTCAGAAATACTCAAACCAATACTTTTTAAAGAAATCACTCACAAAATAATTTTGGCAGTGCATTTCTTTGGTGGCCAACTCTTGCTCTGCTGTCCCCTGCCCAATGCCTCCTTCCCACCACCATAAAACAAGCAGTCCATCTCATATGTGCCCATTCCCACTGCTTTCTGCCTGTCCATGAAGGCATTTTTAACTTTACTTCACCTGTTTCCCTGTTAAAGTTATTTGAAACTGGCCTGATAGAATATTTGGTAGCATCGAAGAGATGGAGTGTGCCAGCCTCCTGTTCCCCTGAGAAGTCAAGATGAATACCCACCAAGGAGCAGTGCAAACGACTAACCTGGAAGTGATGAGTAGGAAGACAAACAGACCACCACAGCTACATTCTACTGCTAAGACATTTGCTAAAGATGCATCAGTGGGCTGGGGGGGCCTCCCTGCTCTCTTCCCAAAGGATGAGCAGGAGGAAGGTTGGGGTTATTTTGAAGGACAGCCACTAAACGAAACCACAGGGGAAAGGGGCAGGGCTCAGATTCACAGCCACCACCTCCCTCTGTCTGCTCAGCCTGAAGGAACTTGGAAGATGTGCCCACATGATGTCATTAGTGGGTTGGTGTCTAAATAAAGGAAGCTTTTTATAGAATTTCTCAATGACAAACTTATTCCGGTAAACCCCGATAGCCAAGACGTCAAGAGGAAGGGAAGGAAAAGGGAAAACAATACCCAGAGCCTTGCTGGGGCCTGGACAGGTGGGTGGTGCCTCAGGAAAGAAACCTAAACAAACTAAACAAATTTACTCTCTAATACCTGCTTGTTGGATAAAAAACACAGGGAAGAGCAGGGCACAATGTAAGGGAGATGTGCTTTTACACCATTTGTCACAAGGACACAGAGCCTATTTTGGCATCAGGGTGGGGGGAAAAGGAAGATGAGAGAGAATAGTGAGAGAAAAAAAACTTTGCCCAAAGAGAGTAAATAAAACGTACTTCCATGTCAGAGGGGTTTCCCAGCTTCATATTAATCATGTGGCAATTACTGTGCTTCTTAAAAGCAGACTGGAGGGTTCTGCATATTCAGAAGACTCTTGGCTGCAAATGTCTTAAGCTCAAATCATCAGCAAATGCCATTTGCTGGAAGTTCCAAAAAACAAAACAAAACAAAAAACCTACCAAACAAAAAAAAAAATCTAACCAAAGGAAAGGAAAGTGTTCACATATGCCTGCACGTCATCCTCTTCTTTGTAACTCTTCATCACTTCCACGGCGCTACGGAGCAAGTTCCCCTTCCTCCCTCTGTTCTGCCGTGTATCTTCAGCCGGGCATCCACATGGAGAGCAGTTGCAATAGCCTGGTGACTCATGCTGCAGTAATGTGGGTGGGAATGCTCCCATGCCCAGCTCCTAAGGACACAGCCTTTTATGGTATTTTTAGCGTGGAAGCTGTTGTGGTTTTGTAGCACTTTGCCTTTTGTCTTCCAAGCAAAGAGCTCACAGTTTCCCCCAGGGCTTCAAGGATGCAAGAGTGGAGCGCCCAGGCAGATGATGAGCAAGCCAACCCTGGAACTTCCACATCCAGCAACGGTAGGGATGCTCAAGGATGTCACAGCACGGCCAATCCGCAGGCTCTCCCTTCCAGGTCCTTGGGTGGCTGCACCACCCTGCAACCTCCAAAGAGTGGGGCATGCGTGTCACTTGTTCTGTGGACACTTTAACGACTGCAGCCCAACTTGGTAAGGATTCATTCCCTGTGTCCCCCGAGTCCTAACCACCCTGTGGCAATATACTAACAAGCTCATCCTGGCAAACCATCAGATATACAGTTTCTACCCTTGATGGGCTGCTGGCATATGGAAAGCTGGCAGGTCCCATCTGTCTTCCCTCAATTAATTTAAGACTACATCTTCCCCAGAAAGTAGAAAATAAATTCTGTAGTGTTTTTACTCCAAATAAATATAGGTGAAATGGAGCAGGAGGTTACTAGGAGAAAGCAGACAGGGATGCTACATTGAAACCAGGTTAAAAGCATCAAGAAGAGCAGTGGCAGTAAAGCCACTCTCTGGACCCCAAGTTTGAGGACCACAGCACATGGGACTCAAACTTGCCAAGCTAAAAAAGCAGGCTCAGCAGTGCTCTTTAAAAGCTGAGAGCCACACATGAGATTAAAAGAGTATCCCAACATTACCCCATAGGGCTTGAAACAGGACTCTGGCTACAGACATGCAGTGGATTGCTTTACAGGATAGCCTCCCGTTCCCCCTTACACCTGAAGAATTATCTGCTGTAGAATAGAAAGGCATGAAAGTTTCTGCATCCCCAATCACAACTCCAAACAGCTACTGATTTTAGTCCCTTCAAAGTTACTGAATTCAAGATGAAATTAAATTATAATCTGCACATGTCTAAGAAGTCCAGGAGAAAAGTTAGCAGGATGAACAAAAAAACTAATCAAACCTCCTGACGCAAGGCCACTGACACTAAAGCTATTTTTTTAATTTCTTCTAAAACTCCAGTGAGCTCTGGAAGGAGTCAGCCTACCAGTTGGGCCAGATCAATGACAGACTGCCCATACAGCCAGATTTCACCAAGTGGGAAGCACCAGCGAAGAGCTGCTCTGGAGTGACTTCTCAGGTATGAGACACAGCAAAGGGGAAGTCTGGGGGATGTTTGTGTGGGCAAGTACTGCACAGCCCACAACATACCTTGGAGGTGAGCCAACAGCAATAGACAAAAAACCCTCCAGTTTAAAGTTTAAAGGTCACTCAATGCATTGCCCTAGGCACAGTAACCCCCAGCATCTGCCAAACAAGATGCTCCACACCAGGGGGACACCAGGGCTCCCTAGACAGACCAAGATGGAATCTTTTGCTCCTCGAGCAGATGAAATACATTTCCAAATTTAGGACACCTTCCTGCTCTCAGATAACAGATCAAGATTACAGAATTAAAGTTTAAAAAAAAAATCATGTGAAAGGCTTCATCCTGTTCAAAGGAATACAATGCTTTTCCTGTGATCTTGCCCTAAATACCACAACATCACACTCGATTACTATCCCATCTTACTCCTAAGCCCTGCACAGCCAGTTTGGCTATATGAGAGCAAAATGAGCTCTGCCTTGCCTCATTTCTCATTAAACGGCTAACTACACACGGCAGTAACTGTATAAGAGGCAAGCCAAGTTACTTAATTTTCATTATCCTTTACTTGCACCAATACTATGAAATTGGAGTAAAAAATTTTAAAAAAACAACCCAGGAAGGAAAAAAGGAACGGAACAGAATAATCAGCCTAAACCTCCTACAGACGGAAAAGGAACATTTCCAAGCCTGAACTGAGGTTTACATATCCAACACCAGACAGACCTCTCTGTACTAAGCCTTCAGTTATCTAAACCTGCCATCTGCACTCCTGAGAAAGCCAGGAAAAGGAAGAAATGCCAGTTTGCCCCTACATGCTCAATTCTGCAGTTGCTGCAGGCAACCTGGCGCTGCTCTGACCTCCGTGTGCTGGCAGACCCCAAGCACCCTGCCCGCCCCTACCTCCAGCTGTGCAGTATACCTCCATTTAACATACTTTTGGTACCTTGGCCCACAAACAAAAAAACTTTTCCAGCAAGCAGGTTCTCTGTAAACCTAAAAGCATTGGATGTTGATTCTTACAGAGCAACAACTTCCCTTACTGCAGAAGCCAAGTGGTGCCAGCACAGCCTGGACGTGGATGCACTGGTGCTTGGATGCATCCAGACTTTGCAGCTTGTCATCTTCAAAGGAACAAGTCCAGTCTCTAAGCGCTTGCAGACCTCTCTTCCTCCACTGTGTCCCTCAGTGACCATCCTGCCATACACCTCCAGAGCTGGAATGCAGCCCCCCTTTAGAGCAGATCAGACCATGGCTTGCTGGGACAGCTATAGGAAGGGATGGATGAATTTCTCCCCCTCTTCATGGGGAAAGGGCTCCCTTTAAAGGCAGGATGTGAGGCAGATGTGCCTCTCCAGGGGAAGAAGTACAGACTTAAAGCATTTGTTAAAGCAAAGTGAAAGATTACAACCCTGGCTCCACTGAAATGAATGTGAATGCTGCTAATGAATTCACAATACAACTCAAACTTACTCTGCTCTTCACACAAGACCCATCTGAACTAACATGTAGTGTTCACTGAAAAAGCTGAGCTTTACCAAGCTTCAGTTCCTTATGAGTTTTCCATGCTCATCTTCTCATTTCCCCTCTCAAATTTGCAGATGGGTTTAAGCACAGCAGCTTCTGCTCTGGTCTCTTCTCAAAGCAGTTTGTATCATCAGGGTTGAGCTTAATGTAATGACTAAAGGAGCCCTTAGCAGGAGAAAAAAAGACTACATCCTTCACAGGATCTGCAGATGGCATGTTCTTCTCAGCAGTACCAAAATCATTTAAAGGATAGTAGAAGACTTTCATAAGGAGATGCAGATACTGCCAACACAGCCAGGTAAAAAGGAGGAGGCAATGGATCATGACAAAGGTGGTGTTTAAAACCCACCTTTACAGGAAGGAAGTGGGGGGTGGGGAAGCCAACCAAAAGAAGCATCCCACTGTGTGCAGACTTCATGACCTATTACCTTCACCAGTCCTTTGCAGGGCCACAGCCTTCAGCCAAGGATCTGCTTAGCTGGAACTAGTCGGCAAATTACATAGTAACTGGAGGCTTTAAAATCCTTGCAGGAAAATGCAATAAAATAAATAAAAATCAGCTGGGAAAGTTCTGTCTGACAGCTCACTTTTTCCTCATCCAGTACATTGCCATATGGAGAGACATGGTATGAATCAACCCATTTTGGCAGCACAAGAAAAGTCAGGATGCATCACTGCTCCACTACATGGGGAACACCCCCCAAAAGGCTCTGTTTACCCAGCAGGAGCCAATGCAATTCCTACACAAAGCCTGTAAGTACATTTAAAGCTCAAAAGTAATCTGAAACAGGTCCATTCTCCCCTCCAACTCCATAAATACAATCCAAATTGGGTCATCTCCTGACAATCAATGAATGATACTCACTTAAGCCTCCACTACACTGCTGACATAATCTAGGTCCTTTCACTCTCCTTGTACTGCAAGTACTAAAGATGCTTTTGTACATCCTCTGAAGTACTCCATTTAAAAAACCATGGTAACTAGGGCACTGCATTCATCTGCTCTTGGAAAGAAAAGCCATTCCTCTTCCCTCTCAATAGGCTCTTAGGAGACTTGGACAGAAAAAAATTGCCTAATCCAAACTCAGCTCCACCAGGATGGCTGGAGTTGGGTGCTGGGAATAGGGGTGAGCACAGCTACCAGTTACCACTTGGGTCTGTGGTGTGACAAACACCAGTAATAGAACTGCACGTGGGGAAAGAGAGCCATTACCTGCGTCCTGCATCTATCTAAACAGCACCCAAAAGTCCCATTTTAAGGCATTAAGTGCGGCAGCACAACTGCAGCATTCAACAGGTAAAACATCATATTTTCTCTAACAGCTATTGGATGCTCCTAAATATCTCAGGTTCTTTTAATGGGATGATAGGATTGTTCAGTTTCAGTACTTCAAGAATGAAAGGACTACAGGAACCAAGAAGCAAGTTCTTCTGTTATTTTTGCATTGCAGTAAAAGTTTAAGAGGTTTTGGTGTTGTTTTATTTCTTGGTCATTCAAAATGCCTCAGAACTGTGAACTTCCCTGCATGGCAGCCTTTGAAGTTTGGCTGCTGGCACCAGAGTCCTCCTCCCTTCTGAAATGGAAACATTCAGAGATGTGGGCACAGAGATCAGATGGAAAGAGCACAGCAGCTCCCACTAAAAAGCCATTTACTAGAAAAAAAGCCACCACCCTAAAAAGTGGACATTTGTCTAAAATGGAACGTCCATTATTTGTATTTTTAAAAAGAAAAACATTCATTTAAAAAAAAACCCAAAAGACATGCACTAGCACCAGAAAGTCTAACAACTTTAACATGACCTAACTGTTTCACTATTCCTTACATACAATTTTAGCAGACTTTTTCCAAATCCCACTACGTACTATTATGGAGCCACATTCCAAGATTTAGAGCTTTAAAAATAGAAGCCTTGAACCACAACATCTGCAAAAATGCCTTTAAAAAAAAAAACTAAACAAAAAAGGACTCCTTTCAAGTTCTATCCTGTTATGGAGGCCATTCCTTAACTGATGCATTTTGAGCCTCTCTGGAGGAAGCAGCATCAGATTCATGACAGCATTGATGCAGAGGACCTCATAACAAAATTAATGCCTGTTTGAAAGATACACAAACTTGGGAGAAGGCAGGCAGTTTTAAAAACACATTCTTAAATGGAGAAACTGAGGCATGTTATGATTAGCCAATCCCTCAAACAGCAAAAAATGTCTTTCTTCTGGCTAACACAGGCTGTCGTAGAGAGAGATGTGAGAGGGTGAACTAAGGACAAATTGAATTCCTGACTCTGCTCCTCACACCATGCACTATTACTTTTCAGAAGAAAAACAGGAGAAAACTTAAAAAGGAAAACAAGACAACAGTGTGGGAAAATACTTTCAACCAGATAGGTCAGCCTAGCTTGTGTGAGATACAGAGTCATAAAACCAGGTACAGCACACCTGGCTGCCTTGAGAGACATGCAAAGAATGAAAGTGTTTGCAAGCTAAACCACTCTACCCTTATTTCCAAATATAAGGGAATAATATTTTAAAAAGTATTACAACTTTCATATGAGGCAAAGAGTAAAAGCTAAAATAACAAAGGGCTTGCATGAGATGCCCCCATTGTCACATTTCAACATGTGCAACAAGTAAGTAGTTTCTTTAATATGCAAAATTTAGTATTGTTTTGTTGCTATTTTTCTTGAGACTCCAAGAGCATTCTCTTCCATATGAATCCTCATCCATACAAGATAAGAAAAAAAATAGGAAAAGCTACCACTGCGGGTATTGCTCTGGCAGGCCTCTGCTCATTTAGGCTTTTGAAGGTGGAAATTTGTTACAAGAATTAATGAAGAGAATTAACTCTGGAGCCTGCTGCTCCCTGCCATCCCTCCTGGGATGAGTACAACAGCTCCTGGCTGCACTGCCTTGTCTCTATGAGGATGAGGGAAGTTTGCTCACAGTCAAGTTTATGAATGTTTCAGCAATTGCCTCCTCCTTCGAGTAGCTGCCCAGAAGCTTACCCAAGCCTGGGCCTTCTGCCACACCATCCGGCTGCTCTAACTAATGAGCTCCTCTGTTTGTAAACCCACGCCTTGAACAGACACTCTCTGCCACGTGGGCACAGAGTGCTACACAGCCAAGATGCTCCCTGCTCCCAACCTGCTGCAAGGTCTCTCCATCCCCTGCACCTTGGGGGACAGCAGCCCCCTGATTCAGATTGACAAAGGCTGGCATTCTGCAGGCTCTGCTCCAGCCAGAAGGCAGAGGGTCAGGAATAAGTTCTCCAACAGCATTTTACTCTGCTTTGCAAAGCCAGAGTGTGCCAGGTTCCATCTCACAGTGGAAAGGAGACACAGGCACACCAAGCCCCATACAAGTTTAGCTCTCAGGGTCACTGATGCCAGCTGCATTGTGGCAAGTCACTTTGTTCAATGCATAATATCTGTCAGCTTTGGTCCAGACTCTGCTCTTCCCGTCAGGGGAAGGATATGTCCATGGCACAACTTGACTTGAACAGCAGAATTTTGGATGTAGTGTTGCCACAAGGTTCTTCAGGAACACAAGACCAAAGAAAGCTACTTGCATTTGGGGCAAAAGATGGAGAAATCTGTTGTGCTTTGTATAGCATAAGAGAAAACAGCAACCAAATGCTTTCCAGAGAGCAGATGACAGCTATCTGGTTCTGCTGCTGTTATTCCTAAGGAAACACCAGTCATGTTCGGGTCACAGAAGAAGAACAAATCCTGCATGCACAGTGAATACAAATCTCACAGGAAACTACAACAGGTACTGTACCCAAAAAGCAGGAGGATAGGAAATGTCTCATCAAGCCATCAGCACGGCAGCTACTTCCTCTGCTCAGACTCATCAATTAGTCACCTTAGTGCTTGGGAGCCCTTGTCATGGACAAAAGCCCCTCTCAAACTGACACAGAAACAGGTACTAGAAGATGGGGAGAGAGCTTCAAGGAAATTCCACTGGAAAGAGAAACCAAGACACACAGGAAAGTTTCACCAGAATGAGTTATCGCACAGTTTTTTACTCTACTGTTTTTGATGGATCTCCAATCCTCCAACATGGACCAGCACAGAAAAAACACAAGGCTTAGCAGAGAACTAGAAATCTATAGGCTTAACTTCTGGCCTGCTTCTTTCCTCACCTCGCCTGGAGCAAGGGCTGGCAAAGCTTTCCCTTTGCCTCCAAAGTCCGTACCAAGCAATATGCACAACACAAAAATCTACAGACATTCAAATATAAATGCTTGCTGAGGGGAGATCAGAAAAACCTACAGACAACACAGGAAGTTAAGCTGCTGTTAATTGTACTATCTATTGTGGAACATGATGATCAATTTGCTGGATGCACCATTATTTCCATCAAGCTATTTCAAGCAGTGGTGCTCTAGTATAGGAACCTGTGAGTTGGGCTTTGAATGTGTTGGATTTTCCTATGTGCATGGACATCAGCTCTGGAAAATTTTAGGAAATGGGGCTGGTTATTTTCTTATCACAGCATTTGGAAAACTGAAACGAGTCCATTTGTGGCCTTCGGTACTTCAAGCTAAGTGAATAAATGGAGAGAGCAGCCAACTTCTGCCTTCATCTAGATGAATTGCTGAGATCATGCCGCTAGCTAACATCACTCTCACTTCGTTTTTGGCTGGAGAGGCACAGTGCAAAAGGGTGTCCAGTTACAGAATGGCAACACTGATAAATTGCCTGAAGTTTTAGCAAGAAAATAAATGTAAGATGTGCAACAAAAATGCTTGCTGAGTAATAGATGTGGGATCATGTGGACATATTTCTAAATTCCTTCTCTCCAGTATGTTCAACAACTCTTCCAGCTAGAAGCACAGAATGCTTTTGCAACTAAGTCTGACATTACTTCATTTTCCCTTCAATTAGAGGTCAGTCCTAATCCCCTTCAAAGCATCCACAAAACATTTGCCTGAATTCAGACTCCAGAGCAGCATAGTCAAAGCAGACAGCAGATCATCATGAAATATTAAGCTGTGGGCACCACAAAAAAGGTACCTATGTACAAAGGCAAGAAAGAAAACAATCTGCAGGATGCACTGGTGTCATGCAAGCCATGTTAGGAGCAAAAAACAACTCTTCATTGTGAAAGACCGTGAGACAGCAGATAAAAAACCTTAACCAGAAGGAGGAAATACTTCTTCCAAGTGACCCACAATTGTGTTGTGGCATGTTGTGCTACTCAGAGGAAGTTATACAAGGTGTCTGCAGAGTATCATGGAAACTGCAGGAGGACAACACTGGTGCAACTGTTAGACCTTGAGACTCCTCCTTCCCTGAGGATGCACTCTGGTTGTCACCAGGGGAGGGGATACTGGCCAATGTGAACCTCGGCTGGAGCCAGTGTAGCAGGTCTTCGACTCTCAAGCTACCACACACAGGCATTACAGCAAAACTGGAAGAGATTTGGGCTCCACTATTTAAACCCTTTGACCTGGCATCTCAAGAGACTCTCTATGATAGGACTCTGAAATATAAGCAGACCAAGAGGAGATCACAATAATTCCAGCTGTTCTTGCAGGGAACATCTTTCCTGGACAGAGGATTCAGAGGGGAAATATTTTCTCTGGGGCAGAGCCCCAAGGAGTAAGACACAGTATGTCCTGTTTTCTCCACAGTGTGACACTATGAAACAGAAGCTGCAAGTATTCAGAGACAAGAACAAGTGCAACCCTTCATCTATCAAAAGGCAGCTCAAACTCCAGGACAGAGATCCCCAACGCGTGGCACAGTATGTATCCAGCATCTACAACCATCAGCCCATTAGAAAAGACACACCCTCATTATTAATAGGCCACAAACTTGGTAGAGGAAATCTGAGGGCAAGAGGCATCTCCATCTGCTTGGACATCCCTGTCACACAGACCACTGCAATCTTGCTGCAACAAGCAGATCATGCTTACAAACCTCTTGCGCCACCAGACACAACAAACTTTCAGGAAGACACAAGATCATCTCTCTGCCCCACAGCTTTCCCATGCACGGCAAAGCCTCCCAAAGACATTCACTGGTAGCTTATGCTCAAAGGCTGTGAAAATCAGTGCACTCACAAGGAACAGGTGCTGGGCACACTGCTGAACTGAAGGAGCTTTAAGCCACTTCACTCCTGCACTTCTTCTCAGGCAGCTGAAGGACCAGGGCACTTTTTTTAAGCTGTTCCTCTGTTTCACTAAGTATCTGAGTCAAAACCTGGCACAAAGAAACCTGCCAGGGTGTCTTTGGGTGTTTTTTTGCCTCCAAAACAAAAATATCTTTCATTAACAGTGGAAACATTCACAGCAGGGAGGAAGCTGATCCACTCGACTCTAAGGCTGCTCTGTCTGTCAGAAGATGCATGAAGGCAAGGTCTAGGAAACAGGTTAATGGCTCAGACAGAGGACACCTCTATCTCCTTGAACCAGGAGCAGATCCAAAAACAGTAACACAGAGCAGAGATCCTTCTCCTTGTGGCAACCAACCCTCCAGAATAAATTAACAACAAAAACTGACAGGCCTCTTCTTCTGAAGGTTTTTTAGCCACTTCTGCTTTGAGAGAGGGAATCATACAGACTTTAATGCAGTTCATTCAACTTGTCCTCCAAGCCACAGCAGCTTGTCAGCATTCTGCCTGGATGTCAGACACTGTATGTGTACATAAAAGGAAGCATTTGCTCACTGTTGTAGCTACTTTCCAATCAGGCTAACTAAATACTTCTGATTCTTTGTGCTCCTCTTATGCTTCCCATCCTAGGCAGCTGCTTCAAGTGTTCATGCACACTAAGAGCACTGAAGTACTCTCACACCAAGTTACTCATTTCTGACTAGAAGAGGCCAAGAATTTTAAGGAACTAAACTGACAAATTATGAAAATTTCTTAAGGATTCTCTCGTCAGTTGCTGGTTAAATAAAAAACTGAGCTCCATGGACATTACAGACAGTAAAAATGAGAGTGATGACCACAATTAGAAACTGTGGGACAGACATCTCTTCCTCCACAGAGAGGTACAGAAAAGCAATATGGTACTAACCAGCTCTGGGGCTGGCAGGGACTACTCAGCAAAGGGTGTGAAATGCTTTGCTACTGGAAAGGTGCACACAGAAATATGTTACGCTTTGGGGCTGACAAATCCCTCAACTGAGAAGGTTAAAACCAGGACATCCCATCAACGGGGTCTGTGCATTCATGGTCCCCCAGCTGTGAGAAAATGAGAACTGACAGCAGTGCCAATACAAGCAGTCTGTCCTCTCTCTTATTCACTAGGTTTATGTGCCGACGATGCAGCCTGTGGGCACATAATACCACCTCTTTTTATTTGGCATCCAGCTAAAACAAGCCTTTCTCTTCTTTCTTCTCTCACCTTGAATCAGTTGGGCTTCTGGCAACTAGGAGAGTAACCAGAACAAACAGTCCTCCTGCTCATGTGCTTGCAGGGATGCATCCTTAACCCAGTATTGCTGGTAACAAAATGCTATGATAACAAAAACAGTAACCTAAGCATCGTTTCCTTGTGCCAAACTTTCAAATGAACCAACCCACCCCAGCCTGAACTGCCCTGTGAACCAGGGCTCCTCTCCTGTTGCCATGGAGAGATGCTCAGAGTGGCCAAAAAAGTTCCTCAGCACTGCCACAAACCGGTGCCACACTCTGCTTTACTATGCGAAGTGTCCCAGCCATTGTTGGGACAGAGTTTCCTTCCTTCCTTCCCACAATACTTCTCATTCCATGAAAAACACAGTGAACAGAACCCAGAGCTGCCCTGGAGAGGCACATCTCAACTCTTCTAAATAGAGCAAGACCAGAGTCTTGGCCTTCCTGCATCCCATCTCAGCATCATCAGCCACTTCTCATCACCCAGCCTGCTTTTGCCTAGGATAGCACCACAGAACCATCTGCATCACCATCACACCATAAAGTGCCTGTCATTCCGTGCTGCAGATTCCTGGCCAAAGCAGCAAGCCTTTGGAAGTCTCTGATGACTTGTTTGTTCCTCCCTCACCTATATCAGTTAATCTGAATAGCAGATGCTTCCTTTGTTAGTTTTGGTTTCTGTTTTGTTCGGAGGTTTGCTTGCTTTTCTTATTTGAGCTGCACTTAACAAAAAGCCCAGCTCCGGGCATGGTGTGACCTGTGCATTAGGAAGGCCAGCAGATTGCTCTTTTTTTGATCTGCTAATACAGCTGATTTTTTTCCTCTTCATTTCCAGGGAAGGTAAATAGCTCAGCCCCCAGGAAAGAAACAAAGCAATTACACTTACCCCAGACCAGCAGAGCCTTTTAGTACAGAGCTTGCACTGAGCTGGTGCCCTCGAGCATCTGCTCTGTATACAAGAGCACAACAGGGGACAAGCTCAGCAAATGGGGAAAGCTGACAGCTCCTTGCCTCTTTGCTGTAAAGGGTATCCCAAAAATCCTCTCAAGAACACCCAATAAGCCTCTGTTCCCCTGCTACTTTCATAAATTGAAATTCTAGATTTGAAAGGAAAACAATATGTAACTGAAATTAATTTAAGACTTCTTTGTTAGTCACATTTCCACAAAAAAGGATGTGACTGCCCAGTTTACAGATCAATGCAGCTCTACAGAGTTCTCAGTAAGCACAACCACTGTGACTTTTCAAGTGCAGTCCAATATCTAATCCTTCATTAGATATATTTAGTTAGCTATAAACACGAACAGTTATATCTACAAGTGAGGCTTTACATAGGTAAAAATTCACACTATATACCTTTTGCAGGGTGTTGTTATCAATACATGAATCATATTTTCATGTGTACAACTGCAACTATTATGAAAGCATTAGGCATCTTATACCTGGTCTAGTGGAAGGTGTTCTGCTTATGGCAGGGGAGTTGAATGAGATGATCTTTAAGGTCTTTTCCAGCCCAAACCACTCTGATTCGATTATTTAATTGTAAACACCAAGTCTGTTTTCCCACGCATTGTCCTTGCAGCCTTTGAAACCTGGTTAGGAACAGCAGGGGATTATTTTATCACAGATACCAATACATACATGAGGGAGGAAGTACAGAAGAGAACCGTCTCGTACCTTTGCGGCATGCCAAACTGGAAGGACAGAACCAAAGTGAACCTTGCTTTTTATAGGAGTTGCTTTAGCTAGACTAGTATACCACTGTCATTACCTCAACAGCATAATTAATGAGTTATGGCAAGATTATAATAACAGGCTCTTTAAAAAGTGTGCCAGCTGCCAACCCTATCCGTATCACTTTGCATGACAAAGTGTGCCAAGCCTGATATTCTGCTCAAGCAATGGAAAAAACAGCTTTTCGGGCAGATCCCCAGGACAAACACTCACAAGCAGACACAGCAGCTGGATTTTCCACAGACGCCGAGATGAGTACGCTTGCAGGCTTTTCCATACGTAGACAGACATAAAAAGTCCCTTGACTCCAAGAAAGTTTAATTCAAAGGGTTTTCATCAGGAAAGCAGGAGTCTCTTTCACGACATGCCTGCCAAACCTCCAAGGCTAGAAAGCTCAAGCATAAAATCCATAGAGATTTTTTTTTCCTTTTTCATTTTACCCACAATTAACATGCCGACAGCCTTGGCATCAGGCTACTTACAGAAGTGTTCTCTCTCAGCACTAACAGTAAAAAATATTCAAGACAGCTTTGTAGTTAAGGTAGACGATAAGCTAATTTAAACACAACCCAGCCTACCTGGAGGGATTTAAATGCACAAGGCAAAAAGAGAGAAACTATTGCAGCACAGAGATATCTTCTGGTCCTCTTGCCTTGGATGCCTGAAGTGGATCTCCCTTTCAGTGGCAGAAAGAGAAGGAAACAGCATTTTCACCCAGAAACAATATTCAAAATGTCAAATATGAGTCCTTCTAAAAATTACATTTTTTTAATTGACCTCTGATTCTAACCAGATTTTTCAAGGAGGGGCATCATCAAGTTCTTATTATACCTTAGGTATTTTTAGGTAATGATGACTACACCTACTTAAGGGATGCTGTAGTGCCAAAGTTAAGTCCTTTAGTAAATTACCCCTTCATTTAGACATAAAGCCTTCTGATGGCTGAATACCAGTGTTTTTGGCTGGTATGTGAAAACAGCCAAAGGAACAGCTGCTTCAAGTAACCTTAAGTGAAACTGAATTAAATTGAAAAGAAAATCCATCTTTTCCTATGGAAATAAAAGTCATCACCATGCTTGGAGTATTACTCCAGGTGAATACAAGAAAACAGTTTTGAAGAAAATGTTTTTCTTTTCATATTTCGTCATTGTTTTGAAGGGAAATATTAACCCTCTACACCGATCACCTATCTCCTCAGAGGGGCTGATACAGCATGGCATGACTTGAAAAGAGGACAAGGGCTGAAAAAGGAGGACAAGCTCCTCTGCTCTGAAACCAACCCACTGCCAGCAGCAAGCACATACTGCTGTCCCACCACAAAACTCAACCAAGAAAAAGCATCTCACACAAAAACCCAATGGTTTTAACTCAGCTTAAAAGGACTTGGATTTGCAGTTTATATACATGAACTCATAAGAGATGCTCTAAGAAATGTTCTTCTTTTGTGGTTTTTCTAATAGCATCATCCTTACATCATTAAAGGGGAGAAACTAATTCATTCAACATGCATTCAGCCTCTAGTCTCTTGATCCAAACACTTCTCTACAGCCATTTGAATAGTCAGATGACATGGAGGCTGCTTTGACTAGAAACACACCACTGGCTTCTCTCATGTGGATTTTATTACAAAATTCTGTTGTTACATTAGGGGAAAAAAAAAAAACTAATTCAAAGGATGAAAGAGAACAAAGACTTGAGAAGAGGTTATTAATCGCTACATGTGCCCCATTCTCTCCCTCCACCCGCTATCTTAAACCAAACTGCAGCCAAAGGAGCACACTGTTTGTCAGAGCATGTCCAACTTGGCTGGTCAGCTGCAACAAGTCAGACAGTTACACTCAGGAAACCTATCTCCTGAGCATCAGATCACACACTGCAAACGCTGCAAGGTCATGGTAACGAGTGGCAGCTGAGAAGAGCGTAGCAACTTGCTGTGGTTGCTGCCTCACATCCTGTCCCTGCAGTTGGCTCACCACAGCCCTCTCACTGCTGGATCAGCAGAATCCCGGGACCCAACAGGCCAGGAGACCTTGTGCCCACTCAACAAGACCAATGATCATTAGAAGAGAGGCGAAGAAGTCAGACACATCCTAGGAAACATCACTGCTATGTTACAAGTACCATATACCTAGACTGATGTAACCCACAGCTGTTCACTACTGTTGCAATGGAAGGGGGAAAACCCAAAAATGCAAATCAACCCCCATCCCAAATAAACAATATTTAGTTCTTTAAGAGCCTGAGTGGATAAATTCTTTATTGCAACTAATTTTATATTAGGGAAGCAAATTTAAGTGTTTGCCCAGTCAGATCATTATGCTCTGAACAAACCAAGGGAGGTTTGCAGATATGTGTCATGCTGACCACAGGGTTCAGTTTTTTAGTGCAACATAGGTAGAGAGACGCTTTGGTGCAAAGCTATGTCAAGCCTGGTACACACATATGCACAAATATCCTATTAATAACCTGTTATTTCTGCAGGGAATTGGGAGAGTTTGAAAATAGGCATTGGTCTGGAAGAGTGGAACAGGTTTAACATGTGGGATGCTCTGTAGAAGCTGGTTGCAAGAGGTTATGTCGCTAGAAACGTTTCAGTGAAAGTTAACTCTGACAAGGTTATGAAGTCCTACTCAAACGTGAATTCAGCACAATCTTAACTGCAACTGGCCAAAATCAAACAAAGTTTATGCAAGAACCATGCTTTCAGAAACTCCTATGTGAATGCTGCAAAGAGTTTTCCTGCCTGGAGCTTTGAATATGAGGCCTTCTATAACAGGAAAGAAATATTTTCTGCAAAGTGACCCAAAAGACTACAGAAGTATTTAGGAGACTGCTTTCCCATTTTGTCAAAGTCAAAAGGGAAAAAATCCCATAAAACTGGAATACAATGTGAACAATGCTGAGCTATTCATTCCAAAATGAAAGCTGCTTCTGAGAGAGAAGGGGAAATACACACCACAATAGCTTTAGAAAACACTGGCCAAAACCCTCAGGAAAATAATAAAAAAAGCAAAACATACTTTCAGAAGTCAAGAATGATAAAAGTGACACAGAAGAATTGCAGCAATTGCATGCTAGTAAATAAAGACCAAAAAGAAAATCACCATGGCTGAGCCATTTATCCCGGCTCCCATAAACCTGGTTTTTACTCAGTTTAATCCAGGACTGCATTTAGTAGAAAACTGGCACAGGGGTTTTGGCAGCTGTTGGTACTCACACCATGCAGAGTTCCACCCTCTGATCCTCTCCACTCCAATGCTCCCACAGCTTCCACCTGGATATGGGACAAGCCCATCAACCACACCTGGGCTGCCAGCACCATGCCAGGGCAAAAACAAAGCATGGAGGATTGAATGTCAATCCCTTAAAAAAGCCTTTTTCATATAGATGCAACCTGCTAAATCCCTGGGGGTCTACACTTCTCCTTGGTGTGCTCCTCACCATGCAACATGGAGGTCTGGAAAAACATGGGGCTGTCACCATCCAAGGCTATGCATATGCCTGGCCCTGCCAGCCTGAAGAACCCTTTGACAGTCTCATTTCCACTCAAAGCACAACCACTGAGGCCCCAAAAACAGCTACCCTAGAAATTGTTTTTTTAAAGAAGAAATGCATATTTCAGGAATGAGTTAACACATTTGGAAGGAAGCATTAGCCACCTCCTCGTACTGGCACCTTTCCAGCCTACCACCAGCTCTGCCACAGCAATTTTGCAGGGTTAGATAAATAAAGAAGGAAATGAACAGCAAGCCACAATTCTAGAAACCTACCTGAAACATCTGCCATTTCAGGTTGCCATTTTCATCTTTTTTTTCAGCCTCATCTTCTTGCACCCTGGCACCCTGGTGTGGGACCCTCCAGCATCCTCTCCAGGGCACTTAAGAGAGTGAAGTCCAACCACAGCTGCACAACGGCCAGCTGTGACTTATCTCTGCTTCTTCTCTGCAGCTAAAAGGCCAGGAGCAATGCAAAACCACTCAGGCTTTATGGACTGCACCGTCCACAGCATCCTGGAACCCAGCAAGGGGTCCAAACTAGAGGCTGTAACTTCAGTTTCATAAATCACCAGCATACCAAACCCATGTTTTCCAGCAATGCTATTGTTCTCCTTCCCCTCTACCACAATATCTCAAAGACCTAAAAACACTTATTATTTATCAATCCAGCAATTCTGAGAGCTACTTAGGGGAAAAAATACCCCAACCCTTATCAGATGAGACCAGCAGGACTCCAAAGCAGAGCACTGGCACTTGTCTGCAAAAAGTGGAGCCACTTAGACAGTCTCAAGGAAGGAGCAAAACATAGCCAAAACCACCCTTAATGAAAACTGCACCTTTTCTCTGAGGAAAACAAACAAGTGAATTACATGGAAACTCAGCCAGAAATAAAAAGTAACACAATCCCTTGTGAACTGATAAAATGTGAGATAGCCCACTGCATTCCCAGCTTAGAGAGAAGAAGGAGAATATTCTTACTGCTTAATTTCTTTATAAATCTGGGATATGTTTTTTTGGCAAGCCTGGATTTCACCTGAGGGTAATGCAAAAAGGAACATAAAAAATCCCAACATGAATGACAACTGAAGAGCAGCCATCTGTGTGGGCGTCTCTCTTTCCAAACAAACCTTGGAGCGGAAAGGGTTTTCCAATGAGCCAGCCAAGAAAAGGGAAACTTCATCAAGAATCACAGTGGGATCTGCCTGGAGAGTATGCTGCATGCAAGTACCAGGGCTAAAACCACTCCCCCTGCCCACTACCAGCAGTCCTCCCAGATGTCCATCTGTCCACTGCTCCTTATTTTGCCTTTTAAAAACCGCAGTGAATGCTGCTGGGGAGGACACAACGCATGGCAAGTAATTACAGAGCAAAGCAGAGCAGAAGCATCTTTGGGGATAAGCAGCAATTCAGGCAGTCACCAAATGCTGACCCTCCACGAGGGCTGCATGAGGTCTCTGCCTGTGAAACCAAGCTAAGGGAACTGTCACAGTTGTGCTGAGAGGGCTGGGTAAACAGAAACTATGGAATGCCCACCGAATTGCTCACATACACTAAACAAAGGTTTTAAAAACAACAATCTGAAGTCAGCTCTGTTCCTTGTTGCAGGCAACCCAGAAACTGCTGGAATTCCCACTTCTGCACCCTCCCATGCAGACGTGGGTTCCAGCATTCAGCCACAGACACAGCAGCTCCTCACCTGCCCCAGTACCTGGGACTGGAGGCTGCCAGCCAAGTTCAGCTCTCAGCCTGCTTAAAACCTAGCACATTTGCAAGGCACAGGGTCAAGCTAGAGCAGATGGAATGCTGAATTAGGATGCTCAGCCTCCACCCAACTCCTTCCAGAGCAGCTCCTGTTACACTGGAGACAGGGTATTGATTCAGACATTAGCAGTTTACATGCACCTTTGGGTAAACCCACAACAGTGATTTTCAGTGTCTTTGCCAGCAGATTACAACATATGCCCACATACTTTAAGCATAGTTCAAAGATATCAGCAAAAATTCACTGATAGAAAAAATATTTTCCTATCAGAGTACTCAAAACTCAAAGTGGACATCTCCTCCATAAACTCACCCGTCTGAAACAAAACCCTCCTGAGCATCAGAAAAAAAGCTGACCCAGGGATGCCCTGAGATTCCTGCTCATTTTGTAGCTAGCCACTATAAGAGGAAATTGAGCTGAGTACTGACATGCTTAAGACCATTTGAAGCAGAGACTGGCTTTCCTAACATATCAGTGTTCTTCCAGCCTCTGAGGGCAAGAGACAAAGAGGAAGAGAACTGCTTTTGGGGAGAAAGCATTAATAAGACAGGAATTTCCCTGAAATAATTAGCAATGTAAGGAAAAATCACAACACCCAACCACCCACAAACTATCCCTAAGGAAAAGCTTCAAACCTATAAAGTCTCTACATCCACAGGCCACCAGGTGTACAGCAAGCATAAGGTGACTGCTGCATCAATGCTGGGGCACACAAGATCATCTGCATCCCATACAGACAGGGTATTTGCAAATAGGAAGTCTCCAGGGAACTGTGGAAAATTGAATAGCTAAAACAATCCTGATTTGCCAGCTAATACAGATGGTTCTTAACAGAAAGATAATAACAGGCCTTAGGAAGACATAAGCTTCCTCCCCCATGGAGAGAAGAGTGTCATTTCAGCACTTATTTTTTCCTAGTCTTCTCAGGAAGCTTGGCAGGAAATGGTAGAGACTCCCTCCACTGCATAAATTCTTTTATCAGGTTAAATTAGATTAATTCCTTCAGGAAGATTACTGCTCTAGGCAGTTGATGAGTGCTCCTACCTTGATTCTCGTGGTGCTTCTAGCCCAATGACTGAAACAGCACTTAAAATTTTGTTTCATCCCCCATCCTTTCACAAAGATGCAGGTCTGTTACCTGCAGGCAACATATACCTACTTGGACCAAATGCAGAATACACCTAAATTCCTCTTTTTTCTGGTTTCCAAACATTCAGAAAAAAAAAACCAAAAAAACAAACCTGGAACTGAAGGATTTTCCTTGTTTTCTTAAGGGAACCATGACAAAGTTGCTGTGCAATTGTCTCTTGGGGGGTTGGAGCAGGCAGAAAAAAAAAAGATCAAGCAAACTGTTGGAGCTAACCTGCAGCGGGAAACAAATAATTTACATGTCCACATGTGGAATCAACTCTCATTTTTTTCAGAGGAGTAAGTACCAAAGGCTTTGAACACAGTCATCCACACTCTGATGTGTCATTCTCAGATGTCTGGTGCTTGCAGCACTACCAGCTAATGACAACAAAGATGACTCTGTAAAACAAGTGGTGGAAATATCTGAGGAGATGCAAAACCAAGAGGAAAATATCCCTGCACCCCTGAAAAGTTGCTACTTATGTGAGTGGTTAGACTCAGATTGGTTAGAAGCAGTTGGTGAGAGCAATGAGGCATGTGAACACAGTTTGTCCCTGGAGCAGCAGCTGGGGAAGAGAGGAAGAAGACAGCTGCAGCACTGCCCTAGGAGATCCCATGTGCCATCCTATTAATTTCAGGGTATTTGACAAGGGTACTCAAACATGGGCATAATACATTCCATATCATCAAAAAGCTCAACCCTTAGTGAGCCCCCAGTGGCCCCAAACACGGGTACAATAGGACAGTGCAATGCACTGCAGGGACAGAACTTTTCCCAGGGACACTGCAGTTAAGGTGGCTTTGCTAATTCACTGCTCAGGGTCAGGCCAAAAGGTTGGCTCATTGATCATCTGCCCCTGAGCAGCACTTCCCACCCATTACTGGCTAACCTCAGTGGCAGCTGTCAAAAGGAAAAGCAAGAGCAACCCAGACTGAGTTATCCACTTCAGCAAAACAACACTCTCCTCAACTTGCATTACCCACCCCTTATGCTCTCACAACAGTGTCCTAAGCTGTTTTTCAAGTCAGCATTTAGTTTTTTTGCTAGCTAATATAACATTTCCTCTCCCTTCCCCCAGTCCGAGGATTTGGCAAAATTGCTTCTTTTGCAAATCCTGCTGCAAATGCTGAACTTTTGCCAGTTAGACAGGGAAAGTCTTGACTAAAAATAAACCATGTTTCAGAAAATAGCTCTCCTTCCAGTACAATGAAGTAGCAGATCTGCCAGGAGAACACAGCCTCCAGATTTGCATAAGAATCTCCTCAAGCTCAATAGACAGCTGAAACTCCTGCGACGTACCTATCTTAACAAAAAAAACAAGGGTGGGGGGAGAAAGGAGAGAGGTAAAGTTGAGAGTGTTGAGATAAATCAAGCTTCCACCTGTAGTAGCAGGAAGGAAAGTGCCACCACCACTTGCCTGCATCCCCAGTGAACCAAGCTGGTAATAACCCACATGGGAGGGAAAGGATGGCATTCCCTGCACAGTCACTACAGAAGGCGAGAGTTTGTTACAGGAAATTCACTGCAATTCAGGCATGAGAAGGGAATGACCTGGGATTTTGCCACCTGAGTCACCAGGAGTCTGGGACACTGACTCAGTGCTGGCTTCCCCGACGCAGACATATCTGCAACAGCTTGCTAGCTAATGGAGGCACTCCTACTTTTGTTGTTCCCCTTCTTACTGTGATTTTCCCTTTAAGAAGAGGCCTTTTACAGCAGAAAACTAACCGAAGAAAAGGAAAGCATAAGGAGAAGGCTGGCATGGGAAGCACAGGCAGTGCTCAACTAACCAGCTCTGCTTTCAGCTCCAAAGTGGAGAGCACATTTGCTTGCATGCCGTGATAAACCCCAGAAAATACAGGAGAATTAGGTGGAAACAGCTCCACCCTAACTCCTACTCCTCCAGCACATCTGTGGCACCACCCAGACAATCCTGGATGAACCAGGTTTTCAAGAAAGATCTCTTTCCGTAACGAATCCATTTCACTTTTTTAGGGATCAAGAACGCTTTATGCAGCAAGTTATGGTTATATCCTCATACAATCAAATAGGCCATTCAGGCAAGCTAAGTGCAAGGCAATGCCATTTTGATGAGATCCATGAAGGATGGATGTTTGCAGGAGGAGCTTCTTTTGCTCCTAGGGCAAGCTGAAGGTTCGAGCTCAGTGTGCCAGGCCAACCCTCCTTGTCCATTAATACTCCCACAGCAGGATCGTCCACCCACTTTTCAGACCTCCCCCCGAGCAATCACAGACGGCAAAATATTCCACTCCAATTCCAGTTGCACACACACTTCTGATCACTTTGGAACAGAATTCCAGATAATACAATGGCAGACTGCAACCCAGCCCTTTATTTTCGCCTCCTCAAAGTAATCCAGAAATTGAAAGTGAGGTGCAAAGCAGACCTGCTGGTGGCATAGCAAGGGGCATCACTGAAAGCATGTTTGGCATCTCAGGGACTTCAACCGACTTAGGCAATGCACTTAGAATGTCAAACAGTTGCAAAGAGCACAGATTAGATTTTTCATTTGAGCACTGATGCCTTAAAGCAATAACAAACCAAATAACTCAGGCAGAAGGATGCACAGGGCAGCGCAGGGGAGGCACTACTCCTCTGCTCCCGAGAGCAATCAGTGGCAGAGCAGTGCAGTAATTATCCAGGGAGGAATAAGCTGCTACAGGCTGTTCTTGCCATACATTAAGAAAACAACAGCAGATTTGTTCATGGTTGGATACCAACACACACACAGCTCCCTCCCACCCTGCTGGGGACCCAGGCAGATGCTCACCACGGGGGAGCTGCAAAGGCCAGCTGAGCAGGAGGGCCCAGCAGCCGCCTGCGCAGCCGCCAGCTCAGCCGGATTCCCCAGCTGCTGCTCCGGGAAGGAAAAGGCAGTGCCTGTGTTAGCAAGGAGCATGGCCTCCCAGGAGCTGCTCTGCAGCAGCGCTGTTTTCCAGCCCTCTCCTCACAGGGCTGTCAGCAAGGCTAAATGCAAACCTAATCTCCTGCCTGGGTGTTTTCCCAAAACCTCTGGATGGAAAAAAATTACTATTCACTGCAGAGCAGTCTGCACCACAGGATCTATTCCACACCCATCAGAAAAACCCTGCACACATTTCATCCCTGGCCTCATGCAGTCCCTCCTCCCCTCACAACAAACATACCTGTTCAGAGCATCAGCTTCTCCTATAGTACTGACCATGAGCCAGAACACGATTCCCATTGGCACACAGGAACTGGCAAATCCTGTAAGCATTAGAGAGAATTGTAATTAGTGACATTAATGAGAGCTGGCTGGTGAAAAGGAAGGATACCAAAGCAACCTCGCGAGAATCAGGAGGGTGTTAGATCCCTGCCCTGAACACACTCCTGTTTTGCCCTGGCATCATAGCAGAGGCATGTGGCATGAAGCTGTCAGGGGACTTCTCCAAAATCACAGAAGGAAACCAAAGTAAAAAGCAAGATGATGAGTCCCAAACCAAGGCTGTTCATCCAGTAAAGCCTCCTTAAGAGGCACAGAAGATAACATCTATGTGCAGGGGCAGAAAAGAGGTTGGAAAATGGGATGGAAGGGATCACCTACAATGCCCCTACTGTGCTCCTTGAGATACTGCTGAAGATCTGCTCCACAGCATCTGTGCAACTTCTTCTAGTTTGCAGAGGAGGAAATCACACATGGCGCCAAAGCCAGGCTGCTTCCATTTTCTCATCATCATAATTGATTCATCATTACAGTTTCATAATAAAAATGGCTTTCTATTTTCCACTGATGGCTGTATAAAGCCATAGTACCTTACTCACACAGAAGATATTTAACCAGCACTGAGCAAGAGCTGTGACAGAAGTCACCTCTGCAGGCTACAAAAACACCTCACTTCAGGCATATGAAGTGCCTGCTGAATGCCAGAGAAAAGATAGTAGAAATGTTTCACTGGAAACAACTCTAAGCTGTCACAAGGAGTTTTTCTGATGATACAACTGAAGCAAAGGTCATCACACCTAATGTAATTTTACTTTCCCCATCTTGTTCATGCAATTGTTCGGGAATAGCAAGGAACACAGTGGATGAGGGACCATTCTCAAACACACTGTAACATAGAGAGGATCTGGAAGCTGAGGGAGGTAAGAAAACAGTGAGAAAACTTCTCTAGTCAAAACACCAAACCAGCAAGAGGAAGGTACAGAATCAGCCTGACAATGTCTCATGTACTTCCTGCCAACTGGACCTCATTATGTACTGTGAGAAAATTCACTCATGCAGCACATCAGTTTACCTTGGACTGAGAAAAAGAGACTTGCTTGCTTTCCCCAGTCTCTGCAGGTGATTCAGAGACCTGTCATTGCCAGCTGGTATTTAAAGAACCGAGAAAAAGTCTAACCTGTCCATGGTTCCCCCTCACTCATTTTCCCGTTTTTCCTTTCCCATTATGGAAGGGCTAAAGGCACTTCTAAGGATGAAAAAAATGCTGAACCACAGCACAGACCTTGGACTCCAGCCTCAATCAAATCAATCAAAAAAGGAATTTTCCATCACCCTGTTGCTCTACATTAACTGAAACACAAGACTTATTTACTCCTGTTATGTACCTCCAGGAGGGTCTTCTGTTGTTCTTTTGAAGCCAGTAAATGAACACTATTCAGCAGCTCTACAAGGACAGAAATAACAGGACAAATCCAACTTGGCCAAGTAGTAATGGTCAGTGGTAGCTTATGTATAACGATATGGAAAGCAAGGAAATTCATACCTTAAACTCACATGGCTTAAATGTGAAGGGAGCTGCTTTAGCTTTGTAGGACTTCAACTGCACTGGTATTGACCCATGCCTGCCCCAGGGCTCAGCACATAGGGAGTATCAACACAGCTGCCATACAGAAAACCTTTTCTCTCTTCCTCCTCCAGCTCCTTTTCCATTTAACAATTTTCTCAATGCGACTCCTACTCCTAGACAACACTGCAGAAACATCACTGGCAAAATCCTAAGTCCTCGCTTCCCAGTATTGCCAAGCAAGGCAAAAAGAGATGCCTGCAGCTTTCTTAAGTGCTGCTGGATTTAATCAAAGCCATATGAAGGTGGCCTGGCTTGCCTTCCCAAAGCAACTGCAGCTCTCAGACAAAGCATTTTGTCCCACAGAAGAGAAATATACTGGAAACACAGCGGAGTGCCAGGGAATCACACTTCTCAGCCCCCACCTTAGTTCCCAAACTTCCTCCTCACAGTGCCCAGCAGAGTCACTCATCCCAAGGCTGCTCTTCCCCAAGACACAATCAGGCTCCAGGCAATGCAGAGCATGGATAACACACTCATGACAGCTAAGCTCCTCTGCCACTTCCTGCAGCTCCAACTTGTCCATCAAAATACATATTTCTCAGTTCCACCACCCCAGCAGACCCTCTCTGTCCTTGGCTATGATGACTCCTTTCTTGTTGCAGACTGAAGTAGTGCTGCAGAAACATGATAACCTTCTGTTTCATCTAATGCAGCAAACAAAGATTGACCAGTTTTTTACGAAGCAAGGCAGCAGAGGACTGAGCTATACTGGATGACTACAAAGAAGGGGCATCCACAACTTCTGGAGGCAACCTGTTGCAGTGCCTCACCATGCTCATCACAGAAAAATTCTCCCTTATATTCAATCTAATATTCTCCTTGATACATTCAGCAGGAAGCTTTATTTAAAAGCTGTGCTCAAAGTCCTCCCAGAGGGAAAACCCCCGGGTTAACTGGGAAGCCAAACTCTGGCAGCTTGTACACAAAGCCATGAGTCAGCAGTGCCCCACAAAGGACTCTTCTAACACTGTAGCCTCCCAGAAATATTAATGCACTTGGCAATCCTTACCACCCTTTTACATAGAAGGAAACTGGAGTAGAAGCAGGACATGTTCTACCAGGGGCTACACAGCCGCTCTTCAGCAAGCCATGCCCACTCCCACAGGCTCACCAGCTCAATTGATCCAAAACTACCCTCTGCTGCCACAACAGATAGTCCTGCCTTTTCCCTCTCCCCACTTCTACACATCCTAGTCATCTCTACACTAGAGGTAGCAACCATCATTTGCTTGATCCAACTGGAAGTCATCCCAGAAATAAGAAAATAAAGGGGAAGAGTTTCTGGCAGGAGAACAGCCTGAGATCAGCTAAAGCTGATGAGAAGCATGACCTCAGAAAGATGGTACAGTGCTACATGTGGAAATCTAGATGAGGCTTCAACCCATCATATATTTGCCTTTGCACAGGAGTAAGTCATGTAAAATCAGTTTAACAGATCCATTCACTCCTGAGCGTGCTCAGTCACTTTTGTAAAGACCCATCCAAAACAGCCTGGTGATCTGCTCTCTCTCCAAACTAAGCTGATGCACTCAAACAGCAACACACCACAGCTATGCAAGCCTTGCAGCTTACCAAGGAACAGCGGTAAAACAAAATTACTAATTCCTCCAAGAGGTTTAGGGATTTTCTTTTTTTTCTTTTTGGAGGTGGGGGGGTTATTTTGTCATAGCTGAAGGGCATTCTCAAATGGTTTCCAGGAGCAGAGGAGCAAGAACAAGCATATGCAAAGGATCTAGCAAAAGCTCTTAAGCAAAGCAGACAGCAGGAAGCTGAAAACAAATATGCAAAGCCCTTTGCAGCACCAAAGTTCAAATCCATCTGGATATTTCTAAGGCTGTCACGGCAGCCCATAGAGGGGATTTTCCAATTCCTTGCAGGGAAACCCTGGAAAATAATGATGGAAAAGTAGAAGTACAGGCTCAAACTCTAAGCCAGACCTTCATTCCAACACATGACCAACTTCAACAGCACCAGGAATGTGAGGGAGGAGCACAAGACAGCTCTGCCTGGTCCCCACAGGCTGACTTGTCACCAGCACTGGGAAGCCTGAACCCCCTTCACCCCCACCCTGCTTCTCCTCTGGCACGGGTGTGGATGGAGGGGTTGCAGCAGACACAGGTGCAGCTCAGAGCAGCTGCCAGCACAAGTCTTCACACGCCAGCCAGTCACCTCACCTCCGAAACCTGCAAGAGGCACAGTCCCCATCCAAAAAGTACATGCCACAAAGCTGCAGTGAGCAGAGGGATCCAATCCATCAGCTTGACCAGAGGTCCCTTCCAAGTATCCCAGCAGCAGTCTGACAGAGCTCCCCACCACTAGCTCCTTACAGAGGGGAAGGAGGCAGAGCTAATCCTGCCTTGTTTTTCTGAGTTACACAACATTAGTCACACAGGCTTCTGCCCCAGGGCCCCCATGCAAGCCTTGCCTTCGATGGTTGCTGCATGCTCCCACTGAAACCACCAACTCTCAACAGGAACAGACAAGCATAGTTCAAAAACTCACATTTGAGCCTCCTTTATACACCTTTCACAGAAATACCCACAGCTGCCCCTCCACTTCACACAGCTCTTTTTTTTTTTTTTCCCCACCAGAAACAGCACCAAGTTAGTCAAACTGAGTTTCCATGGCATTAAAATCAATTAACCAGCTACACATCTCCAACTGACCCATTTCCAGTTTTTCTGATAACTATTACCATGCAGACCACATGCACATCCCCAAAATATCCTACAGCATTCTTAAGAAAATCATGGACTTTGCAATAAAGTTCAGGCTTTCACCTCTGCAGAAATGCATCTTAGTTTAAAAAAAGGAATAAACCACAGCCGATCAATTCGGGTCAGTTTTTACCAAGAAGAGCTTCAGAAGTCAGCAGTAGCCTAGTGTAACCACAGAGCTCATGTGAGGCAGGACACAAGAGCCATCACGTCACACATCCAAAATTCATGCTGGAGACCCTCCAGTTGCCTGCATGCCACCTCCTAGCAGCAGGGACTTGGGGCAGTGCACAGCTCCTCAGCTTGCAGAGAAAAGCAGCTCATTGCACTCACCAAGACACCAGTGACCACTGGTAACAGATGGAAGCAATGCCCACACCTGTTTCTAAGTACAGACGAGCTGCCAAAGCAACCAAGTGAGCCAAAACCCTTCAGCTGCGTCTCCAGAGAGGTCTCCTGGCCCATGCCACAGCTCTGCTTTCCCCACCAGCTTTGCAGCACCAGCAGGAATTGCTCTGTAACAGTTTTGTAAGCAGACGCCTGCAGCGGAAGCAGCCTCTGGTGCACAGCCTCTTTGCTCATCTTAATGCAATTCTTGAAATCAAACTAGAACAGCTAAATTCATTCTCTGAGCTCCAGCAGGATAGTGGCAAACTCAATCTTTTCATTTCAGTCTGCCACTTCCAGCAGTCAGAGAATATGGAGTAGAAACATTGAGGCACAAACTAAAGACCAGGGATGCATTTCCCAGGAGCAAATACCTCTCCTGCCCAGCCTCTGTCCATTCAGCTGTCCCCATGCCAGATCCAGCACCCTGCTGTAGGTGATGTGCAGTCTCCCAAGTACTGATCTGCTTGGATATGCCAGAGGATGAGGTCAGTGGAGATACCAGCTGGCATCCATGCCCAAGGCAGGAAAGCAGTAAGGGAAGAGATCCCTGCAAAATCCAGACAACAATCTTGAAAAACTGTTTCCTTGGACACACAGGAGGCTGACAGCCCACTGCCAAAGAGGGGCAGAGGTACCCCCTGTCCCTTCTCCTTCCTGCTCCCTTCAGTCTGCTGGAGGGAAAAGCTCTGGCTGCCATGGAATCTCTGCCTGCCATCAGACTGAGTGCTGGAACGTAAGAGGGGAAGATGACAACAATTTCCATCCAGACCTTTGGATGTTAAAAGCATGGCAAGGGCAACACTGCAGGAAAGAAGGCTCTCTGAGTTCTCACATGTCTGTAGAGGGCCAGAATAGCTGAAGGGATTTATAGACCAAGCCTGAAAGCACACACACACTTGCTGAGCTGAGTCCACCCCTTGTATTGACACATGTATGGTGCAATTTTTTCCACAGAAGCAGGATTACAGCACCCTACTTCAGGAGGTGACTAATCACGTAGCTGGAAACAAGTTCAGCCCCTTCAGTGGTTAAGATCTTATTGGTTTTCTCAGCTATATGTTACATATGCCCCCTTCTCACTCCAAATTCAACTTCAAGTTCCAACTGCTGCACCTCATGGCATCTTTCTCTGACAGCATGGGAGACCCTGAGCAAACTCCAGCCAGATCTCTTCAACATACAGAGGTATCAAAGCACAGCCATCAGGTCACCCGTGCCAAACCTGCTGTGGGATTTACACCATGAGCTCAAGGCAGGCAGAAGAACAATGTACCAGGCTCTGCTCAGACTCCAGACATTTAGAGCATCTCTGGGAGGTCAAGTGATGGCCCTACCAGCCCTTTATCCACGGGACCCAAGTGGTGGATATCTGTCCCCCACAGCTACCCTCAGCCTGGTCAGCTCTGCAGCAAACCTGATGGAAACACAGCTGTGGCTCAAAAATACATTGGCAAAGAAGAAAATTCACTGCCAGGCCACTTAGACTGTGGCAGCATCAAGTTGGCTTAACTGTGCACCTCAGCCACAAGAGCCATCAAACAAATCAATGCCTTGCAGGTCAGACAGAGGTTTCCCAGTGACACTTATACAGCAAGTCCAACACAGCAAATAGTGAGACTTTGAACTAGTTTCAGTAATTTTATCTGGTTAGCATCATATGCAGCACAGGGAACACTTCTGACCCACTTTGTTACCACCAGAGGAACAAACACATTACATCCTTCCTCATAAACCCCCCACAACCTTATATCAATACTCACATGGTCACTTTTGACTCATGGAACTGAAGGGGGAGGGAGAAGAGATACTGTAAGAACAAGGCACCACAGCTTTTCAATAAACTGAATTTCTAAATATACAGATCATTTTCCTAACTGTTCTTTCATCTATTCTATATAGAAAATTTTGACAAGACACATAGCTCACTATCAGTGCACCCTTGCTCCACTCAAGCCCAAATCAGATGTCAGAGCTTTAAAAGAAGGAAAGGAGACACTCAAAAATTTTAACTTGGGGTGAGAAAACCACACTACTAAGCTAAAAATTCTGTAGTCAGCTATGATGCAAACAGGAGAATTTTTTTTAAAAAAGCAATTGCAGTAGCTCTGACTGATACTGTATCACCCCAACATCCTGCCACCGTGGTGGTGAGTGGCAGATGTGGCTCTCACAAGCATGACCCTCACTGATTAATGAACAAAACTGAAGGCAAGAGGAGGCAGAAGATTTAAATCAAGACAATCTGTTTTTGATCCTGATTTCTGGTGAGTGCATTGGCCCACAGTATGTGCATGAAGAAGGCAGGCATGTCTGCTGCAAAGAGAATAAGAGATGCAGGAGCAGGTTGCAGACTCAGGCTGGCTGTCCCAGCTGCTGCTAGGTTACCAGCAAAGCATGCACCTCACTTTGCTCAACGATCCACTCTCCCCCACACCTCTTACAGCTGGAGGCACTCGCAAGCTGCTGAATGCACCAACAAACCAGCATTTTGAGCAAGCCACCTTTAGCTTTAGCTCTGCTGCCAGGACACCAGCAGGGACCTGAGTCCTAACTAAGGAGATCAGATGTATATTGATGGACACTTAGGCAAAGCTGGAGTGATGAGGACACACAAAGGGCTGAGCATCCCCAGCCCCTGCTTCTTCTTCATTGAACTTTTTCTCCCCCACCTTGGACTGATGACAAGGAAAATCCTTCACTGAGCTCCAAAAGATGAGGCAAGTGATTTGTTTGCTTGAACTTTGGGGTACCACAGCACTGGATCTCACTGGCACTGTGATCTCTCACCCTGCCTGACACAACTGCCCAGCTGCTGCTTGTGGCACAGGAAGCTCTTCTGCAGAAACTTGAAAGGTGCTGGCCCCTGCATTTGATTTCCAGGATCCAAGCCACCAGGAGAGCTAAAAATATCCCAATTAACCATTCCTTTCCAACACAAGACTTGGTGATGGTGCCACAAAGGTATTATACAACTGCAAATCAAACTAAGAAAAGTGAGAAATCAGAAAAAAAATATTTCAAAAAGAAAACAAACTGAGAAAACAGCTAGCCAGAACCATAAGATCTGAATTAAAGCATGGACCTCATCACCAAAAATGTAGAAAAGCTTGTGCTACTTGCAATTGTGGAGACTGGCTCTGAGGTGCTTGCAAGCTTTGTGGTGTGACACACACAGGGTGTGTAATTTCTGATCTGCATTGATTATACACAGAGAGCTCTTTCTGGCCATAGCCTATGCAAGCTGTCTCCTGGATCAGCTGGCTGCTTAGCATGGTGCCATCCTTCATGTCAGAAGTTAAGCAGGAAACTTTTATTCCCTGTAAAACTCAATGCAAAGAGACAGCTTAGCTCTGGAGCTAAGGATTTCCTCACATGAAGATTTAGCAACAGATTTTTTTATCACTGCCCAGTCTTTGCAGTGACATGTAGACTTTAAACATCATCTGTGGGTAATACTGGAGTATATTACTCAGAGCAGTGCACCCAGGAGAACCAGCAAATCCTCTCCGTTTGAGCCTGAGCGTTAGCTTTACCATGGAATTACATTTATCTCTCTGGCACTAGGCTCTCATTAATGGAATTACCAGGCAGGCTGCTTCAGACTTAACACTTGAGAGAGGCGGTCTGGGATGGCTCCACTCCAGCCTCAGCCCGCAAAGCCGGCACTGTTCCTCCATCCTCCAGCGAGCTGCCGCCCGAACGAGCCCGACCCCATGACGAGAGCCAGGGAAACAAAAGGAACAACCCCGAACTGTCCAGGGCAATCAATATCTTTCTAGGAACATCCAGGCTTCTTGCCAGCTTTCTCCCAACCCCGATTTAGCTCTTCTGCAGTGCAGAGGGGGATGGCACGCGCAGCAGCAACCTGGCAGGACGCGGAGCCGGCAAGCGTGGCTGGCACTCAAGCAAACACTTAGGGCGAACAATCTTCACCGGTCCCTCTACAAATACCTTAAGCTGAGGGTACAAATACCTTCAGCAAACCCACAGCTAGGGAGAGCACCAGCCACCTTGAAAATCAGAGCAAGCACTCCAGTCTGAATACTTGCTTCAGAAATACCCACTGCTACTTCAAACGGGGAGGTGTATGGTACCAAACCAACCGAGATTGCTACCCTTGGCACTCAGGAATATCTTGCATATTCTAGAAATCTGCCTTCCACCACACAGCAGCTCTTGCAGTGCCATGCTGAGCAATCTGCAGAGTGGCATGAACCAGCCCCTTAAAGAACCCCTGCACTACCCAGTGAAATGGACAACGGGGATGTCCCAGGCTGCCGAAAGCCAAAGGGGATGCAGAAAGCAACCATTCCACAAAGCTGCACGGATAGCTCTGCAACTTCAGCATCTGTGGGGGCTGTTCTTTACACAGAGCAGCTGTAGGCTTCTTTAGTATATTCCCAGTCACCTGCAAGGCAACTTCTTTAATCTCAGCATGAATGGAGCACAAGGAGAAAACAGAGATCCACCAAAACCTGAACAATACTTGCCTACCACTGTTCAGGAGTACAGCTCTGCCAGGGCAAGTGGAAGATAGAAAGGAGAAAGTAAGCACAAAGTTTATTTGCAGAGCACAGACATGTCCTTCCAACAGCTTGAGCTGTGGGAGCTGAATTACTCTCTCCTGTAATTAAAATGAAGGAGAGGAACGCACAGGAATTACTCCAGCATAACTGTGAAGGACTGACAAGTTTTGAGTTTCAAAATCCACCTTAACACAGATTCTTTGCTGCGATTTTAATTCTAAAGAAAAGAAGAAAAGCGGTTTTGCTGTGGGAAAAGCTGCTGTACAACCCTGTTATTAAGCCAAACAAGGCACAAATGAGGGAGGGCTGTGGCTGAGGTTGACGAAGCAAGGCTGAAGACAGGCTTCTCTTCCCCCTGTATCTGCTCTGCCAGGAGCTCCCAGCAACACGATTCAGAGGCAGACTGCCCCGTGACAGGAAAAACACACATAACACCCAGGCGGTGAAACCTCACATCTGACAGCATCTATGCAAAACACAGCCTGAAACATATTTTCCAACTCCACAGTCAGCTTGATACTTAGCAAAGCCACGCTGGTGAAATGCTGTCCCGTGAATTGAAGGTGAGATTCCTCAGCTGGAGAGACTCTCAAGCATCTCCTAGTTTTCTCCATACAGAAAAAAGAAAAAAAAAAGTAAAGAAAAAAAGGAAAAGAAGCCTGGGGTAAGATTGAGGGGTTCTGCAGCTCAGGGTAATGTAAAAGAGACAGGAGGACATGAGAAGAAAAACAATAACACAAGTGCAATGCTCTGCAGTGTGGCACCCAGGGGTATAGCTACAAAAACTACTTTCTTTTTAAAAAACCAAAAAGGGTAAGGAGCCATCAAAATTATGAGTCAAGCTCCAAGATAAGAAATCATACTGCTGGATGGGTGCGGCTGTCTGCTTGTTTGGTCGCTGTTAGGCTTTTTCTTAAAGATAAACATGTCTTTCAGAACATGCTTGTTGGCCAATCTTCTCTCTGACAAAAAAAAAAAAAAAAAAAAAAAAAAAAAAGAAAAAGAAAAACACATAGAAGGAAGCTCACAACCATGAAAACGATCAACGAGAGACAGGAGAGCTTCTGAAGAGCTCTGAGGTCATGCTTAACAGGCCCTTTAAAGTAAGATGAAACACATCAAAAAGAACAAAAGAGGAGTAAATTTAAAATTCCATGTATTGCAATAAAATTTAATCAGAGAACCTATTAAGCAAACTCTGCAAGAAGCAGACCCCACTCACAGAGCCCAAAACCTGTCAAGTAAAATAAATAAATAATGTTTTGCACCTATTTCACTTGCAATGCTGTAGATATATAGGAGTATTTAATCAGAAATTCATAGTCTGGAGGAGGATAGCTCAGCAAATGCATCCAAAAAAAGTAACTTGTATATCACAGGCAGAACTAAGGCAAATCCCTCAAGAGGGTGTAAAATTGAGCAGAGAATGGTTTTGAATCCAACAGAACGACGGCTTGAACACAGCCAAGGTAGAAGTAGAAAAGTACTGCAGGAAAGCAAAGTGCAAAGCACCCAGGAACTGGACGGAGCAAAAGCCACAGCAGGCTCCATCACTCTCACCAGATTCCCTGCTGGCTCAGTGAATTGCAGTGACTTGGATCACTGCCTGCAGCCTGGCCAGCTCAGCCCAGGACTCTGCTGCTCTCCCCACAGCTAGGTGTTAAGCAGCCACCACCGAGGTTATACAACAAGGTTATTTTGTAATCGCCTTGGTTCAGAAAGTATTTTACACTGGCCATCAATACATTTTGGGTTTTGTCTTGTCTCACTCAAGGACATCAGAGGGGAAGAAAAGTGACTGAGCACAAGGCAAGATATTTACCAGAATGACAGGTTTTTAACTGAGTCCTGGATATCACAACTGCTGAACACAACTTTAATTAAACATTAGCCCACTAATACTTTCGTCTTCTTCAACAGCTCACAGAGAAATGACCCAATGCTCTCATCTGCTTTGCTATGCACCCCTTCATTGAGGGCATCCCCTTTTCCCTCATCTAAAACAGGCACCAAAATCCCATCTGGTCAACGCAGTTCCCCAGAAGACTCCAGCACTGACCCCATCTGCCATTGCGACAGGCACCTGAAGTTCCCTGCTCCAGAGCCAGCACCGCCTTCCTTGTCCAGCAGGGAAATTGTTGCCTTTAACTCTACTCCAGCTGGAGCACAAGAGCAAACGGAACCATTTCTTGAAGAAAAAGACCTCGCGATTCACCACGGTGCCAGATTTCACTTCTGTGGTTGTTGTTTTCAAAGGAGACATTGCAAGGCAAGGCGGAGAGAACCGACTGCCCGCAGCAGGTTTGCTCATCCAGGCGCTTGGGCATCCCAGCTGCCCCAGCCAGGCGCAGGGACCCAGCCCGGATGTGCCAGCCCGGATGGCAGCAGGTACCGGGAGCTGCCCAGCCAGGCCGAGTGCCACCGCGATCCCGCGGGGCGCAGGGGGTGCTGCGGGCTCTGTGCCCCCAGGGCCGTGAGGGGCTCCGGCCGGGCGAAGCCGCCCCGAACGGTAACCGGGGTCATCCGGGCAGCTCCGCGCCCTTCATCAGCTGGGGAGGGGCTCGAGATTTTGTGAGGGGTTTTTTTGTTCGGTTGTTTCGTTCTGTTTTGACCTCAATGCAGTCCCAGCAGGACTCCAAGGCGCAGCCCAGGCCGCTGGCAGAGCCTGTGCCGGTGCTCCAGCCCCTGCTCCGACCGCCACACGCACCGCCGCCCCACACACACACACACACACACACAGAGCCGCATGCATCCTGCCCCCCAAGCACACAGCCCTTCGCAGCCCCCACCATTCCCATTCCCATCTCATCCCCATTCCCGCCCCATCCCCGCTCCAGTTCCCATTCCCGCCCCGTTCCCGCTCCAGGTCTCACCGCGGGGCGCATCCTCCTCTCCCGGCGCGCGCCCAGCCCGGCCCGCTGCCGAGCCCCGGCCGTCGCGCTGCCGCGCAGGCGCACTGGGAGCACCGAACAGGACGTGTAACGGCCGGCAGCGCACGGCGTCTCGCGAGAAGTGAATATGGTGGCTCTGGGAAGACCAAAAAGTAAGGCGGGGAATTAGCTCAAATGGTAGAGCGCTCGCTTAGCATGCGAGAGGTAGCGGGATCGATGCCCGCATTCTCCAGCTACTTTTCCTGCTCTCTGCTGTCAGCCTGCAGCCTGCTCCCCTCGTTACTGGCTCTACGTTTTAAAATTCCTTACGTTTTTATTTACTTCTTTGGCATTTGGAAAGACCACAGAACGTGCCGAGTTGGAAGGGGCCTACCAGGCTCATCGAGTCCAACTCTCGGCCCTGCACAGGACGCCCTAAGAGTCCACAGCGTGCCCAAGAGCATTGTCTGAGCACTTTCACTCTGTCAGGCTGTGACCCTTCCCTGGGGAGCCTGTTCCAGTGCCCAGCCACCCTTTGGGTGAAGAACCTTTTTCAAATAACTAACCTAAACATGCCCTGTCACAACTTCAGGCCATTCCCTTGGGTCCTGTCACTGCTCCCCAGAGAGAGAGATCAGTGCCTGCCCCTTCCCCTCACAAGGAAGCTGTAACTGCAGACATCTCCCCTCAGTCTCCTCCAGGCTCAGCAGAGCGAGCGACCTCAGCTGCTCCCAGTACAGCTACATAGACATGTTTCCCTATGTGCTAAAGGCAGAACAGTGTCTGGGTATTCCTGCCAATGCAAGAGGGTCTTTTGTTTCCATATTGAACACTGGCCAAGGCCACAGCAGAGAGCAGCACCCACTGCATCCAGTTCTTCCCACACAGCTCTGGCCACAGCCTCCTTTTCTCATCCCACCCAAGAGCAGGAACGCATTTACAGATCCCTTCACCTGGAGGCCTCTGGTAGAGCCAAAACACTTGTTTGCCTTCTGTAAATTTAAGAAGGAATCAAAACACCTCAAGGAGTCATTCATGTAGGTGCCATTTATTAAAAAAAAGGTCAAGACTTTGCTCCCAGAATTTATTCAGGTGCAAAGTTCAAGCAAGTACTTCACATTCTGGTCCTATTCTATTGCAACAAGCCACAAGGAATAACCAAGAGCTTTTTAAAAAATAGAAACAGTTTTAAAAAACTGGTGGTGTATTATGGAAAAAAAAAACAACCTCACAGGATTACACTCAGCTGGCATTTCCATCCCTGCCGCAAACTAAACTGGGAATCAATGGAGGAAAATAATTGTTAGCACTTTCCTCAGTTACATGCACTAGGAAATGACCTTTCTGGCAAATTTCAATGACAAAGAAGGAAATTTCAAACTGCTCACAGGTCCCAGCCCATACCTGAGTAAACTGCAAAATATCTCAACCCCCAACCTTTGCAGCAAATTAATTCTGATAGTCGAAGGAAGAACTGGATTAAAGAGAGGATGCAGTGGATTTTTTATGGTACAAGCCTTATGGGGAGCAGCTGAGGGAACTGGAGTTCTTTAGCCTGGAGAAAAGGAAGCTCAGGAGAGACCCCATCCCTGTGTACAACTACCTAAAAGGGGTTTTAGTGAGGTGAGGGGGTCTCTTCTCACAGAAGACACAGGTGACAAGTTACAGGATGAGTGGAAATGGCCTCAAGTTGTGTCACATGAGATTTAGATTGGATAGTAAGAAAAAATTCTCTGACGGGATAGTCAGGCATTGGAATGGGCTGCCCAAGTAAGTGTTGGAATCACCACCCCTGGAAATGTTCAAAAGGCATGTGGATGTGACAGCCTGGGCCATGGCTTAGTGATGAACACAGTGATGCTGGGCTAACGGGTGGACATGATCATTTGGAAGTCTTTTCCAACCTTCACGACTCTAAGATACAAAGTGATTTTTCTGGGCACAAACACCCACGAATTCTCATGGGTACTCTCATGGAGACTAGAGGGAGATGCCTCTACTGGCAGAGGACATCTACTATTCCTTTCTCCAAAAAGGCAATGGTAACATGCAAATTGAAGTCTGAAAAACAGATGAATGTATGGTTGTTGGGGTTCTCTTAGCTTCAAGATTTCATTCTTGCCTTTTAAAGCTCATTTAAACTCACACTTCTGAGTCCTGTACAAACTCATGAAATAACCAGTTGTCCCTACAGTGGCCTTCAAAGTTTCAGCAAATTATTCACGTCTTCCTGTGCAGCAGGATTTAACAGGAAAGTGAAATCCACTGCAGTCTCCTATTTCATCAGCTGCTACACAGCTGGCATGAAGAGACTGTGTTGTGAAGTACACCTGTGTTTCTGGTCTGGTCCTCTCATTTTCCCCTCTAGCTGTGGCCCTATCTCAGCCCTCAAACCCTGCAATGATTTGGAGACCAAGAGCAACTTCAGGATGAGAGAAAACCAGAGGACCGTGAGTCTGGTCAAACTGATGCTGCATCGCCCTCTGCAGATGGGCAGGCAAACACTGCTGCAGGCTGAGGCAGAAGATGACAAAAAAGCAGAGATGTGAGAAAAATTCCTCCGACCGTGCTTTTTCTGCAGGTGTGTTGGTTGATGAACTTATCTGGAAGGCTCCGTTTTCTTGGGGCTGGCTCCATTTTCACTGGACCCACTGTGAAAGTCTTTATCCATAGGGATAAAGTATTACACATACACTCACAGCACTATTTCATTATAATGCTTTCCACTCCACCCAAACACAAAACCAGAGCAAAATGGAAACAAAAGATTTTCTTTTACAAGAACAAGGCAACCACATCAGAACAACAAGAATTTCCTCCCTAATGGTTTTCTTGTGGGAATCTATAATGAGCTGCCACAGTATGGAATATATCCATATGTGTGTACACATGCATGCAAGTCAGGGTAAGCAATTGCCTGTATTTGCTGAAAACCCAAACCTTGCTCAGCCACCTCACCACCAGCTTGCTGCCAGCATCTGTTTATGGACCTCCTTTTGTTTTTCTTTTAATTTTTTTTTTAGCTGCTGAGGCACCAGTTAAGCCACTCGAGCTCCACAGATACTTTGCTCCCCAGTGCTTAACCAGCCCACTGACTCTTCAGGAATGACCCACGTTTTGCATTTCCTCGCCCTACAAAGCCTCACTTCAAGTTCGCACACAAGTTCAAGGAACAAATGGCTTCCAGCAATGGATCAAGTAGGATATAAACAAATCCCTCACTGCAACAAATGGAGCTGGGAACATGCTTACAACTTGCTGTTTTGATCTCCACAGCTGAATTTATGGAATGAATTTTCTGGTAGGTATCAGTCAAATTAGAAAAAGATCTGTTACTACTCTTAGAAGTCTATTGTTTTCAGTTTGCACTAATGGCTTTAAGTATTCTTTTGTAAGTTTGTTCTAGGGTTATGTGCATAAATTTAGCTTTAAAATAAAGTAATCTTACATGCAGATACATATCTCAACTTCCTCATATCCCAGGATACAAGACCTGCACTTCATGCCTTCTTGCCAGCTGCGCACAAAGACAGCAGATGGGCATCACCATGCTCTCCCTCCCAGCTACAAAGACCAAAAGAGGGAGAGGAACTACAAAAGAAGGAGATAAATTTGAACAAACTCAGAAAGGATAATGGAAAACTGTGATAAAGAAGGGAACACAGGGCAGATGTCACTGCCAAACTTTAAGGATCCTCAAAGAATCAGCCTGAGTCTGTAGAAATAACCAAATGGACATGCCTTGCATGTCAAGAGTCTTCCACTGTTTCTGTGGCAAGACATACACAGGTATTTCTCACTAGTGTTTGCTATTGGTTTTCTCAGCCCCATTTTGTATTATTTCCTCGGGTCTTGTGGGTATCTCAATGAGCAGAGTCCTGCTTGCTGGGGAAAGGGCAATAGATTTTTTCAGAGATGCCTTTTGTTTTCCCCACAGTGAGGGCAGCCAAAGGGTTGACAGGAAGACAGAAGAACATAACCTTTTGGCATGGCTATTTGCCCTGTATATCTAATATTTCACCAACACAGACCAGAGTGTATTGGGTGCTTTCCCAGGGCAGGAGGTCTACAGAAGGTCCACGTGACATAAACCTCTCTGAAACTCTAACAAACACTAGACTTTGTCCTTTAGAGACTCCTGATAAGTGCAGCGAAGTGGGAACCAAGAGCTGAGAGATGCCAGCATTGGCTGGATAGGAAATGACACCTTTGCTGTTGCTGAATGACAGGCATCTCTTGCCAGCATTAACTTTCTTCCTAACACTAGCGGTCTTCCTGAAAGCACCATGCCAAGCAAGAAGGGCAGAGATATCCTTCACCAGACACTGCATTCTCCTCCATTTGCCTGTCAGGGAGCATCCTAACAAACCCCAAAGCCAGAAGCTTGGGCCATCCCCAAGCTCTTGCCTCTGCTTTAGGAGGTTTCAGGTCAGTCCCAGAAGCACAAGGACTGTTCTAGCAAATTCTTTGTGTGGATGACCTTGTTTTCCTGAGAGGGAATAGGGAAGACGTGAATTCTCTGGCTTTCAACTCTCTTATGGGCACTGAGGAAAGTGGGTTTTAGCTCATTGAGCTCTCCTGGTGATTGGCTCCCATCTCCTCCAGGAGAAGGATAATAAAAGCAGCTGGAGGGAACTTCTAGTATTTGTCCTGTGGCTCAACAAAGGCTCTGTTTCCCAGGCCATCATTCCACCATCATCTCTGTCAGCATCTGCAGCCACAGGGGGGAAAAACAGATCTGTCCTTCTGCTACTGGATCATTTGCAGGGTATTGAAACATTAATTCATCTTCACACCATTAAGAATGGGGGAAGAAAGCAGGTTACTTCAACCCACAACTATTGTGCAATGCAGCTTGAGTGACGGCAGGGTTTTCCTTGAGAAGGAGAAGAGCCACTGAGAATTTGGGAGAAGGAAGTGCTTGCTGCTGAGGGGCAGTTTTAGGGAGAGACGACCAGGGCTGTGCCCAAGGGACCTTTCCAGGCAGTGTGAGCATTCAGCTTGTGCAGAAGCAGGGGGCTGCCTGTGCTCTAGCCCTGCTGGGAGGTGGGATGCAGAACCCCCAGGTGAGGTGACAGGTAGGCAGTAAAGTGCTCAGCATTGTTCCTAAGCCCGGCAGGACAGGCTTGCCCAGAAAACAAAGAAACTACGCAAACTCCATCATCTCTATTCACACTGTAACACTGTGGTGGCCTAATTTTTGGACGGATCCTTCAGTGGCAACTACTCCCTTGCTCTGGGCTAAACCACTGCAAGTGGCCACATGATCCGCTGTGAGAAGTTAAAGCTGCCTCTGTCGTCATCAGGGGCTTTTTATAACATTTGCCTCGTCACAAGCCAGACACAACCGTGTGCGCAGTGCTTGCTCCGCAAGGCCCTGAAGAGCTGCCACGGGAGGAAAAAAGCCGTCAGAGCCCAAAAGCGTTTCCCTCCCTCTGGCCGGCACCATGTGTACGACAGCAGAGGTTGCGTGGTAACGGCGGCAGGAAGGCGCCGGCTCTGCCCCCTCGCTCCCGCACGGCACCGACAGCAGCGAGGTACGTACCAGCGGCAAAAGCAGCCTCTGAAACTCCCGAAACTTTCCCTCTGCTGTCCGGGGAGGAGCACGGAACCATTTTAAAGCCGTGCTTTGTAGGGAGTAGATGGTTGTGCTTAGCTGAGCTGTTGTGTGAGCCAGGGTTATAGGAAGAGGGTGTTTGTAGGAAGATAAAACTGGGGGAGATGCTGAGATGTTGAGGGCGGAGGGAGAAAGGCAAGTCGGAGTGCTGCCTAGTGCCTCTTGGCACTTCAAACCCTTTCTTCGTTCTGTCTTGTGAAAATCTGAATGAGCTTTTACCGGGGCTAAAACTACCGGGAAACAATAGGGAGGGAGACAGGGAGTAGCCGGCAGGCGGAGGGGGAAGCGAGCCAAGGGATGACGAATGCCTTCCAGCCCTGACCAAGCGCTGCCACCCTCGCCCCGCCTCGGGAGGGATGTGCGGGACAGGCACTGGCCACTGGGGTCGGGTGGGGCAGTGGCACCCGCGGAGAGCCCGGGAGGGCCACAGGCCTGGCAGCAGCACAGCCCGAGGCGCCCATCCTCCACTGCTGTCACAGCTCCGTTCCAAAGAGCTCAGAGAGAGGCCTTTGTGCCAGCGAGGGGCAGCTCTGCTCAACGTGTTGAGCTAGCGAGGGACACAGATATGAGAGAAGACGCGTTGTGGTGACAGGGATGGGGAGCAGGGACATCCCAGGCCCTCCAAGCTGGCCCCTGTGCCCAGTTGTCTGGGAGCTGGAAGTCAGGGAGAGCACTGAGGATATTTTTGTTGTTTCCAGTTCAAACAATTCCTAGTTCGGAGCTCTCTGGGGAAGTCCTGTCTCCCCTGGCCGAGACCTTGCCATGGTGCCTCTGGCCTGGGTCATCTGCATGCATTCCCAGCTTGCTCCAGATCCCGGCACACAGCAGAGGTTGCCCTCCCAGCCGGTTGGGACACCACTTCATTTTACATTTGATACTCCCACCCTTTGCACATCCCTTCATTATAGGGATTTCTCCTTCTCCTGTCTTGCTTCCTGCGTATCTCAGGGCTTCTGCTCAGGGGAAGAGAACAGCAGGGAGATCAGGGTGGATGGGGAAAAAAAAGGGCAACGGGAGATAGGAATAAAAGGAAAGGGAGAAAAAGAGGATGAAAATAGAGAAGTTGGTGAGAAGATGAAAAAGAGGGAAGACATAGAGTAAGAGGAGAGATAGAAAAAAAAATAAGGCAGAAAAAAGGAACAAAAGAGAAGGAAGGAAGGAAGGAAGGAAGGAAGGAAGGAAGGAAGGAAGGAAGGAAGGAAGGAAGGAAGGAAGGAAGGAAGGAAGGAAGGAAGGAAGGAAGGAAGGAAGGAAGGAAGGAAGGAAGGAAGGAAGGAAGGAAGGAAGGAAGGAAGGAGAAAATGGGGGGAAAGAGGAGGAAAAAAGGGAAGAAAGAGAAGGGGGAAGCACATGAAATAGAGGAAAGTAGAAAGTGAAAAGGGAAAAAGAAAAAAGAAGGAAGTGAGGAAAAAGGAAGGAGATATTAAGAAAACATAAAGGAGAGTGGACGGGGAAAGAAAGAAAGGAAAAGTGGGGAAAGGGGAAAGAAGGTCAGAAGAGAGAGAAGCAGGGAGAAGTCAGGAAAGACATGAAAGAGAGGGGGAAAGGGCGTTAAGTGTCAGAGAGGACCGGAAAAAAGGGAGAGGGGGAAAAACGGAAGGAAAAGAGGAAGAAAAAGGGAGCGAAAGAGGAAAAGGGGGAAGAAAGGGAAAAAGGGGAGGAGGGACAGATCCTGCTCCTCCCCGCCGCGATACGAGGCGGAGCCGGGCCGGAGCCGGCGGCAGCTGCGCGGTGGCGGCGCGGCGGTAGGAGCGGGGAGCCGAGCCGGGCCGGGCCGGGGGAGCGGGGAAGGAGGAAAGCCCGGGAGGGAAAAGCGCTGCCTGCGGTGCGGGAGGCAGCGGGGCGGTGAGCGCCGGGGCGGGGGGACCGGGCAGGGCGGCAGCGGTGGCGGCTGTGCCCCGGGACAGGAGCGGGCCGCTGCGCGGGACCCGGGCGGGAGAGCGCAGAACTCGGGGCTGGGGGGAGAACGCTTTCTCCATCCGGGCGGGGGTAGAACGGGAGAGTGCCGAGCGCCGCGGGGAGGGCTGTGACAGTCCGGCTGCCGCTGTCCCCTGGCGTGTCGCCGCTGGCTCCGATCCGCATCACCCCGCGACACGTGGGGATGTGGTGCCGTCCCACGGAGGCGTGGGCCGGGATTCCCGGCAGCGCTGGCGTCGGGAAGGGCAGGGCAGAGGCCGAGCGCGTCGGGGAGCTGACGGTGCCTCTGGCGCCTCGCTCCCCGAGTGCCGCCGTGTCCCGGTGCCGCCGCGTTCCCGAGTGCCGCCGTGTCCCGATTGCCGCCGCGTCCCGGTGCCGCCGTGTCCCGGTTCCGCCGCGCTCCCCGAGCCCGCCCCACGCTGGGCGCGGCCACTCCCGCGTGGGCGCCGCCGTCTGTTGTGGGTGCGACCGCACGGGAGCGCCGGCTCCGAGCTGGGACCGCGAAGATAGCGACTTCGGGGTCCCCGTGATGCTACGGCGGCACAAGGGGTTGGGATGAGGGGAGACGGTGGCTGCCTGCAGCTCACGTTCCGATAGGATAGCTCAGGGATTATTTCTTTTATAAATGCTCCGTAGCCTGAGTCATGCTGGCCAAACCAGGAGACCAGGGCTGCGTTTTGTCACCTACTACAGCGCTGCCTTTAACCCCATTCCTTGTAGACTAAACCTGCTCAGTAGCTCAACTGCTGGCTTTGGCATGGTTTTGTGCACGTTTATCTGGAGCTGTTCTGCACAGTGTTGTGTTTACATCACTTCAGAAATGCAGTTTGACTGCAGAACAAAAAAAAAAACACCCCGAAAAACAAAAAACAAACCACCCCAAAAAACAAACATGCAAAAAAAATTCCTGCTTACCAGGTTCTCTGTACTTGGATTTGCTTGGATATCGAATTGTGGAGGAACGCTTCTCCCATGCACGCAAGTTCCACTTCTCACATGCAGACACATGTCCACCAGGATTTTTAATTTGAGCCCAGGCAGTTCTCGTGCTCATCTTCCTCATTCACCCAAGTTATCTCAAAAATACCACAATTTTAAATGCAGGTTCCACAGTGGCTCAGGTGTGCCACGCTGGTGGAACTTGGTGTCTGTGTGGCTCAGCAGTGCAATCGTGAGTAGCACCAGTGCCCCATACAGCTCCCTTGGAGGTGGAAGGAGAATGTCTTTTTCTCACACAAGCAGCCTTCAGATAACAGACTTTTGCCATATCTCTTCAGGATTCCTGTGCTTTTTTCCTCTCAGAGGAAGGCCTTCCCAAGTCCCAGACAAAACCATTCCAACTCTCCTGGCCTTATACTGGTGTTTGCAGGTTTTGGAAAATTACAATCTGTCCTGTTTGCACAGTATGACTCATGGCTGAGAGCTGGGGGGATTGAAGAACATCATTGCTTCTCAATCAATTTTTTTTTAAAATGTGGTTTTATTTTGTTTTAATTTTCAGATCTTATCTCAACTGTCAAAATGGAACTTGACATCCAGTGTGAAGAGATGAGCCCATCTAGATGGGCTGAACTTCTAACTACAATGAAATCCTGCAAATCCATCAGGTAGTAACTAGTTGTGTATCATCTCTTTTGACTAAGAACTGTTGCATTTCTCTCCTGTGCTTTTCATCTTCAGAACTGTTTGACCTGGGACTTACAAATTGCATGGCAACATGAATGAGTCTGCCTTTTTTCATCCAGAAAGTTAATTTAAAAGGGGGATAAACCCCCACCTCTTGCAAAGCATTTTCAACTACAGATAAATATTCTTGGTATGAAGTAATGTTGCCCTGTTTCTTGGTGTGCCATAGGGCTCAGCTAAGTAATGTGATTTAAATATTTGATCACTGTTTTGGTTATTCTGCCTTTATCTCTCAAGAGGAGGAAGATACCTTGCTGTGCTTATTAGGTTGCACACTCTTTGGGTTGCAGGCTTGATGGTGTCAAGTGATTTTGGCTTCAGTAGTCAGGTACAAGCTGTGTGCCATCAGCTTTTAATTCTTCACTTGACCTTCAGAAGTACCAGCCTTGTTTGTTGAGCAAATACTAGGAGGGAACCATCTCCTGGGGTGTAAGGTGTAGGACAGGGCCCAGAGGAGTTGCTCTTGCAATCTTTCCCCTCTGGTCGGGAATTCACACTTCATGGGATGGCATCATCCGGCTGGGGCTGGAGAGGATGGGCCACTTCATGCCAGCAGTGCCTCAGAGGGCATCGGACCCGGTGAGGGCAACTTGCTTTTGTTTTGCAAAGGAGCCTTCTGCAGGCAAAGCTTCATGGGCTTGGACTTGACTTCCCAAGGCCTGCCTTGGGTGGCAGAAGGCAGTGGGATGGTTGTCTCCTGGGCTGCTGACTGGGCTGCTCCAGAGGCAATGGATGAGGGTGACTGCTGCAGGGATTGTTCCATCAATGTTGAACATGACATTTCATGACATTGGAAGTCATGTCTTTTGCTGTGGGAGGGAAGGAGAACCCTCACAGAGCCTCAGTTTCCATACTGTTGTCTAAGGAGAAATGACCAGGCAACTCTTGGCACTCCTGGCTGTGACTGTGCCTGAGGCTGTATGGTTCTTTGTGACACCTTCCTTTTGCTCTGTGTCTATACCTTCCTGGCTGTCATGAGCTCCTGATCCTTTCCTTGGCTCTCCTTTCAATCCAATTCATCCCCATCAATTTAGTAGCACCTAGAAGAATGCCCATGTCCAGTGGGAGAAGCTGCTGCCAAACTGCAAACTCAGGGTTTGTGTGCTGAGATTTCTGCTGAAAGGAGATAACAAACCCGCATGACTCATCTGCAGGACACCAACCTGCTGATGAGTGTCTCTGGGGCCAGCTACAAACCCAGCTGGGCTGTTCTCAGTGCAGAACCAGTCTGACAGCCTGTAAGCTGGCAGGTCGTGTGTCACTGTCACTGTTTAAATGAAGGTGCTTCCTGCTTCCTCCAGCTGTAGGGGGATGACTTGTGCTCTCTTCTGTGTGGCATAGAGAAGGAGCAAGTCTTGGGAAGCTGCCATCCAGCCCATCCTGTGGTGCAGCCCAGAGCACACCTTGGTTTGGCCATGCAACACCCAGCAGGTCCTGCACATACTTATGGAGGCATCCCAGGAGCTGCAGGGACATTGCCCACTCTGCTTTCATGAACAGTCTTCCTGCCAGGGAGAACTGAGAAACTCTGTGGACTAAAGTGCTCCTTTTCTCCTTGTCTTTCAGGTTGGATGATTGCAATCTCTCCAGCAGTAACTGCGAGGATCTCTCTTCCATCATCAATACAAATCCATCCCTCACAGAGCTGAAACTGAACAACAATGAGCTAGGAGATGCAGGTGTTGAATACCTTTGTAAAGGGTTGCTGACACCAAGCTGTAGCCTGCAGAAGTTATGGTAAAGCACCTCTGATTGTCTTGCTCTTGGAATGCAGTCACAAATGAGTGTTTTGAGGTCTCTTAAAGAACCACTAGCAAAGGCAGGTTTAATATAAAAGTGAAAGTACAAGAGTTTGTTGACAAGGTTCACTCTACTACTTACTAGATGGTTAAAGCACATACAGAAAAAGCAAACAAAAATCTAAAGTCAATAAGCAGTGTCAACTGAAGAATTATTTACATGGAGGCTGCAAGAAGGGGGAAGGGTCAGGACAGGAAAGGGTGAATAAAGAAGACAGTCCTTTTGAATTCTAAGGTTTGGAATCCTTGCTAAACTGAGTCCTGGACTACACCAACACTTTAGGCTTAAAAGTTTTAACAGCACTTAAACTTAACAGCACATGGTTAATAGCTTGAGTTAAACAATTTAACAAAGATTCAAATAGAATTTACTATAATGCAACAGTAATTCACAGGCCTAACTTACTTACATATCTAAAGTACTTAATAATCTAGGACAGCAACAGTCACAGTCCATTTGCAATAGCAGATTCCCACTCACAAGCACACAAACCTAAAGGAGTATGTACAAGGTGCTCACCTGTGGAAAATTCCCCTCAAATTCAGTGAAGGACTCACATCAGAAGCCTTTGGGGTTGAGCCTTGTGGAGCAGGGGTGCCAGCCCAGGATCCATGATTATTCAGCAATCCTTGGCACGCAGCAAACTGGAGAGTTCCTGGCTCTGAGAGGCATTGTATAGAGGCACCCACCACATTATAGCATTAGTGGGCTTCCCTCAGCAACCCTGGTGCAGGAGCTTTAGTCAGAGCCAGTGGCTGCTGCCTCTGTTCCTCAGAAGCCCTCAAAGAGATGTCTTCTCTGTCCAGCATCTCTTCTGCAGGTGCAGGAGTCCTCCAGCTCCTAAGGGGAATCTGGGATCCTCAGGACACTACCTGGTAAAAATCATTTGCCATTTAGATAAGATATTAAAGTTCCTGTGCCCCCTGCAATGAGGACTCAGGCAAATAGGAAGAAGGTTGACTGTGAAGCTGATGAAACTGCAGCTCTCTGATGGGCCTTCAAGGAGTAACTGTGGTACTCTCTACTGGAAGACTTAAGTAATTTTCAGAGAGTTTGCCCTAGGCTTCAGACTTCTCCACATGCTCAAGTAACAGCCTAGATTAGTGTTTTTTCATTCTGTAAAAATAAAATTGGGGTTTTTTGGGGTTCTGGCAAGTTGCCTTAAATAAAAGAGAAGCCAAATAAAAAGGAAATAAAAGGAAGAGGAATATAAAGAGGAATAAATAAGAGGAATAAGAGGAAATAAAAGAGCAACCAAACCCAAGTCAAACTTCCCTGCACATCATCTCTCCATTGCTCTAAAGTCTTATCCAATAACTCTATAAACACCCCATAGCAATACTAGCACAGTTCCTATGCTACTTCTCCAAGCCTGAGTGCTGAAGGATCAACATCATAGATCCTTCTTGTACTATACCATTAAACTAAATTATATCCATGGTTCTATGAGATTTTAACTTCTGCCTACTCTGGATCACTTTTCTAGAAGGGGCAAGAAATTGTAAGATGCCTTTGCTTTATCCCTGAGGTCAGCCTCTTGATATTTAAACCACTTCTATAAAACAGTTGTAGGGTGAATCCTTATTCTGGTGGAGATACTGTATGAGTGATTACACTGAAGGAAGCATGGGAGCTATTGTTTGTGGCACAGGTGTAATTGATAAAATATGGCACACCTGTAAAATAATGGTACTAACTTGGACAAACCACTTCCTAGAGGGTAATGCACAATCAGACCTGTGGTGTCCTTTCCATATTCCAACCTTGGCAGATAAACCTCTCTGAGAAGAGCCTCTGTAATTCTAGGAGTGCATTTCCCTCACCCCTGTTGCCTCTCTCCTGCAGGCTGCAAAACTGCAATCTGACAAGTGCCAGCTGTGAGACCCTGCGCTCTGTCCTCAGTGCCCAGCCGACCCTGACAGAGCTGCACGTAGGGGATAACAAACTGGGAACTGCTGGAGTGAAGGTGCTGTGCCAAGGGATTATGAACCCCAGCTGTAAGCTGCAGAAGCTGCAGTAAGTAGTCACTGGGCTTTTTTGATCATCAGACAGGCCATGCTTGCCTTTCCCTTGAGACAAGCAGGAGTTTTGTTGCCAGGTGTGGATTTGTTCTTGTTTACCTGAAATCGTCATGCTTGTTCATGCTGGTTGGTCTTATGGGTTTGGAAGAGTCAGGTGTCTGTTCCCATAGGCTTTATAGGCCAGGAGTTAGCCCTCCTGGCCATGGTGGCTGTAAATGCAGGACTTCTCAGATGCCCAGGAAACATCAGGTTTGCTGCCCTTGGTCTTTGTTTCATGACTGAGCAGGACCTGGGTGTATTTGCAGCCCACAGCTCCCCCCAGGCAAGCGCAGAGTTGAGGCTCATGATGGTGTTGCAGTGCAGAGCTCAGCTCTGGGCTCCAAGCTGCCTGTGCACTGGGTTAATGGAGGCCCCCTGGGATCTAGTTTAAGAATTAATGCTTCCTGAAATGAACAGAGAGATGCTGTTAAAAACTCTTACAGTAATCTTTGGTTTTATGCATTGCCTGATCTCAACTCACATTGGCATGTCTTCTGCCCTGGCTAACATGCACCAGGCTCAGCTGATTCTTGTGGTAGCAGGATGTGTGAGGAGGGCTGTCTTTTTGCCTGGATTTCTTTTCTTCTTGCAGGCTAGAGTACTGTGAACTCACAGCTGATATTGTGGAAGCTCTCAATGCTGCTCTGCAAAGCAAGCCCACCCTGAAGGAGCTCAGCCTGAGCAACAACACGCTGGGAGATACAGCTGTAAAGCAGCTGTGCCGGGGCCTGGTGGAGGCAAGCTGCAACCTAGAGCTACTACAGTAAGGAAGAGCTGGTCTCCAATGGCAGCTAGTGCTGCTGCTAGTCACACCATCCACAGGACAGGAAAAATTGTCGTCAGGAATGCTTAAAATGCAGGCCAGATTTTTTGCTGGCTCAGATTTATGTAACTGGAAACTGCACACAAATATCTGGGGCTTTCAGTTTTGGAGTTTCTGGCACTCCAGGTTAAGCCACTACTTACTGAGGGAGACTGCTTACCTGTGTCTCAGAGCCGAGGAGCAATCACCCTCAGTGGCTCCAGTTCTTAAACTGGAATTACCAGCCTGTTGAGTATACTTATTCAGAGCCCTTTTTTTGCTACAAAACAAAGGTGCTGGGTTTGGCCTCATTTCTGGGAGAGCCCATGAAGGGCTTTCTGGGAATACACAATTCATTTTATCTTGCCCCTGAGGTTCAGCAGGGGTTGGCTCAGCAGGGACTCACTGTCTGATGCTGCCAAAAGTTCCCCTTAAAAAGGATGACTGATAAAAAGGGGAAGTTTGGCAAGAACAATCCTTGCATTAATGCATATGAATGGCTGGTTCAAAGTGCCCTGCAGCCTCATGAAACGCAGGAGCAGTGCCTTACCCAGAGACCCGCCTTGAACACCTGTATCTTCTCTTAACCCTGTAGGATGTAGCAGTCCCTGGCTGAGCTGCACTGGTTTGCAGCAAGGAACCAGCCCACAGACCCTTCTCAGTCTAAACTGGGGTACTGGGGTGAATCTAACACAGTGGGTCTGCAGCAGCAACTCCAACTGTGCTTTTTCCTGCAGCCTGGAGAACTGTGGCATAACCAGTGATAGCTGTATGGAGATTAGTGCTGTTCTCAGGAACAAGTCATCTCTGATGGATCTTTCTGTGGGGGACAACAAGATTGGGGACTCCGGTTTGGCTCTGCTGTGCCAGGGAATGATGCATCCTAGCTGCAAAATCCAGAAGCTGTGGTAAGAGTGGGCAGAGGTTTCTTATATACTCTTTCTGAGCTGTTTAGGTTGTGCTGCTGGTTTGCTCCTAAGTGGAAAGTTTCTCATTTACCTTTACAGTCAAAAAAGTGTCTCAGCTGCAAATCAGTAATTTCCCAAAAACTGGGTGGAGAACACCATGAAGAAGTAGGGCCACGCTGAAATTGCTTAGATCAAATTCTGGGGAGAGGGCAAATGGAAGTTTCAAATGGCATTACCTTGATTTCCAGTTGAGTTATCTGTCTACTAGAATTGCATATTTCTGTTTCTTTTTTTGTGTGTTACAAAGCAGAGCTTTTGGTGCAGAAAGTGGAAAGTAAGGAAAGGAGGATGCTGTGTGGTATGATGTATGAAACTATATAAGAAAATGAGACAATGTAACCAGAAATTCAGAATACTAACACAGGACTCTGTTTTCTAATCTAAGTCATTCTTGGGAGAAAACAACATTTTGTTCTTCCCTGCAGGTTATGGGACTGTGATCTCACAAGTGCTAGCTGTAAAGATCTCTCCAGACTCATCAGTACAAAGGAGACCCTCACAGAGATCAGTCTGATAGACAATAACCTGAGAGATTCAGGGATGGAAATGCTGTGTCAGGCACTCAAGGATCCCAGATCTAAACTTCAGGAGCTATGGTGAGCTGCTGTCAAGTTTCACATACCCACTGCCTTCTTTGGAGGCCTCAGTGAAGAAAGATGTAAGTGAAATAATGCCCACCCAGATAGATTCTCAGTTGCAATGGTTCTATAAGCAACTCCTGCTGGTTGTTACTGAAAGGATTTGTAGAGTTAAAAAGGGCTTTTCTAGACTTAAAGACTTTAAAAGGATTTGTATTTCTAAACTCGTAGACACTTTGAGGATGTGCCCCATCAGTCACAGTTATCACAGTTATCCTGTTATAAGCAAAGGGAGACCAAGCATCACTTGCAGAGCTTCTAATTAATTGTTTTATCAACAACATAATGGAACTGCAACACAGTGGCAATTAGGAGACTTTTAAAGTTTGAAAGGCCTGATGGAATAGCAAAATGAGTGCTGTGATCAGATATCTCAGGTTCTCCACTGGAGCTAAACTCTCTCACTGATGAGACAAAAGAAAGCACTAGTGACATTAAACATTTCTCAGCATCCTGTCCTGTTGACTGTATTACATTTTAGGTTGGGCTGTTCTGGTGGCTGGGAGAAGAAATTTGTTCTTTCACTTAAAACTTGAATTTTCATACACTGCAGATTCAGCTCCTGCCCCTAGCTGGGTTCTTCCCCTGCCCTGGTGGCCTGGAAGTTAATGGGGTGCCTCAGGAGTGCACAGTGGAGCCAACAGTGACTGTTAGAGCAGCACACTTCATCCTTCTTTGTTCCTGTGCTTTTTGGGCAGGTGCCTTTCCTAGGTGCACATTCCAAGACAGACATCCCACATAAAGAGTGGGAGAGGTACTGCCCAGAAAGGACTAAGCAGACAGGCATTGAGAGCAGTACAGTGATTGCAGGAAAGCTCTGGTTTCTCTATTCCCACTGTCTGGGCTCCTGTTAAGTAAATGTAAAGAAGTGAATGGTGCCTGATAGTCTCTAGATGTCCCACATAGATCTCATGTCACTTTTGCCTTGCAGGGTTAGGGAGTGTGGGCTCACCACTGCTTGCTGCAAGGCTGTCAGCTCTGCTCTCAGCACCAACAAGCACCTGAAAGTACTGCACATAGGTGAGAACAAGCTGGGAGACACAGGTGTGGAGCTCCTGTGTGAAGGGCTGATGCACCCCAACTGCAACATCCAGTCCCTATGGTAAGGTGCACTCTCAGTAGTCAACTTCTCTCTTGCTGTCTGAATTCACCCTTTGTCTTCTACTTCCATGGTCCTTTTGGGTGCCAGCACAAGTAGGGGTCCAGCCTCACTGGAGTGGAGCCAGCTAGAGCGTCACCTCCAGCCCTGGGTGGGATTTGCCTTCCCCATGAGCCTGTTCCTTTCCCAGATGGGCTCAGCTGTGGGCTGTGTGATGCTCAGGGCCCTGTGCTTGTTCTCTCCATGCTGTTGGACAGAAGCTAGAGCTGTGCTCTGATGCCCAAATTCACAGTGAGCGAGTGGAGCAGATAGGTCACAGGAGACATCAGTAAGACTTGCAAGTCTGTCCCAGAAAGATATGTCTTTTGAGCACTTAAAACTACTTGGTCATCAACTGAGAGGCCTCAGTTGTCTTCTTTAGAGAGGTGGTTGCAAGTCTCAAGTGTAGTAATAAGAGAAGATGATGCATGATGGTGAAATTTGGAATAACTTCACTGGGTTCCTTCTGTGCCCATAGCCACACACTGTAATACTTTAGGGAGGCCTCTGAGGTGTTCAGCAGTCACCATGAGGGCAGCCATCTCTGTGCCAAGACCACAGGCCAGCCCCTGCTGATGTCTCGGAGTTGCCATTTTCGCAGGGATCTCTGGTCCATGCTGGGGATGTCCACAGCTGCTGCCTAGGTGTGGGCAGTGTTTCCTGGAGCCAGGGCTCACTGCACTGGCCTCTCCCTCCTCTCCCTGCAGGCTGGGTAACTGTGATCTGACAGCAGGCTGCTGTGCCACCCTTGCCACCGTCATGGCCACCAAGCAGTGCCTCACCGAGCTGGACCTGAGCTACAACCCTCTGGATGACGAAGGCATCAGGAAGATCTGTGAAGCCTTGAGGAAGCCCAGCTGCAACATGCAGCAGTTAATGTGAGAGATGGTGGTAGCCCTGGCAGGGATGGGAGGCTGGTGCTGGTGAGGGAGTAAGGGGATACTGGGCTGTAAAGCCAATTTCTGGCTGCTCTCAAAGCCAGATGAGGCCCTTCCTGGCACATGACCTTCCCATGCTGGCCAGTTGTGCACCTTTCTCTTCCCTTAACAGGAGGATGCTCACTAAATCTCATTTGCCTTTTTGTTTTGGTGTAGTTTGTATGACATTTTGTGGAGTTCTGAAGTGGATGATGAACTGAGAGCCCTGGAAGAGTCTAAGCCTGAAGTGAAGATCATTTCATGAGTGGTGACTGCCTGCAGAACAACGTCAAAGCAGCGTCCTCTTCTTAATCTGAACTTTTCATACGTAAAACTAATTAACTTAATAGGGAATATTCTTGTACCAAAACCATTTGTGGATTCCCTGAGTGGGTGTCTGGGGAGCTGATCGACCTTTTCTGCGTCTCTGGATGTACTAACTCTGAGACTCATGAAAGCTGCAGCATCACTATCCTTGAAATAAACAATTACTGTCTTGTAGAAGTGGGTCTCTAGCCTTTAGGAGCTCTTTAATCCTATAATCCCTTCTAATGAATTAGTTGGGCTTTAAAGAGAGCTCCTTTCCCAAGGCAAGAGAACTACCCACTGTATTGTTACTGGGTGGTGCTTTTGATAGGTCTCTGGGGAAGGCTTTCAAAGAAACCTAAATGTTTTTAATTTTAAACTGAGCTCTCCCCTGTCTTTCCCTAAAAGAGTTATTGGAAAAGCAGTGGTGGCCAAGGCACTAGAGAAAAAAGAAATGAGCAGCTGTTCATCTGTGTAATGTCAAAATTCATGTCCTTTGAAAAGCGATTTTCATACAAACAAAAGATTCTATGTGCATTTCTGCTAGTATGGGAAATGATTAAATGATTGATATGTTTGATCTGGCAAAGAGTAGTTCTACAGGAACTTTATACTTAATTTTTCTACTTATAAAAATAAAATATATCTGTATATTTCTCCTTTAAGAGCAATCTAGTTATTTGTGAACTGAAATACTAATATCTAACTGAAATACTAATAACACCTTGTTTTACTTGTTTGATTTTGGTAAGTCCCTAGCTGAAACATGCCAGGAGAAGATTTTAGTCAAGGATTTAGGTAACAAACAAGCCTAGAAGAAATTTTAATTTTTAGGGGACGCTGGTGTTTCAAGGCCAGAGTTGTAACAAACCATTTTTCCAACAGAAAATGCAGCTTCTGCACACCTAAACCACAAAAGAATGCATATAGCTTTAAAAATATAGAAGACAAGCCTATCATTGTCCTTGGCTGGCTTTGCAGGATGAATGCCAAAAAAAATCCCATTCCCCAACATGTCTTCCTGGAGTGGTCACTTTGTATTTCCTTCACTGGCAAATTCTGTGTGGCACCCAAGGTAAAGGTGTTCTCCAGGCTTTGCTTTTTGCTGCTCACACTCATCCCATAGAGGCCACAAATGGCTTTTCTTTGTCCTAGAAGACTTGACCTAAGGAGTTCCTACTTAGCCTTCACAAACCTAAAAAGGGGCCTGAGAAATAGCTTAGTTGTGTCTTCAGGTGGGTGTGAAGGATAGGATTTGGTTCTTTCCTCAAGGCATGTCTCTCATAGCTGCCCAGAATGCTAAAAACCCACTCCTTTTTGCTTTGGTCTTCTCCATCAATAAAAACTTACCCATTCTAAGGGACTCGGTAAACAGGCTTTTCAGTTCATGGTCTCTCCTAAATTTGGCATGCACAGATGCCCAGATTAATTTCATGCTGGGGGAGAAGACAGGGCTTCAGAGGGTAAAGAGATGTTTAGAGGGCCAGAAAAATCAGGCATCTGGGAGGGTGTAAAAACAGCCCTCTGAAAACAGCAAACAGTATTAGAAGTAGATTTTCCCATCCTGGCTACCCGAGGGGGGGCACTCTTCTCTCACACTGCAGCTTGCAATGCCTGGAAAAAGCCTGCTCTTCCTCCCCCACAGGCAGATTGGGAAGGGTCTGCCTCCACTGGGGGCATTCAGCCTGGGACAGTCTGCTCCCACCAGGGGTGAAGTCCATGCTTGCCTTTGATCCCAGAGTGGCTTTGTATTTCCTCCAAGAACGCAGACAGAATTTGGAAAAGTCTCCCCAGCAAATGCCATGTGTCCAGCTGCCAGCCACAGCAAGGAAAACCACAAGAGCCATATTTTGCCTCCTCATGAGTTCAGGGCATCTCAGGCCAGGCCAGCCTGGCAAAGCTCTTCAGTTCCCCTAGGATGAGGATGAATCTGTGCACTCAGACTTTAGGACAACAAGTCCTGTGCTTGGCTCTAAAATGCAGGTAGAAATCCCAGGATCCAGAAGCAAGCAACTTTAACAAGAGACAATTGTATTCATGAACAAGACTTAAGCAAGGATTTCTATTCCTAAAACCTCATTTGTTTTTATTCATCTGTTTGTTGGTCCAGCTCACTCCCCCGACAAAGCTTATCACAACCATGAACTTGAGAGATCTCAAAGATAGGAATTTGCTTCTGCATTTTAGATGTGTGGGTAGGCGGCATTTTAAGCTAAAGTAGTCAGGAACTGAGTCACAAACCTTTCATGTGGACTAGGTAGTGGGCTGGCAAGCAAAGCCTTACTCATACCAAGATCACAGCTGGAGAACTCAGCAGTTCCTGGGACATTGCAGTCACATCCTGGTTCTCAGGGCAAATGCCTGGACCCCCTTGATACAGTGGTTTGCAAGCACTGACTTTCTACCAGCAAGGGCTGAGTTTCACCTCATATAATGAAGCTTAAGGACAAAATTATGCAGCCAAAACAGAAGATTAAGAAATACAAGTATGACTTTCACTTTAAGCAAATACTAGAACTTTAAAAGACATGCCTCAGAGGTCTTCAATTCAGAGAAAACAGGTCTGTATTTTGAACTGCAGTAACAGCAACAGTGGTTTAGGGTGCAGTAAAACTGCAGGTTTCTGCTAGTAGTTTCAGATTCTACAATAAATCTAATTTTTTATTCATCACAGCATATGATCTTGAGTTGGGAGGTCACAGTGTTTCAGTTAACATTGCCAGAAGCAGTTAAACAAATACTACTGTCCTCACAGTTTATACCACAACCAAATCTCCTACTTGCTTTGGAATATCAAGTCATGGCTGCCCTGGTATTCCTGACTGCTGTCTTGGTGCCTGGGCTTTTTGGAAAGGAGTCCCAGCACAACAAGGCCCCAGCTTCAAATGATAGTGATGTTATCAGCAATTACAGTGCTCCAGTTAAATCTGAAAGGGGAAATCAAGCCCACTGTGTTGGAAAAGTTAACCACACACAGCTCCCTGCTTTGAAAACTGCTTGCCATCTGAGTCACTCCCAAACCTCTACTGAAACAGTCTAAAAGGGACTTATTTCTTGCCTGAATTCCTCTTTCACACAGATCATTGTGATTTTCAACTATCATTTACAATATTTTCCTCCTTTTTGTGTGCTGATTTCATCAGTCACCCCTTCCTCCACCACACCTCTATTTCATCTTCTACTAAAGGGGAAAAAACATGGGAAAAAAACCTAAATAACCACTAGGCAGGAAAGTCCCTCTCCCCATAACGTAAGAAGAATTTTGATCTAATTTACCCATTCCCCTCCTCACAGCTGCAAATGAACCATGGACATTTCTCCTCCTGGGGAACAGCATCACAGCCCCCTCCTTACTGAGTGATGCCCACTCCTCTGGCACTCACACCAGAAATGCCAGCCAGTCCAGTGAACTCCCAGCTTGGCAAGGACTTGCAAATTGGCAGGTTGATGAATATGTGAGGTTAGTCTGGCCTCTCTCAGCTAAAGCATCCACTATCAGAGGAAACGCAGCCCCCAGCCGGAGGAAGAAAGTGTGCTGGGTCAGATGACTGCACAGATCATAAGCCTTTCCAAGCTAGAGGGCAAATCGGTGGCATGTGGGATGCAGGACCGTGTGGCTGTGGCTGGGGGGGATGGAAACTTTAATTGGCCAATATCGTGTCAGAGCCTATCTAGTTTGCAATTAGAGGCAGGTATGCAGTGGGAGAGGTGAATTGTTGGCACTTCCTCAAGCCCTTGAAGATGTTCCAGAGCAAACACTCAGAAAAAGTCCTAAGCCAGGCTGTGCTGCCCTCAGGGTGGTGCACAGCAGCCCATAATATCTGCAGAGGGAAATAAAGTACCAGCACAGCTGTCACTTGCACAGGCACCCTACATGCAGCTCATGCAAATCCTCCTCTGCTGCTCCCTGTTTCCTGCTTCACCGGTGATTAGCACATGCCAGGAACAGCCTGGTGCCATCGGGACAGCACACACAGACCTAGCACTGCCCACCCCACCTTCTTTACATCCCCTCTGTTTTGCTTCTGCCTTGTCTACCCGTCACAGAAACACTTATTTCAGACCCCGATTACGCTTGGCAGATGATTAAAGCACCTCTTTGCTCCTGGGTACAGAAGTGCTCTGCAGCCCAAATTGGGATTTTCTGGGAAGTGCTGCCTGCCTCCATAACTTCTGGGTGCAGCTCAGTGGAACCAGCTCCTCATAGCCAGGTTAGAGGTGTCAGCTCATCTCTGACATGCTATAACTGCAAACCAGGGCATGAGACTGCACTCAGAGATAATCGGAATATAAAGAACCAAAGAATTTGCACTTCCCACGAAAAGGGAAGACTGTTTTGCTCATCCCTGACTCCAGTGGGGACTTGTTGCTTTCTACACATCAGACTCCCAGGGGATCCATTCCCTGCTCTGCGCCACAGGATGCAAAGCAAATCTAAATTAGACACACTACACAGCATACAACCCTGTCTCCTAACTACAGCAGGATCAAAGATAGCTGTAATCCCACCAACATGGCTTAGAGTCACCTAATGAATGCTCTGGGGAGGAAATCTGGCTGGATTTGGATCACTGGAGAGAAAGCAAGCAGAGCTTCCCAGGCTGGAGAGAGAAAATGGGACAGATCTGAGACTTCTCAGAGAAGTTCATCAAAAGCTGGGTGGGATAAGGAGTGAAAACCAGGTGAGGGAGGAAGGAAAGCATTGGAGGATGGTGTTCTACATCCTTTCCCATCTCCCTTCAGAGTTCTTGGTCCTATAATCTTCATGTAATTTAGCACCATCTTCTGAAAGAGAGAATCACTCCTGCTCTTCAGATGGCTTGTTGCTGCTAAGTATTTCAAGCCTTTCTAGGTTCTTGGATTTTAGGCCTGGCAGAACTGAAAGGGTATGGGATGGCTTTGGCACATCTGAGACTATGCATCCAGCTCCAGAGGTGTGTGCAAAGATTAAAGAGTATTCAAGCTCCTACAGGATATGTTTGTTAAAAAAAAAAAAAAATCCTACTCCTTTGGACAGAGAAAGTAGATTTAAAACTGCATAGCAAAAGCAGGTGGCAAACACATACTCCTGGCCCATTCATTTATGCTGTGCCCATGAAGGGCTTGCAGCGATGGAAGGACTTCACAAGTCAATATGGATTGGTGTCACCAAGTCCAGCAAGGGGTTAGAATTACTATTCTGCAACCTCCTCAAGAGTCTCCTCCCCAGCCTTTTCCTTCATGACCTACCTGGTGCCTGCTGGGCCTCTCCCAGGACCTGCAAGGGAGCAGGTATGGAGCAGCTCTCATCGTGACTCTGACAGCTGGATTTTCCAAGCAGGCACCCAAAACACCAGCCCTCCGGAGTTTTGCTGGAGTTAATGAAGCAGCAGCCTCTCCATCTTGCTCCTTTCCCATGTATGCCCTGCTCTGACCTGGCTTCACCAATATTGGCTCCTGCTTTGCTGAGTGATTTCTCTTTGGTGAATGGCAGTGAGTTAATGAGTTTGCTTGGAATGAATGTCTGCTGTGGAGATGGGCAAAATACACCCTACACTGCAGCTGGGGAACAGGGGCTCACCTGGAGCCTCTGGCAAAGGACCTCGGCAGAAACCCAAGGTCAACCAGTAGGGTTTTGGAGCTGGAGTTATCCGGACAAGAAGCCCACTATACTCCCACTGGAAAAGAGAAACTAGCAGCCTATGAGGGAGTTCAAGCCACCTCGGGAGTTGCTGGGACAGAATCTTCTCCTTTTGGCACCACAGCTGCCTGTCCTACACTGGATGTTCCAAGGAAACATCCCCAACACATCCCATAACCAGCGCTAGATGGAGTAAGTGGGTAGCATTGGTTACACAACGAGCCCGAATGGGAAAACCCTATTTCCTAGGAGTCCTAGAAGAGATCATAAACTGCCAGAAGGCAGAGATTTTGGAACAGTGCCTGAAAAGGAGACTTGTGCCCGAGAAGCACCACCATATGAGCTACCAGAAGATGAAAGAGGCTATGGGGGCTGGGAGAGTGTTGATAACACAGCTGTATTTTGGCTACTGTGGAGCAGCGCTGTCCCTGTGACATTCCTTCTCCCCCATGGTGGGACTGGGAGTGAGCAAGGTTCCGGAAGGGCACACATCCAGGCCAGCTGACCCAAAGCAACCAAAGGGATATTCCATACTATATATGACATCAGCTCAGATATAAAAGCTAAGGAAAGGAGAAGGAATGGGGGGGCATTTGTTATTCTACAGTGTTTGCCTTCCAGAGCATCCTCACTGATGGGAATTAGAGATGAATGTTTCCCTTTACTTATGTACAAGAAAACTTTTGTTTCCTTTTTTTTCCTTTACTAAACTGCCCTATCACAACCCAAAAGTTCCCATTTTATTTGGCACACAGTCAAATGTCAGGCCTTTTTTGGAATACATTCTCAAGAGAGAAGAACACAAGACAATATACTTTCTACACAACATTTCACTTCCATTTCTATCCAAGTAATATCAAATCATGCTCTTTCCCTCAAACATAAGCCCTTCCTACATTCCATTTATAACACAGAAATAGAAAATATTCCTTTTTCACTCCAGCAGAAGTTCTTCCCAGGTGTGCACCACATGTGCAACTGAGTTCAAAAATACTAGAGATGAAAAATAGAATAGAATAACCTAGAACAGAATGGAGCAACACACAACACAAGATATTTTAAATGCAACATTGCAAGCCCATTTATATCCAAGTAACAGAAAATCTTGGTTTTTCACTCCAGCTATTCCCATGTGTGCACCAGGGTCAGGACTAGACCAGTCACAGAGATGCACAACAGGGAAGTGGGGAGATGAGCTCTTTGGGATTTAAGCAAAACATGGTGGAGAGGTACCACAGTGTGGGACAGGACCTTGGTTTGTTTCCTTGTGCATTTAGGGGAGCTTCAGAGCTTTTGAAGAGACTAAGAGAAGTGAAAACACCGGCAGATGAGTTCCTGGGCAAACTGTTGCAAAATCTTTCCTCTCACCTGATGAGTAGTTTTAATTTACTTCCTTTTCCTTTATCCATCTCTTAAATTTTCACTGATAAAAAGCAATTGCAAACCTTTCCCACACTTTTTTCTTCCCCTATGACCAAAATGGATCCAGTTTCTTTCTCCACTCCAGCCCATGTCTTGGTTACTGGATATGGTTTCCAGTAAAACTAATTCCTCAAGTTCCCAGTGACCTTCCTGCAGCTGCCCACAGCTCACTGGGGAGGAGAAAGCTCAGGCAGCTCTGCAGAGGGGAAATAGCCAGCTCAGCAACAGGAGAGAGGAGGCAGCACCAAAATACCACAAACAGCTGCTCAGAACAAACTATTAGAAGCTATTAGAGGCTTGCAGCTGCTCCTCTGATTAAGAGACAAGGACAGAAAGAAAAGCATGGCAAGAGGGGGGTTAAAATCTGAAAAAGCCTGTCCTGCATGACCAGGGCTGAGGGAAGCAGCCTATGCTTGCTCTCCCTCTTACAGCACAGGCTGGGCTGTGCATTTCATTCACTGTCCAGCCTAACACACAGCTCTGGAGCAAGGCCATGCTCTTTCCAGCTCTTTCTTCTCACTGCCTGAACCAGGACTAGATGCTCATGTTATGCCAGGGGTCCTGACCATACCACACAACCCCTCATGGGCCCCCTGGCTCTACTGCAAAGGCACCAGGTCTAAACATACCTTTTTTCCTTAGTACCACTGTAGGAACAGGAGAGAAGTTCAACACGACCAGACTATAAAAGATACATACCTCTCCTTTCCTCTTGTCTTCATTTTCCTTAGTTGGAGTTGTTGCAAACTGAGCTGAACAAGCCACGCTCCTGCTTCATCTCCTCCTTCAACAGGATCAAGGACCTCAACCAGGAGGGCAAAAATGGGTGGTGAAGAACTACAGCAGACCTTTGGGATCACTCTGCTCCCTGCAGGATGCTAAGATAGAGAAAAGCACCCTGAAGTGGGAAGTGAGACAGGGTATGAGCTCAGTAGCCATAAAGAAGGGTGCCTTGCACAGAGAAGAAATGTGTAGTGGCTTCTGGAGATGACTCCCCTTATGCCTCTGAGGAACAGAGTGAGGCAGTCACCAGGTCTCATGGTACAGCCAGATGAGGGGCTGGCCCTTTGCAACACAAACCCCAAAACTGCCATCAGCAATCAGAGGGCTCTGCATTATTGATGTAGTGCAGGGGAACTGATCTCCCTAAAATGTGTGTTTCATTTTTCAACCAACTACTCCTTGTACACAATGTGCAGACACCATGGGCTGGCAGTAAGAAAGTGCATGCAACTGAAGGCTTTGTACTTTGAACCCCTTTCCACATTAGTCCATAACGCCCAGGAGCTCAGCTGAAGGTAGAGGGAAGGGGGTCACCCAGAAATCTGGAGTTGCACCCCAGCAGGATAAAGACAACTGGTACTGCAGAGCTGTACCAGCTCTCCAGCTGTTAGCTAGGGGTGTAACCAGCCAAGGATTGATGGCTTTCCTGGGGCCACAAAATCCTTCTCTGGTCTTAGGCATGTTTGCTCCTTGCAGAAGCAGCCAGCAATTGCTGGCAATTTTGGAGCAATTGCTGTTCCTAAAAGCCCTGCTGGACTAGATGGCTTGAAGCTCTGAAACTAAATGGCAGTTCCCACTTGTTCCTACGGGTATCATGTTCCTTGACAAGTGTTCAGTCGCACATTATTTCAAAGCCCCTTTGATTTGGCTACTAAGTTTTCCTGGGGTACCAAGCAGAAACCCAGGGAGCTTGGTCTGGATTTGGGAAAGGGCTGCATGCTGCAGAAACAGCTGTGGAGGGGGATACAAAGAGGGGACTGAGGGCTGAAGCCATGTGTGAGCACATGCAGTGACAGTCCCAAGCCACCATGGAGCAAGTGTGGGCAGCTGGCAGAGGATGTGCCCTTGTGAAAGGGGATTCCATCATTCCCAGTCCTCCACCTTACACGGAGGAAGGGCAGGACTCAGCAAGGTCAGAAGGTCATGGCCTCCACACTGCCTGCTCAAGGCAGTCTGAGAAAGGTGATTTAATGCTGCTTGATGTACAAGAGCACTAGGTCATTAGCTGGGTGGAACCATAGCAGAAGGGGTTTTAGAGTGATACCACTGAAAGAAAGCACCTGAATTTCCCTTCTTGACATGGGCCCCTTTGCTAGCATAAGAGCCCAATCCTGACTTCCCCAAAAGCCTATGACTGTAAATGGAAACACATGAACACAGGCCCTAAAGGCAAGTAGCATTCCTTGAATGAGCTCAGCTGTGTACCATATAAATGCACAATTAGAAGATAAAAAGACACTAAAAGATAGATTGATTGATTTGTCTAATCACATAGAAGAAGTGTAGCTGTGAGCTTGAATTTGTATTGAGATCCTCTCTGGCACCTAAGAAAGCCGTCACTATTTTTTTTCCTAGTAGCCTGCCAGGCTCATTAGGACTTCTGAATTTGTTACAGAAAGAATGAAAGAGACTTGGGGATATTGAAGTGAAACTGTCTTCGTGTGAGCCCTACTGTGCTTGTACAGAACAGGTTGGTAATGGGAATGTATGCTCCACCTCTCCACTCTGAGATACCAGAGGATTTCCATGGCAGTACAGCCATCCCCAAACTGAGCACCTCTCTGTGCTGCAGGCACAAGGGCCATATCTCATCTCTGACCTCCATGCAGAAGCAATTTCTCCAGGGAAAGATGCTGCTCCCAGCACCCAGCACCAGCAGGGCAAGAACCTGGCAGCACCAAGGTGATCACAGCTGTGGGACCCTGCCCTGTCTCCATGTCCAAGGGAACACCAGTTGAGACACACCAGGCATCTGCCTACCTCATATCATCCTCCTGCTGCAGGAACCTGTGATGGATCCTCAGGGAGGGCTGAACCTGGATCTGCCTCCCCACCCTTCTTCACAGGCTGGATCTAATGGCTCAAATGTTTTCTGCACCCTGAAGCAAGGAGTTTAATATACCTGATGACATTTTTACTGCCATTAATTCTAATGAATCCTGATATTCTTGCTGTCCACATCTATTTAGCCTTTCTCTGAATCTTGATGTATTTTTTGCCCTTGGGAGTTTCTGGGGCATGCTCATTGCATGTCACAGAGGGAAATAAATTAAAGAAAAATAGATTTTCAGAGCTTAAAATTTCCTTTCACCTGTTTCACTGTCATGATGTGATAAGAGAGACCAATTTATCATTTCCTATACTCCCAGCCTGTCTTGTGACTGATTTCCCAGGCTTTCAAAGTGGCAGATTCCCTCATAAAAGAACCATCCTCTGACTTGCCTGCAGGCAGGTGTAGGTTGAAATGCCAGTCTTCCTTTGTTTAGTATTTTTTCTTAGTGGTGCTGCTTAAAAACCCTGCCACTATGCCCTAGTCACAAGGCATGTGAGGTTTCACCTCTCAAGAAATCTGTTAAATGCATGGATGGGTTTTGCATAGAGTACCACAAAAATAAAAGAGTAAGGTGATAGTTGGTGTGGAAACCAAGTGAAAGGAGGCCAGCAGAAAAGGGGAGGGAGTGAGAGGTGCTGAGCTGAAATAGGTGACCCTAGAGCCATCCCCATCTTTGCACAGTTCCTTATTTGCATGCTCTACAGAATGTCTTTGGGTGGCAGCACAGGCCTGGCTCCTGGGTCCTGTGCAGGCAGGAAGAAGGAGGCTTGGAGGAGGAAGAGCAGAGGAAGGCTGCAGGCTGGAGGAGGTGAGTGAGCTTGGATAAAGTGTCCCCAGAGTGTCCAGCTCTCTGGAATTGAGCTGAGGTGTCCCCAGAGCCCAGTGCCCAGCTCTCTGGAATTGAGTTGAGCTGAGGTGTCCCCAGGGCCCAGTGTCCAGCTGTCCAAGGTGCAAAGCCCAGGCAGGGCCATGGCAGTGGGTGACAGCTCAGGGCTGCTTGCAGGAGGTTGGCTTCTGGGCAGTGGATGCTCTCCAGGTAAACAGGATTTTAGAGCTGCACGGAGAAAAGAGAAAGTAAGAACTCTTTTTGTCATCCTCTGTCCACCCCTTCCTGCAGAAGCCAAACACAATTTGGTTGCCTTTGGGGTCTTCCTCCTTTCATCCATGACCATTTTCAAAGTCCAAAGCTGTCCACACACAGCAGCAGCAGCACTGATTCCTGTCACCCTGACTGCCACTCTGGGGCAGAGGCTTTCTCTGCCTCTTTGAGGATGTGTCACTGTCTCAATTTAGAGACAAGTTTAGGAGAAGTCACTCTGGAATGAGTCGTCTCTCTAAAAGGTTCCAACAATCCCTTTCCACCAATAGGAAATTAATACTAATGGATGACAGTGGGGGAAAAAAAACCGCAACACTTTATTAACAATAAGAATGCCCACAAAGTAAGGGGGAAAAAAAGTAAATAAATACTAGATATTGAACTGTCAGATCTTCCCCCACACACACACTGGAACAAAACCCTAAAAAGCAGGGAAAACCTCACCCGCGATGTGACGCGCGGTACAAGATGGCGGCGGCGCCTCCCTCAGGAGAAGACCCCAAACAAACAGGAGCTTCAGGCAGCACTTCGGGCAATAAATGAAAGCCTGGTGACCCTCTGGCGTCACCCTCCTCTCCACGGCAGAGGAAGCAGCTGGGCTGGAGCCTCTTGGTTTCCTTTCTCCCCCCGGCTCGGCTTCCCGAGGTGTGGGGCCGGAGCGGAGCGGCCCCGCTCCCACACGTCCCGTTTCTCTAGTGTCGGACTAACAAGCCGCGCTGTTCACCTCAAGGATAGCTGAAGGGTTTCCGCTGCAGCTTCTCCAAGGCCACGGAAGGGAAAAACTTCTTGCCTGGGCTAACAAAACTAAGGTAGCCAAGCAAAAGCAGACTGCACCGCACCTGTCTGGGGATGAGGTTTAGGAAAAGCCCGGCAAAGTGCCGAAGGCTGCCCTCGGCCTTAAAGATACGACAGCCAGGTTGGGGCACAAAGCGGAGCATCATGGAAGAGATTATCATCATGAATCACCCCAGGATAACCACTTGCTCACTTCCAGTGGAGAATTTTTCTCTCCCAAATACATTATGTTAGATTTCACTTGAAGTACACCAGGTCTGGTGCTGTGCTGCCTTCACATGAGTGGACAACAGGTATGATTCCACATGCAGCCAGGGGATGCTGAGTTGAGGAAGAAATAAGAGACTTATAACTAAATACATAGTTTTTCTATATAAATATATATTATTATGTGTCTATAAAAAATATTTAAATAAATTTGGGCAGAAGTACAGACAGATAGGCAAATAGCTCTGCAAAATCTACCAGGAAAATATCAGTGGAGCGAAGTACTATCAAACTGCAGAGCCATAACTTTGTTCCTTATGCAGATTTCCCTATCTCAAGGCAAAGATGTGGAGAAGAAGCCAGCTTCTGGCATACAAGTGAGCACACTGCTCAGGACACTTGTTCCACCCTCCATATAATGAGTCAGTGTGTTTATACAGTTAACCTATTAAGATAATTTTACTCCTCAAGGTCTCAAAGCTTCCATAATTAGCCTCTGGCAATTTTAGGTTTGGAGCTATTAACATGAATTGGAGGTTCATTCCTGTACAATTGCCTGTCCTGGCTGTTAGCCATGTTTAGCTGGTTTGGGGGTGCCTGCGGTGGCTCTGACAGTGAGCTGCAGGCTCAAGTCCTTACACAGCTTCTCCTGCCTATCTGTAGTAACTACAGGCAATGGTGTTCTTGGGATTATAAAGCAGAATGCCCTACTGAAGAAGCAAAAAAGTTTTGGTGATTCACTGGAGAGTCCCAGGAAACACACAGGGTCTGGGAACTGTCTGAAAGCAGCACAGAATAGAGATGTGAAGGCTTTTCCCTTTGGTCTGGGTGGCTTCAGCAAGAGGCCCTAATTACCTGGGATTTCCTTGTGTTTTCCAGGGTTTGTGCTTCATTGTCCAAGCTTGGCTTTGTAGTGCCAGGCTTTCATGCAGGTAGCAGCAGATCTGCATGAACTCAATGCACAGCTGCCAGGGTCTGGCCCTGAGAGCCCAGTGCAAGTACAGCAGAAGCCCCCAGCATCACCAGGGTTTCTCTCCACAGACTTCATGCATTGCAATGAAAACAAGCTCTCCTCTACAAATGGCTGGGAGGGAGGGGCTGGGGAAGGGGGATTTCTCACCTTGAGCTCCTGTAGTTACCTGAGGGGCAAAAGTGTCACACACTTTCCTTTTCTGTTAAAAACAGGCCTGAAGGGACCTTCTCTATTTAATGTTTATGTAACCCTGGCAAAACACCATGTAAGTGGACTTAAAGCAATATGTCCAGTTCAAGCACACCTGAACACCAAAGTTCTTAGATCCCTTTTGTTCTACATTCATGTTAGATTTCCTCAGACCATGGCAAATCTGAGATTCATCTCTGGAGACAAATTTTGGGATCAAAGCAGTTCAGCAAGTTCCCTAAGCCACAGTGTCCTGTGCTATGCTGCCATCCAGGGAACTCTGAAGGTAGCCAGGATGTGTCACTGAACACTTTGAGAGCTCTGGCATCCAAGACTTGGTCCCAGCCAGGAGAGTCTTCAGACAAGGCTTGGCTGGTAGAAACAAAATTATGGATTTGCTGCATTGAACAGCACCTTCCTTCAGCTGCTGGCCAGGAAAAATCATTTCAGAGGTGCTGGCAGCCAGCCCTGGCACATGGATGTAGGATTGAGCAGCCTTTGATCGGCTCAGCTTGTTAATCTGCCCACACGTGCCACATGTCTCCTCCCCAGGATCTCCCAGCTGCTTTGGTGCCTGGCAAACCTCCCATATCCACCCTTCCCTCCCTCCTCCTCCCTAAGCACCTGCTTTCCATGGCAAGGGAGGGAGTGGAGCCCTGGCTCTCCCCATCCCTGCCAGCCCAGCCATTGTGCAGTGCAAGTTCTGCTCTCCAGACGTGTCTACTTGGCTGAAAGGGAGAGACAAAAGGGACCTCCCAGAATCTTGAGTAGTGCATCAAGCCCAGGCATCTCCCCACCATCCCCATGCTCTATGTACTGCTGGGCCTTTGGCAGCTCTTCCACCGTGACCCTAAAATCATTCCTGACTGTGCTTCTCATGCCCCACATGGGCCCTTTGGGTAAACAAAAGCCACCCAAAATCTCTCCCAAATGTGAGTCCTCTCTCCCCTGCCTGCAGCAGCCAGGCTGGCAGCTCCCTGCCTTGTGCCCTGCTGGGGTCCTCTCCTCCTGGCCTGTGCAGCTGTCTTGGGGATAGTGGCAGCTGCTGGAGTGGGAGTGGGGATCTTTCAAAATCCCAGTTTCTGATGGGCTGTCATGGAAAGGAGTTGAAAATGCTGAGACTTTCCCTGCTTGCCTGCCTGTGTACCCTCAGCTATACTCCCTGGCAGGGGTGGGCATCTTCAGGAGCATGTAAAACCTCCTGAGGACCAAACCAGGTCTGGATGCTGTTTCTCCCTTGCTGTTGTCTTGAAAAATCAAATCCAGGATGATTCTAACCCTCCTGGATGAGCATCATGACAGTGATGGTATAGTGGTGTTTGCTGGTGAGGTGAAACAGCCCGCTTGCCTGTTCCCAGCCTTCCCCCACCATCCCTGCCTTCTAGTGGCTGCTGCTGGGAAAACCAGCAATGCATCGTCTCTGGAAATAACAAGCATGTGATTGTTCCTAATCCAACCTAGCCAAAGCAGTCCTGATAAGAACAATCTCTCATCAGGAGTGTTCCTGATGACCTTGGACAGAAGCTGCTGTCCATGCCAACCGTTCCCAGCTGCACCAATATTCCTTCAGAAATATTTCCTATGAATACACCACTCTACTCCTCCAGAAATGCCAAACTTTGCCTTTAACACACAGGGCCTGATGCTGGGTCACATCTCCCACTCAAACTGGAGTCCCAGACAAGAGTAAGCCATCACATGCAGTGAGAGGTCAAAAACAGGGAGTCAGGAAACACCCCTAGCTGTGCCTGCCCCCGTGCAGCTGTGTCCCCTCATTCACCACTCACACACTGTTCATGAGGATATGACCCCTCTGGGAGCTTCTCTGTGTGTTTTAAGATTCTTTCTGTGCTTGCCAGGACAGAAGTAGTGTGTGCTTGGGACAGCTCTGTGTCTGCTCCCTCATGTGATGTCACACCACTGCCATATGGTCCTCACCCAGTCCCATCAGACCCATCAGGTGCTGGCAGCCCACGGCCTCACCCAGACAAGCAAAGCAGGGCGTTGTACCAGCCAGCAGGCAGAATTTGTGCTTCCTTCTCCCTGTCTTTACCTCACAGAAACAAAATGCAAATAAGTGTTTAAAAAAACAAACTGCAGGGAACTGGCAGGGGGCCAGGTGTCAGGTCTGTGTCACTGTGTCAGCTCTTGCAGGGCCTACGGCAGCATCACCAAGACAACAACCTTTCAAAGGAGGAGCAGTCGGTTCCCCTGGAGAACAGAGCAGCAGCCTGACCCAGCAGCCTCCAAGGTCTGCTTTGCTCTAGATAAGCATCTGCTTCCCCACACAGCACTTACCTCCTTTTCCAGGGCTCTCATCACTGAAGCTAGGAGGCTTCATGACTGATTTACCTTTTCCTACAAATTAGCTGGGAGGTGAGTATTACTTCATGCTAGAGATAAGGGCACATTGATTGAACTCACCTAGAAAGCTTGTTAAAAAGAAGGAAGATAATTTAAACCTGTAGAGCCCTGGTATTGCTCATTAGCTGTGGGCAGAGGCTTTACGCCATGTGGGAGTGCAGCTGATCTCCCTACAAACAATTTCTCACCAAAGATCCTGCTAGGAAACCATTTTATCCAACCACCCTGTGGCTGGAGCAGAAAGGAGAAGATGAAAGGTGCTACCTGGTAGTAGCATAATGTTTCCAATCTTGGGTTAAAGTAAGGGTTTTTTTAAAAAACTCAGGAGGTTGGGAAAGTGGCGGGAAGATAAAAGGTTGGAGAAACAGAAGTCTGAGTTCCTTATGCCTCTGGGATTTGGCACAGGGATCAAAGGCAGTGTGTTTGGCCCACGTTGTCTGTAGCCCTGTCTCCCTGCACACCTGCCCGTGTCAAAACTGTGGAGAGCCAAGGCTCAGCTTTTCCTTGCTGAGAACCCACGAGTGCCCCACTGTGAGCATCCCCAGTGAGCTGAGCCTGGCTTTCTGCCCCAGCAGATGCAAAGATCTCACACTCACTCCCGGCTGCTTCCTCTCTCTGCTGATGCAGGGAAAGTCCAGCACCCACCCCTCCAGACACCCCTGCTGGCACTGCCTGGCTGCAGCAAGCACGGTGGAGCTGGGACAACAAGTGCAACACATCCTCTGCCCAAAGGGAAGGAATTCCTGGATGGAATGCACACACCATTTAGCTTCTGGCTCAAGCAATATCTTGCTGTGGTCCCGATGGGGACAACAACGTGGCAGGAAAAAACTAGACTGGAAAAAAGACATGTGTGGGGGCTGAGGTGGGGAGAGGAAGAAGCAATGTAAGCAAAAGGAGGAAATGCTATGGTGAGCCAGCTGAGACTGCAGAGAGAAGTCTTCTTCATGTGCCAGGGATCTGGCCAAGCACTGTTACTTTTTGAAGAGAGATAAAAACACTGTTTCACTCAGACCATGGCCCAAAGAGCTTTGGGAGTAAACCTCCTGTTACCCTCTCCTGGAGCCAGCTCTGCTCCTACAGGGAAGGTTTGCCATCCAAAGACAGCTGGGCAAGGGTGAGAGAAAAAAATTAAATCTGTTGAGTGTTTTTTGGTGCCCCAGAAGTTAAAGACCGCATCTAACATCATAAGGGCGCCTAATTTCTCATGAAATTTGAGTACATCCTAGAAAACTCAAGCCTCACAAGAGTAGCATGTTTGGGCATCTGACTGTATGTTGAATTTTCCTTACTCTCACTCAAAAAAAAACCTGCAGATTTTTCTTGCATCCTTATTTTCAAGGGCAGTAATTAAACAGTTGTTGTTTTTTTTTTTTTTTTTTTTTTTTTTAATTTTAGTAAAGCAAGACTGACAGTTGGAAATGCTCGCTTTTCAATGAGCACTGAAAACTATAAATAAGAGGAGTCCTGGAATGAATTCAGGTGGTAGAGACTGCAGCACTTCCTGTGTGCACACAGGGTTTAGAAACAGAAATTTTTAGAAATAACTACAGTGCTGGTGCCCCAGACTGTTTCCTGATTCATGCAATGGTTTGTTTACTTAAGATTAGGCCCTATCATCCCAGTCTCCAGGTTGTTTTATAGGGAAATGGTACCTTTCTGCCTTTTTTAAAAGGCTTTCTGCATGGGGAATCAGAAGTGTTCAGGGATGACATTTTGGAGATGTCCCTCTCCCCAGCCTCATCTCTTCCATAGATCTATGTTGTACTGAGCTGTTTTCCTAAGTGATACATTGTGGGAATTTGGGAAAATACTCTCAGCATGCAATCTGAAAACTTGTTATTCTCACTCACTGGAAGTGAAACAATTCCTTCCCTAAGAGAAGTAGAGACTTGTGTTTTTGGGTCAAAACCACACTAAACGTGTGCCTTCTGGGGAATGTCCTTGACACGTGTTTCTAAATGTGTGTTAATGAACAAACCAGTGCCTCCAAGCAGAGTCACGGCTCCCAGAAGAACATCTTAATCATTAACCATAAACCGCACAATTTACAGAGCAGGGGTTTAGCTGGAGATCTCGTTAAGGGCCATCAGGAAACATCCCAGCTGCAGTGCCTGGGAGGGCACTGAGCAGGGCCCATGGTGCATTATTGCTTACATCGACTGAAGATGTTCCCTCCAGTTACTGATCTGCAGCAAGCACAGGACTGAACTCTGATATACATCCCAGGAGGACTTTAGTTTGGTCTCTTTACAGCTTAAAAAGAGGTCTCTCCCCTGGATTCCTCTTATCATCCGTTTTAATCAAAGGCATCCAGATATTGCTGAGCTCTTCTCGAGTTCAGTGGTTTTCAGATCTGCCCTCTAGCATGCAGGGGGGAGAGTTTAGGTCAATTCCAAAAGGAGCAACTAGGCTCACAAAAACTCACAAAGTTTTTAATCAAGGCATCCCTTAGCTAATTTGTTGGTGGGGGCTTTTGTTTTAGTGTTTGTTTTTGTAATGTAGTCATACATTCCGATAGCCTTGCGTGAGTGCAGGGAAGCTGCTCTGTGTGAAACAAGTGAAACCCAAGGTGTGACCTTGGAAGGCAGAGTTTGCTTTGACTTTCTTAAGGCTGAGGACAGGGGAGCCAGTGAGAGCTGGAGGCGCAGAAGTCTGCTGGTGGTTTCCCTTGCAAGGAAGCTGCCCCAGGGGCTAATGGCCTCCCTTTGTCAGCCCAGCATCTTTGTCAGCTGCCCCACAAACGCTCTGACTCCAGTCAGTCACACTCGCTCCACAAACACAGTATTTGCTTTCAAACACTGAAGCCAAATCAGTTGCTGTAAAAAACATCCAGGTACTGAATGGCCTGGAAAGAGAGAGTCGGGTTTTTTTAATGTCTGTGTGTACACAGGACATGTCAAGCCAGCTCTGTAAACAAAGTGGTCCCATCAACTGAAAGTTCCCAGGGTTTCCAGCAGCTGGAGGGGAAAACTGGCACGGTAAAAGAAAAAGCAAAGTTTGCAGCCATCACCAGGCACATGAGAGCTGAAGGAAAAACAGATTTGGGTTACTGGGCCAAAAATGTTCTCTTTTATCATATGTTGACAGAGTTTGTGCTTTTCCCTATACTTTAATGCAGCATCCAAATAACTTTGTCCTAGAAAGAGGAGACAGGGCTGAATGGCTTTTCAGTAACTCATCAGTGCTTGCACTGTTCACAGAAATCTTGATGTAATTAAAATATGGATGCATTGATGGCAAGGGCAATGACCAGTCTTCTGCTCTTTATTGATGGCAGGTGACAGTTAAGCCGAGAAATCTGTAATTTAGCTAGGATTTGAGGAGCAAGCACTGTTAAAATAACCTTTCCCTTTCTGAGTGACATCCTCATCTTCTGTATTATCATTTTAGAAATCCTACACAAAGGGCAGTTGGCCTTTACATCAACTGCCTGGTCCTGTTTCTTCAGGAAGGATGCAGGGAAGACCAGTGAATTCACCGCCAGTGACCTGAAAGCCACTGGGAACTGTAGGAGAGGCTTATGACTAAAGCTTCCCCTAGGGAAGGATCAGAGTCAGAAGAGGCAAAGTTATGTTGCAATTTCTGGGAAAAAAAATGCATAAATAAGCTGTTGACACACTGAACTGCAGTTACAAGAAGAGGATTAACCAAGTAGGAAGATCCACTGAGCTCCACTAGACCCTGAGTCCTGCTCCCTCAGGTCAGGTTGTCAGGTTCTGGTGAACATCCTTAGAGCTTTTAAAGTAGCTTCTTTAAGAATTATCACCTACTGCTGCTTCATCTGGCAGCATACCAAGATCCACAGGATCATCTCCTGTTTGACCCAGTGGGGATGAGCTTTTGAAGCCAAATTTCCTGCATCTCCTGCCCAGTGTCTTTGCAATTTTACACGTTTCTCGAGCCAAACACATTGTCCTGTTACACTTCTCAGAGGTCAGCAAGCTTGTACTCTCACAGAGTGTCCAGTTATGCCAGAGCCCACACAGTGATGCAATACCAGCAGCTTTCCAAAACAAAGCTTGTTCAGTAGATGCACAATGCCAGCCTTACACTATCACTGAAGCAACCTGTGACACACAAGTACTGGAGGTAAGGTTAGTCTTGGAGCAAAATATTCTATGAGAACAGGACCTTAGAGATTTGGTCAGATCCCTGCCAAGATTTCTAGTCCACTGCAGTGATGACTTAGACTTGACATGAGGAGTCCAAGACTTGACAGGAAAAGAACATAAGGTCCTCAAGGTACTGTGAACCTGCTTGTTATGCCAAAGGCAGGAGTGCTAAATTGTGTCTGATGCAAACCCATACTGGAAGAGTCCAACTGAAAAAGCTGTATCCAGAGACTTGATTTACAGCTGAATTCTGAAAGCCTGCGTCTCTCCCACAGGTGAAGATAAAAGTGAAACATTACCAGGAAGTCGACATCTGAGACAGAAATGCTTTGCAGTACATAAATATTTCAGTGGCAGTCTGCAGTTTTGTTAGTGCTCTGGAATGCTGCATTCTTACGTCAAGCAGTAAGTGGAAGCAAGAGGCCTAGTTTGGGTGTCTGAAGACAGTGAGGATGCTGGCATCCCCTGCCTCAGGTCATTCCTGCCTGGAGGACCTTTGCTGGATGGACATCCCCACTCCAGCATTCCAGGTTCATTTGAAGCCACTCTCCTCTGTTGGCAGCTCTTGGCACAGTGTCAAGCTCACAGCCTGGGAGGCTGCAAGCCATGAAGCAGCCAGGCAAAAGCAGAAGCAGCATCTCCAGACTGGGAAGCCCTTTCCCTGGAAGATGCACACTTCCGTGCTGGCACCTTGCTCTGGTGCAGAGCATCAACTCACAGTGCCCTGGAGGGGCCTTGGCAGAGCAAGGCCCTGAGGATGCCCAGTGAAAACTAGTGACTTGTGCAACAAGGGCATTTCAAAATTGCTATTTACAGCCTCTTCAGTTTTGTCTTTCTTTTCCATTCCTTCCTGTTTTTTTTGTCTTTACTTTCTTGGGAAGTGAGAATGCAAATTGTGACACAAAGTATGGTTTCACATACAACACAGCTGGAGCATTCAGCCATGGAAACCTCTGCTTAAGTATGACTTTCTAGTTCTTACTTTATCTTCTTTTTATTAAATGGAACAGTAGAAGGAATCATAACCATGAGATCCACTTGCTCCTCAGGAAGCATCACTGCCTGTCAGTTACTCAATACTTTTGTAGGTGTACAAATACTTTTAATATAAATATTTTATGAAAGCTTGCATTTTTCTAATTAAATTGAGCAAAAATATAGAAAAAAAATCAAAACTAGCTGGCAGATATCAGAAAGGAAAATTAAGACATCAGGAAAAACTTCCATTTTACTTTAGGTTGCTTGTACTTTCAGACTGGAGTGAAATGACCTCAGAAAATTTCAAAAACCTGAAGTTTGTCTTGAGCCTTCATCCAAAACAGAATTCAATGTAAATGAATTATGATCAAAAAATGAAAAAATGAAATGAAAAAATGATTAATCTTATTTCTAAAGACAAACCAGTATTTTTCCAAACTACTCTAATGAGGGATTTGTGAAATAACCATTTGTCTTTGCAGCTGTAGCCTTCTAATTAGACTTTCACTCTAAGGTGAATTTTTAAACCCTTCAGACTTGAGACGTTACGCACAATCCTCTATAATCTCTTCCTGAGGAAATTGTATTATTTTGTGTTCTTTGTGTTGGGTAATTACAGCAGGCTTCTTGCCTCCTTTCCATTCCTTGTTCTCTTTATGTACATTTGCAGTGGATTCCCAGGGCCACAGTCTCTGCTGCTTTCCAGTGTATTATTCAGTGAGATGCAGCAGGAAACGACGGACACAGGCTTGGAGGGATTATTCAACATGGAAGATTTTAGTTTTTGACACAGAAACTGCAATGCCCTTTGCCTTCAATACACTTATCTAGACAAACACAGCATACCAGCTGCCTCAGAGGCTGTAGGAGGAAGTGCAACGGCAGGGAGAAAAAAGCACATGCAGAGAGGAAACTCTGAGAGTTTCCAGATGGCAAACACCAGAGCAGAGGTCAGCAAGTGTTTGAGATGATTGCAGGCAGGGCTTTCCCTCTGCCCAACCAAAGGCTGAGTGTCCTGCTGGGGAGGAGATCTCTGTCTCGAGGCAGGACACAGGCAGCTGGTAATGCTTCAACTCTGTTCAAGGCTGTGCCTTTTGGTTCTGCTTTATTTTTCACTTGGTGGGAGCTGGGAGCTTCTCAGGGATGCCCTCATAGAATGTCAGAGCTCTTTAGACAGCAGTTGTCAGCCCTGGCTTTAAAGGACCTTCAAAGTTGTGGGCTTTGAAAATCAGGAAGGATGGCTGATTCTGTAAGGCTTTCTGAGAAGATATTTAGTCCAGCATGCTGGGCTGGAATTCAAGCACTGTGTGCTGTTCCTGGCTCAGCCAGAGTGTGCCTGTGACCTGTAACAAACCCCTCACCTCTGTTTGCTCTCCTGCATTTTCTAGCACCATTCCTCAGACAAGCACTCCAGTGCCTATGCCACATCTCAAGTGGCTTCTGGTCAGGATGTTTTCTCCAAAAGCAGGACTCCATTTATTCATGCAAGGCAGACTGGACTGCATTCAGACTTGATTAGCTAATCCCTATTTAATGAGACTGGTAAGAAGTCGTGTATATATATACAAATACACACACATGGCCTTGTTTGTGCATTATAATAGAATAGTGCTTAATGCTGAGGTAATAGGAGCTCTGCATACTTTGAAAATGAAAGCCACAAAAAGTGAATCTTGCATTAGGAAAAAACAAATAGCCTGTATTTTAGTGATCAGCTTTGTTGCCTGGGTACCAAGTACAGAAGCTCTTTTTTGCTTCTTGCCAGAAGCCTGTAAGAGTATGCTGTATTTTATTTCAGTCCAGAGCCATTATGGCCATTTATCCATCTCCACAGAAGTGCTCCATTTGCTGCTTCACATAGATCCAGGCTGGCATTAGGGACAATGCTCCCTGCCTGGTGAGAGAACTTGCCCAAGGCTGCCTCAAGGATCTTTCAAGGGAGAATTTGAATTCTCAAAAGCCTTATTGTCTTCTTGGTAAGGCCCAGAAAACAGTGATCCTTCACCTACCTGTTTTTCTGTAAGCCAAGGAAAGAATGCAAGGCTGTGCTGCCCAGCAGCTGCTGGCTGTATCAACTGGGGTGGAGAAACAGCAGCAGAGATTGCTGGACTTGGGATTTTACCAGCCTGGAAAAGCTGTGATAACTTGCTGATGTAGTCTGCAGACAAGACAAGACACCAGCAGATTCAGTGTGATTTAACACAGCATCACTCATCAGCTGAACCTCAGGAACTCACAGCACTGCAGTTGGAAAGCAGAATACATAAAACTGAGGTGCTGGCACTGGGGCTAAGGGCAGTCATCTTTCTTTATTCTGGGAATGAATTTTTCTCATTTTGTATTGCAAATCAGAGGATTAATTCTTCAGTACCAAGTCCCAGAGACTCTTGCAGAATTAAGCTAGGGTCCTGCCTTCCCATCAACATATTTAATAAAATTGCAGGACATATTAGATCCCTGAACAGCACAGCCATAATCACTGAGGAGAAATAATTACATCCACCTGGAGGAATGACACCCAGCTGATTCCATTTAAACTGCAGTGCAACCTCAGCCAAGTCAATATGCAGGAAAAAGCAGAAATTCTCATTGATAGTAACAATTTTCAAGAGTGAAATAGCAAATTTCCAGTGAAAGGGAGTTGATTTGCAGAGTTAACACTTCCAAGTTTTTCAGAACACCTATCACTCCTTCAAGCTGACAGGAAGAAGAGCACCAAACAACCCTGGTGAAATTTTCCCAGAAATATGTTCAGTGCTGGGAACAGGGGTTTTCCAAAATAACTTCTGGCCCTTAAATGAAGAAGCCTAGCAGTGAAAACACAGCAGTTCTCAAACAGTAAGACATGAAAATACTGGTAAATCTCAGCTTCTTCCACTCTGGCAAGTACCCTTTGCATTTGGTGGAAAGGCCTATAGATGCTATTTAGTAGTATCACTACTATCAAGGATGTTTATTTTACTAATCAACTGTATCCAATTCAGCCCAGAAATACCTACTTTTCCAGTTAAAGAGAAGGCCCTAAAACTGTGCAGGGAAAATCCTTAATGAGCTGTAGGTGAGGCACTTTGAACATTTGTATCTTTTGTCTTACAGTAAGTAGTTATAGGAGTGATGGGGGTACATGCTAAACTGGGCCAATTACCCACTGAATCACTGCCTTTGCAAAGATCCAACAGAGAGAGATTAAGGCCAGAAATGGCATCTATTTTATCCTGCAGCTGTAACAGACTCAAGAATATCAACAGTGTTTTTAAGTGCTTTATATTTATTATAAAGTATTAATAACAATGTATGGAAAATGATTCTCTGTACAAGAGAATGACAGCTTTTACAAGTTCTGCTATACAGTACATGAAATGCTGCACATTTTTTCAGCCGCTTCAAACAGTATCTGCTATACAAGTCAAAAAGGGTAAACTTAGAAGTTTGTTTATAATACAGTGTGTTAGAAAGCACAAACAAGTAACATTCAAAATAAACAAGCTCCCAAAAATCAAAAGAAATCTTTAGATGGCATGTACACAGATTATACTCAAGTTTCAATATACATGTCATTGTTCCCCACAAGATGCTCCACTTTACTGGATTCCTGGAACATGATGAGAATTGAAGGTGCAAGAAAAGCACCTCTCAAGCCACATAAGAACTGGATGGGCAGAACAGAAATTTCCTGAAGTGTTCTCCACAGTCTTTGGCTCTACTATTACAGCCATATACTGTGGCAACACAAGAAGAGAGACGGGCCTCAGTTACCAGTACTGTCAATGCCAATCCAGTTATCTGGGGAGCTGCTAGAGCAATTCAAGGCACTCTTCCTAGTGCTGCCAGCCTGCAGAACCCCCTGTGCAGGACACAGCATTTTAAGAGAACCAGGCTGGGTTCTTGAACAACATGGAACAAACAGTTCAAAACAAATTCCTTCAGAATGTCCAGTTCAAAGCTCATTCGTACGTCACTTCCCAGGCACACCAGCCTAAGAGGAACATTCATGTGTGTGTCACTAACACTTTAAAGCACACTGCTTCAATGTGTTTAGTTGCTTCTCGTCAAAACGGTATAAGGTATCAGCAGCTTTGAAGATAGTGTTCTTGGGGCATGGTGAACCTAAACTCACAGTAAGATTTTAAGCCTACTTCACAGTTTAGCAGTTGTCTCCTTTGCTTTTCCTTCTCCTTAAGAGGCAGTGTCTACAAAGACTCAGCTTTTACAGCTGTTCCACTTACAACACAAACCAGAAGGCCAACACCCCTCAAAAATGTACCCACAGCAAGTTTGCTCTGATGCACATGGTATGACACTTAATTGTAAGCTTCTCCCATAATACAAAATAGCTCCTAGATTGAAAATATTTAAAGATATTGCATGGTTGTATTTTACTTTTGCCTCCCAATCTCATTCCAGCTATTTACGGAACTGTAAACAAGTAATTTTTATAGTCCTCAGTACTATACACCTGTATTCCCAGGAACTGGAATTCAGTGACACCTTCATTAGAGATACAGTAGCCTAAGCACAGTGAAAGTTCTGTCCAGCTGCCCTCTTCATACAGTAACCAACAGGCCACTCCTTCCACATTCACACCTTCAGCTTTCTCTTCTGATCAAAGTAGGCATCAAATCTGGATAACGCATATTCCTGGAGAAATAAGGGACATTCAGTATTCAATACAATAAACAGCTGTTTTCTTTTTTGGGATGGGGAAACATGAAGGTATTAACTGTGTTACTTTCCTAATCCATCATCTCAATGCACTAATTAGCTCTATTCAGAAGGATAATCTCTCCAGAGGTGTTCTGGCTTCTTAAAATTTCCTCCAGTTTTGTTTCAACTCTAACATAATTAGCTGCTGCCAAAATATCAGAAAAAAACAGGAACTAAAAAGGCCAGGACTTCAGTGAAAACGCTAGCTCCTGCAAGACTTAAAATATTCTGTGTACCTGCCAGTCCTATCACTTTACAGTACACTGGGCAGAGACCAAGAGCCAGACTGATCAGTTTCTCAAGTACAAGCTGCTACATGGCACAGATATTGCTGCACACTGAACATCATCATGGGACAAAGTGCACTTTGAGTATTCAGTTCAAAATTCTTACTGCATGTTGGCCTCTCTCTTGCCTGGGATGTCTTACTGCAGAATAATGCTGCAATATAGCTGACACAAGGCTATTCATTCTCTACATAAACCTGGGAACAATTACTGAAGTTTTTATGATCTTAGATGTTCTTTACATCCTTAAGGAAAGAACACAAACTTAGTAACAAATAGATTTTTAAAAGCCTTACTCCATCTAGAAGATACTAGTTGCTGTGAGAGGCCATTCCATTGCCTTTTCAATAATTTACCATAGGTTATTTAGATTATTCATTTTCAGTTGTGTTAAACTACAATTTAAAAACTTACCAGGTACCCAAACTCAATGGATGAGATCTTTGCTTGTATAATAGACCACAGACCCCAGAAGAAGTGTGATGCAAGGGCAAACCTGAAATTACAGAGTTATTGAAATTAATACCCAGCTAAGTCACAACACCTTATTTCAACATCCTCTTAGAAAAGTATTCTCTTGTTTGGGGATGTCCAAACCTTTTCCGCAAATACGATGCTATAAAAATAATTCCCCATGGAGTAGTCTATTTACTCCACTATTAGTGTGTATCACAATGTTACAGTGTTCTTTATGTTCTTTACCGCATGTAAGTAGCTTTCAATCTCTCTTGGCTCAAGTTTCTCCACCCAGTGAGATATATACAAGTATAGGTCTGAAGATGCAGTTGTACAAGGCAAATTACCTGTTGACTTCTACCAACATTTCTTCTTCTAGTTTGGACTTCTCTTCATTGCTCAGATTTTCGAAGCCATCATGGAATGCAGACAGGTAACTGGAGAGGAAATGAAGCTGGAAGGCAAGTAAACAACCGAGTTACAACTTTTCATCTCAATATATTTGTTTCTTTAGAGCTAGGCAGACCTCCTAATAAATTGGCATTTATTTTTTTTCCAAATACCAACAGTGTTGGAGTTAGCTTTAAGATTAATGGTGTTTCTAACAATCGCTTGAAAGTCTGGTTTAAGAAAAGTTATGTTATTAGGACAGGCAGCATATTGCTGCTGCCAACTAATTTCATAGTTGCAGTCTACAACTACTGGACTTTTTGTGGTGGGTGGCTACACAGCACATAGTAAATACTTTATCCTGAACAGCTAAGTTATTATGATTTTTAAAGCAAACGTAGTCAGGATTAGAGAAAGTATTACGCTTATGGAAGTAATGGAGGAAATATCTTGGGACATAGGAAGTCCAAAAGAACTGAAAAAGAGTTAAGATGTGAAGACTGGACACTGGAATTTAACTGTCTTTTTTGTCTACCTGTTGTTTCTTCGAAGGATATTTAAGAACACTGGCTTTGAAGAATGGGTACTTTTCATACGAGTAATCATACATCCATTCACAGAAGTGATTTCCAATATCAAATCCTCTGAAAAAGAAAAAAGACAAAGTACCTCAATATTTGCAAACTAGCAATCTGGGGTTTTTTTAAGCAAATCCAAAAGCACTGGGCTACCCAGAATTTACTGCAGTTTTGCTGGAGGTAGGGAATTGATAACAAGAAAACTTTTTGCAAGTTATTGTAAAACAGTCAGTAAAGACAGTCAGTTAAGAATGAAAGCTACCAGCTACATGAGAATACTAGACTTTGCTACTGAACTTTATACCAATGGAGACATTAAAAATACTTGAGTATGCACTACATGTCAGTGTGAAGTCAGACATCTCTAATATTGGCATTATTGCAGGCAAAGAGATCATATTCAAAGTTTTCAACATATTCCACTGATACATTATTGGAATTCACTGTTTTATTAGGTTTCAACTACAGTGATGTTTAACCCCAGTGACTGTACACACTTATCCTTAAAAACACTTAACTAGATGGCTGAGGGAAGAAAAACAAGCAAGTTGCATAACCATGTAGTGAAAAACTTGTATTCTCATCTGCATAGACGAAAAAGCCATTAGAAAGGACAGAAGGAAAAAACACAAAAGCAAAGCTGCCCTACATACACACGCACACAAAAATCTACCCTTCTCCTCAGCTTTCCACTAGAAAGAAATTTTGACATGCAAGCAAGAAGCCATTTGTGCATAAACAAGTCTTCTAGCCTGAACAACCAAGGAGGCCGAACAACTTTGCCTCTGCTGTATGCGTAAACTCAACAGCATCAGAACCAGAGCTGTTTTGATTAGTTATATTTGCTAACCACCACTTTCAGAACAGAACAATTCATTAGAATAGCCAAACAATCAGGAGTGCAGCATTTGGCCTCCCTGAGCCATGCAGAAAGGAACACACTCCCATGCTGAAGAGAAAAAGTGTTTACCGGTAATTATAGCTGCTGTATTCAAAGTCAATGAGCATCAACTTTTGGTTTTCTGAATTCTCTCTTCCTTCCAGAAGTAAGATATTACCTGAAAATTGACACAATAGTGCATATTTAATAATGCAGGGAAATCAGAGAAAAGCAATACTGTGTAACTCAAGGAACATTGTTCAGCTAATCCCAGTTATCTCTTATATCTGCACGGAAGAATTATAGGTGTGCTGGTTTTGGCAGGGGTAGTTAACCTTCTTCATAGTAGCTGGCACAGGGCTATGTTTGGATTTGTGGTGTTGATAACACAGGGATGTTTCTGTTACTGCTGAGCAGTGCTCCCATAGAGTCAAGGTCTTTTCTGCTTCAAACCCCAGCCCAAAAAAGGACAGGGGGGTACAGGCAGAGTTGTGAGGAGATACACCTGAACAGCTGACCAGAGGAATATTCCATACTATATGCTCACTGTACAGAATGGGAAGAAGGAGGGAGAGGGGATGTTTGGAGTGGTGGTGTTTGTCACGCCAAGTCACTGTTGTGTGCAATGGGGCCTTGCTCTCCTGGGATGGCCAAATACCTGCCTGCCCAAAAGTAGCAGAGAATTAATTTCTTTGCTTATTTTGCTTTCCCTAATTAACTACCTTTATCTCAGGCCATGAATTTTCGCTTTTACCTGTCCAGTTCTCTTCCCAATTTCACTGGGAAGACTGAGTGGCTCTGTGGGGCTGAGTTGCCAGCTGGGTTTAGTTAAATCATGACAACAGGAAAAGCCAAGTTGCACTGGCTGTTCACCAGCTCCCCAGAAGCTGAGATATATAGCTTTACCTTGTAAAGCTGAAAGCAAGGAAGTTTTTTTTGTTCAGGAAGAGGCAGATTTGTTCTCCCAAAGATCCTCTTTCCCCACTTTAGCTTGCAGCTGACTCAGGTGGCCCTGTCAGCCGTAGCAGTCCTTGCTGCATTGTTTCTTTCCACAGCTTGAGATTCATAAATTTCACAGCATGTCTCATATCTGCATAGCACTATCACCGATCTTGCAACACTTGGGACAGAAACTGCTTTTCAGTAGCCTGAAAGTCAGTCTGATCACTGCTGTTCTAATATGTGGCACAACCACTACCTATACAGAAGGTTTAGGTGATTGCTTATGTGTCTTTCAATTCACATAGTCACTATAATTCATCTAAAAGACATCAAGTCTCTCTCTGTCAAGTTCTGTAGTAGTGTGACCCCCTTTCTGCAGGTACATCTGTTCTCCAACAGAAAAAAACAGTATTTCACACATCCCCCAAACCCCTTGGAGCTTTACAGTTCCCAGCTTGCCTCAGCCCTGTTATGCTCTGACTCCTCCAGCAATGCACCATGCCACATCAGCAAGGAGACCTCAAACTCCACAACTATGGACAACTCACTTTAGTGGCCTTTTCCCCTTGTGCTGCCTATCCTTATGTGTCTCTCCTCCAGGGCAGTTCCTCAGCCTTACAAAGCCGGGACCACTGACAACAACAGTCCTGCACACAGTCCCACTAGAGCATCCTTCCAGCTCAGCCCAGCTTACCCACTGTTCAGGTGACAGGGCACACAAACCCAGCATACCCAACACATCTTCAGCCTTGCTTCCTCCTCATCTTTTTCAGAAACTGGCTCAGGAAAATTGTTATTCCTTCCATGACTCCCAGAAAACACTAAACTGTGGATAAGGTTTTCCTAATGTTTCTTACCAGTACAAGTTAAACTGCCACGTCAAACTACCCTACTCTCCATTTTTACCACTCACTTCTTCAGCATCTTTCCTTTAAAATGACTCAGGTATACCCAACTCCGATCATGTGTATTGCAGCAAAGCAAGGTATGGTTAAACAGAAAACACATAAGAGTCCCATCATCAACTGACCTGTACTAACAGAGCATGAGTACACTCTTGGCTTAACCCAGTCATGACACCAGGGTTCTCTGAAAAATCCTGAAGGGTTGCAGAAGCCCATACTTTGCTTTGGTACTGTAGCCCACCAGAGTGCACAGGCTGCTTCTTCAGGGCAGTACCTCTATAACATGGCTACCTCTCACAGAGCAAACAAGTAACCAGAAAAAGTTCAACAGTACATCACTGAGCAATACTGAAATATTAGCAGCTTACCCTCTTGACAGTCATTGTGGCAAAACACAACTGGTGAAGAAGTAGCTTCAAGCATAGCTCTAGAAAAAAGCAATAGAGCATCTTTTAAGTAACAAATCAGAGTTCAGTTCCACTTCCAGGTAATTTCGTTGTAAGATTTTGAAACACTATTCCCTCCCAGCAACAGCCTATTTTCTTAACTATGAACAAAACATCAGCACAATGAAGTTTGACTTTGTGATCAGTAAGTCAGTAAGCAAGTTCATCACAGATAAGACTCAAGTTGGTCACAGAACCAAAACATCTCTGGCTTGCCAAGTAAAGTGAATATAAAGTGTTATACTGTATAACATGTCTGAACAAGCATACAGAAATCCATCCAGAAACCGTGGAGATAAGAAGATAGTAGTAGACAAAAGCCTACCTTAGATTTTTCATTTCCTGGGGGAGATTGTAACTGAGAAGTTTGTTGAGTTTTCTGGTTTGGGATTCTCTGGTAAATTTAATTCTCAGCACTTGATTTAGATACCTGTTAAAAAATACAATAATACAGGATTTGTAATGACGAGAATATTATTTTTCCCATACTATGATACCATTTAAACAAAAATCGAGGAAGTTTGAAAGTTACTAAAGAAAAATTATTGTTCTTCAAGGTAATTGAAGTCCTTCATGTGATAGTTTCTGGGTACAGTGAAAGCCTGTGTTCTCAGGCATCCAGGAAGAATGATCTGCTTATCAAAACTACAACAGGTCTCCTTTTTCCCCCCCCCATAAAGCATTGCATAACTTACTTTTCCATTGTTCCAAAAAGCCACTTAGGTTCCTTATTAAATGGCATTTTCATGCCATGAAATCTGGCCATCTTCTCAGCTATTTCAGCAGATATGTCAGGTAAGCTTAGTTCTTCAGTGTTCAGTTTCCTGCTCTGTAATAAAATACAGTATTCTTAAAACACAGTTAATTGATGAGTTACAGAACTGTGATTAAACACTAGCATTAGGCTATATGCAGTATAGTGTGTAATACTAGCATAGTACTCAAGCAACACTTTTTTGCTCACAGATGAACTTACAAAGTTTCTGCCTTTGGAAAAGCTGTTAGCCAGCCCTACTTACAACTTAATCAATTCACTTCTAGATTCAAGACCTGGGGAGTATCACATCTCACACTAAGAATATCTTCAAAGCAGATCAAGTATAAATATTTAAGAACATCAAAAGCATCTGCTCTTGTTGCTGTTAAAGGGAAGTGTTACTCCACAGCTTCTCCATGCTATGTTTGGTATCTAACAGGCTTTTTATCTTCATTTATTAGCCTCTGCTAGAGTAGAAGTGTTTTTAGATATCTCCCCCTGGCAAGAGTCTACAATGGGGCTCTCCAACACCCACTCTAACTGTATCAAATTACAGCCAGCAATTATTGCAGGCAGCCAAGTATTCCATTCCCACATCCCTGTTTTTCTGGGCAGTCCAGAGACCTTCTTGTCATGATCAATTAAAACAGCTTCCAGCAACCCACTAACTAATTGAGACCAGGACTTACGGGAATGAATTCCTCCAGTCGCCCTTGTGGGAAGATTCCATACAGCTTTGGGCCAAGCGCTCTCTCTGCAAGAATGGCAAACATAACACTTTCCAGAACCATGGCTTCTGCCCCCTACCAAAAGAATTGAAGTATTAGTTGGTGCTTGCACAGAAATTAACTTTAGCATAATAGCTAAACTGTTACCAATGAGAAATTTTAGGGTTAGCTTTGAAAAGACTCAATATTTTACTAATCGGTTTCTTGACTAACAAGTTTTAGTCAGCACAGGAGCAATACAAGTATTTTGCTTTCAAATTTAGAGCTGGAGAGGAAAGTCTGTTACTTAACAGGTACTGTTGGTGAGCCAGGTCAAAGAAAACTGAAAAAAAAAAAAAAAAACCAAAACACCCTCTCCTCTGTAACCTGTAGGAACTCTGCAAATTCATTTCCTGGTGAGTTCATCCCACTGAAACACAGCAATAACAAATATTATCCTATATCAGCTATTTTAACACTCTCCAGAACACTGCCTCTCAAAAGGAGATTTTAGCTGCTCAAGTGAATGAAGTGAACAAACAATAAATTCTGTTTTTATTGAATAGAACAACTTCTAATTTAGAAGAATGACTTATATTTTCCTTCCATTAAGCACATTTTAAGTATTCCTTTTTTTTTTTCAAATGAGGAAGTAATTTAAGCTCCTGCTAAGGAACATGTATGTGTGAATAAACGTTCTTCCCTTTCTACCAAACGTACCTCAAGTTTCAGTAACTTATCTACTACATTGACGTAAGATTGTCTCACATCAATAGGCTTGGTTCATAACAGTGACAAGCAGACTGCTTTTTAATATAAATGCTTAAAAATTAATAGAAATATGAAATATTTAATCTCAAAAACACAATTAAAAATCACTCAAGTGTAGCTTTCTGGATGGGTAAGATTATCTGTAAGTAAGCAGAGGTCACATTATAAATCTCTGCTTCTAGAAATTATGTTCAACAAAATCCAGCTCTGCTTAAATCCAAAGATCTGCCAAGCCTCTGCCTACTTTTGAGCAGCTCATCTTCAAGTCTGACCCATAACATTTAAAAGGGTAAGAATGAACAGCACAATATTAAGAAAGCTCTCAGGTATCTCTGCCCACAGATCTTTTTGCACTATTGCAGTCAACACAGCATCAGACAGTATATAACTCTATACGAGTTCCACTCTTGAGTACATTCCAGGCAGCACTTGATAAATTATTTTTATTATTGTTCCACACATTATTCTGCGATATTCAAGAAATTCTAGCATTTCATATTGAAGTGTAGTAAAGACTCATGTAACTGTGTTCTGAAGCACAGACTTAAAGACCATTTGCACATTAATGTATTGCATCTATGTTCCCCACCATTTTTTCATCTCAGTTCCTCAAAGCACAAAATGCTTTATCCACTAATACACCAAAAAATGTTTTTAATAATTTCACATGCCCTCATCATCACTGGTCTTGAACTCTTTCCATTCAGTTCTGAAACATAATGCCAAGCACCAAAAAGGAAATTAGTTACAAGCCACTGAATGCCCACTGTATTATTAATCAACACTGACATGGACTGCACCTGGTAAAACATCAGGCATTTTGAAGTCTGTTCCCATTAAGGTGTCAGTTCCTTGTTTCCATATCTTACTGAAACGCAATTCACTATCCTTGGATCACAGGAAGCATAAAAAATCCAGTTATTCATTAAGGCATCTCTTCATACATCAGAAGTGCAAAAACTAGAAGAAGTTCCTCTATTGAAACCAAATGGTTATTTGAGCACAAGTCCAATGAGAGTTTTGGAACAACACCATCCACGTAATCTCAGGCACAAAGACTTCTCCTTCATAATACCCAAGGGACCTTTTACCAAGTCTCCACTCCATACATTACTGTCAAACACAGGATAGGTGTGGAAATAAACTACTAAAAGGACATGAAAAAATTATATAGCATACTTCATTTGGACACTGAATAAATCTAGGTATCTGATGCTTCAGATTAATGTTCAACTGATGACTTTAAAGAATCAAGCATTGTAACTAAGGAAGTTATTACCTCAGTGCCTCCAAATACTTTGCAATACATTCATGCTGCCAAGACAACAACCTGTTATTTTAAGATCTAAAGCTCTCAATTTTGAGAAGTTCCAGATTCATCCATAAGCACTTGTATTTAGATTTCTGGAGAAAATTGGACCACTCAAGTTTTTAAAGGAATACTTAAAGATCAATGTTTTGTTTCAAACCTAACAATTAAAAAACTTGTTTACAAGACTTTCCCAGGACACAACTCCTATATAGGCAAGGATATATCAGAAGTTCTTCTACACTTCAGTTGGAACTGAAGCTTCTGCTTTTTTCCTGCTTCAACAAAAATTTCACTATAAAATACACAAATTAGGCATATTCTAAGGAAAATTACTGCAAATTATAGCAAAATCAAAGCAAAAGAAATAAATTCCTGCTAAAAGGCCTTATGAGCTGACAAGAATATCCAATGTTTAGACAATTGTCACACCCCAGGCAGCTCAGAAGCTAGAATGCTTTTGCTAGTGAGCCCAGAATTTTATTCTCTCTAAAGGAGATCATCTTCTCTCAACCTAGACAAGAAAATTAACAAATCCATCCTGACAGTAATTCTTGAGAACACTGATTCAACAGTGAAGTTTCAGCACTATGAGATTAATAACAGAAAACAACTATCAGCAGAAAATTAGTATTTTCAAGCAACAAATACCACAAGTGAAGTTCATTTGAACTTCAGTTCTGAAGTTCAAAACCTTGTTTCCTGTACTGCAAAACTTCTATGAGCTTCTGTCACCAGGGTGGGGCTTGTTTGGACTTTTGTTTTCTTTTATGACCTTTTTTTTTACAGGATTGTGGTAGAGGAGAAATCAAGCCATCTCATTTTTTCATCTTTGAAAAACCTGAGGTATCAAACCAGTACATTTTTCAGTTCAATCTTGGTTCAACTGATTGAAGCTGTTCCAGTAAGCTGAAACAAAGTTCAACAAAACTTCAAAAGCAGTCATTCAACAACAAAAAATTTAAAACCAGCTTCAAGTCACTAGGGAAAAATACCCCCAAACCAAATAAATGCTTGAAAATGTTTCAGATCGCACTGCCAGAAGGCAAAAATTAAAAGGGGAGAAAAGCAGCACTTATCAATTGAGTAAAATGTACTTTTCCCTAGTCACTGCCAAAATCATTACAGAGCTGAAAACAGTACATAACCAAGGCATCTGGCTAGCATGCTGCAATGTTATCCCTTGCTGAAAAAAATACTGCCACAGAAGAAATCTAAATTACCAAATCCCATTCACATGACTTTATGAAAAGATACACTCAGCTAAATATGCTTCAGGAAAAGAAATTATTCCAAATGTAAGAACTTTAAAGTTTGCAGAGCAGAGATGATTCAAGCCCAGTGCTAATCAGGAACACTTGATGTTCAAGAGCAAGTTCTTTTCAGCTCCATTTACTTTCCTCAGAGAAGCTCATCAATGTATTAAAAAATTAGGGATTAGGTAAATGAAAGAATTGATGTTCACCTACTTAAGTGTCTAATACTAGAAACAGCAGTACTGACACCAATATTCAAAATGGAAGAAACCATTTAGGGAACTATTTCTTCATAATGTGGGATGCTTGAATCTTTGCAAACTGTTCAGACACTCACAATGTTGCTTCTGTGAGCAAATATATTTCTTTTCTTCATTACTCATTACATTTTCTAGACACAGTCCAGATGGAATAACTACTGGTGTAAAACAAGCACGATCACCACATTTCCCTATAATCTATAACATTCTGTGAAAAAAGCAAATTTTATTACTCACTTGCAAGTCATTTTCCTTCTGAGACTGTACAGACTCTCCCTTATTACAGGACCTCTATGAATGAGAAAAAGCAAACACAATGAGAAGATGAAATTTAAAGTTATTAACCTGCAACCACGAACAAAGGGAGTAGAAGTACCAGCTACAGTTAACTAAAAGTCTCAACACTGCCTTGGATCTGTGACAGCTACAGCACTAGTATCCATCTGACCTCTGACCACCACACTTTCAACAATTCCAAAATCTTTCAAAAGGATGTGCCATGAGACCAAGCCACTTGTGTAAATACCTGATTTTCACTTATATTTTTATTGTTTTCCAGTCTTTCAAAACAAGATCTCAATGCACCATAAGCTCAGAGGAACGTTTTTAATTAAGAGAAAATTAAGTCCCTCTGCATGACATCTGGGATGAGATTCTTCCAGCCAAAGCACTTGAGACGCATTACAGAGATTACATAAAAGCCTTAGAAGGACTATTGGAAGAGGTATGTTATGAAGGTTGCAAAGCACTTCTTTTGCTTATTACCTTATTTTCCAAATTTCTTGTGGCTAGAATTTCCTTATTTAGAGTGTGTTGTCTTGGCTATATGTCCAGTGTACTACTGGTTGTGCAAATCCAAGATTTAGAATGAATTGCCCATGCAAGCTAAAGGTGTCTCAGTAGGAGACACAGTATACTAGCAAAACTTTAACAAGTTCCATGCATAATGTATTATGCTAGGGTTGTTAAGAGTCATTATAAAGCAGTTTCAGAACATTAAACCATATTCTCAGCAATTGAACCCTCAATGGCACATGCTTTTAATAGAGCTGCACGTTTTGAAATTCAAGATCTATTAAAAACCTTGTCCTTTAAAGGGCTTGAAGGTAAGGAGAAGAGAAAGCAAATATCTGCTTAGAATTAGTGACAGTTTGTGGCTGCTATTTATGTTGCAATTCCACCACTGACTGTTTAAACCAGACTAGCTTTAGACTAGCCCATAAAGGCAGCCTGCATCTCCACCTTCTGAACACAAACATTGCATTCACAGAACCATGTGCATACCTTCCTGTTCCAAAGCTAACGTGTCCAAAACAGGGGTGGAAATATGAACTTAATGGAATACAGTTAAGCAACACCAGCTGCCTTAAGTACAATACAACAATCTAATGATTTACACAAGCTCTGCAGTTACAGTATTTCGGAAGCTATAGAAGAAGGATAGTTAACAACAATCCATGGTCTTTCAGCAAGTACTTCCCATAACACTACTACATAAGTTTAAAACAAGACAATATGGAAGATACTATTTCTTGATATTACTTTCAAGGAAATTAAAAAAAGTCCAAACATATTCACTACAGCTAAATATGTAACTACTCATTAGCATTAAAATCATTTATGGAGGGCTTCTCTGAACAAGCATGTTCTACATCAATACCACTCATTTTTCTTGAACAGACAGAAAGTTACTCACCATTCAGGAGTCTTTCCTGATAAATGGTGCTCTCAGAATGGTTCATTTCAATCAGAAGGTAAGCACGTTAGATTTTCCCTAGAACCTGAACTGGCATCTGCTTTCCAGAGGTCATACTGTATAAAGAGCTAGCCAGTTCCAAGAGTCCACCTCAAATTAGTGTTGGAGACAGGCTAATGGCATCTTCTGTGCCATTAGAAAGGAACAGTTAGAGCTGTACTGCAGAGTCATCACAAGAGGAGACTTCCGCAGCATCCCTTCCCTCTTTTCTGTTCCCTCAGCATGAAGCATTACTTTCCAGAAGAAAATGAATACAGGTATGCAAATAACTTGCAAATATGAATGGGAGCTTGGAGAGGATCAGTCTTCACAAGTGGCTATGTACTCAGCCTAGGATTAGGAAATTCTTCACTATATATGGGCAAAGAGAACAAAGCAAGCAGGATGCAATATTATGTACCAGAAGTTTAAGAGTTTAACAGATCAAAGTAGTATAATTTGATTATTTCCTGATTCCACAATCACCTCTGAGAACAGTGGTTTAAAATGAGGCATCTGATAATTTGATCAACCTATTTAGCTCATTTGTTCTTGGTGAAATCCATCAATTTCAGTTTTTCCGTAACTCTAATAGCTAACTCCAACTAATGTCCAATTCTGGGAGCTATGTACATCAACAGAAATGAGACAATTTTAATTACCTGAAAAAGAGAATCACTGAGTAGTTGCTAGAGCTTTTTAATCCATCTCTCTACATGGAAACTAACTAGAAATGGACATATGTTCCACAGCCTCAAGATTTCTTAAAATATTTGTTCAGAGCTTTTCTTGTTGTGGGAAGATTTATTCTCAAAGCCCTGAGAAAGTTCACTACAGTTTTAGTAAGGGAGGACAACTATATTTAATAGAAGTTGTTTAGAGTCTAACTTATGATCATGTAAATTGATTTCAATGCAGGATACAAGATAAAAGTCCTAGAATGGGAAACAGGCCACATTGATCTGTGCTCAGATGACCAGACAGTGTTTATACATCTGGCAATTTGATACAGAAAACTGAGTTCAACATTTTCTTCCTAATGCCCCCAATTTATTTCTTTTGTAGCTGAAAAATGAAGTCTCTTACCAAAAACCCAAATGATGCTTGGCTAGATAATTCTGTACAGAGAAGGAACTTTTATCTCTTTTCTTTCATACATAACTTTGAGCGATGCTCACAAATTTATATATAATACAACTCAGTTTTTCTGAGCTTACTCAGCTTTAGTTTTCAATACTTCAAAGTACCGCAATACTTTGAATTAGATAAATCCCTAGGAATTCAGATCTTGAATCACAACATTACAAAGAATTGCCTCAGAGGTTAGAGCTGACCTGTGCAGTAGAAACTTTTCTAGAAGCTGTTAGCAGACATCAATTTGAACTTCACCATATGGAACAAAACCAGCTTTAGATTCAGCAGTAACAACTTCTGCTTCTAAGGATCTGCCATTGATCACTTGTCTCAGTCAGATCTGAAGGAACTGATTAATTTGCTGAAGCCCTAAAAATCTAGCATGTGAAGAATTCCCAATTCAAGCTCTACAAAAGCCACAACTCCAATCCTCTACATTTCAAGTTACCATTCTGTTATGAGGGAGCAGAGAAAAGGACGGGACATTTTTGATATTTTGTTATTGCTGTAAACATTTAGATGCACAGACAGTAGCTGGTGCTACTTAAGGCTTACTTTTAAACAATGAAATCCAGTACTAAAGAAAATGAAAGCTGTAGAGAATGCTCCACTTCAGAGATCTCATACTATACCGTGAATCGTGTCTGTCACCTGGAAACCAGAGTGCTCTAGGCACGATCGCATGGGCAAGCCTGCAGCAGAGAACACATGCATATACAACTAAAGTGGTACATTACCCCCAGAACACCCTTAATGCCACCCAACACAAATATATCCCCGTAAGAGGTGCTTGGTTTCTTTCAAGCCGTCTGCCAGTGCCAGGGATTTGTAGTTACTCCATGCTACAAACAGACATGGACACCAACAACCACAGAAGACGTTGATAATTACAGTTACACAGCAGTCTGCATTTTATTTAGTTACACAAAATAAAAGGCAGCAAGGCAGGTATGGAAAAAGATTTTCCACAGAACTGTGGCAACCATTTGTACTCATTTTGCATCTGCTCACATGGAAATTGAGAGACCAGAAAGGAGCATTAGGTATACTGGTTTGTTTTTGCTCATTTGTATACAAGATTTTGTTTTGGCTGTTGTAAACTAACAGAGCCCCAGTGAGTCAGAGTTCAAGGTTCTTTTGACATGTGTAAAAGAATGGGAATCAATCCCTGAGTTACTTTTGATAGATGAACTTGAAATTTCACCTTAATTTGAGCTTATTTTTTGTTGATGCCACCTTATATTGAAATCCTATTAGCATTTTCAAGATGCTGTTTTGAATTTAAGTAGAAACACTATAGTGATATGAATATGAAATCCAATTTTAAAGTCTGGACATTAAATGGCATATTGTTTGATAGCCTTTTGTTTCAGTTGTTAACACTAATACAACCAACAGTTAAAGACATTTTGTCAAAAGGTTTACTTTCAATGCTCCTCTTTAAATTTAGCAACTAAACTGGAGCAAGAATAAGTGAAGCAGAGTAAGACATTTCCCTTTTTTCAGTGTAGGACATATCTGCATTGTGCCTCAAACATTGGAGTTTTAATGTGGTTAGTACTTTAACCTGTCACAAGTACAATACTCGTCTTAAAAAAAAGCTCTGCTCAAGGATATACTCAAGAGAAGTCCTTGATTTATAAACATCCATGCCAGTGCGACCATTCATAATAATGGCCGAGCCAGCACAGTTCATCTCCACCCAGCTCCCCCCAAAACAGTCATGCACACAAAAAATTGGCTTAAACATATCAGCTATGACAGAGGAAGGCACAAAGCCTTCCCTGTGTGGCAGCTTTAGCCAGCTGGCATGGTTTATATTGGATGAGTTTCATGTACTGACATTTGTGTCTTCCAAGAGTCATAATAAGCAAACTGGAGCTATTTTCAAACTGCAAAAAAGGTTCCTTTAAAAGGTGGCTCAAAGAATTATGGTGCCAGTATCATTCATTCTTAAGTTAGTAATCAGGGATCCATTTTTCACTTGTATTCAAAATTTTAAGTTAAACTTGTTTCTACATGTACAACAATTTGGTGCAGGTTATGATAGATACACAGTATTTACAGTAAAAGGATAAAGAACTGATATCACTGGTTTGTGCTCCAATTTCAACAGAAGGTAAAAATGGACAAGAGTTAAAACATGCTACAAAGGCTCAAACAAACAAATGGTAACTACTAATACCCAGTGGCAGTTACAATTAAGTCATTGAGAATTAAGTTGTGATTTTAGCATAGGTCTCAAAACTCAACTTACTTAAGCAGTGCTCCTTAATTTCTACAGTGTTTTTAACTTAAGCAACTTTACTAAAAAATGTAAAATTACTCCCACTTAACAGGCTTGTCATAACATTCTGCTTATGCCACCTAGAAACTCATAGGAATACTATGTGAGGTTTTCAAAACACCAATAAAACAGTTTGCTTATATTTTAACTTGCATTTAAGGTAAAGGGGCTGGAAGAGACAAATGTTTGTTGACAAAAATTGTGAACCTCAATGCAATCAAAGTTTTACCTGGGGACTTTCTCTGCTTACTTAATCATTAGTGAACTGCACCAACAAGAGCAGTCATTTCACTGCCACTATGGAAATAAAGGAAGTTAGACATCTCAAAAGATCCTTCAACACCAAGAGCAGAAAGGTTAGAAAGTTATGAACACACTTTCAATTTTCAAACCAAATTAGTTCTGATTTTAGAGTCCAAAAATTTATTTTGATTTCTTCAGTGGATAGCGGCAGAGAAGAGGCAAGTTTAAAAATACCCTGATGGAAGAAGAGGGCAGCCAAATTCTAGAGTCCACTTTATTTTTCCTTTGAAAAATAAGGGAAAGGCCATATTTCTTTACAGCTCTTGGGAAACAGAAGCTCTACCACTTCAATGGCTTTACAGCCCATGTTCCTACTCAAGCTTTCTACATATTAACTCCGCATTACATTGAAACCATTAACAATTCTTAAAAAGAACCCCAACTCAGCATCAATCCTAGGAGTCATTTCGAAAACAAAGTTTCACACTACCCTTTTTTTCACTCTGCTTTTAGTTTCTCTTTAAAACTAAAGACTATTTAAGCTGGAATTACTGAACTTCCACACACTTGTTTAAGAGTTTAACTTTCCCAACACACATATGGTGCTGTAACCAAGAAATTCATACTATTCCAAACCACTAGAATATTTTGCATATTTCTGGTAAAGTTTGTTACCACGGGAAAGTTAACAACTCACTTAATATAATAAAGGAACACTTCAAAATCAGTAAAGCAACAGTATCTAACAAGACTTTTAATAGTAAGCTTGGTCAAGACAGCAGAAGCAGAAAGAATGGGTTGAAATTTCAGGAACAGAAAATCTTCTGCAGATATTGGATCAGTTGTTCAGAGCAAGTGACTGAGTACTGGAAAATATAAAATTAATGGATAAAAAACCACACCCTCCAAGTCAAATGGAAGCAATTGCCAACACACAGATATAATGGTATGAAGCTGCAATTTCTCATAAGGTTAAACACTTACGTTATGATTGCTTATTTACAATATAATTAAGTGTGTAGCAGAGATGGATAAGAAAATCTGCTGTACAGTCCTAGAGTAACAGTCTGTCAGCTTTAGAAGAGACCCATTTACAAGATAGCCTTGCTTTTAAATGTTACTATTTGAAACAGATTTGCCAACCATTTCACTTAAGGTGTGACAAATTTCAATACTATTTACATTTTACTGACCAAATAAAAGTAACATTAAAAGAGTTCAACAACACATCTGGTTAAGCTTCTATGCCAGCTATAAGGCATTTCACGCATTCAGGAAAGCATGACTTGGAATGAGATGACTGTACAGTATTGATGTTCACGCTTCATTCTTATTCTAAAACTAGAGATCAAATTTTCCAGCAGCACAATTACCCATGATATCTAATAAAATGCCTGAGCAGTGTAAAAGTTTAACAAAACCTTCAACTAATCTCCAGGACTGGTAAGTGCTAGCTACCAAGATTAAAATTAAGCAGTTTCGTCTCTTGCAATCTAGCTAGTTATGTCAAAGTCCTACATTCTGTACAGAAGCAAATTTTTCTGAAACACCACAGTCCAAACTTAAGACCATAAGCAAAACATTAGTACCCAAACAACCAGCAAATGAGCCTTCAGCTAAGTCACGCCAGTCAGGATCTGTGTAGAAAGGTGTGTAAGTTCTAGACAATAACAACAAAGAAAACTGCTTTCAGCTTGCAATCTACTCCCCACCAGAGAAACATTATTCCCTAAAGGATAATGCTGCGTAGTGTCACAAATGAAGATCTCCAAACACATTATAGTGAAGCTACAGAAACCCTCCCACTCCCAAAGCACTCTATGTACTCACCATCTGCAAGATTGCACCGTACAAACGCAGGAGAACTTTCCGTGGTTCATCTGCAACTGTCTCAATGGTATCAGGTAGCGAGCACTGAAACAGCATGTTGCTGAGGCCACCTCTGGAGACAGAGAAATACATTCATTAACTAACTTGGATAAGCACACCTTGTGTTTTCAACAGATTAGAGGTGCACTAAACATCCTTTTGTATTATCCTCTAATAAGAATTTTCCAACAGTACCAATAACTCATAGTATATGAGACCTCGATAAAACAATGGCAGCTTCATGCTTCTTAATGTACAATTCACCACCCTGAGCTATTGACCCAAATCACAGCTCAAGCTATTAAAAAATGGATGTAAAATGCCACAACTATGTAGACCTAAGTATCCAGCCTCAGTGATGCTGGAGTCTTGTCAGATATACTTGGCTGCACAAGCAAAACAATGGCAGAATAAGTTTAAAACTGTGCAGTGAATATAAAACTCCAAGTTTGAATTAAGAGCTGCTATCACTGGGATTGACAGCTACAAAATTCAGCTAATAAAGATTTAACCTGACTATTTGTGCTACAGCATTGCTGATGAAAGTCTTATTTCTGCTGCCTTTTTTTTAGGGACACATTTCCAATTTGAAAATTTACAATTCAAGCAGTTCTTTGTTTGAATTAAGTTGCTCATGTATTCAACAAATCCAAAATCACACTCAGTTTCTCTGACCTAGTATCTATCTAGATTGAGAAAGCTGTGGAAAACAAAGCAATTGTCGTCACTCTTTCCTGTAAAAATACTGTTGGTAAACAGCAATTACATGAAAAAAACAGCGTGTTTGTGTATCATCTGAGTGACTGAAGCATAGATTTTCAAGATAAACACAAACTGAGTTTCTAAGTTTCTTAATGTTTTTAGTCCCTAAGAACACCCATCTACTCAATCCACATTTCCTTTACTGCACTGCCTTTCTGCATTCTTTTAATTATGTTAATTAATGAAATTTTCAAATTTTCCTTCTGCAAGTGATTTTGCCTACAACATAATAATAATACCTTGCAGTGATCTTGGATTACAAGAATCTACAGCAGATCCAAAATGTAGTGGTTAAAATGCAGTTCTCAGTCCTAACCTGACATTCCTTTCAATGCTTTTTCAAATATTCTTCTGGGCTGTCTTTCAACACAGTGGGGACGCAGAAAAAACTTTCTGGGAAAAAAAAATGGCTACCAAGAAGGAGACAGGGGCTGGCCTACATATCCAAAGTCAACAACTGAGAAGAAAAAAAGAAATCTCAAGAAAACAGGGTAAAACAGCAGCTGCACAATATGCTTAAGAAAGGAGACAAAAAAGAACCAGGTGGCTTGGCAGGCATCCAAAAAAGGATGTTTAGAGACAAGATATGAAGAAACTTTGAACCATGAAGGTGAACAGGTTGGAAAAAACCCCAAGAGACAGATGGAAAGGATATCAAAGGAAGAGCAGAGCCAGCTATTCAAAGGCAATCTGAACATTGCTTAGTTATACTAACTACACTTCTGGCTTCATCCAAACTGTGCTAGACAGATTTTTGTGAAAAAAACATTTGTCACCTTCTCTAAGCCTCTGACAAAACTTTGGTGAAAGTATCAATAATTAAATAGAAGAACAAAGCACACTGAAAAATACTTCACAACAAACACTGGACTAAAGCTCAAGAATCTGTATAGTTATATGACTTAAACAAACGCTCAGTCTGCACAGTGTGTGAAAGCCCAGAAATTCTTTTTTTATACCAGACAAGCCAAAGTGGAGTGTCTTAGTGATGCTGAACTTCATTAAACAGAAGTTTCACTATAGCAGTTAAGACTTCAAATGTTACCTGGAAAAGTTAGAGGAAATCCATACAGGAGCATAATAAAAGGCACTGTTCTTCTGAAAGGTCAATAGACTCAACAGCTTGTTTAAAGGTCAAAAGGGCACATCTCACTCATACAGACAAAGCTTTACTGACAGTTGTTCAAGAACATGATTTTACAATGTTAATGGACACATTGGAGAATTCACACTGACTGAAACCAGAATCAGCAAACTGATATGATGCAGCTTCCAGAGATGAAAGTGGTGAGAAGACTTTTGCCAAAAAAATCCCAACTACCAATTAACATGGCTTTATACATTCTTAAGTTTCTGCTCATCTTTTCTTCTGCCAAATTTGGAAACCACCAAGCCACTTTGAAGTGGTATCTCACATGAGAAGTTTCCAAGAAATGCAAAGATAACTGTGCTAAAATGTAAGGCTTTGGAAAATAGGTACCAAAGTCAGCAATACACACTAATACAGATGGAAACTTAATTAAGCAATTTAAACTAGACATATCAGACTAGTCTACTATTTAGGAATTGTATTGGTTTTGTAAAAATTCTCTCCTTTCATTAACTCCTTATGATCATGTCAGTTGAGGAGAAACGATCTAGAAAAACAAATACTACCTGCACTGGGTCTCAGTGAGTTGCTGATTTTTCAATATGGCTTTTAAAATAAATTTAGAAATGAGCGGGATGTGTTTTAACTATACTTTCATATATCAGAGCTTTGTCAACTGTGTATGCTCCCTTAGATACCTAGGATAGATCTGTGCATGTTTTGTGTACAGACAAAAGTAGAAACATTGGGAAAGCAAACTGACAACAGTATCCTTTGAAACTGTCCCTGACTCTATGCTTGATCAGGTAGAATGATCAGTCTGGAAGATGTGAGACAAATGGTGCGTAAAGGGGAAACTCTGAACTAACATCGAAATAAAAGCGAACTAAAGCGAAATAAAGAAGCTATTTAATTCTGCAAAGAAGGCAAAGATCTCCAACACATTACATCATATGGCTTACAGAACGTCGTCAATTTACATATTCCTGCTGCCAACGTGCTGAGTCACAAGCACTCGTTACTGTGTGCTGTAGAAGATGACTCACATCACCGGTACACGGCGTTTACCTGATGACTTCCCAGTGCGGAGCAGCCAGGGCCAGCCCAGCTGGATCCTTTCCCGGCAGAGCGCTCGGGGCGCGGTGCAGCGGTTTCTGCCGGCTGCATCCCTCTCACGGCCGGGCCGGGGCCCCTCCCCCGGCGCGGGGCCGAGACGGGGCCGCCGCGATGCCGCCGCCGCCCCGCACCGCCACCCGCGCCGGGCCGGGGAGCGCACCCGGCACCGCCCCCGCTAAACCCAGCTCGGGAGCGATTTAAAAGAAGAAAATGAAATTAAAGACGGAGCACCTCGCCTCCCCCGCCCGGGTCGGCTCGGAACCGCAGAGCGGCCCCGTTCCCGCCCCCTGCAGGAGCCACATCCCCCTCCGCGCTGACCTGATGGGGCTGATGCACAGCTGCTCCTCCCGCAGCCCCCGCCAGGCCCCCGGCAGGAACTCCTTGCACCACAGATACGCCCGGCGCCGCGTCCGGGGGTCGAGCGGCGGCGACTCCTCCTCGAGCGGCGGAGGCAGCGCCGGGGGCGGGGTCGCGACACCACCGCCTCTGCCCGCCGCGGTGGGATCCTTCCCCTCGGGCTCGGGGTGAGCCAGGGGCGAGGGCGGCTGCCCGGCCGCGGCGGACCCGCGGCCAAGAAGGAGCCCGAGCGGGGACGGGTCGGCGTCGCCGTTGCAGAACTTGGTTTTCATGGCGCGGCGCGGGGGGGGCGCGGTGGCCGTTGGGGCGGCGGGTGGGGGTGGCAGCTCGTGTGCGTCCCTCCACCGTCAGCGCCGGCGGCGAGTGAGCTCCGCGCTCGTGCCCGGCCCCCCTTTTTATACGGCGTCTCGGCACGCGGGCCCGCTCGCGCCTCACGCTTCACGCCCGTTTGCCTGTGATTGGCTGGAGACGGCTCTCGGTTCCGCCCTTGGAGCGGGGGTGGGTAGGGGAGACGGGGGAGGGCGCGCGCACCCGGCTCGCGGCGCCTCCAGGCGTCTGTGATTGGTGCGCGCGCGCGCGAGGGGAGCACGAGGCGCTCGCCCCCGGGGCGGGGGCTGAGCCTGAGGGGAGCGCTGAGGGAAGGTGAGAGGGAGGGATGCAGGGAGGGAGAGAGGAAGGGAAGGAACGGAAAGAAGGAGGGAGAGAGGGGACACCTCACGGCGCGCTGTGGAGCTGCCGCCACTGGGTCCGCGGTGATGCGGTGCTGGATCGAGCCGGCACCCCCTCAGGCAGAGCCGGCCTTGCTTAAGGCTGCATAGCGCGCCGGTGTTATTCACTCCGTGACGTGAAACCGAAATATGTGGGGAATCTCCACACTGTACGAAGTGGGTCGCAGCGACCAGCAATATGCTTATTTAAAGTCCTCTGCTTACTGAAAGTTAGCGAGTTACTTAGTTACGGTGTGAGGGCTGGCTCATGCCCGTATGGTAAAACTGGTCTCTCGTGACTCGGGAGAAAGTCGCGCCTCAACAGAAGGATAAAGCTACGGGAGCAAGAATAATGTCTACACGCAGCGCTTTCGAGCTGAGTTTCTTATAGTTTTGGCATTGGAAATGCGCTTTCCTGTTTAGGGGAACGCCAGCACCTGCCTTACGGTCCTTCCCCCGCAGCTCCCGGGTGTGGGAGCGGTGATGTCACTGCCCGCTGCAGAGCCGCGGCTTTCGCGCCCCTCCAGCCCAGCGGGTGGGATTGTCGCCTAATATCTTATGTCACCTCGTCATAAATGAGCAGTAAAGCAATAAATCCATTCAAGCCTTGAACTACCTCTGCACTTCCCTGATTTTTTTTTTTTTCCACCTCCTTTGGCTGTTTACCCTTGATGGTCTTTTTCTGTATACATGAGACTTGCGGCCTCTTGTAATAAAAGTTGTCATTATTGTGGTGATCATTGGTAAAGATGGGGATTGCTGGGTTGTGAGGGAGTTCCTGATAGGCTCCTTCCCTCATCCTTCCCCAAACTATCACCACACGGGCTGCTCTCTCATTCTGTTGCTTGCTTCACTTCGGCACTCTGGTGCTGGAAAATCCCCAAGGAGCCTACGGAATTTCTGGGAAGTGGCAGGAAAGCTCCAGAACTGGCTTTGGAACTGGCTTTGTGCTAGCAAAGAAGCTTCAGCACAACCAAAGCTGTTTTGGCTGAGGCATACCAGACCCTAGTTAAGAGGAAGAGTGATGTATGAGTTAGGGATGCCAAACTGGGACAGAAGAGACAGAGATTTTCTTTTCTCTTTATACTTCAGCTCTTCGTTTGTGAAATAAAATCCTTTAACTTGGGCACAGATTAGGATACTGGAAAGGAGACATGCAATTACTGCTGGAGATAGCTACTCAGGACTGCAGAGGAGTTCTTTCTTTTTCAGGGTCCTGCTCGAGCACCTGACAACATCACTGATGTTGAGTAACTAACAGAAAAAAACATGTGGGAAGAAGTGGTGGAAATAGCAAAAATATTTGCCTTACACACAGGTCCTTCTGTTTCCAAGTGCTCGAGCTTCACACTGGTTTGTCATGACAGCATGAATAACAGGACTTGGTTTCCTTTCCTAATCAGAATTATTTGACTGGTTTTTGTGGATTTTTTTTGGTGGTTTTTGTTTGTTTGTTTGTTTGTTTGTTTGTTTGCTATCAGTGTAGAAAGAAAAGGCAGTAAATTCAGAGAAAAGAAACATTGGTTTTTCCTGGATATAGAGTACTACCCATTTTTATTAGACATGAAAACTCCACCTTGTTGCTACTGGCCATTTCACTGAGAGTTGTTCAAAAGCTTTGCTTCAAAACCTCCAATAATCTCTTCCAATGTATCAGAGAATTTAAAAGGAGATAGGAAAATTATGAACGATTTTTTTACAACCTTTTTATTACAACACACCATTTCTTAGTGTAAGTTTAGCTCGGGTTTCAGTCCTTTAATGACTTCCGTTTTGATAAGTATCCTGGTTCCATGTGAAGGCCACATGCATGTTCCCTTTAGATGTTTGCTCTGCTCATGGCACCATTTACTGGTTTCATGCTTTCTTAGCAGTGAGCAGCTCATAGCCATTCATTGTTGGTTTTACAAAAAGGGTGTAACTCACTTGAAAACAGTTCACTGTGTTTTCCAACAAACATGGTCTCCCTCCTGGGGGTGAGTGGACAACACAATAAAGGCAAGAACAAAATACTCGTAATAGAACTTGTGATAAGCATAAGGTGAATAATCATAAGAGCCTGGAGGTTTAGTTGATATGAAGGCAAATAGATATGATACTTGCTAAAATGACTTTTGTTTCATTATGTCTAAAAGTAAATATTGGTTATTGCTTAAGATGATGGTCATGTTTACATTGTGGGTAGGAGTTCTTTTAGCACTGTACATTTCAAGTGTGGTTGGCTGGATTGGGCAGGAAGTAATGTGGCAGCAGTGGCACAGGCTTGCTCTGACTGAAACCCTAGGCAGCAGTGCCAGGGATATGAAGTGCATGGTCTGAAGGCATGATTCAAAACTCAGTAGAGTATGTGGAAAGATAGTAAAATAAATCTTCTCTTAGCCAAGAAAATTTTCTGCTGTTATCCAAGAACTTGCCCAGTTTGGCTCAAAGCATTCAGGAGGAGCAATGCATCAGTAATTTATACTGCTGTTCCATGCAGTATGCATTAAACAGATAGAATCAGATACTCTCCTTAGAGAGCTCCTAAGATGTGCTTGTCATAAATCTTAAGTCCACATTCAAATAAAACAATTAGGAAAAAAAGAAAACAAAACCGTTTCTTCTGCTTATATGTGCAATATTTTTCTGCTTCTGAGGAGGAATCAATTACAGTTGGGTAATGCTTGTAATCAAATTTAACAAAACTAAGGTTTCTGCTAACTTCAGAATTTATTGAAACTTAAAAGGCATCAGAAGAAAAAACCTTAAAGAAGAGAATTAAGTACTGAATTAGTGGCTCAGAAGCTCCAAGACTGACTGACTAGTTGAAGTACTGAATTTGGATTTGTGAAGCCTGATTACGTTCTCGACAGCAACTGATGTCTGTTTCCATTTAGAAGCACCTTGTTGTTAGGACCAATGCAATATCCTATGCCATGGATTAGTCAATCAAGCAGCCATCTTCTTCAGTAATGGGAAAAGGCAAACGTGTCTTCATGATCCTTATGTCGAATTTTACACCATAGCAAGCAAGCTGCATTAACACACTTTTGTAGCAGACGTGGGTTCTGTATTTATGTTCAACTTCTGTCTCAGTCTAACAGGTTAATTTGATGTAGCATCTAATAAATGAGACCTATTAAGAGAATAATTCCTCAGCTGCCTGTATCCCCTGGATAACCTGGCTTTCAAGCCTGTGAAGGAAGTGCCTGAGATAAGGAAGGTTAGGCCACAGATACACACATAGTGACTAATTCTGCTGTAAGCAAGGTACAAGCTGGACTAAGCTCTCCTTTTCTGGTGTGAGCAGAGCCTTGAGACTTTTGTATGACCTCTGCTGTCAGCATGGAGGGAGACAAAACTGCTCATCACAGAAATCTTCTTCCCCTCAGACAGTAAAACACTTTTTTTTTTGTCTCTGTTATTTACTTTGCCTTCAACTCCATACCATGACCATGTAATCTGTTACTTCAATGGTTGAACAAAATATAATTGTCAGTGAGTCCACTACGTCCTTTGAAGTAATGCAGACACTTTTACAAGTCTTGATGGAAATTTCTATTTTTCATTGCCTTTGAATGCAGCTTTAATCATATATTCAATCAGGAAATAGTCAATCATGTCTCTTGTCTATGACAGTATAATATGAGCCTTTTGTTAATTTATTTGTGTGATTTAGTAAAGCTTATTGGAATATTTTTTCCCATTTTTCTGTAAAACTTGTATACCTGCAGCAAAAGGAATTGCAGTTGGATTGATGCAATTTTATGTGATTTTATTCACACCAATTGCATTGTTACAGCAGATATTTCTTATTGCTCACAAAAAACCAAAGTCTACAATTCTGACTCATGAAGCACTCCATTTTCTTTCACAAGCCTCTCTCTTTTATTATGAGCAGCAGCAGATTTTACTGGCAAGGCCAGATCTGCCACATGGCATAAAGGGAATGACAGGGTGCAGATACTTATTTCATCTGGAAAGCTTGCAGACATCATAATAGTAGTTGTTGATAAATTGTTGATTCTTTATGGAGCAGTAGCAGGTTGATACTGAGTTTGTGAATCTCCTTTCTGAAGCTAGGCTGAGCCTGAGACCTTGATGTGGGAACTGTGCAGTTGTTGCAGTCTGGGTTGGAGCTTGGGGCTGTCCTTGAGTCCCTCAGCCTCTTGGCTTATCTCCTCAGTGCACTGCTCAAAGGGGAGCATTTTGCCATAGCAAAGTTCTCCCAGCCTAGTCCTGCATTCAGGTTGCATGTGGAGCAGGGAGCCTGCTTTTGTTTTTTCCTCTTTGGTTCTACATCTGGTAAAATGCTTGCTGAATATTAAACAAAAATGAAGGCTGCTTTTTCTTATTCTCTGCATCAACGGCCAAAAAAATGCTACTTTGAAAGAGAGGGATTCAGGCAGGTTTGCAGTTGTGTTAGACACCTAGGCAAGACACAGCTGAAAGAGAGGCTGCACAGCTGTCCCCCTTTCCTCTGTGATAGGAAGGGTGGTGGGATCCTGGCAGACAGCATTCTCCTAGATCTGTGTCTCTAGCAAAAATACTGCATGGAAAAATAAACAGTAAGCGGTCTAGGAAGAATAGGGGAGCGTAATGTTTCACCCGAAGCCCCCTTTGCTTGTCCCTTCCTAAAAGAATTTACATCTTCTGTGCTTTGACGCTGTGAGACAGAGAATTTCAGGGTTAAATTTGAGACAATCATAGGTTGTTTTATTCTCCTGCTGTTTTATTTTCTAACACCAAATACTAGAAAAAAACCGAAGTGCAGCTTTGAAGTAAACCTTGCCAGAGCACACAGGGTTAAGGAGGGTAAAGGGGAGGGGTTTACCTTAGGCACTGCTTGGTATTTGTGTCTGCTGTGAATGCAAGGGGTGTGTTCCACCAGAAAGCAGCCCTAGTGAAAGGATAATATGCTCATTCATTTGCTATGTTGGTCTAAGGTAACCACGAAGACCTAGAGCTTGTACCGTGCCAGGTACTCCGAGCAGCACACTAAGATAACATTACCTGGCCTTGGTCCCCGAGAATGACTTTTCCCAGAGTCAAATTGACCAAGCTTTTATTATATTACAAGATCTTACTCTGCACCAATTTGGGTTCATTGAAGAAGTACGTCTTGGGAACTTATTTAGCACCTCAGGTTTAAAAATCCAGTAGTAATAAACTGAATATTCTCTTATGTTTTTTAAAAACTCTAGCCTTGAAACTCCTGGTTGTGACATCTGCTGTGGTACAACAGCAGCTTCAGATGTAGCTGCAACCCACAGAACAATACACCATGACGTGAGTATCACCTTTAAATACAGGCTCTCCAACATCTGCTTTACTTTTGGACGAAAGTCAAACTCCTCCGCAACCCTATCCCAGCTCCTCCCAGCACCACCCCCCCCCACCCCCCCCTCCCCGATCCCAACAGAGTTCAAGAGTGCAGCCACGAAACCTTTGTCAAACGAGATTCTTGTAGCAACCTCCCTCCCCAGCCTGGGGACTGCACAGAAATCCCCTTGCGAGGGAGTCCCTCCCAACGTATGCTCAAAGAAGAAAACAGTTGCTATAGTAACCAGTTCTCTACCTGCGCGGAATTGGCTCGCTCTTCCCTCTTAATCTTCTCTTTTATTAGCTCTGGGCGAGAAGCAGCTCGTCTGGTCAGGGCTGTGCTTGGTTCTGCAGGCTGGAGGAATGCATGGAAGGCACTGAGGGGGCGGGGGTCGTCACCCATCAGGTGGCTATTACTTGCTTAACTTTGCCTGCTGAACAATGTCCCGTGTGAGGGTTGCCAGCACCGTCCTTTTGTGACAGAGCCACCCGAGCTGCAGAGGCACAGGCACTTTGCTTCCCCTTCCTGCCCCAGCTTGTGGTGGAACCTTACTGTTATCTTGTCCTAGAGCAGACCCGCCACTTGCCATCTGTAGCCCTCCTTGCACATCCTTTGCAGCCTCACTGAGATAGATTTCAGTGAAGAAAGAAACTGAATACAGTTTATTTTCTTTGCTAGCAAATTTTTGCAACTCTTCCTAGGGTTAAGAATTACCACAAAACACTGAAAACACTGAGAAAACTCTAAATTATGCTAAATTGTATATTTTCCAATATGTCTGCTGTGGCCAGGCATTAGACTAATAGTTTTCTGCATTATGAATTCCATTGCGGAAGGGTATAGCTAGGAGCCAAACAAACCTGCTGTAAGGAATAACATTCCAGACCCACCTCTAGTTCTGCCTGTGCAACACAGACAAATTGCTTGCACAAGGTGGGGTATGTTCCCCTGACAGCAAGTGGACTCAGGAGGGTATGATGAGGTGACTAGGGAGGGGGAAAAATCCACAAAATTAACTACTGTAGATGTAGTTATGGCCATAAGAGGTTGCAGAGGATTGTGTAGGACAGAGCAGGTAGTGCACTATAACAAGGCACCAGGCACTGTCACTGCTTGTGTTAAATGCTCAGAGCCTGTGTGCTGTGAAGGACCCAAATGCATTGACTGGACACTGGGACAGACTAGGGAGGAGCAAGCCACCTAGAAGACTTTCCTTCTTATGTTCATGTGACTGCCATTACCATGATACTAAACACTCTATATTTAAGTACAACACAATAAAAAGATTCCAGAACATGCCCACGTCAATATGTTGCTTGAACAACAGCTAGTAGTAAAATAGAAATGTTCATACTTTTCTAAAATGTTTCAAAGTCTATTATTGATCCAAATAATGAGGTAGGTCACAGACTAATCTTAAAATGTTTTTGACCTCTAAAATATCTTTTTTTTCCACTCTGTTTTTGCTTGTTGGGCAACAATTTGCTATGCTAAGCATGTACAGCAACGGACTAATAGCAAGCTGAAATAACTGATTTGTGATGGAACTTGCAACTCCAGTACTGCTGGTTATTCAAGCATGGTGCAGTTTCCTTCTATGTTAGGATGTAAAAAGGTGGATTCCAGACACCATAGTTTTGACTCAGGTGCTGATTATGCTTAAGCAATTGGCATAGCTTTTATGGCATCCTGGCAGTTACCCATTTAAGTCAAAGAATAGTTTCTAGCCTGTTATTTCCTCATGGGCCATTAAACCTCTAACAGTCAGCATAAGGAGGTGGCAGAGGGAAGTTTTGGAATCTTTGGGGAGCCAAGCCTGCAGCAATGGCAGCAGTGAAACTCTGCCTGGGGCAAGACACATGTTCTAGGCAAGAGCTTCACCACTTCACCTCACTCAGACCTATTTGTTCCTTGCCAGTGATAACAATTAGTCTGAGGTTAAAGACAGGTCATTGAGTTAGAAAATGATTCCAAATAGACACAGTGTGATTATTCATGGTGAGCTGACTGCCAAAGCAGTGGTCACTGGACTTGGAGCACACACGTGGAGGTAAACACAGGAGGGTCACCAGAATAGAGGTTTGATCATTTCAGGGGCTGGCCGTGTTCTTCCTCACATGCATGTACACACATTGATTTTCAAGTGCTCTAGCCTGAAACCTAGAAAACTACAGGTCTTGTCTGTTTTACACATACACTGACAGTTTCTTTGCCTAACTGATGAGATTTAACTCATATTGCTATTTATAGGAGGAAACACATCACTCTAAATTTTCTGTGCTCATTTATTTTATATGTATATATGTATAAATTCTCCCAAAAGATCAAATAAAAATTTTTAAGTCAGTCCTCTGACCTAGTATCTTTGACTAAGAATACCTTGTTACTGTACAGGACTTTACACTTTCAATAATCTTTTAATTGCCATATTGGCATAAAATGAACGGAGTGGATTTTTGTGTGAAGCACTCAAAATCATCCAGATAAATGGCCTTCCTTCAGAAACAGTCACTGATAATGCCTGGGAGATGAGGGTAACTTTATAGACAGCCTGAGTGATTTCGTGATATGCCTAAACGACCTTAATGTAACAGCTGTAGACTGGCTTTTGACCCCAGAATTAAGATCACTGTTAATTGTTACCAGAATAGTGCTGTACACTACAGAGTTTTTTAATAGTACATGACAGAGCATTTTGAAACACTCATGATAACAATTACTCATGATAACTAGAAAATACAGGTCACCAAGAAATTAATCCAGATTAGAAACCCTCTGAAAAGAGAATGAAGCCCATTGCCTCTTTAAGCAGAGCACACAGTACTCGGTTACAGATATTTAACAGATGTATGAATTAAATGCAACATGATAGAATTAATTTTCCCTTTCCATTCTGATGATAACACGTGCCGACTGAATTTACAAATCTGGTTTGTTATGTATTAACCAGTCATCTGTGAATGTGATTGAGTAACACAGCAGTTGTTGCAATACCAAGACTCCCACATAAATCATGCCTGAGTACTAAGTCAATATTGGTTCAAATATTGATTCCCATGAGAGATAGGGCTGCAGTTGAAGAGGTTACAGGTGCCAACTGAACCACTTCAGAGAGGACTGCTCCCTCCGTGTTCATTTGAGATCGACATCAAAGTGCTTGCTTCAGTTTGGATTCATGAGAACAGAGCGTTTGCCTTCACTTTTGATACTGACACTCTCTATCAGAACCTAGTTTTGATGTGCTAAAATCAAAGGTATCACATCGTGTTTAAGTACTAAGTTATTCAGTTATTTATACTCCAGAGAGATGTAACATCTGGGAAGAGCAGAGGGAGACACAAGAAGTTCTTCTTCATGGGGCACTAAAAGCAGAAAGGGAGGGAGACATGCAGGTATTTTTTCCTGCTTATAGATGCTGTAACAACTGCTACACAAAAATAAATGAACAAGCAGAAAAAGGAATGTGAAGTTAAGGAAACATCGAATATCAAAATGAAAAACTGTCTTCAACACTTTGGAAAATAGGAGCCTCTCATCAGTTTTAGGAAGTTCAAGGGAAAAGGAGTGCCACATCCCATTTGTTTTTACTCTAACAAGAGGTATTGTGAGCCACATCTACACAGGCAATCTGGTTTTCCATTGCAATACAGTGATCTCCCTCACTGAACCTTGAATCCCAATTGCTCTTCTGAGTAGGACAAGCACAGATCCTTCTGCATACATTTCGCAGTTAGAGATTTAAACGAGAATGTGTTTCCCCAGTCTCCTGGGCACTGCTGTCTTGGCAAACCCTTAGGCAGCAGTTAGAGAAAAGAGTGTTTGTGCTCCTTTCCAACCAGTCTGAATCAGTGCACTGCGAATAACATAAGCTAGGTGTTCTAAATCTTCATGTGTTGTAGATACTCATTTTAAGAGTGGCACTATAATTGCAATATTGACTAAAGCAGTTGCTAAGAAAAGAGTTTATACCAGAAAAATGAAGTTCCTATTTTGAGCAATTTAAGATAAGTACATTTACATAAAAACAGCTCAACCTGGCCTACGTCTATCTCTTAGAATAGCTCATTATTTCTGTTATTTAAAGGCACAGAAATCTATGCATTATCTTTCAGACTAACACTCTTTTCTTAATATTTGTAACAACTCTATTGGAATCAATGCTTAGAGCATCACAACACATGAGACATGATATAAGTCGTAATATTTGGAAGTAATTAATACCTAACTAGTCACTAAATTCGGACTAATTAAAATAATAGAATATCCTGAGCTGGAAGGAACCCATGAGAATCATAGAATCCAACTTCTGACAGCATGCAGAGCAACCTAAAAAAAGGCTAAGCAATCTAAGTGTGTTGCCCAAATGCTTCTTGAGTAGTCACAGGCTTGGTGCTGCGACCACTTCCCTGAGAAGAGATGCTCCAGTGCTTGAACACTCCTTCAGTGAAGAACTTTTTTCTAATGTCTAAGTAGTCCAACAAAACATTCTCTATGTGGCATCTTTACTGTGATATGCTTTCCACAATGCCATAGCACATAGCAGAAAATTGTTCCTTGAACTCTGTGCAGACTCTCCTTGCCATGGACACATCCCATGCATGCCAAGCTGAATACTTTTGGCCTGCAGTATGTGCTGTGGTTGAGCCTCCCTATGCTCCATGGAATGAAGAACAGAGCAAATTCAGTTATCTCTCTATTCTTTCTAATTGCCAATAGCTGTAAGACAAAATCCCTACATGTATCATTCCTCAGCATGTTGTGCAATTTTAAACCCTTTCCTTACAAATGTAGTTAGCAGATTGCTCTGAATTGCACAATCAGTTCCTTTGTCCACTGCTTGACAAACTAGTGAAGTGTTAAGGACCGTTTTTGCTATTGCAATCCAGCTGCTGTAGCCAGTGGTTCCCAGCTCGTTGCAGCCATAATTTTTCCCCCTATATCAGTGGCAGGAATTCAGTTTGCTAGTCTTCTTCAAAATAAGCTTCGTTTTTGGGACAGGATTTAGCCAGGTGGAGGTCTGCCTTAACTTCTCTTCAGACTTTGACATGGGGCTGGTAAATCCACCACCTTGGAAGAGCAAAGGACCTCCAGCAGCAGCATATAGGACCTCTCTGTTGTGAATTCCAGTAGGACATCAGGGATCTCAGCTATACAGCTCACCAAAACATGTCACGCCTCACAGCCAGACATCTGATGATGCATGGAGTGATTCCTTGCTGCATCTGGGCAGGAGGATGAGAGTGACCACAGCACGCTTTCCTCTGCATATCATGGTGGGATCTGTGCCCCAGCTGCCTGGGAAAGCTTGTGCTGCCATTTGGAGAAATGCCAGCAGCAGATTCAGAGGCACCTTGGAGAACCAAAGGTGTGTGGTACCCAGCAGAATCACAGCTACATTGGACATATGCTGAAACAACTAATTTAGGAACTAACTTCAGGAAGTGCTGCTCTGGACTCGATGTACACCTTTTCTGCTGAGAAAAACAAAAGATCTCTTGAGCCACTTTGCAGTTCTCAGTACCACATGGGAGCAGAGAAAGTATTGTAAGCAAGGTGTGACTGATTGTTATATCATTCCCTCTCCACCCTTCTCTAGTGCTGGGTTCAAGGGGGTAGTTTTGTACCAGTGACACAGCCAGTACTTTATGTATAGGATTTTCTCCTACCTTCTCAACAATAGCATATAAGAGTAGCGTGCTTTCTGGACATGCTAAATATCAAAATACTCTATCTCAGCAATTGGGTCTGCTATGAGAAATAATTCTAGCTCATCAACCATTTAAAGCAAAAATTATTGTAATTACAGGTTTGCACAAGAACAGGAAAAAATCCAACTCAATTTTGACTCCAAGCACAATATCTGTAAGATTCCTGTCACTCGGAGATTTCAGGACTGTCTTACTGAGAATTCAAAGAATAAGTTCTTCCAAACACAAGTCTTTAATTTGCTTTCTTATTCCTGCACATAGATTTTGCCACACATTGTTTTGCAAGGCTCTTTGAAACCTACATTTATGCTAAATGAAGAGCTAGTGGATAAGATTTTTTCTTTGTGGAATGATGAAAAAGCCCATTTAAACTTTCGTAAGACATTTCCTTCTTTTATGTGTAGCGTAGTATGCCAAGGCTATGGCTGTCAAGGCTATTGCTAAGAAAGTTTTGATTCAGGAATGAATAACTTGCTTAGCACACTGACAGGGTATGCAGGATGTCAGTAAAGTGCTCCCCATGCAGAAAGTTTGAAGTGTGCAGCTATCCTCTTGTCTTGTGACAAGAGAATTTAACAGGAAGACAATTCCCCTCCTCCTGGAGGTTCATTGTTGAGAACATGACAACTAAACCACAGCCACATAGCATGTCAACAGAAGAGCAGAACCAGGTCAACTCTTCCATGTCATTAGCCTATTTGGCTTGGGCCATCCTGTATTTGTCTTTAGAAGGACACCAGTGTCCCCCTACCTGCCTAGCCATTGCTGTTCCCTGGCACAGTCCCAGCAATCCTGTTATCCCAAGGAGGTGAGAGGCAGAGGTCCAGCAGTGATGGCACCAGGCTGGGTCAGGCCATTCTGGCACTTGTGCATGACCAGTCTGTCAATACAACCTGAGGGGTGCTGCCAATCCTGCCTCTTGCTGCCCTTCAAAATTTCTCCTCGTGGCTGCATGGCTGCATGCCACAGAAAGACACTGCTCAGTTAAAGTTCAAACTGAATTTGTAGCCAAAAAAAACAAATAGGGTGACCTCAAAAAACAAAAATAGAAGTGCTATGCATTACCTGCCTTCCTAGAAAACCCAGTTTCCATCATTTGTACCTACTGGCAGGCCTCACAGGAAGCTTCAGTTTTGTAAGGCTACACAGTCCAGCAAGCCAGTCCTGAAACAGATGGCTTGCTGCCTGCAATGTTTTGTCCCCCACACTACAGGGGTCTGTTACACCTATTTTTCCCCATCAAAAAATTATCCACCTTTATGTAAACTTGGTAGAGTCACAACCTGAAAAGGATTTTTCTTGTTCTTAGTAGGTTTTTCATTCACACTCTTATTGTGATCTACATCTTCCTTTCATCACAGTGCAGAATGACTTGGGTCTCAGGATCTTCCCTGGAATTTTATTACACCAAGGGTGGGATTTCACCACAGACACCTGCATCTTGATTCACCCCAAAATCCTGTGTGCACTCAACAGCACCAGGGGTGAAGTTTACCTAACCCTGAAAATTCTTCAAACAACTGCTAGTTTCTTTCCTTTGGCTATTAAAGGAACCCTTTGGCTAGCTTGATGTTCACCTCTACTTTGCAGATACCTAGAATGATGATGTACACCATGAAAAGTGACTCTGAATTCTGTCTGAACAGGATTTACCCTCCTGATTATTTTCTCACTGTTCACACATATGAAGGGAAGGCTAAGCATGCCAAGAGCATGCTCTTTTTTTCTAGTAGAAGGGCCAGACTTCCTTTTGGTTTGTAGCTTTTGCAGCAAGGTTTCTTTCTTTTAAAGCACAAACATATGAGATTAGAGCCACCTAAATTCCGTATAGTCCTCAACATCTTGGATGAGACAGTCTCTGTTATGTCCTTAAAGAGCATTTGCACTCCAAAGAGATGCAAAGTGCTCACACAAGAATCAGTCCATGTGTTTTCACAGTTCTGGCCCTTACAGGGTCTTTTTGGTCAGACACATCATTTGTCTTCCTTGGTTTAAAACTTGGCCACTTGTTTGTGATAGGGTCCCCTTGAAATGACACAAGACTGCCGCGCACACACAGAAGAAGAGGTAGCAACTGCTAGAGGCAGCAACACAAAGCTGAGAAAAGTCTACCATGTCCTAAGGATGAAAGCAATCTAGGACAGATTTGCACTGGGAGGGTGGGAATGTGTGTTGGCCTGCTGGGAAGAGGGCAGAGGGCTTGTTTTTAGATGATGGTCAGGATTAGGTAGACCAGGTTGTTTGGGGAGGGATGAAGGTGTCTGTGTCTCTTTGTTTCTTCAGAAAAGAGCTAGAGAAATATCAGAATCAGCACAAAGTTTGAGCACACATTCTGCAAAGACAGAAAGGATGGTATTTTCTGGTTTAGCCTAGTTGTTGCTTTTGGCTGATAACCAGTAAAAATAAAACTTTACTGTTATTATTACCACATTTGAGAGAACAGTGTGAAGGACAATCCTGCCACTAGAGAATAACACAGGAGAGAATCTAATAGCTCCCTCCTATCCTTTTCTCTTAGACTGTGCTAAAATGATAACACTTCCTTATCTGCAAACTAACAATAGCTCTGCAGCAGCATAGGAAAGTTAAACAAGCCTTGAGTCAAGGGGATGTAGAGATTACCCCTAGGCACTGACTAAAGCTATAGACGACATACTCTTCTGAGGAAAAAAATCAACCTGAAAAAAGAGCAAGTTTTGAGGTGCTACCTAAAACTGTAGTCTTGTGACTCATCATGTTCCACCTTCAAATATCTTCCCCAGGTGCTGGTCACAAGCTAGCAAGACCACAGACATGAAATGTTTTGCCTTTAGATCAGAATGTATCCCCTGTCAATAGCAGATAATGCTCTAGCAGTGGATTTCATCCATGCAACAACAAAAATAGGAAAGAAACCCTGACATTGAGCCAGCCATCAATAGACAGGCACTGCATGGTGACTGAACTAATGTGCCCTCAGGAATTGTCCTGCTATGGAGAGGTTTCCTGCACATAGCAGGGCAAGGAAGAAGTAAACTGGGAAATTTCTGATCTTTTATTTATGTTCACAATCAGGTAGTTTGCAGCTGAATGGTAATTTCTTTCAAAGCATTCTTAAAGGAAAGATAGAAACGTAGCTTGGAGCATGTAGTTTCCTTGCTAGGACTGCATTAACTCTGAATAACTCTGCTGCACTGCATCATGCTAAGCAGAATAGAATCCTTCTACTTCTTAGAAAGCTTTTGTGCTTCTAGTTACTGAAATCACAGACAATATACTTTGCATTGTACTTGTATGGTTCTCCTTTCATGCCACATAAACTTACTTCAAATATTACAGACTTCTGAGGAGGGCTTTGTTCCAAGATATACCTTTTAAAATGTTCTTAGCCTTCCTCTCTGTAAGGTGTGTGGTGTGTTCTCCCACACCCACCCTTTGGCCTTGAGAAGCCAGTCCCTTAACAAGCCACGCCACGCTCTGTTTGTTTTAGTAATTCTTACCCAAGGTCTTTATCTTAGAATCCTGTTTGTGCAGCTTTGGACAAGATTCAGTACTTGGAGGGGAGGGTGAGCGAGGTGGGAAGGATTTTTTAGTGCCTTTAGTATTTAATATGTTATCTCACCTGTGACTATTAAGTAGATGATTTACAAGCTTGTTGACACTGAGATGGTGTGAGTTTCTGCCTCTTTACAGTAGATGCAAACACAACTTGAAAGAGCAGCTGTAAGAGGGGTAGGGGCTACAGGGAACTATGGTTTCCAGCCTGTGCACAAAGAACCCAGGAAGTCTTTGGAGAAAACACCGTGGTGGGTAGCACACTGCAAACCCTTCACCTGCTCCTGGCAGGTCTGTTCACAACAGCAGCACACTAAAATGACATCCATCTTCTCTTGCAGGTGCAAATTTACAGCTTAAAGTGCTACTTAGACTATTCACACAGTGAATCTGCTAATGAGAGTTGTGTATCAGTCCCTGACCAGGACACACTTGCCAAGGCCAGGCTGCTGCAGCCTGAGCAGCATAAGCTGCTGCTGTGGGAGCTCAGCAGCACAATGCAGGAATGCCTGGAATGTTTCAGTCAGCAGGTACTTCAGAGATCCTTCTCTAGTAAATGCCTGCATTTCTCATAGACCTAATCCCCCAGCCTACTGCCTCTCTGAGACAGTAAAAGTGGGCTCCCTCTTCTCATCTCCAAGCCCCACACAAATCAAATTTTTCTCTCCAGCTCCAGTGTTAACCCCATCTCTCCTTTGTGAGGCAAAATAATGGGAAATGAAAATTCCGTAAATCAGCAACATACCAGTGTCTTTCCAAACATGCTGTGGGTCTGGATACAACCCTGAAAGGCAGGCTGCTTTTAGTGGATGATCCCCTCCATAGCTATGGGCCGAAATGCTTGCAGCCCATCAATTCAGCAGCTTCCAACAGCTAGAAAAAGAAGTTGCTCATCTGCCTGTTTTAGGCAAGAAGAACTGTCATAGTTTTAAAGACCATTTCTGCTTTTGTATTAATCCTTCCTATACTGTCTCCATATTCCCCTACCTATCCTGAAACACCTTGCAGGTACTATGAGTTAAATTTTCTGATGAGTACTTCTCTGATTTCTCATATCTTTTAAACTTCCCCCTTCTGCAAACCAGTGCTTGGTAAAAGACCTTTGTCCCCACCACACTAATCACCAGCCCAGGATATCAAGGACTTGCTCTCCCATGTCTGGGGCTCTTGTGGGAAAGAAGGAGATACAGTATGGAGCCTTCTTTAATACATCCTAAAAATGCTTCCTGAATTATTCCAGCTGTGAAATACCTCTGTCCATTGGATTAATTCTTATCATTTCTGGACAGATAAAATGACTGTCAAAAAACATCTTTTACTCATTTAGAATTGGTTAAGAAACTTCACTTCTAGAAGGAAAGAATGTAAATCACTGTAGCTGGCACTTAAATCGACAGGAAGGGTAGAGGTGTCAATTTGAGGGGAAATGAAAGCAGGGCTAGTTGCCAATATAGCAGTGTAAACTTCTGGAAAAACACCAATCAATAACATTTCCTTTCTTGTGTCCAGGTTCACTTGTCTTACTTGAAACAAGATGCCTTCAACCAAACCAAACACCTCAGGTTCTATACCACCATCTGCTCCACTAATGAGATTTATGTTAGGAACACATGACCAGGGACAGCTGAACCAGCTATTCCAAAATACCTTTTAGCCACCCTGTGCAAATAGAGGTCTCCTAGGTAAGCTGTAGATGCATATCTTGCACACAGGTAGGATATGCAGTGTTTTCTGAAAGAAGAATTAAAGCAAATGTCAGTGTTTCCTACACAGTGGCAGGCTTGCTGAATATAAAATATTAATTTAATATATAAATATGAGAGGAAGGAAGAAATCAATTCACTTAACTCTAATTTTTTCTATGCTGGCAATCTAGTAAAATCCAATAATCTCGTTGTTTAAAGCAGAGATTCCTCCAATGTTCAACCTATTCATTGTTACTGTTGACCTATAGCACTGGCAGGGGGCAGCTCAATCCTTCCCAGGCATATAGGGCATGGAAAGGCTCCATTTCAGTATCATGAAACCCCTCATGAGACAAGCTGCTGCTGCCTGGGGCTCAGCAGAAAGCCCCTCCAGCAGTGGAGGATCCCCTCCAGCAGATGAGCAGCAGCAGTGTTAGAGACAGGCAGAGCTGCAGTCCTGAGCTGAGGAGCCTGGGTACCAAACCTGCAGCCCCAGCACTGCTGAGAGGTGGGGTGTCACTTCCAGCTGGAACGTCCAGGACTGTAGTGTGCCAGACAAGCTGCCCTGGCCAGGTTTCCCAAATACTGTACCCAGAGACAGACTGAACAGAGCATGCCCTACACAGAGAACATCCCTGTTGTGCTGCAGCTATTCCTCTGGGACCCAATGTCACACACAAGTCCTGAGCAAGGGGAGAAATCCATCTGCCAAAGACACATCCAGAGAAGCTGTGAACTGCAACAGGATGGGCAGCGCCTGGTCACGTGCTTCCTGTTCATTTTGTACTCCTGTAGGCAAGAGGATCCATCCTCAACTTTTCCCTAAAGCAAAGCTGAGTAATGGGGCCCTGCCTAGATTGCTAAAGGGAAAGTAGCGCCTGTCCTCCATGTGCACTGGAATGAACTTCAGGAAAATGGTAAAAAACAGCCACCTGAGCTCTTGCATAGCATTTCTAGGGCCCAAGAGAGAGTTACATCAGCAAAAATAGGGCAGCTTCAAGGTTTTATTAACTCAACAGTGCACTGACAGCCACACTACAGGCTTTGGTGAATCTGCCAAGTGTGTGGTGGAGTTGGTAGGACAGATTTCACTCAGTGTCTCAGTGGGTCTGGTCTGCCACTGACTAGAACTTCAAAGAAAATGAAAAATGTTACCTGCTCAGACTAGCTTGCATGAATGGTGCCACAAACTTTAGAGGAGGAGTTAATTTGACATGTCTTAACTTGTAGAGAGAGAGGAATTTCCTTTAAATCATTATTGCTCTACCAGCCATAAAAATCTCAGATTTCTGTTTGTGCATGACACTTCTTCAAACAAAGGATATACTGTATGTATGGTTAAAATCCAGACCCTGGGAACTGCAAAACTGACTGTGTCTTCTGAAGAAGTAGCTTCAAGACGAAAACCCAACTTGGGAGAAAGGGCAAAATTTTTCACAAAATTGGGAGAAGAAATAAAAAAGTCCCTTACTCTTGTATTTCTGCTTTCTACCACGTAGTGTGTATGTTTCAGTCTTTCACTGCATGAGAAAATGGTTGCACAGTCGCCTGGAAATCTCAGTGCAACGTCCCTCTGCTTCAGCACAGTTTAGTCTCGTTAATCTTTCCAAGGTCTCTCCTTTCCACTGTCTGTTGCCCTTCCTTCTCCTGAGCCATTGCTGTCTGTTATTCTCTCCTGCCAAGGTGACTCTTACCTCTGTTCTTGTTCCATTCTTTCTACCTCTCCCCTTCTCTTGTTACCATCTTTAATGCAAATGCCACCCGCTTTCTCTGTTGTCTCTTGCTTACTCATCCAGTCTTTATCCCTTTCCAGAGCAACTGAAAGGCAGGAACTTGCTAGAAATAGGAGAAACACCAGCTTTCAAACCTGGCTACAGGACCAATGTTTCTGCTGTCCCTCTTAAGTGGAAGTCTTTGCTAAGAGATTTTGCCTTTCTGCTCTGGGTGAAGACACTGTGTTCTCACATAGTGTCTCAGTTTGTAACAAAAAGGTTTGTACACGCTGACTGTAAGAGCAGAGGAGAGACAGAACAGGAAGGGCTGGGAGGTTGTGTTCAGTTTGAACTGCAGCACACTATACTTCCAACTGGGAATAAGGGCAGTCCATGGTGTCAGCTGCTCTGTTTCTGATACACAGCTCAGGAGACTTCAATTTTCCACAGCCCTAGTTCAGCAGGTAGCATGACATATGCACTTCTGCAAATGCCAAAGCAGACAAATGATGCTCACTCACAGGCAGTGGTCTGACTATTGATATTCCAAAATTAGAGATTCAGCTCCATGCCTGCACACTGAGTGCAGCAGTTTAAAGCACCATTGCCACCCTTGCTGCATAGTTTGCTCTCTGTGCATGAGTGACATAGGGTGTCCTCTCAGTGCCCCAGAAGCAGGACAATAGCATAGGATTTACAGAGCCTGAGGGAATGATTTGCTGGAGAATACAGTGTTGGCCTGGTGCCACTGCCATGGAGGTCAGGGTCAAATCAGCCATTGGCTTATGAAGCAGCTGGTACTATTGAAAAATGGCACCCCTGGGCTCTGTGAACTTGGGCTGCTTTCTCTATCCACAGTAGAATTGAAAACATCTTTCATCTGCAGCACTGTGGAGAAGATGGGCAGCAGAGAAGAGCTATCTAGACAATTGCCCTTTTCTCCCTAATAGCACTTGGAAATCTGCCCTTTAACCAGACTCCAACACAAACTTACAAAATCCCAACCCTTTAAACAGGAACTTCTTCCCTACATAGATGTGCATGCAAGTAAAAGTGAGAGAGCCCAACAGTTGTCAGAACCCACCTAAGGCCACATACAAAACTTTAGTTGAACGTAGATTCTTGTAAGAACGTATCCTGTTTGGTAGTTTTTCTCCACATTTAAATAAATGCCCAGACTCAAGCAAAAAGGGACACAACAAAAATCCTGGGAGACCCACTATGCAGGATTGTTGCAGTATAGGCATCACTGTTTGCTTTTAGATACAGACATATCCAGGCACTGCAATGCCAGCAAGTAGAAGGAACATCTGAAAATAACTTTCAAACTTAAGATGCACAATTTAAGTAATGAAACATGGAAGCAAAAAGCTAAAAGGACACCAAAATGAAGCCTAAAGAGACTGATCAACATCTACAGACAAAATCTGCTGCATATCCAGCCTTAACAGGAAGCAGGAATTCCTTGCCTAGGGATGTCTTCTGAACAAAAATGTTATATGACAGAGATTATAAACTGTCTAAGAGTCTTGTCCCTTGGATGGTACCAGGCAACAGGTCTATGCTGAGATGGCAAAATGAAGTAATACATGCAGTTATCTCAGAACATATTATAAGGTTGGAGGTGGTATTGGTATTTATGAGGTAGAGATGGCATTTATATTGAATTTCAAGTCATGCTTTTTTCAATAAAAATGTAATTCTGTGACCCTACAGTGATTCTTCAGCTGTGGAGGTCCAGAGTCTAAGGTCAGGCCTTCATAAATGGGAATTTACTCATGCTCAGCTGACTCTGATGTTGCCCTTTGAATGGACACATCAATGATATGAGTTAAGCTGCCTCACCCACTTCCATTCACCTCCTTCCTTTTTTTATACCATATTGTGAATGCTACCTAAAAGCAGAGATGACAACTCAGACCGGCAAGAGTGAACTTTGGCTGCTGTGTGAAATGTTTACCCTGACCGCTGTGTCGTGTCACCCAGCAGGCTGCAAAATCAACATGAACTACATGATCTGATGGTTCAGAGAACACTCACTAACAGGGACAGAGCAAGCTGTCATACTCCAACTAGTGCCTTATGAACTGCAACACTGCTCAGGTGTAATATACCCCTCCACCCAAAGAAAGGACACACACAGCTTTACATCTCAAATCCTACTGTGTTCATGCACAGAAAAGGGGATGTAACTATGGCTTACATACTGTTAAATGGGAGTGGAGGGGACTGCTCACAACACAAGGTTTTTTCAGGTACTTGCATGGCTGCTTGTACTAACTTAAAAGAGGCTATACTCTTAAAAGTGTACCCTGTTTCAGGGTGTAGCTCTAGAATAGCAGTCTCCTAGGAGTGCTCTTAACACTGATACCTTGCACTGTCCTCAATCTGTCCTTCAGAACTCTGCCCGATGCTCTCTGGAAAATTTCCCAGTGGTTCAGCTGACAGTAGCATTAAAAATCACAGCATGTGTCTGTAGTCTTCTTTGTATCAGACATTCAGAGATAGCACACTGCAGAGATGCAATTGTTGCAGCTATGTGCTCTTAAAAGACTGCATCTGTCTCAGGGAATGTCTTTACCAGAGATGACCATCTCCAAGCAGACAGCTGCAGATCTCATCCAGTGAAAACAGTTTATTCCCCTAACAGCTATATAACTTAAAGTCTTTGCTGCAAAATCCCCTACTCAAGTTTTGCCCTTAATTTGAGGGTCATCCATGCACAAAACCTCTTATATCTTTCCAGAGGCACACCACAATAAAGAGTAATACTATTATTCATGCCAGTCACTGCCACGACAGCCTCCCTGGCACACTAGTTTCCCAGGAATGCTGTTGAACAGACACCTTGTGCAGTCCTCCTCATCTTGTCCTTGAGAATTCTGCCCATTATTGCTTGGAAATTTTCCCAGAGTGGTTCAGCTTACAGCAATGCTAAGAATCACAGCATGCGTCAGTAGATGGTTTTATATCAGGTGCACTGGGATACAATGCAGCAGAGGCTTGAGTATCATAAAGTTAGCTCTGTTATATTCCTCCCTTTTGGTTATGAAGAAAAAAAAAAGTAGCCAAGGAAGGAATAAATAGTGAAGCAAGTCAACAAGAAACCACAATCCATTCCTTAAGTGGTAACCAGGCTACTGTGCTTTGGAACTTTTCCTGATACAACAAAAGACACCATGAAGACAGGAACTTTGGCAGCAGTGGTTTTGAACTCCACAACCCCCAACTTTCCACTGTTTTTCTATGCATATGTTACTGGAAATATGATCATCTGCTAGGGAAGCAGTCAATCTCCAAATGGAGCAGCATCAGCAAGCCTCTGAAAGTTACTATTGCTAGAATAAAAAGGAGATTTTCAGCAAAGCAGCCCTAAATTCCTGAATTAACCGATGGCCTCCTTTGCCTGACCACTGTCACCATAGTGACCACAAGAACTGCTGCTGAGCCGAGCCACTGCCCTGTGGATTGGGACGGAGGCGAGCGGGGCGCCGTGATGGGAATAAAGTGGCTTTGACTCAGGGACCAGGCATGGGGATGTGGGCTGAGGGACCAGGCACTGGGAGCAGCCTTGGGCATACTGTGGTGGGAAAAGTGGCTTACAGAGAAAAGAGATGCAATTCCTGCCCAGAAATGCGAGCCTCGAAGGGCCAGAGCTCCCAGAGCAGTGGCAAGATTACCAGAGGAGTTAGAAGGTGAAACAAAAAGAGTTGATGAAGATGCATGAGGAGAGAAGGCACTGACAACAATACAGCAAAGATGGTTAAGCTGGAGCTGGAATAAGCAGATTCACCCTTCCTCAACATCATTTGTGTGGACTGCTCCCTCTCCTGGGGAAAACTTGGCCAAAAAGAAAAAATAAATCACAACCCAAACCGAACGCAAGCAAATAAAGCTCCCCCAGAGTTCACAGGCACACAGGCCCCCTGCTTCCAGGTTCAAGTTGCAGAGAGCAAGGTGCAAGACCCCTGTGCTGCCCTTCCCAGACAGTGTCCTGGTTGCAGGAGCCCAGGGTGGTGAAGCCAGCTGTGACCTCCATACTCGTGCACAGCTAAGCCCTGCTCCAGGCTGCACAAACAACAGCAACACTCCTCCCTGCTTGGTGCTGCTTCCAAGCACCACTCAGACCATCCTCCACTTTCAAACCTCTGGAGTTGTCCAGTGGCGCAACAGGCGAGGCTCCAGGAAACAGTGCTTGCAAGCACTTTTCAGAGTGAATGCTGGAGTACAATTTCCTCTTTGCTGGGAATTGTACAGAAATCACCACTTCCAGTCTTTAGTGCTGGCAAGGACTGACGATTTTTAGCCACAGAAATAAATTTTAGAGTCTGTGAGTGAGGAAACGGAAGGACAACCTTGAAACATACTCTCATGGTGAGAAATATTCACCACTTATTTAATCTTTGCTGCTTTAGGATTCCAAAGTCCAGTTAAAATCTTTGCAGTGAAGCTAGCTCAGAAGATCTTGCAATAAGATTAGAACCAGCTGGTAAAAAATGACATGTTACTGCAGCCAGTAAATACCCACATGAACCAGCCCTAGAGAGGTGAAAGGCTGTGCTGAGCTTAACAGCTCATGAGCATATATCAGACTGGCTGATACTGGTGTATGAGCAATGCCTCTTCCTTTCCCAGCTGATAACCTCTGATGTGGAAAAGTGATGATTTAAATGCATACAATTCAAAATGAGAAAATAATTATTTCCATTTTACAGAGAGGAGGACAGACTTGCCTGTAAACAGAAAGCAGTGACAGAGTGTAAAAAAACCACAGCCAAACAGAAATACTTTCTGAAACCTTGGAGTTTTACCAAAGTCAACTACCTTGTCTACTTGCACGTGCTACGACAGCTTTGTGGAATCTTTCATCCTAGTGTTGCAAGGATGTAAAAAAGCCTTGCTTGAGTCTTAATGATCTTTGAGAGTTATCATATGATACCACGTCAGGCAATCACGCAATCAGCAAAGGTCACAAGACACACAGCCATTCCTCTTGGCTTTACAGCTGCTTTCCACAGCCAAGACTCCTCCTTCTTACACCATTTTCAAGTCAAGTGCAGCAGCATTCCTGCCTGCCAAGCACTGGGGATCCCTGCCATAAGTCAGGCCCTGTAAATTTTTGTGTCTACAGGTGCCAAAAAGAGAACCATAATGGACTGGCAACATCTTATTAGTCTAAATGGATTCTTACTGGCTGCAACTGCACCTGCTTGGCAACATAAAAGAGGTGCAAGTCTCATTTGTACAGATATGATAGGTTGGGGCAGAGGTGAAAGCTTTTCCAAAAGACAAAATCAAATGTAGGAAAGTAATTGTTGCCCTATATCTTCTACAATCTAAAAGAAAATAGAGGTGTTCTAATTATTTTACTGTTCTAACTATGTGAGATACAAGGCTCATAGTACATACTTAAAAATTTGCATAACTAGGAAAAGTCCTTGTCCTGAGAAGCTTATAGTTTTACTGGACTGAAAGGCTTTATTAAGTGATGGGCAGAATCATCTCTGTTTTGCAGACAGATCACAGATCAGAGCCAGACTTCAAATGCTTCAGTGATGTGTAAGGCAAGTCTAGTAAGGCCAGTCTGAAGGAAACACAGGAACAGAATTAATAAATATAAGCTGGGAAAGTTCAGGACTATAATAAATAATACCCAATGCAACCTTCCCTGAGCAATACAGCCAAGGAGTCTTAATTCCCAGGCACTCAAACTCTCTCCTTTCCCAGAGACTGCCCCACTGCTTCTGGGAATGCAGCATGGAATGGCAGCACGGGATGGCTCAGACTCCACAGTGCACAGTGCTGTGCTTGTCACCAACCCACCTTGATCACAGATCATGTGTGCAGACTGGGAGGGCTGCAGACCCCTTCTGCCTCCTCAGTCTGCTACTTCTGGCAGAGGCATTTATCAGTAAGTTGTGGAAGAGCTCAGTCCTCAGGGCCCTTAACCCACTGATAATTATGACTACTCAGTCACTGATTAAAAGCATTTAATATGCTGTTTTGGTAGATTTTATAGATTTGGTACAGCCTCCTATTTCCTCACCTTCCTTTTTGTGAGTCAATTTGACTTTCTGGAGCACCTAACCTAAGCCAGACTTTCAGAGCAGATCAGCATTTGGGTATTGTTCTCCTTTTTCTAAACAAATAAAATTTGGATTCTGGGACCCAGTTCAAAGGTAGACAAGCAGCTTATAATAGCCAACCAAGATTGCCTACACCCCTGACTGTATGTCCCAGTCAGTCAGTCAGGGAATTCTTAAACCTCCACAGAAGGTCTTTTCTCTGCACTTTAACCAGTGTTCGGGAGATCAGCATTATTTCAGAGTGTGTCACTCCATGCTCTGTTCCCTTAAGGGAATAACTGCTAACTGTAACTCTGATCTCCTTCAAGACCACTGGGATATGTGGTAGACTGTTGCTGCATTGTTCTGGGTAATTCTTGATCTAAAAAAAGGGGTGGGCAAAACTAAGTCTGTAGACTAAACCCCATGGTTTCTCTGAGAGCAGGAAGGCAGGGCTGCAGAACGAAGAAAAACAGCCACACGGTCTGGGTTGAAGGAAGGTCAGGTAGTATTCAGCTACATCTTTAATTTTTTGTATTCATACATAGTTTTTATTAATATTTCACAGAAATTATTCTACCAGGTCTGCTCAGATAATAAATACCTCCTTGTGTGGGGGAGAATAGCAAGTAAACCAAACATGGGAGATTTCAGTATTCCATAAAGAGATGCTGCTTAGATGGCCAGGATCTTCCTACTGCTGATAGCATGGAGCTGCAATCCCATAACAAATACTAATTAAAAAATACTGCATAGCAAAGGACAGGCAGCAGCCAATTTGCTCTCACTTGATTTTGAGAGCTGTCAGACCAGCCAACAACCCTCCCCCCTCAAGAACCCATACAGCATTCCTGAGGCAAGTGTTAATGCTGGACCTCGACCAAGGAAGAATTCCTATAGACTCAGGAGACGAAAGGAGGATGATACACTGCTTGCTTTTTTCCACTCTCCTCCTCATGCCCCACTGCTCTTGCACTTGTGGTGCCCCTTGCACAAGGACCTTTAACACAGTGACAAGCGGCTCCCAGCAGGATGCAAGACACAGAAGCACGCGTGGCCTGTCTGCCCTTGGCCAGAGTTATTCTGACTAACAGAAACAGCAGAAACTCGAGAGACAGGCATGGAGAAGGCTGGAAAGTGCTGAAGGGGTGAATTCCTGGCGGAATGCACAGGGATTAAAACCGGCAAGAGCACAGCAGCATTCAGCACCAAATTATTCCCAAACTGCCCTTGCAGAGCATGGCTGGTTGTTTTTCCCCCCCATCTAATGCTCAGATGCACTCCCGGGATACCTCACAGTACAAAACAATAAATGGCCAAACAGCTTGCAACTAACACAGACTGGTCTCTTAACTGGGAGCAGGGCTGCACGGCTGAAAAGTCCTTCTCTTGGAATCGTAGTGCCACCTTGTGCTGGGAACGGTAACAGTCAACGGATGAAAGCTTGTCCGGACCAGCGGAGAGAAAAGGGAGGAGAAACCGTCGTTGGATCAAGGCTGCATTAAGTGTTTTGGCTTTTGATCATCTTTCCTCTTGGTACAAACCAGCGTCACTCCCAATATCCCGCTGTAAGGCAGAGTCCTTTCATGAAGGGACAGGTGGGCTACCACGAGCACCTATTGCAGGTTTGCCCTGACCCCAGACAGCAGCTCCGAGTGACACCTCCACTGCAACCGTGCACAGATAGCTACAGCTGGCAGATGCCAGTCTGTCCTTGGCACAGGCAAGTCCAGGGAGAAACACGGTTTCACCTCAGACAGAAAAATTTTTTCTGAGTATTACTGACATCCCCTCTGGAGCTTAGTTTGCAACAGGTAAACCCACAAGTAGTGCAGGTGTGGAAGATGAACCAGTAAAATGCAACAAGCATTTTACTGAGCAATTTCTAGATGCAAAATACTGCTATCCTAAACCAATGTGCAGGTGAGAGGAGCCAGTTTGTTTCCCTGGGGAATACAAAATCAGAGTATGAATTTCTAATTTCTTTATTTTTAAATTATTTGAGACTTTTCTCTAAATATGGGTAAAAATTCCTTCTGGTCAAATTTGAATTTCTGAAAATGCTGCCTTCTCTACAATGAGTTTTAGGGGAGCTTTAGCATACTAAGCTTCATGGTTTTGTTTTTTAGTTTGTTCAAAAAAGGGAGGTTATTACTTTGTGAAAAATTATATTTCAAAGTCAGTCACAAAGATTTTGAACTGCTGTTGATCATTAAAGTTTTACCTTTTTACTCCATGGAGCATCTTTGCAAATTGGCTGTGGAATTGTAGTATTGCTTTGGGTTTTATTCACTTCAGGATTTCTTTAGAAACTCAAAGGAGGAAAAGAAAAACATTTTGAAAAATATTTCTGTTCTAAGGTAGGAATTCTCTTGGAAAGAAACAGGGTGTGAGTATCCTGCCAAAGGGGCAGGATGAATGAACACATGAGTATACTGACAGGGATGGGGCATCCACAACTTCTCTGGGCAACCTGATCCAGTGTCTCACAACCCTTGCAGTGAACGATTTCTTCCTAACATCTTGTAGTTTATAGCCACTTGTCCCTTGTCCTATCACTTGGGAAAATCCCTCTTGTGCCTTCCTGCAAGCCCCCTTTCAGTGCAGAGGATGCTCTAAGGTCTCCGTGGGCCCTTCTCCAAGCTGAATAACCCTGGGTCTCTGAGCCTGTTCTAATAGCCTCCCTCAGCCTCCAGCCTCTCTGACCATCTCTGTGCCCCTTCCCTGGACCTGTCTTTGTCTTTCTTGTGCTGAGCACTCCAGATCTGGACACAGCACTCCAGGTGGGATCTTAAAATAGCACAGTAGAGGGTAAGAGTCACTCCCTTGACCTACTGGCCACATTTTACTGAATCTACCGGATCAATTCTGTTGTAGTGCGGCCAAACATGGGAATTACACAGAATCAGAGAATATTCTGAGTTGGAAGGGACCCACAAGGATCATCAAGTTAAAATTCTGATATGAATGGGGAGTGAAGCAAAAAAAGGACTAAAAATCTAATTATGAAATAGAACTAACTTCTGATAAACATACTACAGCACCAGTGGAAAAACCTATGGTTTGCTGGATCCATCAATACCTCCACACTTGACAGAAACTCACTACCAAACACACAGTCTCTGCTTGTTAAGCTAAAGCCTTTCCCAAGCTATACAGTTTCACTGGCTCTATATCTGCTTCAGCACTGAGATACCTGCACATGCAACAAGGAGTCCTTCAACACTTGACCA